>NC_047528.1:16029400-16631900 GCF_012275295.1 Melopsittacus undulatus | reverse complement strand
CAAGTCCCTGTGGTGGCTCAAGCTCTCAAGGGCAGTGGAGACACCATCTCACATATTGTTAAAGGTCTCTGTAACCCTACAATAGGAGTTGTCTAGTGGCCATCTGCCATAAACTCAGGATCACTCTGCCTTGGATATCCAGCCCTAACAAACACTTGGCCAGGAAGATGGGATCCACACCTCAAGTTCTTTTTGCTTTACCTGTTACAGCTCTTAGTTTTTTAATGGAAAAAAAAGGCGAACATCACATTCTGCTGGTATCATACTCAATTAAAAAATAAAGTTAATGTTGACTGTTTTATAATGTACCAGAAATTATTGAACAGATTAAACCAATGAAGTCTGTGAGAACACACCAGATCCCAAAGCAATCAATTTCCTCAAAAAAATCCAAACAAGTTCTGCAACAAACTTATCAGACACACTACAAATTTTATACACTAAATTCATCAGATGCACAAAGTTTATGCAGCTGCCTCATCAAGTATGGGAGGTCATCTCTGAAGGTCCCTTCCAACTCTTCTGTGGTTGTGTCACTCCCCAGTGAAATATCCTGGTTTATAGCCCAGTGCTTATTATTTTGTCTATAAAATAATGGACCGTTAGAAGAGATCTTTCAGAGTCTGTGCTATGGGGAGACTTAAGGACAATTTCAGTAATTATCAAACTTGTGAAACCTTATGCATAAGCTTACCAGAATTAAATGGTACAATGTGCAAGCCAACAGAATTGGCTTTCTGCACATGCCTTTTAAATTAACAGCTTTCACTATATGAAGAGCAATGAAAAAAAACCCCAAATTTCACACTTTTTAAAGGGAAAAAAATTGTTTTACTCTGCAGTTTATTTCATATTTACCATGAGAAAAATAAAAGTGGTAATTGTCAAAAGACTGTAGCCTGAAATTCAGTTTGGAAGTCAAAAAGCTCCTAGCCAGGACCTTGGGTAGCCATCAGCAATGGGCATTTTTCTTTCACACCCGCTAATATCAGGGCTGTGAAACTGGAAGAAGAGCATATTGCATTACAGATGGTGCCAGAGCTGTGGATAACGGGGGAGAAAACAGAGGAGCAGGCTCGAGATTTCTGCTGCTACATCTTCAGACAGAATTATGATATTTCATCATTTTTAAGGGGACTATCGGAGTTAGTAGGAATAGAAGCAGACTCCGTGCCTGGCAGAGACTGCACAGGAAGGACGCAGTGCCAGATGAAGCTGTTCAGACATGAGGTCTCCAGGTAGTGACTGCTAAACTGCCTCTTGCTGTACTCTCAGCTGCCCAACCCCTCTTCTGCACTTTGCAGGAGGTGCTGTGGTAAAAGCCACACAGCAGAAATTGAGGTTTTCTGATGTTGAATAGTTCTGAGGATGTGTGCGTCCACAAATTCACTTTGGCTGCTCTGCAGCATTGATGTGTATCTCAGCTTTACCCTGAGCAACCCCTGCAACTCACGTGGATGGAAGAGGGGCCAAAGCCGGTACTGAAACACAAGAATGTGGCACTGGAACCAGGAGCTGCTTCTGTGCCTGTTCCCTGTTTCCTCTGCCAGCTCCAGAGTGTGCTTTTTTTTCTACCAGCAATTTGCCCCTCTGGGATTGCAGGTATCCTGGTTTCTTGGGAAGAGAGAGAGAGATGAAGAATTTCATGATTATTGAAATGAGCAAAGTTTGCTTTTAATGAAAATACTGACCCATGTAGTAGAAAGGAAATTTTGTAAGGTACCTGACATCTCTGACAAAGAAACACAATGAAAAGGACAGAAACTGAGCAGAAAAACCAAACCAAACAGATGTACCCAAGGAGCAAGTGGAAGTCATGAAGAGATGCAGGCAACAGAGCAGGAAAGAAGCAATTGATAAATCAGGGTCACTCTGGCAGGAGCAGCATTAGAAAATGAAAGAGGAGAGGGTTGGGAGCTCAGTGCATGCATGAGCTCAGTGCATGCGCTGTCAGGGCCTGGTAGGGTGGTTTATTGTTATACCTCAGTATGCAGCATGGTCTGGAAGGAATATTACTGGTTTTACTTCTGAAATAGTGCTGCAACTTGTACCAAATGGAGCTTGTTTCAATGTTTTTGCTCAACCAAAACATACCGGTCTGTTTATTTTGGATAGGTGGGAGCAAGTGTCATGGATCAGCTAAAGGGTCTTTTTCTTCCCTCCTTGGATTTGGGTAAAGTGTTTACAAACACAAATCTGCTGCCAGGAATGAACTTAAATAACACAGGTCTCCCTCCAGATTTAAAATGACCATGAGTTTTCAGCAAGAGAACCCTCTTGTGTATTTCTGAAAGCACTCCAGCTTTGAAGCAGCAAAAAATACCCTTGTAAAAAACATTGCATTGCAGAAACCATGAGCTGCCAACTATGCCTGCACTGCACAATACAAGTTCTGGGCAGTGGTACCTGCACTGATTATACTGCAGCTCAAGTTCACCTCGGAGCTGGGATTCATTTTTCACTCGTTAGCAAAAAGATCTGGGGGAAGTATTTTGCCAAAGAGTAAGAATTTCTGGCACCTGATGCTCAGAGGAAGGTTAATGTTGTGAAATCCCTGGGATCTAGAGCCATTACAGAGGCTCTTCAGTTGGAAGGAAGCAGAAATGGATTAAATGTATTATTTATGGTGGAGGCAGTGCTTTATGGTAAGCCAGGAGTTGACAGCACTGATTAACCAGTTATATACGCACTGAAATACTGTAACAATTACCCTGAGGTTACTCTGTACTTTTATTCTAAGAATTAACTCCTGTTCCCTGGTAATTGTTTCCAATCCTTTCTTTCTATGTGCTGCTGGTAAAGGTCACTGGTGTCTTTTGCCTCCTTTAGGCATTTTTACCTCTGAAAATAAGTACTCTCACAGGCAAATCAGAGCCCAAACCTTTCCATCCTTCTTATCCAGAGACAAATGCTTAATAAAATGCAAAAGTGGTAGAGAATAGACCTGCAATGAGGGCTTTAATTAAGGTAATTTTTAATGTGAAGCTTGCACTCAGTGCTCGCACATGGGCTGTTTGGGTTGTATTTCCAACATTTTCTGTGTACATCACTCAGTGGAGGGAGATCCCAACCAGGAGACTAGTTACCCTTGGGGCAGCTCTGCTCTGCTTCCCCAGGCCTCTGCCCCAGAGGCTCCTTGTGCTGCCCTTCTCCTTGAAGGACAGCCCCAGAAGCGCAGGAAACTTCAAGGCAAAGGACATTGATTGTTTTTATTTCTCCATGCCAGGACAGAGTGTGTTTTTCCTAATTTTCTGATTAAAATCCACTGGCTGTGATGATCATAACAACTCAATTAGGCTGGAAGGAACAAGAAGTAGAAGTGCTGAAATCTGAAACAAAGCCTCTCCTGCTCTGGCCATCACCTGCTGAGCTCCCTCCTGAAGTCATCACTTCCCTGGAACTGAACCACAGTCTGCATGAGCCTCCCCGACACTCTGAGCTACCACATGCCTTGTCTCTGTGACACCATTTGTTTTCTTTTGTAGCTATTTTCATCTGTTGTTAAACATTCCTCTGAGATGAGACCTACCTTTATCCTTAGCCAAAACCCATCGCTGGCTCCCTGGGTGGTATGTGTCTGCCTCTGCCCTGGATCCAAGAGGCTGCAGCTGTGTAACTGTGATCTTGCTCAGCTCTACCTCTCTGTCTCTTTCTCCCCTCCAGTCAGAGATTTCTAGGAAGACAATGACCTTCCTCTTCCAAACCATTACCAGTGAAGCCTGTGAGCGCTCACCACATCAACAGCTAGTGCTGGTTTACCTCTGCAGAGCCAGGGCTGCTACTTGAGGGGGAAATGAAAATGATCTGTGCTGAACCTTCTCACGTGCACTTGGATGGAGAAAAACATCCCACTTAGATGGATGCTTGTTTGATCCAAAACTGCATCCTTAAGGAGAGGCATTTTTGATCCAGTACAGCATGAAGGAGAAACTATGCTATGCTATGGCTTGGCATTTCCTTCAGTGAGATGGGACTAACTTCTCCAAACCCAGAGATCTGCCAGCAGCAGTCTGCTGCCAGCAGGTAGAAAACCAGCCCAGCCATAGCTGCAACCTGCATACAGCTGCCACAGGCACCAACAGACTTCTCGGGAGTATCTGCAAATGGTTACTTAGCACCAGTGTCCAGTGCTTTTATCACTTCTCATGTGTTCTCCTCTGTTGCTTGCTGCAGCACTGTAGAAACCAGAAGCACAAATGTCCCATCCTGCCATTGGTGGGTTATGTGATTGCTCATCCCTGTGAACATGAAGGAGCAGAGGCATCATGACAGGCAGGGAACCCCAGTAGCCACACCAGAGCTGGCTGAGTCCCTCATAGGGCTGCTCCCAGGGCTGTCACACAGGTCAATGGCAGAGGCTCCCTATAGCTCACAGACAGAGGGGGTCGCTGCCTGCAGGGACTGGCACCCCATTTCTGTCTGCATGGGTCAGCAAGGGCCAGTTCAGGACTTTCTGTGTGTCTGTGCATCTCTCTTTCTGTCGGACTACATGCCCGGGCACAGATACCTGCAGCCATGGCAGCCTGGCATGATGCAGCAATAGCTCTTGTCCACTGTAGCACTGAACCTACATCTCCTTCGCAGCGGCTCCGCAGTCGCCAGCTCCACCCGAGGGCTGTAGCGGAGCTGTGTTCACGTACGACTGCTGGAACGCGCTGTGCTGTTCCCACGCCCAAATTTCACCCCTACCACCTGGGGTCAGCACAGCGAAGGCAAGTTCACACGCAGCCTGTGCTCTTCTTGCACGGACGTGCTCTGAACAGTCAGAAATGGGAAGGTGAAAGCTTCGCTGTACCTGAGTGGATATAAGGAAGGTTATACCAAGGTTCTTATCCTTCCTCATCTCTAGTAAATGTGAGAGATGCACTCTAGTGCCTGTCTGGGGAAGAAGGTACTGGAAAGGGTTAGGAACATGGGGGATTACCCTGGACAAAGGTAACTAAAATTGGTGGAAGCACACATGCAGTTTTAGTGCTCAAAATAACGTTTCTGTTGTTTGGCTGAGGTCAAGGGAGCTTCCAGAGCTGTGGAGGACACCAGAGATACTTCTCTGAGCATAGTGAGGCCACAGCTTTGGGTGGAAGTTTGTCCTGGTTGCAAATGTTCTATCACTGCTGGCCAGAAATTACTTACCAATCATTTTTTAATTTGGACTGGTTCACATCAATGAAATCTTAGACTGGATATAAGGAGGAAATTCTTTACTGTTAGGGTGGTGAGGCACTGGTATGGGTTGCCCAGGGAGGTTGTGAATGCTCCATCCCTGGCAGTGTTCACGGCCAAGTTGGACAAAGCCTTGTGTGGCATGCTTTAGTGTGAGGTATCCCTGCCCATGGCAGGGGTGTTGGAACTAGATGAACTTAAAGTCCTTTCCAACCTTAAGTATTCTATGATTCTATGAAATGCTTAACTTCATAAAAAGGTAGTGGAAGGCAGTAGGTCAAAAAGTAAATCTCAGGGTTACTTTGGTTGGTTTATGTATGGACCACTCTTCTTGCTGCTCTCCTGGCAGGGTAACAGGGAGAGAAGGAGCATAGAGGCACTATAGTGTACAGATCTACACAGCCATCCTCAGGGTCAGCAGCTCCTGCCAGGATGCACAAAATCCCTGATCCCTTCCACATCTTTTCAGATCATTTGCAGAGAAATCACCAACTTCCCAATGTTTTGTACTATTTGATACCTCAGTGACTGAACCTGAACATCTCTTCTCCTTCTGTAAAGATTTCTCTCTCCTTTTTCCTCCCAAGGAATGAGGAATTTGTTGGGTTTTGGTCTACCCAATCTTTGCATAGTACATCACCCTCTGTAAGGGCAAAATAGTCTCTGTGCTCCAGCCCAGACTCATGAGCTGGGGACACACCATCTCTTCCACTGGTAGTTTTTGGACACGGCCTCTCCAACCTGCCTCCAAGTGGGACATTAAGTTGAACACAGCTCCCTTAAATCCTCTGGAGCCCTATAGCTAAAAACGGACCTAGGAGTTTTTCTGTCCAAAGTAACACACTGCCTGGAAAACTCCTTTTCCTCTCCCTAGCTTGCAGCCCAGATGATGGATACCTTCCCTGGCAGAAGAGCAATGTGGGAGTGTGAGGCACCTCCTCTTTCCCCTTCAGACATCAGTGTCACAGAAATGGGGACTGCTAGCTCCTGTGGTCAGTGTCCCTGCCCACAGCAGAAGACACTAGGACCCCAAACGTGACTGGAGCTTCAGGGGGTGAAGGGACTTGACATGGAGTCACAGACAAGCTCCTCCGCACCCTCATAAAGGAAGAGGGGAGGATGAGACCTTTCCTTTTGCCAGAGGAGGGTTTTGGCCTGGCTTCCTCACAAAACCAGGAATCAGAAATAGCCCACCAATACTTGTGAATTAAAGGTCTATTTCTGCCCCAGACTGCAAGCACATGTTGCAAATTAAAGTTCAGAAGCAAAGGGAATAAAGTTCTGATTTTCTCTTTGGTTTTGAGGGGGAGCGAGACAGAACAGACCCACTGACTCCTTGTTTTACCAGGGAAAGGAATAGCGTTTTAGAAAGCAACTTACCTGTAAACTTTATTTGGACAAGGAAGCAAAATATATATTTAACTAGTTTTGATGCTTTAGTTGTGTGCCATTGCATAATAATTCATACTTACACTTGAACGTGCATCACTGTTAAGTTCCATTTTATGCCCAGAAATACATTCAATAACTTGGAGGAAAAGGAAAGAAAAATCAATACAAACAAGGTATGTCAGAAAGTGGCCAAAAATAAGATTTATTTGCAAATCATTTTGACAATAAGGAAACAAGTATCTCTGAACTGTGCATTTTTGGGATTACATGTCAGTTCCTTTGCCTTCTGAGATGTCCATTTGCATGTGATACGGGATACCTCTGGAATTCAAAATAAATTTTGAAGTGTCCTTTTTTGCTTTGTTGTGCTAAGTAATTCCTTCCACAGGCACACTACAGGAGAGTCAAAGTCTTTGTAACAAGAAGTTGTCACAGGAAACACACAATGACACCACCTTGACTTAGAAAGAAAACTATTACAAGAGTTGTTTCACATTTGTTTAATGCAGCATCAAATGTTTCAGGATTCCCACAAGGCAAAGTGCCTCATGCTGTGCATAAATGGACAAACAAAAAACCCAATAAACCAACCCAAAGCAAAACTCAAAAAACCCCAAACCCCAGCAAACACCAACATCTATCCCTAAACAGCTATACTGAAACCTCGGATTTCTTTCTGATGCAAGAATGCACAGTACATCTGGTTATGACCCAAGTTATGTTCCCTCTCTTGGAAGCCAAAGAGCTGTGTCTCATGTAAAAGGATCAGAGGTCAATATTTAATAAATTTATATAAATGAACTCAGGACAAAGGTAACATAAAGTGAGAACTCATTTACCTTTGAGCCTGACTGTGGCAGGGTATCCTCTAAATTACAGTTAGAGTCACAGCAGATGAAGAGGAAGACAGCAGTATCTTTAGAGCATTTCTTCATCTTATTGCCATCCTTCTTCCCAACTTTGCTTTGCCTTTCAAAAGCCAGGAGATTTCACCTCTAAAGTCACATTTTGAATTAAATTAGAGGAAGTGTATTCTGAAAAGCATATATGATTAAGTTCTGAACAGAATACATTAAACCTATCTTGTTTAAGGGGAAGTCCAAAGGGAACACCAGGAAACAAATAGCTATTCAGAGAGAAAATTAAAGAACCTGTACCAGATCTATTTTCAATACAGTCCTACAAAATATTTTTATAACAAAGAGGGTCCTTTTTCTTTTTTTTTTTTCTTCCTTATGAAGCTCAAAATAATCCCAATATTTGACACTGGAAAAATATTTTTCATCTCTCCCATAAATATAATAATGCCAGAAAAGATGCCTAGATGTCATTGTCACCACTTCAAATAAGGCATTAATGAATGCATTAGATCATTTAAATGTAAATAAATGAAATTTATATATAAATATGCCCAAAATATTAAAATAACCTTAAAAGGGTAAACTAACTATTGCACTGGTGACAACCATTTCATTTAAGTATTTAGGCAACAAAACCTGGAGAGAATAATGAAGAGTTGTAGAGACATTCTTTTACTTTGTTCTGCTTTGGAAAGACTAAAACTAGAATAAACTGCAAGCACTTCATCATCAGTTTACAGGCAATCTCACCATGGGGGTCTCCTCAGGCCTCCTGGGGAACCTAGTCCATCTTTATAGAATAAATATACTTGGTCATTCCACATCAATCCTTGCTGAAATGATCCTGAGAGCAAGGCCCAGAACCCAGGAACCTCTTTAAGCTGAATGCCCTAGTTAACATCACACTGCCTCCTGATCAAGCTAAAAAATGAGAAAGGGATGAAGAATTCAGAACAAATTCTCTGTTGACAAGCACTGTCCTCTTCAATTCCAACTCAACCATCTTCAAAGAACAGTAAGAATTTACAGTTACCTCCAGTGGTTACACCTTCCTATTTGACAGCTCCAGCGCTTTACTCTTCTAAACCCTGTGTATCCCCGTATTTGTAGTGTAATCAAACATAATGAAGTTGAGGTTTACTGATTTCTGATTCAGGCCACAGAGATGCATTGCAGCAATTAAGATGTAGGTGACAACATTCTGCATAGGCCCCTAGATTTCAAGGTTTTAACAGTATTTTTGCCGAGACAAAAAGTTTGGAAAACCCTACCCTGAAAATCCACTATTTGCTGAGGAAGGATCCTATTTACTGAGAACATGAAATAGCTCTGAGTACACCATCTTTAATGACAACACTTTAAAAAGACTCAGTCTTACAAGTTTTGTTCTCTTACATATCTAGGTCTGAAACCTAGAAATGACCAGGGGTTTTTAGAAGTCTTGTAGAACTGATCTGGCTTGCAAACGTTGTTAGTTTTGGCAGAATCATGTTATATGAAACCTGTAATACACTTGCTAATGCTCAACCTAATGATCACTTATAAGAAGTATTATTGCATTTTAAGCGTAAAAATATAGGAGGTTCTATAAAGAAAATTAAAATAGCATCCATCTAATATTGATAGTCATATAAAATAACTCACAATTATGTAAGTTTCCATATTTAATTACACATTTAAAAATAAGTTATAAAAATAATTAAGCTTCTTTAAAACCCCTAAGTTATTGCCTTTTAGGAGTTTTTACTCATATCTACTGATTGTCTAACATCTGCAACAGCTTCTGGTACTCGAACAGTCATATTATCCATGGATTTCTTCAAGCAGATTTGGCAGCCTAAACGTGATCTGTAGGGAAATAGGACATTGTCATTAGTTCTATCTGATCACATATCTAACAGCATTTACTCCCCCTATGCCTCCAACATTCAGCCATCCCAAACAAATTATGATCTACAATCAGCCACTCTTGTGCATGGCTTAATCAAGACCAGCAGTGAACTGTATGCATCAATGCAAAGATACATGTAGTAATAAAAATTATTTACATTAAGTAGAAGAGTTCAGTACACTGGAAAGTGGTACACAAGTACTTCCTGCTTCCTGAGGCAATACACAGTAAGGGTGACCGTTCCATTTTCAATGGGTCACTAACAGTTCAGTCAAGTGCAGAGAATGATACCTGATGTCCCAAGGGACATTTGGCATCTCTGAAGAGACGAAGGCAATGAATCAGAATGAAAACCTCAGAAAAAGCAAAACCTAACTCATATAAGGTCCAATGTTTTCAAATTACACAACTCAAAATTGGGTCATTATTCCAGAGAGTAAGAGCAAAAAGACAAGAAACATAGGAAGGAGAAGGATAAAATACTCATGGCACCTGAGGAGATGCAATCCTTAATTTTTTCTACCTACCATTCAGCATGAAAAAATGTTGTACTTGAACATTTCAAAACAAAGACATAATACCACAACAAAATTCTGCAGACATCACAAGCCACTTTTACTGCTGGGATATCTTTAACATAATGTCCATGCTTTGGTACTTAAGTATAGAACACTTAAATATCAGCAAGGAAAGACAATGTTCTGTAGCCCCAGCTGAATAATTTTATCAATATAGGAATGTAGGCAGAGATATTATAAAAGATCATCCTACATTAATATCTTTATAGAACCCTTTCAAGCATGTAGTGATCAACAGCTGTTAAAGCTCAAAATTCAGCCCTATATGAAAACGCAATACTTCCATGTAAATAACTCCATACATCAACTTCAAATTACTAGAATGCATGTATAAATACATACATTACCAGAAAATTTAATCTCCTGAATATACATCCGTAAGAATCAGATTAGAAATTACATCTATTAGATACGCAATTTCTGATACTTGTATCATTGCCAGCAAGGCTGAATTTTACTGAAGTGTCTGTTTTCACTAAAGACCAATGCTAATTCCCTATGTATTCTGTAGTGTAGCAATGGATTCACTTCACATGAAGGTTTTGAGCCTGCTACACAGCAGTACAAAAAAAACTTTAGGCAGCACTAAATAAGACTGTGAGAAACAAACTACCTTCTCTTATTCAAATTCTTCCACAGCATTGACAATTTTATAGATATTTAACCAGATTCCTCCACTCCTTAAAGCTGAAGCTTGGACTCCCAAAAAAGATGATTTAGTCAATTCTTGCATGTGAACCATCCCTCCTTTATCCACTTCCCTTTATTTGCTCTCATTCTACTATTAAAAAAAAAAAAAGAAAAAAAAAGAAAAAAAAGAAAAAAAAAAGAAGTAAAAAGATATGTTGAACTCCCATATTGTCATGTAATGGTCATTTTCTGGTTTTCTACCTGTTCCTACCTAATATTGCCAATAGTCCATTTACTTTTTTGAGATTTTGGGGGTTTGTTTTGGTGTTTTAACACCAAACCTTAAGCTGACATTCCTGGAAGATGTTAGCTAGCTGGCAGTGTATTCCAAGTCCGCATGATTACCACTGTTCTACCCACCTCTTCATGTGCATTTATCTGCAGCTTTTAACATCAAACATTGTTTCCTATCACTCAATAGCACAAGATCTTTGTGTATGGCTTCACTGACAGTTTTTGATTTTACCACACTGAGTAACATAGCACTATACACAAACTTTATTCTTCATTCTCTTTTCCCAAGTCTCACAAAAACACTCACTACATAAAACCTAGTACCAATCACTTTTAGATCACATACTCTTACCTTGCTAAAAGACGTTTTATCTATTTATTAGCCAATTACTTATCCTTTACAGGGCCTTTGCTCTTACCCATTTCAATTCAATCTTAGTAAAGAATTTCTGAACCTATGTAAACTACATGAAGTGTAAGATTTTCTTTTTTCATACTCAGTGACTCATCTGAACTCCTGTGTCTGCTACATTTTTCTACAAAAGCTTTGTTTAATTCTTTCCTTACAATTATGTGCTAGAAACCATAAAGAAGCAACAGTCCATAGGCACATGATTAACATGTCCAGCATGGCATCAGACTCACTGTTCTCCAGTTCCAATTATCTCATTTTAAAAGTTGGGTTGCTACCTTCCATTCCTTTCATGTGGAAGCAGCTTCAAACCAGCTAATTAAACCTTTCAGACAAAAGTTCAGAAATTTCATCATGAACTCCTGTGGAACTCCTGGGTGAATGCTACCTACTCGTTACCATCTGTCATTATTCATTTTACTGTATTTACTCATATTTGCTTCAATACTCTGTAAAGCTCTCTTGAAAGAAATCTTCCAGTGCATGGACATCCTGTAACATCTCTAGAGACAACAATGCAAAAGAAACTTTGCTTTTACATTATCACCTTTTTATATTTTATGTGCACTTCTGCATCACACATTGGCTCTTCATGTAGACAAGCTTCCTACTTCTGATAGCCTGGAAACTAAACTGATTTTCTACTTTTTAGCAAGCTGTTTCTCAGCTTATTTTTTAGTTCAGCATTCTTTTGAAGCATTTACCATAGTAGGGTTTGCATTCCATCACTCTTAATATCTTTACTGTTCTGCAGTTATTCAAAACTATTTCCTTTTAACCTTTTAAATTAGTCCCTTGTTTTAAAATCCATGAGCTTCCATGGCAGCTGCTAGCTGAAACTTCCCCAAATACAGTCACTGACAAGAAAAAATTTTTATATTTATGACAAAGCATAGTAGTGCATCGCCATTACACAAGTTTATATCAGCACAGGAGACCAGGTAACCTCTAGCAAGGATCAGTCACTTAAAGCTCAGTCTTCCAGGATTTTTCACACGTATGAAAGATGCATGGCCATAGGAAGAATATGTGTTGTTAGGAAAATGTGATAGAAATAACAAGTGTCTTCAAAAGGTCTAAAAACTGAATTTAGTCTGAAGAACTTTGAGATAAAAAGTAAGTATTTAAACAGCTCTGTCTTTCTACTGTTTCAGTTCTTCAGTAAAAATTCCTTGATTTAAATCTTTATTTAAAAGAGACAAATAAAAAGGTTTTTAATTAGATTGCTGGCCTCCAGAGCTATTTAGGAATTGGTTTGGTGCAGAATCTGAAAGTGACTCTGAGAAGAATTATGGTAGATGGTAAGAACGACATAAATTCACACTCAATAAATAGACTTACTATTATTTTCAAAATTGGATTTTTTTTGGGGGGGAGACAGGAAAAAGGAGAAAACAAAAGAAGCTGAAACATGTTTCTCATGGCTTAACTTCTTTGCCTTTACAACCTCCCAGAAAATTTAATATTTGGCTGAAGTGAGAAAAAACATACTGCTGTGTAGAAACAATTGATACAGGATTCCATTACTGGTATAAGGAGATAAACAAGTTAATTCAGAGTACCGCTTTGCAGAGACATAAAAAAACCTGTCCTATACAGGCCAGATATAAGGCCCTCTGACATCATGGGAAAGATTCTAAAATACTTTGATAAGCAATTGCATTGAAACATGAAGGAAAGGGCTTATGAAACCTTGTAAGGCATAGCTACTTACTCTTCATGTAGGTATGTTCTATAATACAAACTACATGTACAAGTAGCGCAGTGCACTAGGAATGGATGAGGATGTGACACTGTAATTACAAGGCATATGATGGTGTGGGAGATACAGAACAGAGGCTTACTTTAGACTATCACTAGTCTAGTGTGCAACACTGCATTAGCAGTTAAGAGAATGCTTCAGTTTTACCCAAAAGGGAATCTGGCTTGTATGCACCAAGAGCACTCTGACATGAGCCAAAGTATGACAAATGGCAACACTGCCATGTGTGACACCATTTGTCCTAGGAGAAGGCTTGGGGAAAGGATCTTATCAATGCACATAAATACCAGAGAGGTTGTAGAGTCTCCATCCTTGGAGATATTCAAAAGCTGTCTGGACATGGTCCTGGATATCGGCTCTAGGTGGCCCTGCTTGAGCAGGGGGTTGACCCAGATGACCTCAAGAGGTCCCCTCCAACCTCAACCCTTCTGTGATTCTGTGGAAAGAAGATCTGACCAAAACTAAAATACTAAAGTAAACACATTTATAAAATACATTAACTAGCTACAGACTAATGGAGACAGAAAACGGAAGGGAAACAAGAATAAGAAAAATCACACACAGCATCAGCAGCAAATTTTTTGTTGAAGGAACTAGGTTTTTGGTCATACTTCAGTATCTGACACTTCTGCATCAGACACCTCAGAAGAGCAAGTACTGGCAACTGCCACTCTTCAGTTACAGAAACAAAACTGGTTATCTTTTTAGTATGAATTCAGCTAATCAGTATTCAAACTTGGCAGTCCATTTGCATAACAGAATCCACCTATTCGTTAAATGACAATTAAGGCATTCTAAGAATAATGGACTGCCCCACCTGCAAACCCTCCTTTTCAGTTTTTCATGTAGTAAAGTGTTATGCTCCCTTACGTTTCTGTGAGGCCATATGCCAGATCCAGCATGTCCATCTCTTCATCAGTAATTGCATCTAGTTTCTCAAATATGTGGTCTTCAAAGATTAAATGACAAGTTGAGCAGGCTAGTGTTCCTTCACATGCACCTAAGGAAAAAAAGTCAAGATAACAGAAAATCCAATTTTCAAATTACAGCATAATTACAATAGAACTTCACAAGAAATTCTTCATCAGTGTGTTTGTCTCATACAAGTATCTCTATTCACTACTAAAACAATGGTTTACATATTCCCACATTCATGTATCTACTTTGCATTCAAACCTCAATAGCATTTCTACAGTTTCTACGATCCTGAGAGTTACTTGAATCCTGTAGTTAATTAAAATACTTAACTAATTCCCTTTCCACCATTTAAAGAGAGAAAAGTTTTGTACTATAAGAATACAAAAGCAGCTAACACTGTCAATCAACACTACTTAATTTATCTCCAAGGTTGATCCTTCTCTCCCTCTTTCCCAGTTTTGAGAAGGTTACAGAAGTTCAACAGAACTTAACAGATTTTATACTCATTATTTCTTCTCCCTCAAGAGAGCACTGGTTCACAACCACAAAGGCAATCAGGCTAGAGAGACCTATGTGTATTACAGGGCAATCCAGCCTGAGATCCAAGGACCTAAGAATTTGCAATTGTTGAACAGAATAAGCACCAACCACATCTACCTGCTAAAGCAATCAGATAGTCACAGAACAGTACAAGTTTGAACACTAACAAATTTGTC
The DNA here is from genome assembly GCF_012275295.1 of Melopsittacus undulatus. Lineage (NCBI taxonomy): Eukaryota > Metazoa > Chordata > Aves > Psittaciformes > Psittaculidae > Melopsittacus > Melopsittacus undulatus. The sequence continues at coordinate 16,617,284 of NC_047528.1, read as the reverse complement.
TCTGCCACTGGGCTGGCACCAAGTTCTCCACTTTGCTGAAAAAGGAAGATGCAATTCTTCTATGAAAACTGTGAGAGCTGGGGCTGTTCAGGCTAGAGAACAGAAGGTTCTGGATAGACCTTAGAGCAGCCTCCCAGTACCTAAAGAAGACCTACAAGAAATCTGGAGAGGGACTTTTTACAAGGACATGTATTGACAGGACAAGAAGGAATGGCTTTAAATTGAAAGAGGGTAAACTTAGATATTAGGAAGTTTGTTATTGTGAGGGTGCTGAGACACTGGCACAGGTTGCCCAGAGAAGCTGTGGATGCCCCATCCCTGGAAGTGTTCAAGGCCAGGTTTGATGATTTGAGCAAACTGGTCTAGCGGAAGGTGTCCCTGCTCGGGGCGAGGAAGTGCGGTGGAACTACATGATCTTTAAGGTCCCTTCCAACCCAAACCATTCTACGATCCTATGAACTCCAAAGGTGAAGAAAATGGAATTTTTCATATTTGTATAGAGACTGGTGTTGCGGCACAGAGCTTCGCCCCCCCTCCCTCCAATTCAAATTGATAAAAGACAAGCAGGTAACACACTAGCCAAGTTTCATTTATTTACTCATTTCCAGGGAAAGCAGAACTGAGCAGTGTGCCCGCATCACCTCTGGACTCATATGGAACAAAAGGAAGCAAGGCTGCATGTATAACCATTGCTATGAAAAGAAACAGTGGGACTCATCATCAGACCACAAGAACCACATAGAAAATACAATGCTTTCATGTAGCAACAGTACTGACTTCATATATTCAAAGTGACCATGACATTATGCTAGTAGTCACAATTTTAAAAATTGTATCATGTCTTCTTGTACACAGAAATGCATGGGAAAAAGCAAAACACCAAATAACGTAAAATTTGTTGTATCAGCAGTTCAAGCATTTTATTGTTGGAGAAGTGAAAAGAGAGGGAAAAACAAACAAACACCAACCAGTCTATATGAACAGTGGAAGGTCTTTCTGCAACTGTAAAGCTATCAGTAGCAAACAGAATGGAACTGAATAATTCAACAGTTTTGTGCGTCTTTGTGTAGATATTCTATTATTATTACTGCACATGGGATGCCCCCTAGTGATAGAAACAAGTAGGTTAAGATTTACATTTTTATTTTTTTTCCCTCATTATCTTTTTTCTAAACATAGAACATAAATTTTTACACTATTTACGCTGCATTTTTCTTGGCCCTAGTATGCTGTTTCATTAGCAAGTAATTATTGAAATGAAACTATCATATGTTATAGTTAAGGATTGTTACAGTATTTCCAAATTTTAGTTTGGCTTCTCTTTATTGGCAGCATTATTGGTTGTTTTGGCTTTTTTTTCCACTTTACCACAATGCTTTAACATGGCTGACATTTACACAAACTGAGAGAATATTTACTGTAGAATACAAGTGGACTAGCCATAAGCCTGGAGGACATATTTAATAAGTGATATATAATGCCAGGTATACCAACACATTACAGATTTTAAAGACAATTTTTCTCCTCAGGTATATGCAACTCCAGACGTAAGAGCTAACACAGATGTAAGTCTGAGATTACAAATCCTATCAAAGATTTAATTACTACCAAAGAAATTTATCTGCACTGAAATAAAACACATCTCAGATTCCTGACTGTGCAATAATATCATATTTATGGTTTTTAAACCAATTGATTTGCATTCACTCATACAAATTGCGCTTCCACTTTCTGCTTTAGTTTGTAACTACTGATTCTTAAGCTCACGTTCACATAAATACCTGTCCTGAGTTATTTAATTACCAAATACCACTGCTTTGCGTGGGCAGAATCCTACATCTTAGGATCCTACAGAACCATTTTCCAATCAGTGCAAAGTGCAAAAGTTTGAAGGAATAGGGAGGTAGCACCCTTCTATTTTGATTTTAAATAAAATTTATACCAATTTAGGATTTGACTGGGGCACTGGTCTCCTTTATCCCAGTCCTTCAATAAGAAACTTTTTGCTCTTTTCTGTTGACATGGAATTGGTTTTTAATTTCACTTAGCTCTCAAACACTACAGCAACTTGTGCTACAAAATAACTGATAATAAGTTGAGACAGTATGGCAATACAGAAATAAATGCACCAGTTTTGTGCTGCCTCTGGAACCTTTCAGCTCTGAAGATGCAGATGGCATCTTTCAGATCCCATCTTGACAGTACTCTGTCCACATGCTCCTCCTTTAATTTTCAAGCAAGGCTCACCCCAATTTATTTATTTATTTTAAATTTGACCCAAAATATTCTATGCCCCTGCAACAAAAAAAAAAAAAAAAAGAAAAAAGGAGAGTATTCAGAAATAAATATTCATTTATAGTTGCACTCAATGATTTTGAGGGCCTTTTCCTATCTAAATCATTCTACAACTCTGCAAGTATTTATGAATGAACAGAACATTATTTCTAAACACTGAATAGTATTCAGTCAATCTACTTACCAAACCCATCTATGTCTAGATTATTACTAACAACAACATCCAGCAGTGAATCCCCCGGTTTTCCTTTGGCTGTTAGTTTGTCACCATCACGATTTATAAAATGAACAGTTATTTTATCTTCTGAGCTGAAAAGAAAAGCATATAATGGAATTAAAAAAAGAATTCTAGATTTTTTTAGATCTTTACAGTTGATTAAATACTACTAAATCAGTAATCACCATCAACTCCAAGAGCACAGAAACCCAAGTTATTGGTTTTTGAAAGCTGTAACATGTACAGGCATTTACTGCTGTACATTGAACAAAGGCCATTAAAAGTAAGGAAAAAAAACTTGATATGTGTTTCATCACTAGAAGCTATATAGGTTCCTGATAATTAAATTTTTATAAAATAAAAGAGATTACTTTAAATGCTTCTCTACAGACCTTTCTACAGACACCTGCTTTGGATTTATGAAAGCTTAATTGTTCTCATCATTATCATTCAGGATAAATTTTAACTTTTCAGATTCTGCTTTGAGTGTAAGGTATTTTACTTTCTTAGTTCCAAAATTGAATCCTTGTCCCCTCCTCAAAATGGAAATACTCCAAAACCATTCTGGGTTTTTTTGAGCACAGGTTCTCCTAGGTTTTCACCTTGTAAATATTAATTCCAGTACAGTTCAAAGCTTTGACACTGGCTTCAAAGAAAGAAGTTTTTTTTTATTATTTTCCTGCTTTGCTTTTCAAACAATTGTTTATTTAAGAATTTCTCTTGCAGTCTGCATGAAATGTCTTAAGACCAAAGCTTTTAATATGGAAAAAAAAAAAACAACCCCCCTCGTGTTCTATTATCTATGTTATTTCACATGCATGTTACAGAAAAGCTTTTAATATACTAATAAACAAAATACAGTTGTTTTGTTTTTACACAGTTTTCTTTCCTACAGCAAGCAAGCGAAACAGGAAAAACTTGTATCGACAATGAAGAAACCTGCCAAGAGATGAGATACAAATAGAACAACTGAAAGCTAATGCAAAAAGGCTATGTTTCAGTGTGAAATCCATGGCTAAGTACATCATGCTTAATATTCCCTTTAATATTTTTAGTAACTGTGGGCCTTACATGACCTAGCATATGGAAAGTATACAAACTTGAAAAAATCAAGTCACTCTCTGGAAAAGTCTAGCCAGTAGTGCTGAACTTCAAAGCAAAAATTTAAAAGTGGCCATACTGAAACACCAGTGAACAGATTATTTTGTAACTGGCTGTAAAAGAAAACGTGGTTTTAGCAACCCAAGTAACCTGTAAAGCTAGGACCTGAGTCCTAGATTGTTTTGAAAAAAAAACAAATAATTGTTGCTCAACTTAATCTCCTTGCTACAACTGTAAATTCAAATGGTAGCAGTAAGCTCTGTGATTAACTATGATGTCATGTTCAATTCTTGTCATATCATGCCTCGGTCTATTCTTCTGAAGACAGCCACAAGCTACTATTAACTAGAAACTCATTCCAAAATTATAATCGATAATGAAGGATTGACCTTTCTGATCTGCAGGATGCAACTGAAGCATGCACTGTAAAATTCAGAAATCTTCAAGATCTATCTTTAAAAAATGTAATTAATGTTGCACAGTGACACCAAGGGACCATCTCCAGCAAAGGGTCCTGTGGGACAGGTTGCTACTCTGCTCTTCTTTTTGCTCCTCTGCTGTACCAACAACTCCCACACCACAACCAAGGAAACAAGCACCCACTTCTTGGATATGCTAGGACAAAATTCACCATCTCCACTGGCAGTTTAAGACTGATGGGTTTAGATTGCATCTGGAAAGGTACAGATTCACATTCCTGACAGCCAAAGAAACCCCTGATGGCGTAATTTTAAACTGCTTCAAAAAGCTCTTCCAGCACTCACCGAAATACACCTTCACTTACTGAAGTATTTCTGTCAACATGAACAAACACAACCCTAACAGGAGACACAATGCAAGATGCATTTGCATTTATGGGCATCCTCTGCCCAAGGTACAGGAATGGCAAGTACTAAATATTTGTTCCAATATCCAAAATACATTCTTTCTTCTATTACAGCATGAAGTGATCACAAGTAACGTGGACCAAAGAGCAGGATACCTGGCAATCCATTAGATCACTGGAACCTTTGTAAAAGATATCATGTCCCTCCCAGTTGTCAAAACACACCTGAAACTGTCTTCAAATATGATTACACTAATCAGGCATAACACCACAGTATCATTAGAACAACAGTCCTGCCCTCCTTCATTCCTTCAGTCTCCAGCAGTCACCCTGCCATGCAATAAACTGGGTCTGGAAACAAAACTGGATGAAACCCTATCTTCACAGGCCAGTGGCCATACCAGTGTCAGAACTGGTACACAGTCACATCTTTCTTTCATATGAAACATACACCTGCATGAAACAGTTGTGTTACTGCAACTGTATGATGCAGTAATGCAAGCTAAGCTTCATGATCAGCTTAAACATAAATATAAAAATGTGGTTTGGGGTGATCCCCTTTACCATCATCCTTACACCAGTATTACCACAAGTCATTTCCTTTTGCTAATCTGGCTGAAATATCAAACATAAAAACAAAGTAGTCCCAGCTGAACCAGAAAGCAAAATTGACGGAAGTGCCACTGCCCACAAAAAAAATATAAGGAAACAGGAATGGGATCCCCTTTTCTGTAGTAACAATCTCACATTAGCTTCAGACAGTCGAGGAATGGCACCGTGGCTCTGCATGCCCAACTGGTGTGGCATGCAGTAAGTGGACAAGCCACAGTACCACCAGTGGGTCACTGACTCCTGTTAAAGATTGCTACAGTAACTCATATTTTCTGTGGGACCTAAGTCATCCTGGCTGATAATTGAAACTTATTTATTTGTCATATAGTTAGACATAGCCTTCTTAAGTCTTACAGTAGGATCAAGTTTTCTGTTATTGCCATCTTTACCACTCTTCACACAGGCAAAAAGTTGAATTAAGTAAAAATCATAAATAACTGAGGATTTATTGCACATACGCCTGAGTGGTAAAAGTACTTTCAGAAGTGTGTTGTGGTAATCAGACCAGTCAGACATTCAAAGCAAGTGCTGTACAGATCTTTCCAATGACTCAGAGATACCATTCAAAAATTAATAATAACCACACCTACATTAAACAATATTTACACTTTTAAAATTTCAAGCAACATGGCTTTTGCCTACCCAGACATCGTTTGTGTGAAGTTAAAAAAAACAATCAAATGCCACCATACTGTGAACTAGTCACAGACAACTAACACAAAACATGCCAGGTCTATGCAAGGATAAAGAGCCTCAGGATTATCAAGGAAGAACAAAACCTATTTTGTGTGATCTGTATAAGGCATAAATAGCCCAGTTCATGCTCAGATTAATCCTTTTCACCAGATGCACAATACAGTTAATTTCTTCTGGCTGCCACAGTACTATTAGCTTTGTTATCATTATGATACCCTAAATTAAAGATACTAGGAATGCACAGAGGAGCACCAGAGAACAGTAAACACTGTTCATTGCTCCTCTCATGCAAGAAGAGTAAGCACTGCAAGAATCCTAATAGCCACCTCTTCCCCTTAAAAGAAGCATCCTTTTGAATCTTCAGCTATTACCTCCAAATTAAGAATCACCTCTTAGATTCCTCCAAACAAAACACAAAGATAACAACTGTAGCCTGGTGTTGCACATAATAAGACCAACTCTATTCTTTCTAGATCTTTTATTAAATAGTAAGTCTAACAGCTCTACCTATTTGCCTGAAGAGTTTAATGAATTAAACTATTACAACAGGCCTCAAAATATAGAAGTTATAAATCTGAACTAAACTTTAAAACATGTAGCTATTATGCTATCCACCAAAAATAATGTACAGCTACCTGAACGGGAATAAGACAATTCTAAGATAACTACTGTTCACATGAAAAAAAAACAATAACAGATAGAAGTGGAGCAACAGGAAGAATTAAATGGAAATGCAAACATAATGCCTGATACTTCACTAAAACCCTTGAGAACCTCTGCTCACAAGAACCACCTCAGCTAATAATTTTGTACAGCTAGGTCTTCATCCTCGAAACACAGATACAGCTAATTTTACATATACAAACAATTACATATGCTTTTACTGGAATAACACTGACTGATAAGTTCAGGAACTTGGTCTCAAATAGTATCACATCCAGAAATGGTAGGACCAGAAAAAGTAACTTGCACATAAATGAAGAAAACAGTAATATATGAAAGAAACAAGGATATTCTTTTTCTCTGGACTCATTCATCCAGGTGAGTACATGCGGAGTATATAAACACATATGAAATGCCTGTGTGACCTTTTTTGATGGCATGCATACACAATGCATGTGAATAAATTCCAATCTGTGAAAGCCTGAGGGATTACAGGTCTTAAATTACTATTAGGTAATAAAATGTTTTCTACTTTTAGTATTCTTTTTCCTCCCATACTTATCCTGCTCAATAGCTTCAATAACTTTTAAAAACTTAACAATACTTTAAAAAGACCTTTTGATTTTTTAATTAAAAATTGTGAATCAGAGACCTTGAAATAAGTGAATGCCACTCTGCTGGGTCACTCAGAGAAGAGATCTAAACTAGCAATTTACCCATCTCACATAGGGGTCTTAGACCAGAAGGTTAGTTTGTCTCTCCATATTAAAAGTATCTGCTGGAACAAAGTAAAAAAGCACCTACAGGAGAGTTTAAAAGCAAACTACTGAAACAATTTCAATGGCATGGAAACAGGCAAAGTTACAGTCCTGATGCTGGGCAGCTGATGGTGGGTCTCATTCTGAGTCAAAGAAACTTCTCTGGCAACCAAGTAAATTAGGCTTTTAAAGCTTCTTCATTTTACATACTGAAAGTTAATTGTAGACACTGATTTATCTTTGAATATACAAGCTACAAGCCAGAAGAGCATGCATAAACACAGCCTCTGACTATATGTACTGAGCTGCGAACCCATGGGCTGTGGGATATTAAACATCTACAAAGGTCATAACTTTTGAAACACCTATTCATACATACTGGTGAGAAGAGGAGGGGCTCTGCACACTTGGATGCATGAGTGCTCTTCAGTAAAGTAAAACTACCCCAAAGGCAGAAGAAAATTTCAGATCTTCAATATTGTCAGTATTGGGCTCTCTGGTATGTTCTGTACTTCTACCACAGGCCTGGCCAGACTTTCAAAAAACAAACAAAAAACCAACAACAACAACAAAAAAAAAAAAAAAAAAAAAACAAACAAAAAAAAAAAACAAATCACACCAAAGCAAGGGAAAGGGGAAGCGCTGCGCTGCACGAAAAAGTGACAACCTTTCAGAAAGCTAGTTTAAACATAAGGAACCCTAGTTTAGTTTTCTGTAACATTATAAGCGCTTTCAAGGGGCTCCAGACTCCAGATCACAAAATCACACAGGCCCTGCGGCTTAACTACCCGAGGGGGGCTACCGCAATGCCCCCCGCAGAGCGCTTCAGTGCCCCTGCCACGGCAGTCCCAGGCGGGACGGCGAGAGCAGGGGCGAGGCACGGCCCTGAAGGGGACGAGGAAAAGAGGCCGAGACCCTCCCCGACCGGGCCAAGGCAGGGGCACGGGAGGACAGCCGGGCACCGCAGGCCGCACGGCGAGGACCAACAGGGGGAAGGTTACGCAGCACCAGCCCAGCTCGGCCCCTACCAACGGCCCTTGGCCCTGGGTGTCCTTAGCGCTGAGGCCCAGTCAGCTGCCCGACCAGGCCCGCTACGGCACTCCGGCGGAGTGAGAGCTGCCGCTGCCCTGAGGATCCCGCCCGATGCCTCACGGCTCTGACCCTCTTACCTGAGCACCGCCCGGGCAGAGAGGCTGAACGGCCGGGCTGCCCTCACGGCAGCAGCGGCGCTGCCGCAGCCCGGCCATGTTCCGGCTGCCGGCGAGGCGGAGAAAAGCCAGCGGCGGGAGGAGGCGGCGGCGGCCCGGAGGAGCTGTACCGGCCCCGCGGCTGCCATGGCGGCGGGACAGGAGCGCGGAGCTTCCGCGCCGGCACCGGTGGAGGGGCGGGGTCAAAGTCCTACTGCTTACGCCTCTGGCGCGACCTGCGGCAATTCTCGCAACCGTCTACGCAGGGCACTTCCCGCCCCCTTATGACGGTGCTGCGAGGTGACCGCGCGACAGGCAGAGCGGGGTTACGCAAAGTGCGCAGAGATGCGCGGAGAAGCGTGGCCGGGGTTTACGGAACTGACGAAGAGCGTTGTTCGTCTGCCTCGCCGCTAGTTTCGCGTTGAGTCCTGCGAGGTCCCTCAGACCTTGCTGTAGGCCGGTGGAAGCTCTCAACTTCCCGCATTTAAGGCCAAGCCCTACTTTGCCTGGAAGGTGGTCCCGTGGAATCCGACATTGTCCTGCTTCCCTGCCCGGTTGGGTTGGTGAGGGATTTCTTGTCACGGCTCAGGCCACGGCAGGGGCTCAGCGCTGACAGGGCCCTGGCGGGGTCTCTGACACGTGGTGGAGGTGGCACCCAAGGACTCCTAAGAGTCCTCACTACATCCCAAATGTCCCTTTGGATGGCATGGCCTGTGAGGGACAGAGCTCCCTGCCTCCAGGCAGGTCGAGAAGCATGGGATGCAGAGGAAAGGACATGGCAGCTTGGGGGTCTCAGACTATGCTTTATGACAAAATCAGCTTCTGAAACCCAGGCACCAGCAAAGAGACAGCAGTGCTATCAGAGGTTTTAACAAGAGGTGGACATTCACTGTGAATGGCTCAAATATCAATAGGAAATACTGAGATTTCTTGGGCAATTTCAGACTGCACATACTGACTTAATTTGGCTCTCCGCAGTGTACACGTTGCTGTACGAGTTTTGATTAGATGGGTATGCAGATCCCCTTCACTGCCACATGCTGACTGGAGAGTACTGAGTGAGTGATGAAGAAAGGGAGCATTTACTTCCAAATCAGTCATTCAAATAGTGAAAATAAACGACAGAAAGGAGGAAATGTTGATTGCCTCTGAGGCACTTGAAGTAGTTAGGATTATGCCTGATGCCTTATAATTTTAGGACTGTGTTTTTGTTGGTGTCTGAGTAAGATCAAAGAGGGAGATAATGTTATATTACAGAACTTAAACGTGTATTTTCTTTAAGGAGAGAAGGCTGTGATGGAAATGTCAAGAGCTTATAAACTGGCCATAAACCAAGTGACTTGAATGTGCCAGTTTTCACTGCTTCAGGTATATAGCTCCTACCTCTAAATGACACATGACATACTCAATGTCATTAGAAGGATTCATAGAATCATAGAATAGTTAGGGTTGGAAAGGACCTTAGGGTCATCTAGTTCCAACCCTCCTGACATGGGACACCTCACACTAAACCATATCACCCAAGGCTTCATCCAACCTGGCCTTGAACACTGCCAGGGATGGAGCATTCACAACCTCCCTGAGCAACCCATTCCAGTACCTCACCACCCTCACAGTAAAGAATTTCTTCCTTATATCTGGTCTAAACCTCTGCTGTTTAAGTTTCAACCCGTTCCCCCTTGTCTTATCACTACAGTCCCAAAGGAATAGTCGCTCCCCAGCATCCCTGTAGGCCCCCTTCAGATACTGGAAGGCTGCTATGGGGTCTCCACGCAGCCTTCTGTTCTCCAGGCTGACTATGGCCAGTGTAAGATTTTACAAAGTCTGAATCTTGTCTTTTAAGCTTTATTTCCATTATTCCTATGTCAAAGTGGCTTTTTTTTTAGCAGCTACACTGTGAATCCTGTTACACCAAATATGTTTCACATTATTATCCTTTACAATCCAATACTATTTCCATAAAAACCAAATGTACTGCTGTCCTCATCTAGATTTAGCATAAGATTTCAAAAGTGTGAGTTACCTAGATGCACAGTATAGCTCTACGTTTCAGCTGGCGTGAGGCTGACCAATCTTTTCTAGGCCATTTCATTTAAAACTGTTGATGTTACAAAGGCTGCAGTAACTTTACACAGGTTGCCTTTGTGTAATACAGGCAGAACAGCTTTCAGTTGTTCTTTGATTACTAGCAATATAATAGTGTTTTTTCAAAGATATCTTTTGTAGAGTAATATTATTAAATCTTATATTAATATAAATGCAGTTAACATTAACAAATGAATATATCATAGAGCAGTCACTGAAATAAATACTCTGGGTTCCAGATCCTCAGTAAGTATGCTGGTACCCACACACCCACACTAAGTTATTTTTCATTAGGTTTCACTCTTTGACAGCACAGGAGAAGATGGCCACAAATAATACATTTTATTTCAGTATTGTCACTACGTCATAGGGTCATACATGCATTCTTATAAGGCAGTGTATAGCTAAATATATACAGTATGATCACACAATCATTTGTAAAGCCAAAAAAGCACATCAGATAATATATTCTGACTTTAACCAGATGGCTGCTTGTCATAAATTTATGGTTAATGCGGGAAGTAAGTCTGAAAGGAACCCTCTGGACCATTTTATGTAAACATATGCTGTCACATGCAACTCAAGTAACTAAATATAGAAGTATTTGTCAGTTTATTAAAGTTTTCTTGCTGATATTAACTGCACAGAGAAACAGGCCCAAAATTTCACTCATTGGAAGGGTAGAAGGCTTAATTATATATTAATTTTAAAATAATTTATTCTATTGGTTTAATTCTTAGTATAGGATTATTCGTACTGATTTGTCCCTGCCCAGGGCTGCCCATGAGTTTAAATAGCTTTTGTTTTTTTTGTTCTTTGTGATGTTCACCCATCATTTATTGTACTCCCTCCAGCCCTTTTATTTTTGTTTCTGTTGCTACAGGTCTCTTTTCACAAGGTAGGAAACTCTTACTATTCTCCTGAATATCCCACTAAGCCATTTGTGTGTATGGTAGTTTGAATTCAGCCTTGTTAGATGTGGGCAACTAGTTAGTCCATTCACTTCAGGTCTTGTACAGTGTCTCTAATAGAAATGTATGGCTCTGTTACATCCTAGGATTGTATTTGATATTTTGTTCCCATGTACAAATGAAATTCGTAGCCTGAAATAATCTTGTGATCAGTTAATAACCCAGATGTCCATTGCTGTTTCTCATTAATGAAGCTGTCATTAACCACAAGAGTTCTTGCTGCCCCCAAGAACATAGTAAGCTCTTTGAACTTTGCTTCAACCTGCTTTCATGTGTTTTTTTTGTTCAAATACCATTTTAATGAAGAAGGCTATTTCTATTAACCAACATTAATTCTTGTGCTAGACATGTTCCACAGCTCTGTTCCAGCCTTCAGAGTGCCATGACCCTGAGCACGTTACCTCCATGCAGTTTATTTGGCAGTCCAAGGTCAGCTCCTTCACTGATAAGAGAAGTTGTGAAAAAGCTGGTGATGGGGGCATGGTTCTCCTTTCCCTTGAGAGCCCTTTTTAATCTGAGGCTCATTCTGGCCTTCATCTGTGCCACAGAGCAGTTGTGCGGCAGCGCTATTGGCACTGTCTCTCATCTCCGCAAATCTGGTCTTCGCTCAGACTTGCTGATCTGGCATCCTGGCTTGGCCTTGGACCTGCTTTGTCCCCGTGGCCCTGCTGGGTGACCACTGGACTGTGTCTGACCCTGACCGCTGCCTCACAAACCAGTCTTGACCCTGGCTTGCCACTTTGCATCCTGATTCGTCATTGGTGAAGTGACTGTTTTCACATGCCTTGGTCTTGTGCTTAGCTCCTGGCTATTGCTTCTGCTGCAGAGCAGCCAACTCTTGCTGCTTCCTGAACCCCCCACTGCCAAACACAGAACCCTCCTAATTCCCTCATAGTTTTTATATAACATACAGTTCTGGGTGGGGAAGCTCAAAGAAAATGGTGGAGCAAATTAGGTCAGGACACCTCGATGAAATAAGAGTAGCAGAGTGAAATAAAAGAGAGTTAAATTATAACCAGTGTGTACCTAACATCTCTGAATCTTGCCTTGGTTGTGTGCAAGTATTTGTTGCTTGCCTCCACAGCATGTTCATTACAAGAGTAAATATTTGTGAGAGGTACTTCATCTTTCCTATGTATTTGTATGGGTTCTTGCACATTGGGGAACAGGTCTAATACGAACTTTTTTTATAATTAAGTTCTCCAACTCTACTATTTTTTAAGTTTATATTTGTAGGAGGCCATCAAGCCACTAGATGGCAAACAATTTCAGCACGATAATATACAGGTATTCACATTTAGCTTCATTGTTCAGGCCATGGAAGGTAGTCCCATGGCAATTTATAGAAGTTGTTGTGGTCCTTCTCCTCTCTGCTTCTCCCTTCCTTTTGCTGTTCTAGTGTTCATAAGGCATGTGTGGATTCCTAGAGGTGATCTATGCAAAAACTAACCCAGAAAAGAAAAAGCAGGGGGCTTGAGAGGAAAAAGAAGGAGGTAAGTGTTTTCCAGCCATTTTAGTTCCATCAACCACCCTGCAGCCCCCCACCCTTGTGCAAAACAAGAAGATGTATTCTGGGACAACAGCAGTCCCAGCGTGGGTTGGTTTATGCTGCTGAGCAAAGTTATCACATTTTCTTCTCGTTGGTATAAAGTTCCAAGGTTCAGGATGATAAAAACATTACATACATATGCTGATGATCAGCAGATGATTTCTATAAGTTGCTACAGATGATCTCCCTGAGTCCTGGTTTTCTGTCTGCAGGAGACATGGCATGAACGGATATTTACAAAATGCAAATCCAGCATTTTTATTAAAGAGTTTTTTGAAAATAATAATTCTATCAATTATTCAGACTTCTTTATACAATTAGCTTTTCTGGTCATTATCAAAGGTCTGTATGAGCAGTGTTTTAACTTGGATTTTCTTAGAAGTAAAATTGTGCCTTTCAGTTGAAATACTGAAGGAGATCAGAGAAAGAAAAGGATCCATGGTTCATGTGGAAATTTCCTTTTGTGATCATCTGCTGTTAACCAGCATGGGAACAGAACCATCTCATCCAGAGTTTCTTCTCTAAGGTAGTGTGATTTGTGATATCCTAGGATTCCCCACCTTAGGTTTTGGCATAGATTTTAGTTCATTCCTCTGGCTACAGTGTCTCTTGGATTACAAGAGTGCAACTAAGCCCTCGCAGAAATAGAAAGGAGAGCAGCAGGCCACGTTATTTCATCTTGGCAACCTTCATGTGACTGTGGGCAAGAATGGGCATGTGAGCTGCTGACACAATCTTTTCTATATTTCAATGTTCATTCCTCCAAAGTTTACCATCTCTTCAACTTGAGTTTTCTAATTCTGAGAGCAAGATCTTCCTTTCCACCTGCCTCTGGCAGTTCAGTAACACAGACATTGATCTAATTTCAAGCAATCAAACTTAAAATGTTTATTGATAATAGGAAGCTCCAGCCAGTCAGAAACTGGTGAGTGGGACACATTGGCTGGGCTCTTGTTACCTTCAGCCCAGGAGGCCAAGGACTTGGGAGCAGTGACATCTGAAATAACCCGAGCTTGAAATAGGGCAGGAAGGTAAAGGAGAGGACATCAACCAATGAATACTCATGGGGTGGTTGTTTTTATTTTGGGAATTAAAGTGGTTTGTAAGACTTTTTGTAAAAGGCAGGTAATCTGAGTACCAGCAAAGTGCATGTGTAGCTGCCAAGTGATTCTACAACAAAAAGGAGCTTTGGGAACTTCGGCATTTTGTTGGTGAGGATCCAGTAACTGCAGTGCGGGAGGGCAGGAGGGTCTTTTGTTTGCAATTGTTTTGTCTTTGCCAGTTTCACTACAGCACCTGAAATACAGCAGGAAACAAAAATATGTGGAGTCCTGTCATTCAAAGAATTGGCGCTCTGGAAATAGGGCAGAGCGTGGTGTTATCCACTCAGAGAGGAAAGCTGAGGAGGTGGCTGTGTCTTATGACAGGAAGGTGAATTACTGCCATGGAATTCTGCTTAACTGTAGATAATGTGTTGCTTCAAAGCCACATTTCTGTCATACATAAAAGATTGAAATCTGCATGAGAATTTGCATCTTGAATTCTTCTACTTCATGTTACACATAACATTTCACAGCAATAGCTCCTTCCTATGATAAGCTGAGAAAGTAATCAGTCTCCAATTAAACAAAAAAGTAAATTTACAACTGCAGAAGGTTTGTGTTGATGAGGAAGTACAGCCTGATACCCACTCCTTGTGGCTACCTGCACCCACTTCTCTCTCTGGATAACACAATTACAAAATATCAGCAGCACTTCGGCTCTCTTCCTCAGAGTCCTTACGGTTATTCTGTAACAACAACCGCAACAAGATGTAAGCAAAATATCTCCATTAAGCAAGGATGTTGACTGCCCTAGACACTGCAAGTCCTGCTGTCCTATCAGTAGCAGGTGGAGTGAGTGATGTATAAGGTCCATATGTTGGTCTTTTGCTACCTCTGCAGAATATATGTTTGTATAGCCTGTGATGAAGGAATGCATTTATTGTTAGTGGTTTGTAACAAGAAGCCAGCTCAGTTGCACATGACAAGGGCTTTTGTATAAGGTTCTTGGAGAAAGAATGATGCACAGAAGGTATGCTAAGGCAGGAGGTGTGTGTCCACCAGGAGGCACACCAAGACAGGACTTCATCTTCCTCACAGACCTGAACCCGATGCACGTACCAGCAGTGGAGGGACGCAAAAGTTTTCATCAGATTTAGACGTCAGGAATTAGGAAATTGAGAGGTTTCTAGAACAAAAAGAAAATGCAGAGAACTGGCAGGAAGCTGAAGTAATAAAATGCATATATGTAAAAAAAATATATATGTCAAACTGAAAGAAGGGGGATTTACATTAGATATTAGGAAGAACTTATTTACTTTGAGGGTGATGAGGTGCTGGTACAGGTTGCCCAGAGAAGCTGTGGCTGCCTCATCTCTGGCAGTGTTCAAGGACAGGTTGGACGGGGCTTGGAGCAACCTGCTCTAGTGGAAGGTGTCCCTATCCATGGCAGGGGGTTGGAACTAAATGATCTTTAAGCTCCTTTCCAACCCAAACCATTCTATGTTCTCTGGTCAAAGGCTATAATTTCAAATAAATGTTGCTGATGTTCAGAGTCATTGGAAGTCATAATTGATATCACTGAAAATAAAAATGCTAATCAAAGTGTAAAGCAATACTAGGGCTCAGCTTCTTATGGTACACATCAGCAGGTGTCCAAGATGCCAAATTAGATATTTCCATGTACATGTGAAAAAGGACAAAATTTCAATGCTGCAAACATTTATGCATGGGAATGATCATATCTGTTATATATTAAAAATATAAAAGCAATTGCAAAACCAGCTACAGGCTGGGACTCCATGGGAATCCAGGTTGTAATAAGCTTATCAGCTGTGCTTCTCTGACAGTGTAACTGGAGTAAGGAACAATGATCCTTCTCTCTGACACCCTAGGAACATGTATATCAGATCAGGAATATGAACAGTGGTGTTTTCAAAGGTGCTAAATTTTGTATTTTTTTTAAGTATTGTAATCAAAGCCTTCTTTTCTGTCATTTCAAAATCAAGTAATCAGCTAGGAATTGAAAACCTAAACCCAAGAAAGCACAAATTTATTTTCCCAAGCTTGAAGAGAAACCTGAATATAAGATCATGGAAAGGAAATAGAGAATCCCAAGCTATTATTAAGGCCTCGTGAGTGGGTTTGTTTTTTTTCAATGCCAGCCTCATGACTTTCTGGGAACTGATTTATTGAAAGCCTTGGTTTGGCAATTCTGTGCATGGCTAGCTTGGGCTTGACCCAAGTCCTCTTTTCTCTTGGCAGCACTTAAAACAGCTGAGATGTAGCCTATGCTCCTTCACAATCCAAGATTGCTGTGTGCAGTCAAGAACCCTTCAGCACGGGAAATGAACAATAACCCCAGGCTGTGGGCCCTGCTGGCAGTGTGGGCTATGGGGCTGGGGTGAGGAGCTGAGGGCGTGATCTGTTTCCCTGGGACCAGCTTCTATGTGGTTTTAGTGCAGCTGACACACTCCAACTGGTGTAGAAATACTGTTTTACTTTTAAACTGCACTGTAACCCAGCTGCTAGAAACTCAGTTGTGTAGAGAGAACTCGTCTGATATTTCCAGTTCTTCAGCATTTACAGGAGCTGCTGCTGCAATCCAAACATAGGCAATATTCGGCCATCTCCTACAGCAGGTCATGTCCTGCTGGAACAGTGCAGCAGCAACACCAAGCATTTTCCTGATGGTTCCGCAATCTCAGCAGTAAGGCAGCAATAAAACAATGTGTCCAATGTGTTCCATTGGCTTTGCCCGTGGGCTCTTGTTTCAAGGAAGAGCACTCTGCTGGCGTATATGTATCTTATTGAGGTTTCTCGTGCACTGCTCCTAGGGCTCTGAGCCAAACTGCTGGCACAAAGCTGGACTTAGTAACCCACAGCAGTACCATTGTCATTCCAAACTGCTGAGGTAGTGCTTTATCCTATTACTTTTCTTACATGCTTCTGTTTTCTATATAGAAACAGAAGTTGCAGAATCATGCAGCTCTCAATTTCTAAATGAGGCCAAATTCACTGTTTTAAACTGGCACAGCTGCGAAGTTAGCACTGAGTTGTGCTGCATTACACCAACACAGAGCTGGGCTAACTATCATAATGTAGAAGACTGTGCAAGACAAGTAAATGAACGTCTAGCTCCAGTGTTAATGCCATTTATGTTTATTAAGGATAAGACTTTCAGTAATCTTAAAAGCAAATGTCTTTGTAACATCCGGGTCTCAATGACTTGAGCCCAGCTGGGGTATCAGGACAGGTGTTTGTTGCACTTGACAGCTTGTAACTGTAGACGGGTGTCTTACTAATATGGAAGAAACTTCTACTCTTCAGTTATATAATGGAGAAGTAAATGATTTTCCAGAAATTATTTTTTTTTTTTAATCAAAGGAAAGTGGGTTTGTGAAGGCTGTTTCCTGAGCCACTGCTGTTGTCACTGCAGACCTGCTTGTGTCTTTGCCATTTGCTAGCTGGGACATCTAATTAATTAGACTGAACTTGCTTCCTTTTCTATCTACCCAGCCTGGGTTAGTAGTTTAGAGGGTGTGTATGAAAGACTGAAGCTCCTGGCACTGCAAGCATATGAATAGTCTTTTTTTTCTGAAGAAAAATCCTTCAATTCAAACACAAGGTCACTAAGTTCCATGCTTTTATTTGAATATATTTTATTTTTATAGAAGCACAACAGAAGTTAGCAGTTGTAACAGCCTCCCCCTGTACACCAGAGCACAACCTGAGTCAGGGTGTACCTGTCCCTCATGTAGATGTTAGCCTCTCAAACAGCCCATGTGACACCTGCAGAAATGCCCACAAGCAGCCCATGGGTATCCTGTCTGTACACCGATGCAGCATGGTGACTCCCAGACTCTGGGGTGTCCTTGATTCCTCTCAGATCACCCTGCTTTAGCAGGTGGCTTGACATTGCACAGCACAGGGTCTATGCCTGACAAGGCTGCATCTATTCTAGAGGAAGAGTGTGGAGCATCCCTCAAAAGGCAGCTGAGTTACACCCGCTCAAACCAGATATGAAACCAGAAGTACCCACATCCTTTTCTGCAGTATCATTTTATCAAGTGCGTCTTCCTCTGCTTCACAAGAAGAAAACAGCTGGGGAAATCCCGTGTTCTCTTCACAGATTTTTGCTGGAGCTCTGATGTCTTGTGTAAAGAAGTATAATGGTCCCAGCTTATTTTAAGGTAAACAGTATGTTGTAATCCATCTTTGCTTGATTTGATGAATTATCTTTCTTGTCCCACCGATTTGTTAATGGCTTTGCCTACTGTCTAGGAAAAATACCAGTCCAGTGGCTTAGCATTCATGGAATGTGGAAAAATGTAAACTGCCTGCTCTGCAAACCAAAATGCATATGAACAGTTCTTTGACTAAAATGATCAGGACTACTAATGAGACTCATAGGTCTTGTGAGATGAGCTTTACTCCATATTTTATTTTGCTTCAATAGAATGTAGCGAGCCTTCGAGTAATAGATTACATTACTTACTTAAACAAATGCTTTCATAACTGATTTCTGAATATATTAAGACACAGATTAGCAGGTTGAGTATCTTAAACTGATGGAAAATGTTACCAATTAAACATTTGTTCCAAGGATTTTTAATATGTGACAAGAAGCAAACTAAATCTGGTTATACTAACATCTTGAAGAAGGCCTGAACCTTCCTTATAGCATTGCTCTAAAGGCTCTAGTCTTGCTGAAGAAATTTCAGCAGCAGTTCTCATGAGGCAAAGTGAAGAAGTCAACCAGAATGTGCCTACATCTCTGTGCAGGTGACAATGCAGCTGCTGGTTTTACTCACAGTATCTGGATTAAAAGCCCTTGTGTGGACTTTGGGTGTATCTTCACTTTGCTTGTAAAACTACCTTAACAAAACAGCCTCCCTTGCTATGTTTTCCAGGATGTGGTGTTTCACTGTTGTCATACAACTGCTAATGAAAAAGACATGTAAGCACAAATGTATTCTGCTCTGCTAGCATTAGCAGTAATAGTGGACTATGCTACTACTGAAAGAGAAGCAAGTTACAGTAAAAGCTGGATTCTCTTCTTCCATACAGAGTTTTATAGTAGGACTGCTGCTATCAGATGTTGTATATGTGGGAGATTAAACATCAAAATGAGCCTTTGCAAATACTGTGAACTTTACAGGATCTTGGGTGGAATTGTGATAGACCCTTCTACAGGGAATGGTAGTGCTTTCGAGGATCTTAATGGTTAGTGATTGCATTTTAAGTTAGAAATTTTAATTGCTAAACAGAGCTACAAAGAGGAATCTAACTCACCATTTTCATGGTCTGTTGCATTTGCAAACAAGGTTTTCTGAGCCCAAATAGTTGTACAATAACACCTGAAATGGATCTCTGTAGAAGTGAATTTCCCAAAAGCCTAAGTTGCCTAGAAGAAACGACTTCCTACAGTAACAAAGGATTTTCTGAACAGTTGTGTAACATGTATTTCGTACATTTTCCTAAAGGGAACTGAAAATTGACCTTTCAGAAAGAGGGAGTTTGGAGCAATTACTTTCTCTTCAGTAGTCTCTTTGAAACTTTGCTTTACAGAATTAAACCTTAGAGATTCCTTCCCCTGTTTTTCCTCAAGGCAAGTATAGTTTGATCACTGACATGCTCTCTCTGTGGGCTAAACCTAGTTTTATTTCTAAGAAAACGTTGAGCTCACTGGAGCATGTAACTTGCCATACTGCATTATGTTCATTTAGCCCACTTGTATATCTCTAGCTCTTGTCAATTCCCAATGCTTCTGAGAAGATGTGCAAACTCAGACATATTTTCAACAGAATTGGGTGATGGAGACTTCATAATAATTGCTAACTTGTTTAAACTTTGTGCTTCCAACAGTTGTTTTTTTTAATACCTCTTATATGAATAACAAGAATACCCACAAATACAGTAAGTCAGGACAAGAGATTACTGCCCGCCCTCTTGGACTCTTGCTGTGTGTTTTGACTTCAATAACATCCTGGAGCAGTGAGTGCCAGTCTATTTTGTTCTTTGATGAAAAGACAACACCTGGTTTCAAATATATGAGTTGTCAGCTACACAGTCTGCCTCCTCTTGTACAAGACTAAGAAAATGAAAGCTCACAAACCATGTTCTCTATTCTATTTTTATGTTTGCAAGCCTTTTGCTAGATCTTGACCCAGAATTTCTAAGGAATATTTACTAGAAAGTGACCAGAACAATACTGTACTTCCCACTTACAAACTGCTTACCAAAACAGAATTTAGAAAGGAGGAAAGTAAAGAAAAGAAAATGGGACAGCAACTACACTTTCCCTAAAGGACAGTAGTTTAGAGTTGTCTTGTGGTTTTCTTAGGGCAGATGACAGCTACTTACCTCCTTAGGTAGTACATTGTTCACTGGTACTTAGTGTCAAGTACAGTGGCTTGACCACCTGCTTCACTTCAGGCTGTTGCATGCTGAAGTATCACCATGTAATTTGGGCTAGTTGCTCCCAGTCCCTGTTGTCCTTTCCTACTGACCATCCTGCTGGCTGTTTATTAGTCACTCAGTGATTCTGTGCTTTTTCATAGGAGATCACATATAAGTAATCCTAGTTGTTACAGGCCTTTCTGTTCCCCTTCTAGGAGCTGCTGCAATGACAGGCTGAAAGGGAGGTTTTAGATTAAGATGACTGCTAGCCCCAAGCACATTTACACTGAGTTAGTTTGCCCAGGCTTTTCACACATTACTGTCATTGCATCACTGTTTCAAATTTATACCATGGTGGCTGACTTGTTAACATAATAAATAAGAAATATAATAATAAGAAATGTAATAAAACATGAACTTCCACAGAAGGTTTCAAGCCTGCTTATTCATTTCTGTTCAGCTCCTTTTCTATTCACAAGATGCCAACAGGACACTCACCCCCTCTGGTTTTCCATTCCTTTATAGTATTCAGGAAAGGGCTGGGGGTCTCTTGTTCAGTTTAGTTTTGGTTTGGTTGGTTGGTGTTTTTTTTCTCCTAAGCCCCAGGCTTGCATATTTGGATCTCTTTTTATTTAATTTCTTGCGCAAAAAGTTCTAATTCAGTTAGAGGCCTCTTTTTCATGTCCCTTCAGTGTCTCAAAATGTCTCTTAATCCTGCAGTCTTTTAGGCTGCAACAGTCAGAGCTGTACAGAGATTTCAGCTGAGGATATATGATCTGTACAGATATGAAACTTAAACATTGTGTTGATCATAGCCATATACTGTACTGTATATACATATATATATATATACTGTATATAGCTCTTTCTTTTTCTGGAAACACTAGTGTTAACATATAATGTGGAAGATTCATTTTTTACCTTCTCTCTACCTTGTGCAGATTTCATTTGCCATTGTGTTCCCTGTATGCCAACACTGATGGAATTCCCTCAGACTTTTGTAGATTGACAATAGAAATGAAGTTTGCATGGCTCAGTTGAAGCAATGAGGAAAAAATTCTGAGCTGTGCTTACATGATAGGAGATAAAGTAAGAAAGCAAGAAAAGGCAGATCTTTAAGCTACCAAACCTCTATCTTCATGCAAAGCCTCAGTGGTTTTGACTAGCTCCATGCAGAAGAAACTCTATTTAGAAAACAATGGACAGTCAGCAGAGCAAACAGAGTAACTCTCCTCTTGATCTGTTAAGTGGGAGCAAGGAAAATGTTTTATTTAAAAGAAACAAAAAATGGACAAACCAGAGTTCTTAGGAGGAGGAATGCTTCATCTCATCTAATTAAACTCAAAAGATGAACATCTAAGCTACAGAGATGCATGCAGCAGACATGTTCGAACTACTCCCAGAATTCATTGACACCAGGATGTAAAAGAATTTTGCACTTTCAGACAGAAAAACCAGTAACGAAACCTGCTGGTTTCAATGTATGCTGCAAGTAGCATTTAATGCCAAATAGTGAACTTAAAAATGTGTTATCTACAGTCTAGTCTGAACATGAGTTCAGGATATAGGAAAAAGTTGTGCATTGTTTAACAAGATAAATCACTTGGACTGGTACTCCTGCCTTCATAGTGGACCTCAGTTTTGTAACTATTTTCAGCCCAGCTTTTGTCCTCCAACTGTTTGTCTCCAAGTTTACTTGGTATCTTTAAAACGTATCAGCCAAAGGCAACAAAGGCAGGGGCCTTGGAAGAAATTATTATCCTACAAATTTCATATCAATAGCCATCAGGAAAGAAGAAGACAACTGAGGTGTCCCCAATTGGAAGGACCAGCTGAGCGATCCCATAACATCTGTCAACAGGGAATCCACACAAGGCAGAGCTCTCAAGTTTGCCTCAACCTCTAGCAAAAGCTACAGCTAACCAAGTCAGTTACAGGGCTCTGTTACCAGGCACCCACAACCTTAGCCAATCTAGTTTCATGGAAAAACTTACCTCTTTTGTTATTTCAATATCAGCAGCATCTGAAATTTCAAATCGGTCCTTATGTGCCATCCTTTCAATCTCTGTTTGCCACTGAACTTCATAAATGCCATGTAATATTAGCAAAATTTAGACCCTTAAAGGGACTAAGTCAAACTAATTTCCCATTTCAATTTAATCTTATTTCATTGCTTTGGTATTCTTGTAATATTCTAGACTACCTGGTTCTTCCAATGCCTTTGAGGTACTCTTAAGGATAGCCAAAGATTGTGTCTTTTAATATTAATTCTAAAAGCAAATAAAAATCCCTAAGTCTTTCAGACCTTCTTCATACACAGTGAAATGAAAAAGGAGCAGCCTTTACTTGAAGATATGGTACACTGAAATTCTTAGCATTCTATAATTATCTGTCTCCCTTTCCTGCCATGTTTTTCTTTGCTGAACTTTAATGGAGGGTGGTTTCTAAGGTAAGGTTTGATTGCAACATAACTGCTACAAGATCAGGTGCCCACTTATGACTAAATTACCTCCTGGACTCAAAATTTCATCTTTGTGGGTCTGATGATGATAAAGCCTTGATATAAACCTATTTCTGCAAATGAAATGGCAAAAATGCCTTGATACATTCCTCACTTGCTATGCTTGTGAAGTGAAAAAAAGATTCTGTGGGTGTATCTACTTCAGCGGTAGAGCTGTAGCTGGTTTTAATGACACATGCTTTTGCTAGTATCAGTTCAGCCTTTTTATTATTAAATTCATAGAATCATCATATGGTTTAGGTTGGAAGAGACCTTAAAGCTCATCCAGTTTCAGCCCCCCCTGCCATGGGCAGGGACACCTTCCACTAGACCATGTTGCCCAGTGCTCTGTCCAGCCTGTCCTTGACCACTGCCAGGTATGGGGAAGCCACAGTTTCATTGGGCAACCTGTTTAAAAGCCTCATTGCCCTCACAGTGAAGAATTTCTTCCTACTATCTAACCTGAATTTACCCTCTCTGAGAAGCCATTCCCCTGTGTCCTGTCACTATATGCCCTATCAAAAGGTCTCTCTCCAGATTTCTTGTAGGCCCCCTTTAGGTGCTGAAAGCTGCTTTAAGGTCTCCCTGGAACCTTCTCTTCTCCAGGCTGAACAATCCCAGCTGTTTCAGCCTGTCTCCATAGGAGAGGTGCTCCAGCCCTCTGATCATCTTCATGGCCTCCTTTGGACTTGCTTGAACAGGTCCATGTCCTTCTTGTGTTGGGGACTGCAGGTGCGGTCTCATGAGAGTGGAGCAGAGTGAAAGAATCACCTCGCTCAACCTGTTGGCCACAATTCCTTCACAAGCCCAGGGTGCCTGTGGACTTATGACCTTGTACTCACTACTAGCAAATTAATTCTGAAATAAGACAGTGATTTCAGTGAAGACATAACATCTAAAATATGAGTAACTGTATTTAGTCTTTACTTCTTTACGTGTTCTTACTGGGACTTGTTTGTTTGTTTGTTTTCAGCAGAGTTTTATGATTAAGAATTACACAGAGTTTAGCTAAAACCAACTCTGTAAAAAATGCCATCTGCTTTCTTATAATTAATTTTTTCTTCTATTTTCTTAATAATTGCAATTCTCCTTCCACAGTCTTGTTTATTCCTGCTTGTTGATAAGAAAGCAAGCAAATGCAGTATAATTGGAAGTGGTCAGGACCACAGAATACTTAAGTGACTGATTCTTAGCAAAAAGCTCTACATCATTTTGTTTATTCATAAAGGTGTGTGGTTGTATCTCAGAACAGTGTACATGTGTCTTAGGGAAAAAAAAAACCAACCAAACAAAACCCAAAACAAAAGCACAAAATCATTTAGCTTGGCTCTAAAAGTTGTATATATTTTGCAAGCTTTCAAACACTTGCATCCAATTCCTTGATTATCACATTCCCTTTTTTTTCCCCCACAGAAACAGTCTCATCACAAACGTTGTCAGGATTGGTGCCTTTAACTCTGCCTAGTATGTTACATCCTATTTTATTTCATTATAAATACTTAATATTATTTTGCTGAAGCAAGTACCTCCATGAATAGCAATAACTGTTTTCCAATGGCAGCAATGTGACCCAGCTACTGCCACATTATAACTAAAATAAATGCTGTCACTTAAAACCCAACACTGTCACTACAGAACAACTTGTGCTTGTCATAATAATTGTAACTATGAATGAGATAAAAACATTATGTGGCCAGAAGCAGTAAATACAGCTAGGTGTCAACTGTTAGATGACAACTTGATGTATCAGTGAAGGCATGTTTGGGTAACAGAAGAAAAGAGCAGTGACATAAGCAGATATGTCCCATCTTGGATATGGGAAATTAGAACAGCTCACCCCCACCTTAATTTCAGAGCAGCTTCATTTGTTGACTTGTCTGTTGTGCAATTACCAACAGTTATAAAAACAAATAATAAAATGATAATGGTGGTTGAAATAATAGCTGGAACACAATGACTGTGTAATACATACTCTGTGTACAAAAAATAAATGCACAGATTATTACCACAGAGATGCAAATACTGATTCCCTTAAAATGAATTAAGATCCATTTTTGACACTGTAAGATAAATACACTCAACAACTGATTTTACTACTTGCTGTCTTATACTGTAGTATTAAAACTTGGCCCTGATGCAGGCTGACATGACTGTGGCGTCTTTGCTGTAGTACCAAAAACTAATACCTGAGAATCAAATATGTGTCATTGAAGAGGTCATCGTATGCACAAGCTGCTCGGTGGTAATGCCTTTGGGTTTCTCATTCACCCAGGCCCTAGGCAAGTGCAATTTGTCTGCTTCTGGTGGGCAAGAGAAGCGATGCTCTCCTGAAGTCTTTCACCCACTGGAATTCACTGGGCTGCAGGACAAAACTTTTGCAAACAACCTTAAGGATTTTCAGTGATAAAGGTGTCTGCTGGCCAGCCAAGGTTTAATGTCAACATTAGGAGCTAAGCCCCTTCAGGTAGGTTATTAAAACAAAGGCAGAATGGCCTGACACCCAGCCAGTTGCCAAAACAGCTGTTCATTAGTAGGTTATCCTGAACCCTGTTTTTCAGATGTTTTGATCAGGCTTTCACTTGGTGTTTTCCTTTCTGTTTCCTGCACCTCCCTGAAGAGGAGGGAGACTTCCCCTTCCACGTAACTTTTTGCACACTAGGTCTGTCCTCCCTCATCAGAAATGCTCGTGCAGGGGAATATCTGGCTGAAGGTTCCTGGACATGGACTCTCTTCCCTGGAGCTGAGGCTTGTGGAGGTGCTGTAGACTGCAGGATCACAGTACTGAGGGGGACATAAGTGAGCTCCACACAGCCATGGTGCTTCAGAAAGGAAAAGGACAAATCCCTCCAGCATCATACCACATTTCACCTTTTGAATTTGATCAAAGCTGAGGCTATGTATATGGATGCAGTAAAGACAACTTGGATTGCTCAGTGTTACTACAGGAACCCTTATATATTTTCATTGAAATCTGGTTTTTAATAATGCTTTAAAAAAACTTTTTGGCATTAAGTACACTTACTTTTAAATGACAGACAAATTTAATAACAGACATAAAAACTGTTACTTCAGACATTTATTGTAATTTCACCAAATATTTTAAATACCTGTGAACTGGATTCATCTAATGACCACAAAATTCTTTCAATTCCTTTTGTTTCTAGCAAAGACTCTAAAAGGCAATCTAGCATACTTGATGGGAAAATAAATACGATTAATGCCCATTAAGGTGGCATATCCTATTACTGTTATTCAAATACCAACAAAAGAATAAACAATTTGGTTTTACACCATACAATTAGTAGCAGTAAAGTTACCCTGAAATAATTTTAGACTATGTTAAGATCTGCTTCTGTAAACATATTAATAGATGAGTGTGTGTTGAGTCATGTGCATAAATATTCACAGCCAGAGTGGCTGGCTTCCAGGCATGCAGACTACATCCACGTACAACTGTTCATGTGAGGGGCATGGTATGAAGGGCAGAACTGCACTTCTATCCTATCTGGTGTTACAAATCCAAGCTGAATTATAGGATAAAGACATCTTGCATACTATTTAAGGTGCCAAAAAAATCAGAAATTCCTCAAGGTGATTTTTTTCCTTAGTTCTCCTTTCCAAAATGCCTTGTTCAGTAACTGCCCTTGGATTGTGCATTTAGCTGTAATAAAAGTAGATTCTAACACACCACTGGGTCTTCACTAATGCTTTATGCCTTTGCAGATGCACTGTAAAACAAGAGGATGCACTGTAAAACAAGAGAAGTATTGGCCCCCAAAAGAAATCTTTACTTTCAAAAGTGATTCTAGGATTGATTCTTCAGATAGGGCAAAGTTTTAAATCTGTTTTGTTTTGAATGAAAAGCGGTATTTCGGCATTATTGCTGGAAAACAAACTTCCTATCTTGCCCTTATGGCTTTCTTATCTTTATAACCTATCTCTTAAAGAACTGTGTAATTTGATACCGGTATCTGAAAGCTCTCTTTATTGCTTGTAGTTCTTTCTATAGTTTCAGTTTCATGGCTAAAAAGAATACAATCTCTAACTGCACTTTTGTTTTTACTGCCCTGTTTTATCAGACAAACTCTAATTTTACACCCTGTTAAGGAAGCAAGGTGAGAAGAAAGCCACATTATACTATTGACAAGGAAGATAAGAATATTATTTACCTTGACATTTTTGAGCAATAATATTCTTCATTTAACAGGATAAGAGATAATGCATATCCTACAGTGATAATGAACAGATTGAAAGGAACTTTCTTCCACATGCTATCAACACTTGTAAAGAAACTATGTCCTACTGCAATAAACCTGTATTTGAGCCAGGTCACAATGGAGCATTTTGGAAGAAAAGCAAGCCTCTAATTCAGTCAACTAAAGTAAACGCATTTTATCTGTGCAATGCACTGAACCACAGACAACTTCTTTAGGTGACTGAAGGACGTAGGGTTTGGTTTCCCGTGGGTTATTGTTTTTTTTTTCGTTTCCCTTGGATCTTACTCTGACCTGCAGGAAAAGGCTGCCTGAACAGGGGAGAGTGCATGTCATACTGATGGTCAGTGGAACCATGAATCTGCAGAGGCTGCAGAACCCTTCAGAAATTTAATATACTGCAAAATACTCTGTTTCAAGACAGGATGCTCTTCATGAAGAAAAAAGAGAAGAAGGAGCCACTGTCACTTCTTTCTTGGCGCAAACTGGCATAAACAAAGCTAGAATTGAAATTTTAGCCCATGAGAGGAAATGGGTTTAATAAGACTAAGATATATACCTTTAATAAGACTAAGATATTCAGTTTCTGTGGTGATGACTGCAAAAGAAACATCTCTTTGAAATATACAGTAAAAGGTATAAAATCATCAGAGGTTAAACTCATTAACCGCCCCTGGAAGAAGCAATTAAACTAATTCTTATATAATTTAATTTTGTTATAGTTTGTGTTATATAGTCATCTAGTTTATCAGAATGTTATTTAAAACAAATTTAAAACCCCCCAGTTTAGTCAGAGTCCCTCTGGGAGATTATTCCTTCTTGTTTGCCAGGCTGCTCTCCTCCCCACCTCCCATTCATCCTGAAATGTTAATACTATTCTTTCTGAAGCAGCTTTAATTGAAAATTCCTCTCACTTCTTCCCCCAGTCTTTCTTTATCAGACAGCCAGAGGGCTAGGTATATTAATAGTAGCTGCATGACTCAGAGCTGGTAACTCAAGTGGATCCCCTTGCATTTAGCTTTGCTGTTTGGCCACCCTGGCTGTGTTGCCATCAAGCTCAGGAAGCACCCTGAAAACAAAAAATAAACTGCAAAAGCGCAGACTGAGCTGGCACTGCTACAACCTCTCCGTCCTTCAGGATTCTCTTTACTGATGTTTTCTACTCCATCCCTGGTGTGATTGCATATGAAAAAATGAAAATACATATATGGAAAAAAAAGAGGGTGGTGTGTGTCCCATCCCCCAGTGTAGCTCTTTCCCCCACATGAGTGATGAAAAAGGAGCAAGTGTCTCATCAACTGCGACTATTACTCTCTACAACTACCTGAAAGGAGGATGGACTGAGGAGGTGGCTGGTGTCTTCTCCCAAGTAACAAGTGATAGGTATCGGCCTCCATTTCTTCACCGAAAGGGTGATTACACATTGGAACAGGCTGCCTGGGACAATGGTGGAACTGCCATTTCTGAAAATGTTTGAAAACAGTGCAGATGAGGCCCTTAGTGACACGGCTCAGGGCTGGTCTTGGCAGTCCTGGGGTAACACCTCACTTGATGGTTGGACTCCATGATCACAGAATCATAGAATTATAGTTAGGATTGGAAAGGACCTCAAGATCATCTAGTTCCAACCCCCCTGACATGGGCAGGGACACCTCGCACTAAACCATATCACCCAAGGCTTCATCCAACCTGGCCTTGAACACTGCCAGGGATGGAGCATTCACAACCTCCCTGGGCAACCCATTCCAGTACCTCACCACCTAACAGTAAGGAATTTCTTCCTTATATCCAGTCTAAACCTCTGCTGTTTAAGTTTCAACCCATTCCCCCTTGTCCTATCACTACAGTCCCTAATAGAGTCCCTCACCAGCATCCCTGTAGGCCCCCTTCAGATACTGGAAGGCTGCTATGAGGTCTCCACGCAGCCTTCTCTTCTCCAGGCTGAATAGCCCCTTACAGGTCTTTTCCCACCTAGTTGATTCCATGAAATGGAATAGAACAGAACTCTCGAACCACATTCTGCACTTTTTGTTAAGGCTTCCCTTTGCTCCAGAGCTCTGTCAGCTGGAGCCTCGCAGCTCCCAGCTCACCCCTGAACCCCATCCTGCCTGCTGTGGCCGGCTGGTGAGAGCTCCCTGCACCGTATCTGCAGAAGCATGTGCAGCGCCTATCATACCGTATCACACCCAAGAGCACACACGCTCGCCTTTTCCTCCCCAGATAAAAAGAAGGACAAGGTATTTCCTCAGGGAGCTTCGAATGGAAGACATTCACACTGCCAACCGCCTCCCTCACCCGTGATAAAGCTTTACTGATGCTTTCCCTGTCTGATCTGCTGCACTAACCAAAAAGGCTCTTTTTCTCCTGATCTCCTTACTTACGCGAAGGAAGACTGAGCATCTATTATAAGTAAACACGTGTAGGCACGGCCGAGTTCAGAAGGCTCCCGCGGGACGCTCGCTCTCCAATCACCAGCTCAGCACCCGCTCAGCCCCAGCGTGCAGGACGCTGCCAAAGGGCTCTGGCTAGGCCTCCGGACCGCCGTGCCCCACCGCCACCTCGCAGAACGTACTCCCCCAACTATCTCTCCACCCTCCCCGGCGGCCGCCCCTCTTAGCCGCAGCACCACGCCGAACTGCGCAAGGCTCCTTCCGCGCCCGAGGGCCACTCACGCCGCCAGCCCCCGCGCCCCTCCGCCGGCGCCGGCACTACGAACACGGGCTTCGCGCCGCCTGTGGCGCAGGCCTGGTTGCGCCGCGCATGAGCGGGCGCAGAAGCAACATCTTGACAGGGGGGAAAATCTGAGCGGCGGTGCCGCCGCCATATTGCGGATCTGTCAGCCGCCGCCACACTTGGCGCCTCGTCCCTGGCGGCGCCGCGAGGGGCACGGCCCGGCCCGGCCCCGCAGCGCCTCCTGCCCCGCTGCGAGGGGGAGCAGCGCGGCGGGGGGGGGGGGTGGACACACACCTCTCTGCCCCGCCCCGTGAGGAGCGGAGAGCGCCGTGCCGAGTACCGACCTCGGGGTCTCGTCCCCCCCTCTTCACGCCGCTACTCAGCGCTCTCGGGGGAGTGGAGCCCCAGGTGAGGCGGGGAGCGGCCGCACTGGCCCGCGGGGCGCCGCGGCGAGCGAAGCGCGGGCGGCTGTGAGGGGAGAGCGGGGGCGCTGGGCAACGGGGGCCGCTCCTTTGCCGCGCCGGCAGCGGCCCGAGGCGGGAGCCTGCAGCCCTCGGGGGCGGGGGACACCGGCGCGCAGTGAGACTTGTTGCGGCAGCGGTGCAGCTCGCCGATCGGGTCCGGGGCACAGCGGCCGCCGCCGCCTGGTAGGGGGCCCCGGATCTCCGAGCCCCCGCTGCCGATGAGGGGCTGCGGGCGCTTTGTTGGGGAAGCCCCGGGAGCGCGCCCCGGCGTGCCCGAGCTGCGCAGCCCCCGCTGCATTATTCATGTCCCCGAGCGTCGTGGCTCTTGAGGTTACTGTAGACATGTGGCAGTCGGGTCCGGCAGCTGACTGTGGCGGTGTGGAAGAATAATAAGGAATTACTTCATAAACAAGTGCTGCGAAGCATCTGTTGCTGTCTATTGTTTCCAACAAATGCACAGTTTTAGAGTCCTTAAATACTGACCGACGTAATGGGCACAGCGGCCCTGAATGAGCCTTTGTGCATTGTTTTTTCTTTGAATGGATTAATGTTTTCTACAAGTCGTAGGCATTTGTAATTAACCTCGCTGCTTAAAGCCTAGCACAGATAAGGGGCTTTAGTTTCAACTTTGTGGCATTCACTTCTGCCAGTTTTCTTCATTTGAACTTAAAAAAAAAAAGTAACTCTTTGGACTTTATGCCAGCCCCAACTAATCACATCAGTTGCAAGGTGCTATTAAGCTTTTCCAGTCTGTGTAACACCCTAGACAAGTATTTCATGTTCTCTTTTCTGGTGCAGGCTCTTAAAAAGATTTTATTTTTATCTTTTTTTGACTGAGTTATGGGAGTGGCAGTCCCGAGTTTTAATTAATTCTGTCTTTGTGAGTGGTTTGTGTCAGGCCTCAGACATGTCTGTGCATCTTAGTCTGGTTTGCTGTCATCAGAGGTGCTTGTCATCGTGTTTAGGTCACAGAAATGTTTTGAGGATGCATGCGTCTTCCCTCACAAACCCAGGGATCAGAGAAATACCTTTGTTGCTGTCAGCTCTTACACAGAGTGTTGGCACAGTGCTGCTGGGCAATACGTGTTATGGGGGAAGACGTGGAGTTGGTGTACAGTAACATTATGGCTGCTGTGATGAGGTAGTTTTCTTGATCGTTAAAGAGACAAGGAGTAACTGTTTATTGGATTATTCAATGTACCAGTTTTGATCTATTGATTTAGCATAACAGAGGCTATGAGAAAAACAAAGTACAAGTGCGTGCAATATTCCCAGGTAGGCAGCCTCCCAGCAAATGGCAATTGCAAGGCAGTGGCATATTTCCAAGCTTTGTGCAGAAGTGACACAGCTCTTCTATCAGGTTGGGAGACCAGAGAGCAAAAGTACACCAAACAGCTTTAGAAAACACATGGAAAATGGCATGGTGTGACATGTCAGGAGCTGTCCAGAGAGTTTTCCTTGAATGCTGACTGAAAGAAACCGTGTAAAAGTGTTAAGAGAGATGACAGCAAGAGTTCTGGCCTGTTTCTGCCATTGCAGAAGTGAGAATTGCAGGGCTTGATGAATTGCCAGAAAAAAAGTTGGTTCACAGAAAATTAGGTAAAGCCATAAAGAGAGTGAGAATATGGATCCATCTAGAAGATGCAAAATTAGAGGGGTAAGAAGTGCAGAAGTTATGATATTAGGAAGCAGTTCACGGTAAAGAAAGCTACTTTAGCCATTTCCAGGATAAGTATGTGGCCTTTCTTCAGCATTCTTGCTCTGCTTTTTGAGAAGGGGTACTTCACTTGGCAGAAGTAAAGAGGGAAGTTAAGGTATTACTACTTTTTATTGGATGTGTTGAATACATCAAAGCTGTCCTGTTACTTTGTGTTGCATTAGGAGTCTGTGGGAGTAGAGGAAAGGGAGGATTTTCAAGTCTATAAATGTAAACAAAGCTTTATACAAACTTCTGAAGAAAGTCCTGATTGTTGAATGATACTGATCCATTAAAGCAGCACTCTGTGTATCTTGCATGCTCAGTGAGTTTACTCCAGAGCTGAAGGGGCATAGGTAAACTTCTTTTCAACATTGAAGGGCTGCATCTGTGGGTTAACTTTACCAGGAGGCTAATTCTTAACTGTACTTTGAATTTAAAAGCTTATTTTCCTTTCTGTTTTAGATGTTTATTGAGCACTCTGTGAAATGAAACCTTCAAGTCATGTAGTACAATGAAAAATATTACATTGGCCCCAAAAGGGAGTTAATAATCTTTACACTAGAACATTTTGATTTAAGAACACTAGCTAATGTATATGGAGACTTCAGGTTTATAAGTTACCTTTATCTTATAGAGCCAATTCTAAGAGACTTAACAGCATCATTTAGAAGATAGAAGACATGGTTTTGAAATGGTATATGCTCAGAATTTTGCTTATGTCATGATTCTTTGTTAACTGAATTTTTAGAGAAAGATTTATTTCACTTTGAAACAGCAGAGAACCTGCACCAGTCACACTCCTTAATTTCCATTTTTGCTGGTATATCAGATGTACATGGGAAAAATGGCATTATGTCATTGTAGGACTCCTCAAAATATTTGAGTTATTTTAAGCAGTGCAGTTGTGGGTACTTTGAAGCTAAAACTTGAAGTTAAGGTTACTAAACTTAATAAATATTAACTGTATGTAAATTGTATAGCACAGCTATAGCATACCAGTTTATTAACTGGTAAAACTGCAAGTATGGCATGAATATTCTTTGGCTGGTCTGTGTTGCTTTTTGTTTAACTACTGTGTTGGCAACTGCCAAGTTTTCATTTGTGCTTCTGAAGTTCTCAGGAACTCCAGTTTAGAAGGAGCACTTCACTCTTCAAAATAAGTTTAGCTATAAGTATGTTTAGTGTGTGACAATTTACTGGTTGTATTGCATTTATTTTCAAAGAGACAGCAAGCCTAAATCAAGTATTTCAGGGAAGCGAGTATTGGGGAAAATGGTTTTTAAGAAGGTAAACATACAGTACTCAAATAGTATGTAAAACTTTGCACTGATATCTAGCACTCATCAAATTTCAGTTATTGCGTGTTACTTACAGAATTCAGCTCTTTGTTTTTCTTATTTTCCTTGGTTTTTTTTTTTTTTGTGAGCTAGATGGCTTGTTTTGGTTCCCCCCCTTTGTTTGCTTGCATCCGAGACAACCTCTCTGTCAGTCTGAAAAAAACGTATGCAGAAGTAAAGTCTGTGATGAATGAACATCGTTATTGGACTGCAACGAGTGTGTTATTAGGGAGCTGTTAGTGTTGAAGAAGATTGCCCTGCAGGCATTCACAGGCTGCTCTGGAGCAGAGAGGCGTTCTTTTAGAAAGCTGATACCAGTTAGTCAGGTACATTGGCCTGGAAGTTGTCTACTGCTGCCAGAGATCTAAAACTTTCAGGTATCACAAAAAAAAATGCAATGATATAAAACTTTGAAAAGAAAAAGAATAATAATTTTAAGTAAGCTCCTATAAATGAGTGAGTTATATTGCTGTGGCTGAAGGTTTGTTGTCCCTGTCATCTCTATGTAGGAAAATAGAGACTGAAGCTCTTGCTAGAGCTTAGGAGGCACACTGTTGAAGAGAGAAGCTGTCAGATGGGGATCCCGCTTTTGAAGGTTGGTTCTGTGCCATCTGGGTGTCCTGCTCAAGCCTTCTGCCTCCTATCCCATCCTCACCTGACCTCAGCCCCATGGCTGTGTATGAATGTCTCCTTTGAAACCAGCTGCTGCATAAACTATTTGACAGAATTTTGGCATGAAGCATTTTATTCACCATCGTCTTGCGAA
The DNA here is from genome assembly GCF_012275295.1 of Melopsittacus undulatus. Classification (NCBI taxonomy): domain Eukaryota; kingdom Metazoa; phylum Chordata; class Aves; order Psittaciformes; family Psittaculidae; genus Melopsittacus; species Melopsittacus undulatus. Next base: position 16,583,229 of record NC_047528.1, on the reverse strand, counting down.
GCAAGCTTTGTCATCTTTCAACAATTGCTTTATTTGTTGGCTTCTGTGTCATAACTGGCAATATGGATAATACTGATCTAAAAACCCTAACTGCCTTGTAGTGAAATGAGCTGAAATCTCAGCTCTTCGTTTCAAGAGAATTCTTGATGTTCTGGATGATTTTTTTTGTTTGCTTGTGTTGTGGAGTCTGCTGATGTTTTGGTGATTTGGTCCAGAGTCCAGATATTGCATATGCTGTGAAGGTCTCAAGGGCTGGAGTGTTACAGCAGTAGGAACTCTGCAAATTCACAAGCCTACTAATCCTGATTTGGAAGAGGCACCTTTGGGAATTGAAATACCAAAGTGATGAGCCTTTATGTCTAGTAGGTCACAAACTGGTTTCAGAATGAGGGAAGTGACAGGGCTGTCATTCCCAATCCCAGCTGACTGGGTTGTTTTTCTCTTACTTGCAGTGCCATTTCATGTGAATGTTAAGATTAAGTAATTAATTGATTCAAAGATAAAAATTCAGTGAAACTGATAAGGTTTCATCCACTAAATACAAATTTATTGGAAATGTGTAAGTAGCAGACATGAACCCTGACTCCAGTAATGATAGGGAGATGTACAATATTTTGGCAGTGATTTTGATATTTCTGGCAGTGATTTTGGGTTTCTTTTGGCCAAATGTTTTCCTTATATTTGTTTTGTTTTTAGTGTTAGCTGATGCCAATAATTGGGAAATATAGGGTGTTATTTTTCTATTAACTGCTTATTTTATTTCATTTTTTGCACAATTTTAAGATCTCGATTTTTATATTCATATAATACTTCATTGTAGTGCTTCTGTGTGAATATACTCTTTAGAAGTTACATGACATTTTTAGTATGAAAGCACATAGATACAGGCTGTTTTCTGTATTATATATAGAATGGATACCATGGCCCATGAATTTAATTTTTGTTTGATTTATATTTTTTTGCATTATAATATGGCAGAAGGTCTCTATGATCTGACATAGAAACAAATTCAGTTTGCCCCTAATACTAAACAAAAATAGTTGCCTCTAAATTTGTCAGATTTCTTTCTTTTTTAAAAAATAAATGATAGAATTTTATTTATTTATTAATTTATTTTATCATAAGAAAAGCTATTACAGCAAGCATTTCAATAAAAAATATCTAGGCTGTTAATTTTTTTCCTTTTTTTTTTTTCATGTTGCCCATGTACTGTGATAATTTATCAGGCCTATGGGGTCTGTGGGGCTGACAGGCTTCAGTTCTATTGAGTTTTGCACAATGATTCTTACTTTTAGCTTACAGCTTTGTTTTATTGCATGCAAACAATTCTGTAAACTCATTTAAATTGCATGTCTACCAATTGGATTTGATGACAATTAATGTATAAAACTTTGTAGTCACAGCTTAGATTTTAAAAATTACCTTAGGGTTTTAATAATATGTTTTCAAAGAAGTAATTTAGAATTGGTTGGTAGTTGTTTAACAAACCATTTGGGTAAAACCCAAAGCAATAAGTTGGGATGGAAAAATTTGCAGTACCAGAATGTAGGAGGGTGTGACAGTCGTCATTTTGGAAAGTGATTGACATGGTCTCTCTTAAAGGCCCCAGGGGGTAATCACTTGATAACACAGATCTTGGCCTTGTGCTGTATAGTTGGCATTTGTCTACTGGAGACTGGACTTCTTATCAGTCATCTTACCATGGCCCTTCTTTTCAATGCTAATGTAACTGTAGGCACATAAGAATAGTTATGCTATTTAATATTCCTTTTAGTACTGTTTGCTTGGCACGCTTATAAAATGGTGCATGAGAATCTAATTTAGCTTCTGCATCATTAATTAACTGAGTCTTAACTCCAGGGCTTCAATTTGCATTCAGTTTTGCGAGCAGTGAGCCGCTGCTATCAAAAAGGTGAACACAAAGATTACTGCAGCTCAGAATCCTGCTTACTGTCAGCAGATACTAGAATCAAGCTTGGTTTATGTTTTACTTCCATTTTTTTCTGAGGAGTACATTGGGGAAAGGGAGGAGAAGAGGGAGAAGCAGTCTCTTCTGTGAACTGGAAATGTGCTGTTGAATTTTATCAAAAGCCAGTGTTGTAAACACCTATAAGCCTATTTTTCCTCCACCACAAAAGGCTTTGTGGTTAAAAAAAAAAACCACCAAAAACAAGAGGAGAGGAATTCCAGAAAACTCTATTCCTTTTTCCAAGAACATGTTGATCAATATCTTAGAATAGTAGTCTTACTGCTGCTATCCAATACTTTAGAATATCTGCCATAATTAGAAAAAAAGAATACATCTACAGGATACAACTGTCTTTATGCTAGACCAACATAATATTGTGTATAGTTGTGCTACATTAATTTTATCATAATGAATAGAAAGATGTTGGTTTAATTTTTTTCAGACTGATATTTCAATAAACGAAACTTGCTCATCTGCATTATACCATTAGACCTGTACGTAATCTTTAGTCTTAGCATAAATTTTTCTTTACTAGCTAACAATACTGATGCTTTTTAAATTCTGTTTTCACCCTTTACCTCTTTTTTCTAGCCCTTTTTCTCAAACATATCTTTACAGATTAGAAAAAGAAATGCAAATTAAGGGGGAGAATACCTTAGGTTGCTGTGCAAATGTTTTTAATATTTACTGTATTATTGCCAAGAAGCAAGAAAAATAACTTCTTTTGTAAATATGTATAACTATACTTTGTATTTGCGTTTTTATTTATGTATGAGAATTTATACAAAATTTGTAAAAATAAATCGCTCTAAATATTTTGGGGTTTCCTTGTATCTTTTTTGTTTATTTATTTATTTTTAAGCACTTCTGAAAATTTTATTCATTTGTTGCAGTCATGGAGTGTTATGATACTGGAATCTGAGTATTCTGAGTAGTATGTCTGTTTTTTTTCTTAGTATAAGTGTAATTCCAGTTAATACTATTTTTGAAGGCAATGCCATCTTTGGTACTCTTTGCACATCAGCAGCAGGACTGATTCATGGAAGTCATTACTTTAAAATCATGCGAGAAGGTAATAAGCTGCTTATTCTTCTTGAGGTAGAATGAATTGAAAAGGAGGCAGGATGCTGTCTACCAGTATCATCGCAAGCAGATTTTTTCAAGACATAAAAATCGTTTTTGGAACAGAACACTATAGCAAATACTTTCATTACCATGTGGATGTAACTTACAGACTTTCTGCTTTTTTTTCTATTTTTACTTTTTTGAAGAAAAGCTGTATTATTTTAAGCGGAGCAGGTTTTTCCCCCTCCCCTTTTTTTTTACCGGGGTGTACTTGCATTTCTCTTCATCTGGGAAAAAATAACCGTATCATCCCTTCAGTGAGAGAAAATCATGCTTTTATAGATATGAAATACAGTTTTGATGGTTTAAAACTATGTTAGGGTTTTTTTTCTTTGTTTTCATGATGTTTCAAGTTTGACTAGAGTTGACAGATTAAATTGCAGCTTTGGAGTTCCTTGTATGAATTTTATTTCCTAGTAAGTAGTGGTAAAGGTTTTTATAACTAGAAGATGTCTGATACCAAAAGCTTTTAAAAGAATTTGTAGCACTTGGGGAACTGTTGTCTCTGTATTTTTACGAAAACTAGAAAGGAGGCTACTACTTAGAGACCTGTAGACTGTGTTACTGGGTTAGTTGCTTTCTATATACGGCATCTACTGAAAAGTGCATTTTGTACATGTAGAACACTTGTTTACCTGTCATGGAATTTGTGCTATTTGCTGTGATTTTTTGATTAATGTAAAAACAACCCTTTCAATTTTGTTTTTGACAGAAGGGGACAAAGCATTTGTAGAAGACTTAACTGGACAAGGTACTAAAGAAAACAAGAAAAATGCCTAAACCAGTAAGTATCTGTTTTTTTCACTAATTTAAAATATAACAGGGTTTTCATGTTTTCGTGTGGTGATCTTATAACAGCTGTAGTTGTTTTCACTCTGCCCTTTCTAGATTTCATAAGACCTAATAATGTACAATTGGAGCTGAGATAGTTTAATAACAACATGGGAAAAAGATTAAGAAAGCTTGGTACTGCAAGTTACATGGAGTGTTACTTAGAGATGGGGCAGTACTTACAAACCACAATGAACTTGGAGCCCATTTGGCTGGCAGGAGGAATGACTTTTCAAGAATTGTTGACTTTGAGGTGAGAAGACATACAGTGGTTAATGGAGCCATTATTAGAGCCTGACTGTCCGTGAGAATCAGTGGAAGAACTTGCTGCAGGATTTGGCAGGGGAAGCCAGAACGTTTGAAGTGTCTGTGACTACCACACAGGTGGTAGTTTTACCATGGTAGAGGGTGAAACCTAGAATGTAAGTGTTAAAAGGAGGAAATAAGCAATCTTTGTGGTCTTCTATTCATCTCACTTCAGCTGAGAAAGGAATTAATCAGTTTTCTATGCAGGGAAAAAAAAAGAAGCCCAAAACTCAAGCTTTTGTGTTGATAATAGTTCTAGAATTCTTTGAAGAGATAATTACTCAGCAGCTTGATTATTTTGCTGTGATGTAATATTGGTTGCTCAGGATTTCATCTGCCATGTGTTAAGTGACTTTTGGTTGTCTCTTCCCCTTGTATCCAGTGAGCAAAGCATTTGGAAAAGGAACTGAATTGTCAGGACAGGTTATTTCTATTCAACTTGATTAGTTTATGTAATAGCCTTCGAGTTTTCTTGGTTTTCTGATGTTTTGTTGAAGTAGTAGATTATGAGCAGGGCAGCAGATCTGTTACTAAGAATAAACATGTCTTTTTGCATTGTGTGTAGACATATTAATACTTATACACAGAACCCTAACTATTCCATGATTCTTTGTATAAAAGGTTTTTGCTTTTAATCAGAAATTACCATTATAAATAATCTGTATTGCATGCCAGCATTTGGAACTGTTACAGTTTACTGACTAATGTGAACATGGGCCTGTTGAAGGGCTAGAAGTTGTGTTCTGAGATTTGAACTACTGTCCAAATGGCCATGCAATATAGTTTCTATAATCTCATCTCACCTGTGGATTGGGGGCAATATCTTGGCACTTCCTGAAGTTGGAGGTAGTTACTTGTGTCCTGTCCTTTTCTTACAGAAAGCTGCACTATTAAGGGCAGGAAAATGTATTTGCAGCATACTGTTTTCTGACCTTTTTTGATTCCTAGCTATCATAATTGAATAGTATCTTTGACAGAGGTTCTCAACTGGAAAACTGTGTTTTAAGACTGAAGCATAAAGTCACTGTGAGCACATGTGTTTCCTGCAGCCCTCAACTCCATGGTGCTACAGAGCAGTGAGGTCTCGGAAGTGATGACTAAAAGAAAGATGGCCTGAGTGAGGTTACTTCTTTTTAAATTCTGTGATTGGAACCATGAAATTTAGGCAGGCAGGGTTCCCTCTATTTTTAGGACCTGAGAAAATCATAGGGAATGCAGTTTTGCAGTTGTTTAGAAGAAAAGCAGCATCTTTAAAACTGAGACAGCAGAGATGTTGGAAGAACTCACAATCCACCCTAGGCATGGAAATTTGCTACCAGATCTTAGGAAAGAAGCTGGACTCATGCCAAAGATGAGATAATTTTTTTTCCTTTTATGAGGGGCTTTTTATATAAAGAGTTCTCATGTGCTTGGATGTTCTTGTATGTCTCCTGGCAAAATAGGCACATGTGAGATCATGGAAGCTAAATTAAAGAAACCATTAAAAAATTACATAAATTACATTTCTTGGAAAATGTCATATGGATTTCTTCCTATAAACTCCAGGTTGCTGTAATTATAATTAGTAATCAGTGAATTAACAAGTAGTACGTGTCAAAGGTTAAGTAATTTTATCTATAAATATGAAACCTCAGATTTTGCTCTGGTTGCCTCTTTTGAATGGTAGATCTTTAGGAGCTTTTCTCCTATTTTTTTTCTTGCTTCTGTAATCAAAACTGGAGCTCCCAAAACTGGAGTTCTGTTTTCAGTGTGTTTAGTTCTCTGCTTGCTGAAGAATAGAATATTTGTTCAATCTTACTTTTGGTGTTTTCTTCCTAAAAGGACAGACAGAATGTTTCTCAGCTGTATGCCTTTCTCCAAGATCTCCCCCAAAAATAGAAACATAGAAACTAAAATTAGACCTCATTAGTTACATAACAGTTAATCATTTCATAGGCTAAGAAGATTAGGTTTAATTGACTGAAATATTAGTTACATTTATAGGGTGTATGAGGAGTTAAAATTACCAGCTGCTTTTGCTGGTAGTTTGCAGCATTTTTGCACAAGGCAGCAAGGTATGCAGGAGAAAGCATTATGCTGGGTAGATATCAAAGCTACTAGGATTAAAAAAGAAGTTTTTTGGTTTATTTTTTTTATTTCTTTTTTCGTCTTGAACATTGTACAATGTTGTGTATTCAGAAGGAGTAGATACCAGGTTCTTGAATGATATTGTATGTTTAAAATTTGAATTAATATGTATGAGATCAAGTTAATTTCCCTAAAGTGTTTGAATTAAAATATTGTAAAATTACTTTTTTCCTTGAGTTGTTTCCCTGTTGTTTTACAGGAAAATGTGAGATGTGTAGTGCAGTATTTGAATTATGGTTTGAATAGATTGTTTCTGCAGCATAAATAGACAACTGATGTCAGTTTGGAGGTCTGTTTTCTTTTGGTTTCTCTATTAGTAAAATCTTTTTGCCATTATTCTGTAGCCTTCTGTTCCTAATGCTGTTTAATCCTTATCTTTTTACCTTACCTTCATTAACTTTTCTCTTACATCTGTTCCAATGTCTGCTTTGAGGTTGATATTCAGAGTGTAATATGTATATTTGTACAGTGTGTAAAGCAGTTGGACCAACGAATTGCTACTCCCTAACACAAATTATTTAATATCAAATTTGATACAGTTATCAGCTGCACTAGTGTGTAAAAACATTTTTTAGCCATATGAAATTTTCTTATACCTGACAATTGGACTTTTTTTTGTGGCTTTTACATGTGACTAATTCACACTGTGCTTGTCAAAACAAAGCAAAACCTCTTCCATGTGATTTGAAATGGCTTTCTTACTAATATCAATATTCAGTTTTGGGCTTCCTGATGAAAGCTGAAGTGCCACAACAAACATCTGCACACAATGGCTGAAGTACAATAAGTGTTAGACTATTAAGCTATATTTTTTCAAGTCTTAAAGCAGTGAAAGAATACAACAAAAGTGTAATTCTCATATAAAATGTGTGCTTTTAATATATACACATGGATGTTCATTGCTCCATGTATCTTCACTGACTATATTCTTCATTGCTTTTGATAAATTCCTCCACAGATAAATTACTTCAGATTTTTTTCATTATTACTTTTTTATATTTTAATAAATACTATTTTGTGAGCTGTGGCAAATGTCCTCATAACCCATTAGCAACATGTTATCAAAACTTCAGTTGCTCCCTTCACAAAAATACCATGTATGTACGTATATGTTCTCTTTCCCTTGTCCATGCTAAAGTCATTTGAACCAACTGTGGTAAAATACAGGTGAACTCAGACTGCTAGTTCTGATGCCAAGGACCTGGGCAGGTGTGAAAAGTGGTCCCATATGAACCTCATGAGGTTCATCAAGGCTAAGTGCAAGGTCCTGCACCTGTGTTGGGGCAGCCCCTGATATCAATACAAGCTGAAAGGGATGAAGGGATTGAGAGCAGCCTTGTGGAGGACTTGTGTGTACTGGTGGATGAAAACCTGGACATGAGCTGGTAGTATGTGCTCACAGCCCAGAAACCAACTGTATCCTGGGGCTGCATCAAAAGGAGTAGGTCCACCAGGTCAAGGGAGGTGATTCTGCCCTCTGCTCTGGTGAGACCATGCACTGCAGTCCTGTGTTGAGCTCTGGAGTTTTCAGCACAGGAAAAGACATAGACCTGTTGGAGAGGGTCTGTAGGAGGATCACAGAAATGCCCTGAGGGCTCAAGCACCTCTCCTATAAAGACAGTCTGGAGAGCTGGGGTTGTTCAGCCTGGGGAAGAAAAGGCTCCTGGGAGATCTTAGGGCAGCCTTCGGTACCTAAAGGGGGCGTAGAAGAAAGATGGGGATAGACTTTTTAGCAGGGCCTGTTGTGATAGGACAAAGGGAAATAATTTTAAATTGACTTTGCTGTTTCCCATTTTTGGCAGTTCTTAGTAGGTTTGTTTATTTTCACCCTTTGAGATTAATCACCAGGAGTTGTAGGACCTGCTTGCTGCCAGCATCACAGCAGAGGTCTTAATCCAGGCAGGGTGGTCCAGGCTGCCTCTGCATTGGTGCTGTATCCCACATGCTCCCTGCACACCTCCGGCTCACCACATGGACCTTGACAGAGGATTTATAAAGTCTAAGTTACTCAGTTACTAAAACTGCAACAACATTTTTAAGTGTTTCCCAGACATGACCACCATGGTATTTTAGTATTTAATATGTGGCTAGAGACATCTAGTTCTGTAATTAGCAATATAAATTGTTAAATTCTGGTACCAATGATAATGTTTGCATATAGCCACTTTTAAACTTCAGGAATAAGAGATGCTTTCTCAGGCATACTCCTGTGATTTGCAGAATCATCAATAGAGTTTCTTGATTAGTTTATTAGAGTGGGATCCATAGAAGATATCTGCTCAGAGTTCAGTCAAAATTATGTATGAATATACCAAATGAGACTTGTTGCAGTTCTTACCCTGAGCCCTTGCACAGCAGAAGAGGATTTGTGTTGCAATTGAGCAGCTGAAGGAATTGGCTACATGTTGCCTAGTGCTTTGTCATAGTTCCCTAAGGTTGAAGGAAGATGTGTGCTCCTGGTGAGAGCAAGATTGAAAAGCAGGCATTAAATGGGTCTTGTGGTATGAGCAGTGGTAGCCTTCTAACACTTGCTTCAGGAAACCTTCATCTGTTTCTCTTGTCACCATTGCAAGAGCTCCTTCCCATTTCCATATTCATGTGGTAAAGTCGGTTCAGAGTACTTATGTTCAGATTAGTGTCTGTCTTCACAATTTGTGGTTCAAATAATTTCCCTCTGTCACCGATGTCACATTAGAAGTGTTGCTTCAAAGTAGCTGGATACCCAGGAGCAGATTACATGAGTGGCAGTCCATTAATTTACTGGGCCTTCTTTCTCTGCCTGTCTTCTCAATTCCCTGCCTTTTAACAATGTGGAAACTTCCCTCGTGACTCTTATTAATGCAGTTGGTTAGCTTTATTTTACAGACAGCATAACTGACAGCACGGATTTGATTTTGTTGAGAGGGTGCTGTGTGATTGAGTTTTAGATAAGTAAACCTTGTGGGCTGAGTCTCAGTCTTTGCCCGAAAGTAACCTTCTTATTTTCCATGGCTAGAAATAACTGAAGCTGTGAAACAATGTTATAAGGTAGTAAAAGCTCTGTGTTTGCATGCCAAAAAATCTTAAGTCAGTCCAAATGCCTTCAAAAGCAAAATACCAAGTGTAGTGTTAACTTCGCGAGTCTCTTCTTAAATAACTCATATCAGAAAAGGTAACATTTTAATATTGCTATTGTTAAATTTGTGACTTTCTTAGAAGAGCCAGAAGTATAGATATGAATTATCAATTGGGCTGTTAATCAGAAGCTCAAAGAAAAAGAAAATTGCTGCAAACTGAAGCAGTTAAAGGTGTATAAGTGAACTGGTACTCGTGATGTGTATTTGTATCTATTGCAGATGCAGAGCTGTGTATTCAGATTTTATTTGAGGCAGTAATATCCAGAAGTGACCAGAATTTACAGACTGTGTTGAGCTTGCCTCTCTATTATATCTGTTGTTGTACTGTTTGGATATTTTAGTTCTTGTGAGGAATAGGAATATAGACTTGCATGTAGTAATTCTTGCATTTATAGACTATGACATTTATTATAAGGATATTTATGTGGGAATTTCCTGCTGCAACTCTTTAGGGACTTGTCTGCTGCAGTTAATTGAACTTGCTGTGCTTCATAGATCTCCTTCGATGCTTCCTGTTTTGGCAGTGGTGCTGTTAAATGACAGTCTTTGGTATTTAATAGAGTTACATTTTAGCCTTATCCTTTGTAACTTGCTTTAGGGCAGCTACAAGTAAGCAAGCTTCATTTTTAAAATTGAAAAGCTGCTTTAACAAATTAACTTCTTACAATTAAGGGGTGACTCCCAAGTCAACCCAGTGGGCAAGTGGCAGGTTTTTGTTAACAGACTTGTTTAAAATGGGTTGTTCTGTTAGAGAATAAGCATTTTTTTTCCTTCTCAGCATGAACAGAGTAGGAGACTATAGAAGACACATCTTTGTGCTCTTCTGACACACTAATTTTTAATTTTTTTTTCCAATCAAAGTTTACTGTCTTGTACTCCAAAGCCTTCAACTCTTGTTTTTTATCAGTGTTTGCACACAAAAACAGTTTGCTAACCTCCACTATCTTCCCTGCTTGCAGGTCTATAACCTAGAGGTCCTTAGACTCCCACTACTCTTGTCGTGTATCCAGCTTATGGCCAAAGTCGTTTACATTGACACTAAGGAAAGGAGTGAACAAGTGTAATCTGTTGCAGAGGGAAACTTCTATTCAGTTTTCTTTTTTTACCTTAAATCTCCCTTCTGTATTCTTTTCTTGCAGAGACTTTTGCAGGCTCTCACTTCTCAAAGTATTCCACCTGGTGGCAAAATTATGGAAAATAGTGGAAATAGTTTACACAGGCATAGATCAAGCAGTGTAAGAACCTATAATACAAGTCCTAGTTTATTCCTGCTCCTTATTTTATAATAGACAGAAATTAGGATATATCTCTGTGCCTTTATTTTCATGTTTCTGGGTTTTGCATTTATAGCAAAGTAGATTTGAACTTTAACACTTTGTATTCCTATTCGCTAAAGATAAATAAAATGTGATACCTTGGCAGTAGGAACAGTAAGCCACTTCTCACTTCTAACAGTGGGAAGATAGAACCATGCATTTAATACTTTGTTTTGTTTCATGAGAACTCTCACTTCTGTGTGTAACAGTTGAAGAGAAATCGGAACAGACTGTTGTACTTCAAGTAAGATAGGCTTCCAGTTATCTCCTACAATATTTAACTGCTTGCTTTAGAACAAATAAAAGCAAGGCTTGTCAAGAGTCATCTAGAAAATGGTCGTCTATTTTCCTAGGAAAAGGAAGAAGTTAATTTTATAGATGTGATTTTTCAGTCTTTGGTAAGGTATTGAAAGGGATCAGTGTTAAGGGCAGCTAGTTTCTATAGTTCCTCTTCCACTGATGAAAAACCTGTTTAGTAGTATGTCCTGAGGTGTGAAAGCTCTGATTCTATATACTTTGATTGCTGAACCTCTTTATTTTAGAAATGGCAGGGCAGGAGGCTGCTTCTCTTTTATGTATAAAGACCTTAAAATGATATGTATATTACTAGGAACTTTTACATGAAGCCCACTGAAAGATAGTGCCGAGTAGCTGAATGTCCCAGTGTTCTCTGAGTGCTAAGTAGTCACGTCACCTATCCCATTAAACTGATTTTGAACTTTGTTCCCTGCTTTGACCTTCAAACTTAGTGTTAAATATTATCCTGAGTATGCTTTAATACTAAATAAAAGATGAGAATTTTTTTTTTTTTAGATTCAGATTTTTCATTTTTGTATCTGCTGTGTTCTGTGTGGATGTAAGGCCATTAAAACTGTTGAATTTACTTACCATATGTTATTTCTTACAGGCTAACCACAGTATGTAGAAGCACGATACTGTTATAGTATGATTTTAAATATTACTTTTTTTTTTCTGTAGATCAATGTCAGAGTAACCACAATGGATGCAGAGCTGGAATTTGCCATCCAGCCCAGTACAACAGGCAAGCAGCTCTTTGATCAGGTAACTCATTTATGTCTCTGTGTATGTATGTGTACAAGCACATAAAACTATTGAGGGAATTAAGGCATAGTTTGAGAAAGAAGAAGCCTTCACTATTTAATAATGAATATAACAATAAAACTTTATTAAGGAAAGTTACCTTTTTTTTTTCCATGAATGGAAGCTGTAGATACTTTTTCACTTCCCAGATATTTGAGAACTAATGTTGTCCTATGATCCAGTTTGAAATTTAAGTTTAAAAAAAAAAAGTGGGGGGGTTAGAAAAGGCTAAGTGGAATAGCAAAAATTACAGCTTTAATGTTCTTATGGATTGCAGACCCATTAGAACTGTACCTTCTCCTTTGGTAGTGTGTTTTTTAGATGAATGAAAGTTCATTTTCAGTTTTTGTTTGAAATGTCTGACTCTTAACACATCACCCTCCCACCCCGTTCTGTAACATCAGTAGCAGTGTGTCTTCAGACTTCATGACTCTTTACAAAGGTTGACCTCCTTAACAAAAGGGCTGTCCTGCTTTTTTGTCTAACCAACACCACCATCAAATAAAAAGTACGATATTCTGTGGCACATAAGCCTCAAGCTGTTACTTGTCTTTTACCGACCTTTGCTATCTTCTGACATGCTGTGTTGGGTGGGGTGACATTCTGCTGCGTAATGTCTTGTGCCCAGGTAATCAGGTTCAGCCAAATTGGGGCATTCACAAATGGGAAACAAAGATCCAGCTCTGAATTCTTTTTCATGCTCTCTTCAGCTTTCTTCCTCAATTCATTGTGTGGTGTTTGACATCTGACCAGCTGTTAACAGTCAACTTCTGGAAGTTTAAATTGAAAAATTGTTATCTCAAGCAAAATCAACCTGCAGAGTTTTGAGAGGAGACAAGCATTTTCAACCTAATCTTAAATTCATAATTGCACAGAGTAACACCAACAGCTGAACTGTATTGCAAAACCAGCATGAAATTTTCAGACAAAAGTTAGGTTGTTTGTTCGTAGAAAGAGAATCAAATCACACTGTTACTGAGAGGGCTGATCTTCAAGGTTTACTGTCGTGTCCACCATTTCTGCATAGACTTGTTAGTCACTGATTGCAGAAAATGACCTCCATGAATTTAGCTGTTGTCTAGTGATCCTCTACATTTTTTGTAAACAGCTTGTCCTCAGTCAGTGGTTCCTTAAAGCTTTTACAAGCTGATGTTCTCTGGAGTTGTTGATTTGTTTCCTATTTGTGTATGTGTTTTCATCATCTTCATCTACTAACAGCATTTGATATCTCTGGTTTTATCTTTTCCATTGTGAAAATCAGTAAAGTTCTTATTTATTGCACAAACACATTAAAAATATTTTAGAAGGTGTCTTAACACATTTATTGTTAGTCCTTTTGTCTCTCCTGACAGTGGTCAGAATAGACAAGAGGGAATCTGTCCTTTAGTCAACTAGTTTAGCATCTATAACTGTGGTGGGTATGTTTCCACACACTGGTGGTAATGGTGGGAAGTGTTTTGTTGTTTTCAATACAGTGTTAATACTGAGCATCAGTACCTCTGGCTTACTGTAGTTGCCATTTAGAAAGAATGGGAGGGCTATCTCCTTTATTTCAAGCTATACCCCACTGTCCTTCCTAAGTATCTCAGAAGCCTCTCTTAAGAACTTTTGGAAGCTGACTCAATGAAATTTTTGCTATGTTGTCTTTATGTGTATGTTTTGATTTGCCAAAACATGTCTATTGCTCTGGTTACTTTTCTTAAAATCATAGAATCGTAAAATAGTTAGTATTGGAAAGGACCTCAAGATCATCTAGTTCCAACCCCCCTGACATGGGCAGGGACACCTCACACTAAACCATATCACCCAAGGCTTCATCCAGCCTGGTCTTGAACACTGCCAGGGATGGAGCATTCACAACCTCCCTGGGCAACCCATTCCAGTACCTCACCACCCTCACAGTAAAGAATTTCTTCCTTATATCCAGTCTAAACCTCTGCTGTTTAAGTTTCAACCCATTCCCCCTTGTCCTATCACTACAGTCCCTAATGAATAGTCCCTCCCCAGCATCCCTGTAGGCCCCCTTCAGATACTGGAAGGCTGCTATGAGGTCTCCACGCAGCCTTCTCTTCTCCAGGCTGAACAGCCCCAACTTTCTCAGCCTGTCTTCATATGGGAGGTGCTCCAGTCCCCTGATCATCCTTGTGGCCCTCCTCCGGATTTGTTCCAACAGTTCCATGTCCTTTTTATGTTGACACTAGAACTCTACACAATACTCCAAGTGAGGTCTCACAAGAGCAGAGGGGCAGGATCACCTCCTTTGACCTGTTGGTCACTCTCTTTTTGATGCAGCCCAGAATACGGTTGGCTTTCTGGGCTGTGAGTGCACACTGCAGCTGGCTCATGTTCATTTTCTCATTGACCAACACCCCCAAGTCCTTCTCCGCGGGACTACAATGTATTTCCTTTTTGCCCAACCTGTAGCTGTGCCTGGGATTGCTCCAACCCAGGTGTAGGACCTTGCACTTGTCATAGTTAAAATTCCTGAGGTTGGCATCAGCCCACCTCACAAGTGTGTCAAGGTCCCTCTGGATGGCATTCCTTCCCTCCAGTGTATCAACCAAACCACACAGCTTGGTGTCATCGGCAAACTTGCTGAGGGCACACTCAATTCCATTGTCCATGTCAGCGACAAAGATATTAAACAAGACCGGTCCCAACACTGATCCCTGAGGGACACCACTCGTTACTGGTCTCAAGCCAGAAATTGAAGCCATTGACCACAACTCTTTGAGTGCGACCATCCAGCCAGTTCTTTATCCACCGAGTGGTCCACCTTGCAAATTGTTGTCTCTCCAATTTAGAGACAAGGATGTCATGTGGGACAGTGTCGAACGCTTTGCACAAGTCCAGATAGATGACGTCAACTGCTCCACCCCTGTCCATCACTTTTGTAGCCCCGTCATAGAAGGCCACCAAATTGGCCAGGCAGGATTTCCCCTAGTGAAGCCATGCTGGCTGTCACCAAGCACCTTGTTGTTTTTCATGTGCCTCTAGCATGCCTTCCAGGAGAATCTGCTCCCAGATTTTGCCAGGCACAGAGGTGAGACTGACTGGTCTGTAATTCCCTGGGTCATCCATTTTCCCCTTCTTGAAAATGGGGGTTATATTTCCCTTTTTCCAGTCATCAGGAACTTCACCTGTCTGCCACGATTTTTCAAATATGATGGCCAGTGGCTTTGCAACTTCATTCGCCAGCTCCTTCAGGACCTGCAGATGGATTTCATCAGGTCCCATGGACTTGTGCACATTCAGGTTCTTAAGATAGTCTTGAACCAGCTCCTCTCGTACAGTGAGCCCAAGGTCTAGGTTTTCACAGTCCCCGCGTCCGCCTTCCAAGACTCGGGTGCTGCGGTCAGAGCCTTTGCCAGTGGAGACCGAGGCAAAGAAGCCATTCAGAACCTAAGCCTTCTCCAAGTCCTGTGTAGCCAGTTCTCCCAAAAGCTTCCGGAGGGGGCCTACATTGTCCTTAGTCTGTTTTTTAGCCGCTACATACCTATAAAATCCCTTCCCATTATCTTTAACATCCCTTGCCAAGTTTAGCTCCAATTGGGCCTTAGCTTTCCTAACTTGGTCCCTAACTACCCGGACAACATCCCTGTATTCATCCCAGGCCACCTGTCCTTGCTTCCACCTTTTATAAGCCTCTTTTTTCCCTCAAAGTTTCCTCAGCAGCTCCTTATCCATCCAAGGAGGTCTCCTGGCCCTCCTGCTGCACTTCCTTCTAGTTGGGATGCAACACTCCTGAGCTTGTAGCAGGTGATCCTTGAATATTAACCAAGAGTCTTGGGCCCCCTTGCCCTCTAGGGCTATATCCCATGGAACCTTGCTAAGCAAGTTCCTGAAGAGGCCAAAGGTCTGCTCTCATGAAGTCTAGGGCAGTTAGCTTGCTGCACGCTCTTCTCACTGTCTTGAGGACCTTGAATTCGACCTTGTCGTGATCACTGCATCCAAGACTTCCCTGGAGAGTCACATTTCCAACGAGCTCTTCCCTGTTGGTGAGCACGAGGTCAAGCAGGGCACCTCTCCTCGTTTGCTCCTCTATTGCTTGCAGAAGGAAGTTGTCTTCCACACAATCGAGAAACCTCCTGGATTGCTTGTGCCGGGCCGTACCGTCACCCCAACAGATGTCAGGGTGGTTGAAGTCCCCCATGAGAACAAGGGCCTGTGAGTGTGAGGCTTTTCCTATTTGTCTGTAGAGTTCTTCATCCACAGAGTCCTCTTGATCAGGCGGTCTGTAACATATCCCCACAGTAATGTGTCCCATCACCGATTTCCCCTTAACCCTGACCCACAAACTTTCTGTTAACTGATCACCTGTCCCCAGACAGAGTTCCAGACTCTCCAGCCTATCCCTAACATAAAGGGATAAGATAACTTCTTCTCCAAGAAGTTTTTATTGCCTGTTAATAGACAAGTTGAAGGATGTGATGGTTGTGTAAATCTTCTACAGTTGTGACGAAGGCTTGCCTGAAGCTGCCTAATGGATGTTTTGAGGCAGAATCAAGCTCCTAAGTTTTTCATTCTGTACTTATTTTTCATATCACGTTACTGCCGTGTCTAAGTGCTTATATTATCATGATACAAAGTTCCAGAAATGTTGTTCTCTTTCCTTTGAGGTGAGAGGCAGTGATAGATGATACTCTTTCCTTATTTATGGAGCCTGGAGTAAAGCAGGCTAATGTGTAAGCTGTTTTTTAGGCTTGGTTCACAAATGTATGTAACTACAAATTGTAGTAGACAACTTGCCTGTGTTTAAAATACATGCAGTGTACATCCCGTATGAAGGGCTGTAGTCAGCAGGTGAGAGCAGAATGTTCTTTTGTGAGCATAAGCACTTGTCTCCTTATGCCTTATGGGCAGAGCTGTTGAGCTTGTGCAGTTCTTACTGTCGTCTTTTGCAGCTCAGACAGCTGATCAGGTACCAAGGATCAACTTGGACAGCTGCAAAGTGAAGAGTGTTCTCAGTCATCTGATAAAGCCATAAATAGTTTGATCAGCATCATACAGAAGGTCTGTGCCAAAAGCAGCAGCAGGTCTGAAATATCTGTGTCAGATCACCAAGTTTAATGTTATTCAGAACCATGTTGCCAGTATTTCTTATGTTCTAAAGTCAGTTGGGTAGGAATTCTATGGAAAATAACTTTGCTTACTAAAGGAATCAGGTTGCGTCCATTCTGTGCTCTGGAGCTTGAAAGTGAAAGGAGAGGAGGAAAAAAAGGTGCACGTGTGAATGATTGTTAAGTAATAATACAGGTATACAAGACATCAGAAGTAAGTTTGCACAGCTATCTTGTGACACTTCCTGATTTTCAAAATTTTAATTTTGCAACCCAATAGTACTGCTTTAAAATGGAGAAGGGGCTTTGTGTAAAATTCTATTTACTTCACATACATCTGAAAGACTCCATAAAACAGCCTTCAGTAAACCACCTTGCCAGCGTGGCCTAACCTGAGAACATGCATTAAGTACTGCCATACTGGACCTTTTGGAGCCTGAGTTTGGTTATCTTATTAGATAACTTTGCTGGACGTCTCTGATTAGTTGCTTATTGAACCTATGTGTATGTTTACTATACAAAAAACTTGTAAGTAATTCCACAGTTTCATTATACTGTGTAATAAAAGTGCTTCTTTTGCTTTGTTTTGAACCTGTTATCTAATGATTTCCTTTGATTCTCTTGATTCTTACGTTGTCAGAAATAAGGAATAATAATTCTCTATTTCCCTTCTACATGCCATGCCAGCTTTATAGACCTGTACCATATTTTTCCTTTCCTGCCTTCTCTGTCAGTAGCCTTAGTTCTCAGCTATGCCGAAAATGTTCCATGTCACTGATCATTCTTTTCAACATTTCTGAAACCTGTCCAGTGCTGCAGCATCCATTTTTAAGATTATATAACCAGTACATATATGTATTAAAGGTCTGAGAATACCACAAATATATGTAGTAATATAACAGCTGTGTGATTTTTCCCTTTTCAATGAGACCTTTGGTCACATAATTAAAATTGTTTTCTGTTACATACAGTATTTTGGTTTTCTTAAATATCGTCACTTACTGAGGTCATCTTCCTTTATTGTTAATTCACAGATCCAGATCTTTATGGAAGTTCCTTTATGGCAGATTTTGCTACATCAGTTTCATCCTTTTTTGTAGATCATATGTGAAGCTGGGGGGATGGGACGGGGTGACGACGACTTCTCTTGTCATTACATAAGTCTGTTGTGAAAACTGGTTTTTATTTCTTTTTAACTAGCAAATCCATAAAAAGACCTTCCCTCTATTGAAGGACAGTTTTGTTTCTTTTGCCTTTGGTGAGAGACCTGATTAGAAATCTTATGGAAAATACATGTATGGTTTGTCAGCTAGATAGCTCTTATCCCTTTTCTGTTTGAAGATCTCAGAATATTTGAAGGAAGTGATTCATTGTTTTATTACCTCATACTTGTCCACAAGTATTATTTTTTTATTAGAGTTTCACCAGTTGTTTTCTCCTGAAGTGGACTTACGTGTCTAGGTCTGCAGGTCACTTAGAATT
This sequence comes from Melopsittacus undulatus, assembly GCF_012275295.1. Lineage (NCBI taxonomy): Eukaryota > Metazoa > Chordata > Aves > Psittaciformes > Psittaculidae > Melopsittacus > Melopsittacus undulatus. The sequence continues at coordinate 16,564,796 of NC_047528.1, read as the reverse complement.
ACAGAATCATAGCATAGTTAGGGTTGGAAAGGACCTTAAGACCATCTAGTTCCAACCCCCCTGCCATGGGCAGGGACACCTCACACTAAACCATGTCACCGAAGACTCTGTCCAGCCTGGCCAGGGATCGAGCATTCACAACTTCCCTGGGCAACCCATTCCAGTACCTCACCACCCTTACAGTAAAGAATTTCTTCCTTACATCCAGTCTAAACTTCCCCTGTTTAAGTTCCAGACATGCTTTCAACTATCAGAGTCCTGTTTACTACCTCATATTCCTTAGGTGCTGATTTTGATTCATGCAGTAAGCTGCACGTCTAATTGGTAGTTGCGCAACATGGTGCTTGAGCTTATTTAAAACTCTGAGATGAATGCTTCCCTGTACCTGATGTTTTGCTATGATTGGTTTTTGTTTTTGTAAAACTTGATTACATTTCAGTTTGACATGGTTTCTGTAGGTTAATTACCATTTAAAAAATATCCTGTTGTGGCATTTACTGATGATTATGGATCATTTATCTTTAGGTGGTAAAAACTGTTGGTCTGCGTGAAGTCTGGTTTTTTGGGCTGCAGTATGTGGACAGCAAAGGCTACTCAACTTGGCTGAAGCTAAATAAAAAGGTAACAATTTCCTAATATTTAGGCATGTGTACAGTTTGACACATACATTTTTAAGGCTTTTTGCTTTATTATTGTAGGTGAGCTATAGCTGGCTTCAAATTTAATTGAAAAGTTGCTTTCATTTGTTTTAAATGACAAAATACAGTCTTAATTTTTGTTGGTTCTAAAAAAAAAACCATGCAAAGCTGCATTAACATTTACTTTGAGTAGGATACCATTTCCAGTACCGTGGTGATGCATACATAAGGAAAACTGAAATTCATATGATTATCCTGTTTTCATCTAGCAAAAAAAAAAAAAAAAAGAATAAATATTTCAAATTTGGGGGGGGAGTATATGTGAAGTATTTGAGCTTCAAGAATTTGTGTGTATACAGCTATAGATCTTCAAACAAGGCACTAATAATAGACTCCTAAACTGCTGTTTATGTATCTCTAGTAGGTAGATTGTAGGACAATTTTTGTTTTGTTTTTTCCCAGTAGCACTGTGCACTTTGTGTCTCCCAGCTATTGGGAACCAGGTCATTTTGCTTTAAATTCTATTTGAGTTTGAATGGCCAGGTTTTATTTTAATATTGGCTGCCAGGTTATTAATGGCACTGTTTAGAATACAGAGATTTTTTTAGTTCATCCTAATTGAGAATGCCTTATTTTATCTTCAGTATTTGGAGGTAAATTAGTGGGGGGTTTAGGAGCAAGTCACACTGTCTGCATTTAATAATAATCTTTCCTTCTCCTCTGTAGTAAATCCAACAAATTAAACCTGCTAACCACTAAAGCTGTCTCCTAGAATTTCATATATGTCTTGTTTCATAAGCAATAAATGTAGTACTACAAATAATGTGTTAGCCCTAATGGCCTGCTTCCAGTGGTTGGAGATTACAGGATTTGGTGCATCATTTGCAAAACTCAGTGAAGGTCTTCAGCAAGTGAAGTTGCTGGTGCTGTTCAGGAGTGACAAGGGAGTGCTACTTCCTTTAATTTTGATATATCAATTATCTGTTTTTTAAAAAAAGCTTGTAGCGTTTGATTCTTAAATACATAATCATAAACTGTTTCTAACTTGCAAGCTACTATTTAAATGTGGTAAATACAGGAAAGATCTGATAAATCACAGAATAGATTTGCAAATGTTTTATTACGTCAAGAGTACAACTAATCATTTACTGGCAAGTTTAAAGGGAAGCGCTGTATGTAAATCAGATGGACAATAATGAAAAGTGAGCAAAACATTAAGAACTGACAGCTAAAGTGTTGAGTATAGTACTTATGCTGCCTTATGTACATGATTAAATGGTTGCATTATTTTTACAGTTTTTGAAAATTTCTGAGTCAAACAAACAGATGCATAATTTCATGCATACTGAAGAAGTCCTAGAGGGACTACTGGTGCACATAAAATTAAATGTGTAATAAAGTGCTTGAGGAATTAGGATGTTTGAGATTTACTTTGAATGTACCTTTTAACAAGCACTGTATTACCTGATGTTAAAATTAGTTTAATTTGAGTGGTTTTCCTTTAGTCATAATCAGTGTTGAGCCCAAATTAAATGGAAATTTCTATGTAAGAATGAGTTTTCGTTGGAATTTGAAGTAGACACTTAAGATGACCACATCTGATTTCTTAAAAAAAAAATCATAAGGCTTATCCATCCTAGCAAAATAATGTGTTTAATGTGATTATGGTTTTTTGCACAGGAGAAAAACATGTGTATTTACTTCAGTATTTCAAAGATTTTTAAAAGAATCCAACTTTATACTTCACTGAAGAAATGTGATGTAGTTCTTGCTAAAGAAACCTTGTTAGACCCTAATTTACTACTTCCTGCAATTCAGTCTTAGCTATAGTTTGGAATTTTTAATATGTATTACAACTTTCTTTCCAGGTCTTTATTGTGATAAGTACAAATTCACACAAGCCTACAAAAAAACTCTTAAACAGTCTTTGAGTAGTATTTCAAAATAGTCTGATTTATCCAAGTCAGTGTACATGATTCAGTGCCGTGTGAACCCTTAGTGAGTTCCACAGTGGGGACTTGTCAGGAAGCACTTGCTTTCCGTGTAGAGAAGCTAGAGGGTTCATTACTGCTGAGTTAATTATATTTAATATACTATTTAGCACTCTTTTTATTTTTTTCTTTATTCCTCTCCCTCAGGTAACACAGCAAGATGTAAGGAAAGAAAATCCTTTGCAGTTTAAGTTCAGGGCCAAGTTTTTTCCAGAGGATGTATCTGAAGAATTAATTCAGGAAATAACTCAGAGACTTTTCTTCCTGCAAGTCAAAGAAGCCATCTTAAATGATGAAATATATTGCCCACCAGAAACTGCAGTTCTTCTGGCTTCCTATGCTGTCCAGTCCAAGTATGGAGATTACAGTAAGGAGATGCATAAACTAGGCTACCTAGCCAATGACAGACTTCTCCCTCAGCGGTGAGTGAAACTAGGTTTGCATCATCTGCTGCATTTAAACTTGATTACAGCACATTTATTATAATTAAAATACTGAGTGATAATGTTCATTTAATGGTAGCTTTCATAAGAGTGCATGTTTTGCTAGTAAAATTTAGAGATCCTAAGTTAGACTCTAAATAATAAAGAAGCATCACAACCATAGGTTCCTTGAGAGCTGTTTTCTGGCTCATCCACAAACATCTGCACAGATTCAGTTGAACAAATTTCCGAAGTACTCCAAAATTATACGATGTTTCTAGCAGCTTGCTTCTGCTAAACTCATCTTGGTGATTTCTGTATTAGTGTATTTGATTTTCTTCAATTTTTGATGGTTTTGTACACTTAAATTGTAATAATTTCCTGGAAAATAATTGTAAAGTCTATTGTAGAATATATCACAAAAAAATGCTAGCCTAGACAGGAAATTTAGGAACTCAGTTGTTATTGCTATTGAGTATAGACTCATATAATTGGCTAGGAAAAGTAAGCACCGAGATGATAGTTTTGTTTCTTTACGCAACTGAAACCCTGCTCCTGGCTTGTTTTGGCACCAAGAGAAGCATTGCAACACAAATGTAAAAGTCACAATTTTGTTAGTGTAGATGAATCCATAGAGATGTATCATGAACAGATGTGTGCTAAGTATGTTAACGTAAGTGCATCTTCAGAGAAATAAGAAACATGGAATAATTTGAGGTTTGTTAAAAAGTCATATGTTTTGTCTTTGGTTTGAAAACTGAAAGTGGAGATTTGATTGTTAGTATAACTAAGCTTAGGAAATTCATAGCAAAAAAGCACTGCAAAAGATTGTGGTGTAGTACTGAAAAAAATGCTTCAGGGTTTTAAAAATCCTGGCTATGAGTTCGGTTTTGGCTGTTTACTTCCTCCGTGTGACACTGAAGTCTATACTCCTTTTACCTGGAAAAATACCCTTTTTTAGGGAGACAGGGAGATGTAGAATCAGTAGAACTGCCATTATTGAATATATGTGAATTCACAAGTCTTGGTTTTTGCTTAGTTGTGATGACAACCTGTGAACGCTGGAGTGATTGTGCATGACACAAATTCAAATACTTAGGATGCTTTTTTCACTAGATAATGTTCAGATGACTTTCTAGCATACGCTTTCAACTAGTCACAGAATCACAGAATCCCAAGGGTTGGAAGAGACCTCGAAAGATCATCTAGTCCAACCCCCCTGCAAGAGCAGGGTAACCTAGAGTACATCACACAGGAACTTGTCCAGGCGAGCCTTGAATATCTCCAATGTAGGAGACTCCACAACCCCTCTGGGCAACCTGTTCCAGTGCTCTGTCATTCTTACAGTAAAGAATTCTTCCTGATGTTAACGTGGAACCTCCTATGCTCCAGTTTACACCTATTGCCCCTTGTCCTACCATTGGATATTACTGAAAAAGACCTAGCTCCATCATCCTGACACCCACCCTTTACATATTTGCAAACACTGATGAGGTCACCCCTCTGTCTCCTCCAAGCTAAAGAGACCCAGCTCCCTCAGCCTCTCCTCATAAGGGAGGTGTTCCACTCCCTTAATCATCTTTGTGACTCTGTGCTGGACTCTTTCAAGCAATTCCCTGTCCTTCTTGAACTGAGGGGCAAAGAACTGGACGCAATATTCCAGATATGACCTCACCAAGGCAGAGTAGAGGGGGAGGAGAACCTCTCTTGCCCTACTAACCACACCCTTTCTAATGCACCCTAGGATGCCATTTGCCTTCTTAGCCACAAGGGCACATTGCTGGTTCATGGTCATCCTCCTATCCACCAGAACCCCCATGTCCCTTTCCCCTTCACTCCTTTCCAGCAGGTCAACCCCCAGCCTGTACTGGTACATGGGGTTGTTCTTCCCCAGATGCAAGACTCTACACTTGTCCTTGTTGAATTTCATCAAGTTTCTCCCTGCCCAACTCTCCAGCCTGTCCAGGTCTCACTGAATGGCAACACAGCCTTCTGGTGTGTCAGCCACTCCTCCCAGTTTAGTGTCATCAGCGAACTTGCTGAGGGTACACTCGGTTCCCTCATCCAGGTCGTTGATGAAAATATTAAACAGCACTGGTCCCAGCACCGACCCCTGAGGGACTCCACTAGTCACAGACCTCCAGCTAGATTCTGCCCCATTGACCACAAGCCTTCCTCCTTTCAACCAGTTCTTGATCCACCTCACTGCCTGATCATCAAGCCCACACTTCCTTAGCTTATCTATGAGAATGCTGTGGGAGACAGTATCAAATGCCTTACTGAAATCAAGAAAACCACATCTACCGCTCTACCCTCATCCCTCCACCTATTTACTTCCTCATAGAAGGCTGTAAGGTTGGTCAAACATGACTTTCCCCTCATAAAACCATGTTGGCTGTTCTTAATGACCCCCTCATCCTTGATATGTCTAGAGATGGCATCAAGAATAAGTTGTTCCATCACCTTTCCAGGGATGGAGGTAAGGCTGACTGGTCTATAATTACCCAGGTCTTCCTTCTTGCCCTTCTTATAGACTGGTGTGACATTTGCCATCCTCCAGTCCTCAGGCTCCTCTCCCATTTCCCATGACTTACCAAAGATGATGGAGAGTGGCCTAGCAACGACCTCTGCCAGCTCCCTCAGCACCTGTGGGTGTATTCCACCCAGATCCATCGATTTATAGATGTCCAGATTGCATAGCTGATCCCTAACCCAATCCTTATCTACCAAAGCAAACTCCTTCTTTGTTCTGACTCCTTCTGGGGCTATAGGAATCTGGGGCCCCTGGGGAGAGTCTGCTGGAGTAAAGACAGAGGCAAAGAAGGCATTCAGCACCTCTGCCTTCTTTATATCCTCTGTCTCTAGGGCACCCACCTCGTTCAGCAGTGGGCCTATATTGCCTCTTGTGTTAGTTTTATTTGCTCTGTATTTGAAGAAGCCCTTTCTATTGTCCTTAACCTGACTAGCAAGACTAATTTCCAAGGAAGCCTTAGCTGTCCTAATTGCCTCCCTACATCCTCTAACAACTGTCCCATATTCTTCCCAAGTGGCTAGCCCCTCCTTCTATAATCCATAGATTCTCTTTTTCCACATGAGTTTGCCCAGCAGTTCCTTGTTTAACCACGCTGGTCTCCTAGCTCCCTTACTTGATTTCCTACCCGCTGGGACAATCTGATCCTGAGATTGGAAGAAGTGGTCCTTGAGTACTGACCAACTATCTTGAGCCCCTTTACTACCTTGTACCCTTTCCCATGAGACTTCCCTTAGCAGTTGATTGAAGAAGCCAAAGTTGGCCCTTCGGAAATCCAGAACTGTGGCCTTGCTAGGTATTCTATTCCTCCCACACAGGATTCTAAACTCCACCATCTCATGGTCACTGCAGCCGAGGCTGCCATTGACCATCATCACTTCAACCAAACCCTCCTTGTTGGTGAGTACCAAATCTAGCAGCGCTCCTCTTCTAGTTGGTTTGTCCACCATTTGCATTAAGAAGTTATCATCAATGCACTGGAGGATATGCGCTGCGTGAGCACATAGTTTTCTGACAAATTTGCTGATGACAGGAGGCAAAACAGGAATAATTGTGTTAGAATGAATACAAAACCTAAGTATTTCATAATAACACTTCAGAACAATATACGATATAATGTCAGAAATGTGTTCTTGTTTCCCAAAGTAGGCTTTAGTTTTGCAAAATTTTACTGATAAAGGTGATGAAAGATTTGCAGTTCATGTTAATTTACTGAGTCTTAGTGTTCACCTATCAAAATCACTGCATATTTCTTGTCTTAAAAGGGTGATCTGAGTAGCACCAAGGCATCTAGTCTTTGAGTTATTCTGTTGCAGTAGTCTTTGTATACATTTCATCAGTAGTATTTTAAGAGAGAACTGAGGGAACCAAGTGGTGAGATGGTGTAATGGTTTAAAGCCTGTCGACAAGTCTGCCACCCAGTCCACACTCCCCCCCTCCGCTCCTGGAGGGACTGGGGGAGAATCGAAAGAATGTAACTCCCACAGGTTGAGATGAGAACCCAGTAACTAAGGTATAACGCAAATCACTACTGCTAGCACCAATAATAATAATGATAAGAGAAATAACAAGGGAAGAGAATACATTACCACATGCCGAAACTAGCCCGACTGAGCAGAGAGTGTCCCTCTGGGTAACTCCCATGTCCCTCCTGGGCTGACATGCTGTGGTATGGAATACTTCTTTGGCTAGTTTGGGTCAGGTGTCCTGTCTCTGCTTCCTCCTGGCTTCCCTTCCTCCCTGACAGAGCATGAGACTCACAAAGTCCTGTGGCCAGTCTAAACATTTGAGCAGTAACTAAAAACATCGTTGTCACCAGCTCTGTTCCCAGGCTGAAAGTCAAAAACACAGCGCTGCACCAACTACTAGGAAAGAGAAAAAATGACTGCTACTGCTAAACCCAGGACAGATGGCTGTCACCAAAGACATTGTCAGCTTTAAGTATATCATGGAAACACAGAATCATTAGAGGTTGGAAGGGGAGCTCTAAAGATCATTTAGTCCAGTCACCCTGCTTACAGGAGAGTCACCTGATGCCTCAAGATGTTCAGTGTTTAAAAGACATTTGACAGTGACCTTAATAAAATACTTTAACATTTGGTCAGTACTGAAGTGGTCAGGTAGTTGGACTAGATAAACATTGTAGGTCAATTCCACCTGAAATATTATATTCTAATTACAACAGATCTCTCAAGGCCTTTTCCAGTTGGGTTTTGAGTATTTACTTGGATAGATACTCTGCAACCTCTCTTGGAAACCTGTTCTAGCATTTGACCATCCCCGCAGCAAAGAAATAAAGAATTTTGTTCAAGTGTATTTCACTTGTGCCCATTGCCTCATGTCTTTCAACTCAAATTCAGTTTGAAAAGAGGAAAATGCAAAGAATTTCTGTAGAAGTAGAAATTTTAGCTCATTTTGGAAAACCGAAGACACCATGAGGGCACAGGTTGCCTGGAAAGCTTGTGTAGTCTCCCTCCTTGGAGACAGTCAAAAGCTGTCTCTAGACATGGTAATGGGCACCTGTAGGTGACGCTGCTTGAGAAAAGGAGTGGACAAGATAACCTTCAGAGGTCACTTCCAAACTCAATCCATTCTGTGAGAGGAACTTAGGAGCAGGGCTTTATTTTTCAAACTGTCATATGGCTACCACTGAAAAATGCACTTCACTAGACCGAAAGAAACACTGCATTCATATCTTCTGCATTACTCAATCTGTTCCTTATTGTACTTTGCTTAAAATTATAGGGAAAAGTAGTAAGTTCTTACTTTCCTGTGTAAACAGAAGGGAAACAACTGTTCTGACTTACTTAATAAGGTTATCTTGTCTCTATTTTTACATTCCCCAACAAACTAGTCTGCTAACTTGTCTTTCTCTTTTCAAACAGCAGCAGAATGAAAGCTTGTGTGTATATGCATACCTAAGGATTAATTTGCAGCTCTGTCATATGGGGATTTTATAGGTCTGCATCTTATGACTTTACTGAAAGTTAAGATATGCCATGGTGTTATTTGTACATTACAAAGAGTACAGAATGTTATGAAAAAAAAATTATTTCATACTATGTTAGAAGTGTATTTGTTGAAATGCAAAGTTTTTGTGTCTGTTTGGGTTAGAGATGAGCAGAGTACAAGAAGTCATGTTTACATTTATTCAATGAAGGCATATATTACACTGGGTAACCAAACTTCTTTGTACAACTTTAAGAGGTCAATTGGTTGTCATTGCCATATAATAGCAACAACTTCTATTTGCAGCGTGTTAGAACAGCACAAACTGACAAAAGAACAGTGGGAAGAAAGAATACAGAACTGGCATGAAGAGCACAGGGGAATGTTAAGGTAATTATGTAAAAAATGGTCAAAGACATTGAAGTGGTTTTTTATTATTAGTAGGATGTATTCTGGGAGATGGTATATTTATTTGGAAACTACTTTCTTTTATTCTGACCAGGGTAGGCAGTTACCAGAAGCTTCCATGAAAGCTTCATAGAGGTTTGAGTTTCCAGTTAGGTTACTGGTTTACCCACAGGATTTCTGGTAAGATTGTCACATGGCTTTGCCACAGTTGCCTGCCTCTAAAATATATTTAGTGTTTCCTTAGCTTGGGGGTGAAAAAGCAGAGTGTGATGATCAGATATTGGGTTGCAGAACTCTACAAATAACTGGATCAACATACATATGAATTTCAAAGAGATTTAATTCCAAACTAAATTTTGCATGAATTAGTTATTCTGCAGTTCCCTTATTCTTACAGTGTACTTCTGATTTGTCTTTTCTCCACTTCTTCTTTCATCAGGGAAGATTCTATGATGGAATACCTTAAGATAGCACAAGACTTGGAAATGTATGGAGTCAACTATTTTGAAATAAAGAATAAAAAGGGAACTGAACTGTGGCTAGGAGTTGATGCTTTGGGTCTGAATATTTATGAGCATGATGATAAGTAAGTGGTTATACTCATTTTGCACTTCTTTCCTCTCTGAGATTATACAAAAAACACTTTATTGTGTGTTCAGTAACATCTAGAAAACAGGTTCTCAAAGACCTTCTAATTTATGTGAAAGATAGAAAAAGAGAGATAGATGTTAAGTGCCAGAATACTTAAATTTTAAATATTAACTAGGGATGCAAGTGGAAGGAAAATGAAGAGAAGTGAATCATAGAATAGTTAGGGTTGGGAAGGACCTTAAGACCATCTAGTTCCAACCCCCCTGCCATGGGCAGGGACACCTCACACTAAACCACCTCATCCAAGGCTCTGTCCAACCTGCCCTTGAACTCCACCAGGAATGGAGCATTCACAACTTCCCTGGGCAACCTATTCCAGTGCCTCACCACTCTTACAGTAAAGAAATTCTTCCTTATATCCAATCTAAACTTTACCTGTTTAAATTTGAACCCGTTACTCGCTGTCCTATCACTACAGTCTGTAATGAAGTGTCCCTCCCCGCTTCAGATACTGGAAGGCTGCTATGAGGTCTCTATACAGCCTTCTCCAGGCTGAGCAGCCCCAACTTTCTCAGCCTATCTTCATATGGGAGGTGCTCCAGTCCCCTGATGATGTGAAGTCAGTGAGAAACTGAACAGGAGCCGGCAGTGTGCGCTTACAGCCCAGAAAGCCAACCGTATTCTGGGCTGCATCAAAAAGAGAGTGACCAACAGGTCAAAGGAGGTGATCCTGCGCCTCTGCTCTCATGAGACCTCACTTGGAGTATTGTGTACAGTTCTAGTGTCAACATAAAAAGGACATGGAACTGTTGGAACAAGTCCAGAGGAGGGCCACGAAGATGATCAGGGGACTGGAACACCTCCTGTATGAAGACAGGCTGAGAAAGTTGGGGCTGTTCAGCCTGGAGAAGAGAAGGCTGCGTGGAGACCTCATAGCAGCCTTCCAGTATCTGAAGGGGGGCCTACAAGTATGCTGGTGAGGGACTCCTCATTAGGGACTGTAGTGATAGGATAAGGGGTAATGGGTTGAAACTTAAACAGGAGGAGTTTAGACTGGATATAAGGAGAAAGTTCTTTACTATAAGGGTGGTGAGGCAATGGAATGGGTTGTCCAGGGATGTTGTGAGTGCTCCATCCCTGGTGGTGTTCAAGGCCAGGTTGGACAGAGCCTTGGGTGATATGGTTTAGTGTGAGGTGTCCCTGCCCATGTCAGGAGGGTTGGAACTAGATGATCTTAAGATCCTTTCCAACCCTAACTATTTTACGATTCTATGTAAGGAAGAGCAGTTCTGTGGAAACAAATGTACATTGCTCAATATGGATGTATGATAGCTAGACCATCTATATATGGTTTCTTTCTGTTTCACTCCTTCATGACTTCCACTTTAGTCAGGATGAAAAGGACACTGAGAAGCTGAGCAGCATATTTGATGAAAAACATTTTCTAAGAGCAGTGACCAGGGTTTGTTATATCTATTGGTACATGAAAAACCTTGGTATCTAAAAGTGAGACCTTTTAGGCATCAAAGAAAATAAATGAATCTTCTGTCCTGATAAGGAGATCAAATATTCTGTCCTACTTGAAGAGGAGTAAAGCTAAAATGTACAAAATTTGAAGAAAATAGAACAACAGACTTGCTCTTTTATTTCTTTCCAAACACTTGTAATATCTGAGGTCAGCAGTCCTTTCATGGTGATTTGAAGTTAAACATGTGTCAAACACCAGATATCACCTGTTGACTGAACTGAAACTTCATGCTCTCCAATGTATATACTCTATAACAAAAATCTGTAAGCCTTAATTGCCATTAGATGGCAATGTAACTCCTGAAAGAATGAAATTCTCAGGAAATGTTCTCATCAGATTGAACCATCACCCAATTTTTGGTATTCCAGTAGTTAACAGTCAAATACTGAAACATTTTCTAATGCTTGTAATTAAGGTAGCTTGAATTGGAAAAAATTTCTGTGCTCATGGAGAAAAATATTTATGGTTATGCATTTGGTGCTTATACTGTAACAGTTCCTGAACTGAATTTATTTTACTTAAGATGCAAGGGGAATAAATTTATCCTGAACTCAGAAATGTTTGAACATGTATCTTGCAACTGAGTTAAACTGAAGGCTTTGAAATGTCAGACTTCTCTTAAATTTAAATATTCTTTTCACAGAAAATTGTCAATAACTTATAGCAGTACAGGATTGTGATGCGTAGCATCTATTTAATGGTAGTAGAATAAGTCGCAAAACAAAGTTCCTTCTGACAGTGCAGTTTAATTTATTAATTATGTAATTTATTCATTTGATGGAATAATGTTTAAAAAAAAGTCTACCAAAATATTCTTGAACTGTTACGTTTTATAAATGCCACTGAGTGTGATAGTAGGAATAGCAAGTTAAGACTAAGTGGACATAAATAAAATGTACATATTTGGTGCTTCTAATGAGAACTTTCTTTTCTTTGAAGGCTAACACCCAAGATTGGTTTTCCTTGGAGTGAAATAAGAAACATCTCTTTTAACGACAAAAAATTTGTCATAAAGCCAATTGACAAAAAGGCCCCCGTAAGTAGTGGGTAGAATAGTATAACTTTGTATATGAAGAACTATAAGGCTGCAGGGGCTTGCTCTAGTGTTACAGTAGGAATAAATACTTTGACATTTATTATTCTTATTAGTAATCAGTAATCAAAAGGAAATTTTGTTTTTTGAAGTGTGGTTTGTTTTTTCATTCTGGTTGATACCCTTAAGACTTTTTTCTTTCTTCATTTTCAATTTAAGTCAACTGATAAAATATTATTTTGTGATGTGTTGAAAAGCCATGCTCTAAGATGCTAAATTCTCCACCCCCCTCTCCCCTGTGTTTCTTTTCTTGTCTTCTGTTACAGCACCACATTTCATGAGACTTCCTAGGTCACAGCTCTTCAGAAACAGAGTAGGGAATAGTCTCAAGTGGTTTAGAAGTTTTATGTAAAAAAAAAGTATAAATTAGGTAACCTGTACATGGAAGAAGCAGGTGTAATTTTTAATTTGCCTTGCATGTTCCTGACAGTAGCTAGATTTATAGATTATGGTGCTGGATTACTTAGAGGTTGAATGTCAAAATATTTGTTAGTTTAAATTTAACAAATGCAAGCATGCAGTAATGCTTTCAGCATTGTCACAACTGTATTTTCACACTAATGGATATGTTATAATTATTTTTTTGCTAGGATTTTGTATTTTATGCACCTCGTCTCAGAATTAACAAGCGAATTTTGGCACTGTGTATGGGAAATCATGAATTGTACATGAGGAGGAGGAAACCTGATACAATTGAAGTGCAACAGATGAAGGCCCAAGCTAGAGAGGAGAAACATCAGAAACAATTGGAAAGGTAATTAACAAACTTCCACAAAACAAAAAAATTCTTGTACCCTTTTAAGAAGTCATGGAATAATAGACATCTTAGTATTCTAGGAAAGAGAGCTGCTTTTTTCTGTAATGTATAAGCAGATTTGTGGACTGTCATGGCTCACCTGTCTAAATTGAAAACCGTATCTTTTTTAAGCTTTCAGCATTGTAATAATAGCTGTAAAGTTGTTTCTCATTATGTTTTTGTGAAGCAGGCTTAACTCACTGTTGCTTAATTCTTAGGGTCCTTTATACTCTAGAGGTGAACCTTTAAAGCAAGTTCAGTGAAGAATGCCATGGCTTACCTTTTGTATATTTAAAAATATCATTGGCATTTATAGGTCAGATGAAACATCATGTCTAAAATACAGGTATAATTGTGGATTTAACTGGTTGAACCATAACCAAGCAGTTCTGTTCATAAACTGTTTTTCTGGACAATGTTTTGAAACAGCAACTTGGTGGTTCTTGTACTGTAAACTTAATTTTAAACATTTAAAATTATGTGCTCCTCTGGTAGCCAAGTAAACTGAAAAATGGGCTACCAGCATCCTTAGAGTAGAATTTAATCTGTTTGAGGTTAAAAAAATCCCCCCAACTTTTATTAATTTTTCAGGGCACAATTAGAAAATGAGAAGAAGAAAAGAGAGATAGCAGAAAAGGAAAAAGAAAGAATAGAGCGTGAAAAGGAAGAATTGATGGAACGCTTAAGACAAATTGAGGAACAAACAATGAAAGCTCAGAAAGGTGAGCTCTTACTGGTGCTGGATTTCTTATATCTGATGACATTGTTCAGTTCAGTTGGATAGTTTAGTTCCACAATTCTCTTGGTATGTATAGAGTTTTCATTTAACTTGAGATATTCTTATTCAGTGTTCAGGTTTGGTGTGTGCACGTATGTCTATTTGTAATATAAACCCCATTCCTAATATAGCAAAAGCTCCAATTTCCTTTAATAAAAAGGAAGCTAATGTGTACAGTTCAACTCAGAATTATGAAATGTTTACCATGCTGAAAACCTGGAGTTGGAGGGAGCGGGGAAATGGAAGAGAACAATTTTTAGTACTTCCTCTAGCATTTTGCTGAATTTAGCCTTTCATTTGGAAATTATGTGCTCCTTCCTTTTCCTGTTCTCTTGTAAGATTTGAGAATTTTTAATTTCAATCTTGTCACATTTTAGTAAATAAATGTAGTCTTACCAATCACAGAAGTTTGAATGTATATGTACATGTATATGTACATGCATTTGGCTGTTCAGTTTTATTAGTAAGGTGATAATTTTCTTAAATATTGGGCTGTCAGAACTGTCAGGTGAAATGAAGTATATCCAAAGTGTGTCTTCAAGGGGAAAAAAATGAGATACGGTGCAGACCTTCAGGTAACATTCTCAACAACAGCTCTTCTTAGCTTGAGACATCCTTGTAAAGCTTTGACAGCTTTTTAGGTTACTTGATCTTGAGCATGTTACAGCTGTTACCTGTGTTATGTGTGAGGAAGAGCTGTGAAGTGATAACTGTCTGCAAACTTTCCTTTTGGCAGAGCTAGAGGAACAGACTAGGAGAGCTCTAGAACTGGATCAAGAACGAAAGCGTGCAAAAGAGGAGGCAGAGCGCCTGGAAAAAGAACGTCGAGCAGCTGAAGAAGCTAAAGCTGCTCTAGCCAAGCAGGCAGCTGACCAAATGAAGAATCAGGAGCAGCTAGTAAGAAGCCTTAACCCTATTTTGAAACAAATTCACAAAGGTGTTTGAAAATTTAGCCCTTATTCTTGGTTATATCCATTTTGTCAAATTGACAAGTATGTTGAAACACAGATAAAAGTATGTGAAATAACATTAGAAATTGCTATGGGAAGGTTTTTAGAGAACTACATTAGTTTTCCCAGTAGTTGCAAGAAAAAAACCCAACTCTGGAGCTATAGGAAATCAAATGATGAAGTAGACATTTCACACTGACAGTACTCACTACATTCTCATTCAAAGAGTGTTAGCCTTACCCAGCTGAGAGCAACAGTAGCTTCCATCTGCAGTCCCGTGGGAAGCTTGTTCTCTGAGGCAGATCTGTTCTGAAGCTTCATGGTGGTTGTGGGGAACTGGTGACATTGTGATTTGGTTTTGGGGTTTTTTTTTCCTTTTCTCTTACTCCCCCCATGCCCCTTCTGTTTCCAGCATTTACAGTATCTTCTAATATTCTGTGCCAGACTACTTCACATTCAAGATTTGCATGTAATAACTGAGAAAGACATGAAAATAGTAGAAGAAATGATTTCTCAACTATAAAACTCTTTTGATCTTCTGTAAATTTAGAGCACAATTCTGAAGGCGAGATTTAGTTTACTAGTACTGAGATTATGATCCAGAATCATAATCTTATTGATGGAACCATTGAAGTTGTATTAAACTGAAACAGCCTCAAATGCTAATTTGTAACTACAGCTTGCTCTTCCCCAGCAAGCTTTGGAATTGCAGAAGATAAGTAATTTTTTCTGACTTACTTCCATCACGTGAGAATTCAGATTTGTTTCCTTTGTCGTGTATGCTTAAATGTTGTTTTTAGCAGATAAGAGATGGATGGTAACTAACTTTTTTCAAGTTGGATCACAACAAAGGCTCTGTTTTCTTTCACTGCAGAACCATAATGATACCAAGTTAAAACTTCTACTTCATGTTTTGTTTGTTTCAGGCAGCAGAACTTGCTGAATTCACTGCCAAGATTGCACTTCTAGAGGAAGCCAAGAAAAAGAAAGAAGAGGAAGCCTCAGAATGGCAGCACAAAGTAATGAGCTCCTGCTGTGTGAAGTCAGAACATCAAAGAAACTAAAGGAGATGAGTGCTGAAATCCCACTGGAAGTCCATGGGATCTCTCTTTCCGTTAGGCATTAGAGAAGCCTTTCTTACAGGTTTTTGTTCTCCAGTCAACTGAAGCCAGCCTATACTTCCTTTAACTTATTTCTTAAATCAGGTGGGGGAGGAGGAAATTCTCATCCTAGAGACCTGGCCAGAGGTTTGAAATGGTTTCCTTACATATGGTGACAAAACCTTCATATTGGATCAGAAAACATATCAGGAGGGAGGTGTTTAACATTGTGTCTGGTGGTGAAAAAACAAAGGCACATCAAATGCAGCTGAACAGTAGAATCAAAGAATCATAGAATACCAGGTTGGCAGGGACTTACCTGTGCTGGTGATGCCCTTGTTGATGTAGCCCAGCGTCCCTTTGGCTTTCTTTGCTACAGGAGCACACTGTTCACTCATATTGAGCTTGCTGCCCACCAGGACCCCAGGGTCGCTCTCTACAGAGCTTCTCCCAGGGGGGCAGATCCCAGCATGTGCTGCCCTCTTAGTTTGTGTTTTCCCACGAACAAGACCTTATGCTTGTCCTTGTTGAACTTCATATGGGTCTTGTTAGCTTGCTCTTCCAGTCTATCCAGGTCTTCCTGCAGGGTAGCTCTCCTGTCCAAACTGTCCAGTTCCCCATTCAGTTTGGCATTGTTGGCAAACCTGGTGGGGGTACACCGGATTCCATCTCCCAGCCTATTTATGAAGATATTAAAGTGTTGGGCCCAATACTGATCCCTGGGGGACCCCACTGGTAATAGGTTGTCAGTTTGAAAAGGAGCTGTTCACCACCACCTTCTCGGTGCAACTTATCAGCCAGTTCTGTACCCACTGCACAGCACTTGTCCAGACCGTAATGTGCCGCTTTCTCTAGAAGCAGACTGTGGGAAACTGTACCAAAAGCCTTGGATAAATTAGGTAGACAATGTCCAGTGCTTGCTCCACATCAACTGAGGAAGTTATTTAGTCGTAAAAGGTGATTTGTTTTGTCAAGCGCAGTTTGCCCTCTCTGAATCATGCTGGCTTTTCCCAATCATGTGCTACATTTGACTTGTGATAGCTACCAGGAGGATTCATTCCATAACTTTCCTGGGGACTGAAGTAAGACTATTTGGCCTATGATTTCCTGGGTCCTCCCTTGAAATCCTTCTTGTAGATGTGGGTGACAATTGCCACCTTGGAGTCTTCTGGGATGTCCACTGATCTCCATGATTTCTCAAAGATTACAGAGAGCAGCCTCACAACAACATTAGCTCTTCTCATAACACCTTCAAGTGGATATTGTAAGGGCCCATTGATTTGTAGGAGTCAAGCCCCTCTATTAGTTCATATACCAACCCTTCCTTCATTTATTGTGTGTCTGTGTTCACATCAATGTGATTTTTGTTCCCAAGGCCTGGGGCTCCACAGTGCTTGTAAAGACAAAAGTGAAGAAAGTGTTGAAAACCTTTACCTTTTCAGTGTTGTTGACTAATTCCCTTCTGCGTAACAGTGGGACAATGTTTTCCTTCTGTTTCTACTTGTTTATGTACCCGAAGAACCCTTTCAAGACATGATTGGGTATAAGGAAGAAATTCTTTACGGTTAGGGTGATGAGGCACTGGAATGGGTTGCCCAGGGAGGTTGTGAATGCTCTATCCCTGGCAGTGTTCAAGGCCAGGTTGGACAAAGCCGTGGGTGGCATGGTTTAGTGTGAGGTGTCCCTGCCCATGGCAAAGGATTTGGAACTTGATGATCTTAAGGTCCTTTTCCAACACAAACCAGTCTGTGATTCTATGACATTTCTGACCAGTTTCAATTAGAGCTGAGCTTTGCTTTTCTAACTGCATCTTTGCATACCCTGGCAATGCCCTTGTAGTTCTCAGTGGATGTTCATCCATCTCTGGTACACTTCTCTTGGTTTTGAGCAGACTCAGATGCTCATAGTTAAGCCAGGGGAGTACTTGCTCTTCCTGTTTCCCTTACCTTTGAAGGGGGTAAACTGTTTTGTGCTTCCAAGAGAGTGTTCTTGTAAATCTCCCAGCACTCACTATGTCCTTTATTGTCAATGGAAGCTTCCCACAGAATTCCTCCCAGCTGAGCTCTGAGCGAGCTGGTTTGCTCTTCTAAAATCTAAAAGCTTTGTCTTTGCACTAACCTTCAGCATGCTTGGGTAGATCGCAAACTCCACACTGTTGTGATCACTGCACTGAGTGCAGCCAAGGCTGTCACTGACCAAGATATTACTAAGCAGGTTTCCTTGGTTTATGAGTAGCAAGTCCAGCAGTGCATCCTTCCTGGTTGGCACATCTGACATTTGTATGAGGAAGCAGTCCTCTGTGCATTCCAATAGTTTGATGGATGACATGTGAGTTTCTGTGTTGTCGTTCCAACAAATGGCTGGGTAGTTGAAGTTACCCATAAGAACCAGGTTTTGTTGACCTGAAGCTTGCTTAAGAAATCCAAATATTGCTTCTCTTGCCTTATCATCTTGGTCTGGGAGTTGGTAGCAGATACTTACTGTAAGATGCCCCTTGGAGACGACCCCTCTGATCTTTACTGAGAGGTATTTGATAGGGCATCCGCAATCCCTATAGTTGATTTCTAAATGTTCAGGGTTCTCCTTAACAGAACATGACTCCTCCTCCTATTAGTATTTCTGGACAAAATCTGTAATTAGCTATGGGATATGAATAATAATTGTGTGCATAGGGTCAAAAAGTGATTGAATGATTGGACAAATTCTCAGAAATGCTGGTTGAATATAAAATTCGAAGACATCACCTTTGATTTGGAGAGTCCCTGAGCCTTAATTTTCAGGTGGCCAGGCAAGTTGGAAAATAATCAATATGACTGCCATATTCTCTCACTCTACTGCTGGAAATAGCTGGACTCCAGTATAGCTGGTTTTGAGTCATACATTTTTTTACCCTGTACTCCTATTTGACAGTTTTCACTGCATACACAAGCTGTGTTACTTATAAAGGACCGTTTCCATGTGTGAGATGTGAAGACCTCTCAGATGTTTTTATTTTTCTGACTCTTCATAAATAATTTTAAAAGATGCTAAGTACTGTTTGTTATACTTAGGCTTTTGCAGCCCAAGAGGACTTGGAAAAGACCAAAGAAGAACTGAAATCTGTGATGTCTGCTCCTCCTCCACCTCCTCCCCCACCAGTTATCCCTCCGACAGAGAATGAACATGATGAACATGATGAGAACAATGCTGAAGCCAGTGCAGAACTGTCTTCTGATGGTGTCATGAATCACAGGAGTGAAGAAGAACGGGTAACAGAAACACAGAAAAATGAACGTGTTAAGAAACAGCTCCAGGTAATGAAGATTCATAGTTATATCAACATAATTCAGGCTTTGGCTTTTCATTTTTATTTATCAAAATCTCACTGAAATGACAGTGTGCCAAGGAAACAGCCTTTCTATACATTACTACGTTTATTACTAATTTACCAACCAATATCACTCCTACTGTTCTGGAACTGAAATAGAACACAAGTTGTGCTTTATAGCCTAAAAGTGTTAGGATCTTGTCACATTGGCCAGTAAATGTTTCTAATAATTACATAATGTCCAGGACACTGAATGCTAAAACTTAATGCTTTCTCAGTACTGAAATTCATTAAGTGCTATGAACAGATGCTTGCTTAATAGTATTTGCATTCGTTTGCAGTTAAATGTTGTAAATGCAGAAACTGAATTATGCCTATTTTGGATTCATCTTATCTCCCTGAAATGGAGCATTTTATCCTTCAAAGGATAATAATCTATATTAGTGGTATCCCTTTGCCTTGTTATGAAATGTCTGTTTGGGAAGAGAATAAATGGAAAGCTACTTCTTTTTCTCACAGCAGTATCTTAGTAGCATGTGTATGTAACATCCTTTCTGCTTGGGCGATCTCTGAACACAATCAGGTTGAGGAACAAGAGCTGTCTTTAGTCAAGCAGAAATAGAAAAATAAGATAATTCTGCTTTAACCTGCTGGTACCTTTCTATTTGGATATTATGGTATGAGGCCCGCTTTTTCTAGTGTAAGGAAAGAACCTATGCTTTCTTCATTTTCTCTGCAGCCTTTCTGATAGGCAGTGTGAGTTTCTGAACAGCACAAGCATTTCATAGGTTGGCATTTAAGAGATCCTTATTCAAGTTGCAGAATAGTTGTTATCAGAAATTCCAGAAATGTTGAAAGATTAGCGAGAGCACTGAAATGCAAATATTTTATTCAACAGGCACTAAGTTCTGAGTTGGCTCAAGCCAGAGATGAAACCAAGAAAACACAAAATGATGTCCTTCATGCTGAGAATGTTAAAGCAGGCCGTGATAAGTACAAGACTCTTCGACAAATCCGACAAGGCAATACAAAGCAGCGTATTGATGAGTTTGAAGCAATGTGAGAGTTGTTATTTTGCATATATGTTCCTCGTAAAGCTGAACCACCAACAGAGAAAAAAGCAGGCCTTTGCAGATTTGATGGATTGCACCCCACTTTGCCAAAGCACTTAATACCAGTTTGACTAGAGTGGCTAGAAGACAAATTTAGGGGAAGTTATTCAACAATAAGGCAGTCTGTCATCCCTAGGTTTTTGTTGGGGAGGGTGTGGAAAATGATACCAGGGTGGGTTTTTTTCCCTGTCATGTTTTCAGTTTCATTTGTTTCGTATTTTTCCTTTGGAAACTGATGTGAAGTATATAATGACTGACAAGTGTATATATTGCTTAAACATTAAGAAAGAGAAACAAGAATGGAACTAGACCTAAACTGGATAGGTACTATCCAGGCAACTTTCCATGTGAAGTTTTAAGTTACATTTTTCAATGTAGCTACACCACTGAGAGTTTGATATTGCTGACTTTTAGGGAGTTTTTTTGTTTGTCCTCTTTTTGTTTTTGGTTTTTCCCACTCCTGAGTGAAATTCTTTGGTGTTTCATGTCCTGTCATCATTGATGGTTTTCTTTGCCTACCTGTTCACAAAGGTCTGGATGGCAGGTGGTAGTTCCAGGAAATATTTTTAAATGGAACACTACCTGTGGGCAGCACAGGGCTGCTGATAGGCTTGAGTAAGTATTGCTTCTCCTAGGAGATTTTTAGATGTGCAGAATGTTCTAATGCAGCAAAAGAAAAGAAAACAAAAACAAAGCTTTGTGTGCAATTTGCTTGTAATTATTTTATTTGCAGTAGGGAGACCTGGACCTTTCTGGCAAGGGAGCATATGAAAACATCAGTCCCAGGGAGGGGACAGTATCCTACCTCACTACTATGTACATGATGACTGGTCCTTCAAACACCATAAAAAAACCTGCTTAAATTGACTGTAACAGCACAGTGACACTACAGAACACTAAGAGCCCTTACTCCTAGGATTTTATTTTACTTTTAAGATGCATTCATAGTGCTAAATACTGTCAAACTGCCTTTTGCTGAGTTTCAGTGTGAAAGCATTTTGCATGTTTCACAGCTGTAACCTGTCACTGGTATACCTATCTCCTGGGAGGGGTGTAGAATGTGCATGTCAGTTCTGGTTTGGGTTTCCAAGTACAAAATGAAAGTTCCCAGAATTTGAGTAAAAGTGGCTGTAGCTTCAGTTTTCAGTGAAGCTAGTATTGTAATTGTCATATCTGACGCCAAGTCATTGTTATTAAGTCCTTCCCCTCTTGAAAAGAAGACCTTTTTTGAGAAATTTGCTTAGAAATTGAACTTCAGAAGTAACTTTACAGCTAATGTGAACTGCAATTATTCCTTTTGTTATAGTACCCTAGTAGATATCTACAGCGGAAGAACCCTGCTTTCTCTGAGGATGGTTCAGCTCTTTTCTGTTTGGTATTATGCACTCATAAATTTACACTTATCTATTAAGATTTGCCATTTTATTAAACACTTTTTTTCCATGCACAATAGGTTTAAATTTCTATGAACAGTCCAACTAAGGTGGTTTTTTTAATTTTGTGGAGTTAAAGGTTGGCTATGTGGGGTGACATCATGAAAATAAAATAAAGATACATTAATATATTTTTGGTTTGTGGGGCTAAACATACCTGGTTGACCTTGAAGACTGATGTGCAGATGGTGTGCACATGCTTCAAAATGCTGCTTGGTGGAAGCTGGTGTTTCTACTTGCAGTGCGTTGTAAGAACAGTTTTTATTTCACAGGCTTCATACACCGAAGCTTAAGCAGATTTCTGGAGTACTGGAACAGTCTGCCGTAGCAGGTGGAGTACGTGCTTCCAGCGAGTTTTCATTTTTCCCTGGAAATTGTGCACTAACACTGATACATCAGTTTCAGTGTTGGGAAAAAAATACCAGTAAAGTTTATTGTTCATAAAATCTACAGTATATAGAGTAGGGCTGAATGGATTAGATCCATTTATAAAGCTGTGTGGATTTTTATTTTTTTCTAAACAACCAGGAACAACCGTTTGTAATACAGATTTTCACAATGAACAAAGTGATAATAGCTGCTGTGACCAGCAGTTGGGAACGCTTACTGGTGCAGAAACACTAAGAATACATTTAATAATACTTGGTGAAGTAATTTTCCACATGTTTTTTTCCTTTAGCATAATGTTTTTGTGTTGTACAATTAAGCTACAATTACTTCTACTATTTTGGATAACATTCATTGGTTAACAATAAAGAGATACAGTTAATTTCTCTGAGGTCCATTGTTGTTATTTGATGCCCTTTATTTCTGACAGCTTAACTAAATGCACTGAAACAGCCTCTTTTCAGAGCGGTTTACAAATCTTGATCATCTTTTGTTTCACACTCTGGTCAAAATGAAATTTAAATTAAGTAAATTTCAGATTGTATCCCGAGAAAATGGTACTCTGCTTAAGAAATTACCATGTACAGTTGAGAGGAAGCACTGGTGATTGTCAATTCAAAACAGGATGTGAATCATCAGAGCAAATGGGTTCTCTTGCGAACAGAGAGTAATTTTGCCATCCAAGAGCTCTGTGGGTAACATAAGAACTTTCAATCACTGCCTACATATTGCTTAGCCCCAGGTTAAATGAAATTTAGTTTTACAGATCACTTTCTTAAGCGTTGAGAAACCTCAATACGTGGGGGGTTTTTGATACTGCAAGGTATAGTGGACAGTGCTGTCAAATAAATGCATAGCCATATGCCTCAGATAATGGCAATTCTATAGGCTTTTTCACCTGTTTAATACACTTGGAGAAGGCAGGAACAGTCCCATATAAATAGGTATACAAGTTAATCTGCTAAGCAGCTCTCACATAAATTGGACCTCCTCTCATGTGACATTCCATTCTACCTTGTATTTGTTTAGCCTTGCACTCAATACCAAGTACATGACCCTTTTTTGTTATCGCATATGGTGGAGTTACTATGATGAATTAAAACACATACTCGATACTTTTAACTATGCATGTTTCTAGCTTTCTGCCTCCCTCTTCTTGGAGCCACTCCTGCTGAGGCATTAGATTTGAGGTTTCTCACTTGTTAAGAGTGCCCTGCTTAGGTATGTAACTTCAGATTATGCTTGAAAGGGGAGGTAAGTGCTTTGAAAGATTATTTTAAGTTTTTTAAAATATATTCTTGAGGTGGAGAGAAAAGTATGCAAATAGTGCCACTATTTAGAGGCCAGGACTAACACAATCACCCAGAATGCCTTGCTGTAAAGGGAAGATAGTCTGTCTTTTTGAAGTAACCCCATCTGCACATCGAAACCTGCATTTATTGTTAGTTTTACAATTGGAATATGTCTTTTGTATATGTCTGCCTTTTTAAACCCAGATTGGAAAGCATTATTGTGCTTTTGCCTCTATCATAACACACAATCTGTAGAGCTGTTAAGTTACCTTCTTCAGCACCTCTGAGGAAAAAGGAGATTTATTTTAATGAAACATTTTAAACTTCTCAGGAGAAAGTACCTCAAGTATGTTTTGGGTTTTTGGTTTGGTTTGGTTGGGTTTGATTTGGTTTGTCCTTGTTTTGGTTTTTTTTTTTTTTTGTTTCTTGGGTTGATTGGTTTTTTTGTGGGTTTTTTAGATTTTTTTTTTATATTTTTGTTTTTTGTGGGGTCTTTCGTTGTTTTTGTTGTTTGTTTTTCACAAAGATTAAAATTATTAGTTCAAACCTTTTGCTTTTCATAGAATCACAGACTGGTTTGTGTTGGAAAAGGACCTTAAGATCATCAAGTTCCAACTCCCCTGCATGGGCAGGGACACCACCCACTAGACCAGGGGTTGTTCAAAGTCCAGCCTGGCCTTGAACACTGACAGACATAGGGCATTCACAACTTCCTTGGGCAGCCTGTTCCAGTGCCTCACTGCTGTCATAGATATTGTACATAACTTAATGTATCTTAGCTGGATGATATGATTTTCAGGAAAATGTAGGAAGTGTCAGTTGATCAGCATATAAACTGTGGAAAGGTCTTTGACCCCTCTCAGAGCATATTCTATTGTTTGTGCTTAGAGGTGGAGTGTGTCTGCAGCCAGGCTGAGAGGCCACACTGGCTAGCCAGCTGTGGTGGCTAGGAGAAGTTTCTGGCCAGAAGTTTCTGCTCTGCTCCGGATCCTGCCAGTGTTTCCTTCCCAGCCAGCTGCTCTGCAAGTGTGTGAGTTTTACACAACTGCTCCTTTTCCCAGTTTGGGGACTGAGTCAGCATCAAAGGGCAGCTCAGGCCTGGAAGGAGTGGCATAAAGGTGAAGAGTAATGGTAGAGGGCTGTAAGGAAAAACATGAACGTGGTGAGCTAGAATCCTTAACTGGTCCATTCTTTCACTTGAGTTAAGGACTCCCTTTCAGTGTGCTAGAGCAGCATTCATAAATTCACTATGTGTGGCCAATAATTTGTTCAGCAAATTCAGCAGCCAGTTTGTTGGAGGGACTTGCATTTTGCACTTCACTGAGCTGAGTGAGCCCAGATCTACAGGCTTAGGGCAGTTACGTGACTTTGTTTTGACTGATGAAGTGCTGCCACTTGTGCTCACTTACTATCTGCAGGCTCTGAGCTGATGAACTGTTGCTTTGGACTGGAGTTGAACTTTTGAGTTGGTTTGCTTTTTGACCCATCCAAAAAGATTGCTGACATATCAAATGTATATATTTCATTTAATGTGAATGAAGTAGACTCACCAAAGCCCAGAAAGCCTCCCCCCAAAATTCCTATCCTAAACCATAATTTCTTCACAAGAAGAGACCACAGTATTTGTAGCAGTGCCTGCAATATTTTAAATATTCAGGAAGACAGTGATTATGCCACATAGCTCATAGTTAAGAGAAAGGCAAAGTTAGCAAAGGGCAATGGAGCATTTTGAATTGCTGGGATTCCGTTAGATGTTTATGTTGTCTTTCATAAATAACGTGTCAGAGTGTTTCTATTCACAGCAGTAGGCATTAGGCAGCAGAAGAAACAAGGGGAGATGGAAATGCACATCAAAGGAGGCGGCCTGGTTGGTGCAGGTATTCCTAATGCATGTGTGCATAAGAGTTAATGTTTCCTGGATAAGTGGATCAGGTGAAAAGAGATCAAGCTCAGAGGTAGGACAATTACATTGCTTTATTTATTTGGTTTTTGTTTGCTGTTAAACTACCTTATTTACAGGAGAGGAGTTGCTGATATCTGAATATTTAGCTGTGAAGGCTTTTAGAAAGCCTGCTGCTCAGCACTGAAAGGTCTTGAAGCCCTTAAGGTCATGTATACTCAGACTAGCCTCTGTGTTATTACTTGCTAAATCTCATCAGAAGATGTCCTCTGCAGTCTGATAATTTTTCCTTAGATGGTTTCTGCATTGACAAGAGTGATGTACTTGCACGGTTCCAGCTGCCCCACTGCTTGTTCCATCAATGCAAAGCCCATATGTATCCATGTGCAACAGTAATCAGATGACAGGCTCCGTGACCACATACTCTGAGCTCTGCGGGATCTCATATCAAGTCTACAGCTCCCTGTGCCCCTAGCTTTCACAATTCTTATTCACCCTTGATTTCCTCACTGAACTTGATACAGTATTTAACTTTGTGATCTATAACTTCAATTATATTCTACTAAACTGAGCTTCCAGTAAAGGGTTGACTACAGTGTCAAATGTTTTCTTAAAATACATTACACTGATGAGCTGAAATATTCACACTTGCCTTTTAAGCAGCACATCTGATTAATTAATAATCTCTATGAATATGGTAATTGCAGTTGTATTGCCAGAAACAGATTCATTTGCATCAACGCTGAGGCTGCAAACTTTTCTGTCAAGCACACTTCGATCTTGAACAAAGTAGGTTGAGAATGTGAAAGTAACATCTGGAATACACAGAATACACAGATCCTGTCACTGCTGCCTTTATTGCTAGGAACAGATTCATTTATGTTTGAGCAGATTTAGCATTTAGGGCTTTGGGACAGCAAGCTTGATCACACATCAGAAAATTTTCTGAAAATAATAAGAAATCTTTGTATCATTAATCAGCACTTCTGCTGTGTTTCCTGTCCTTGATAGCTTTTCTTCAGTTGAATTCTCATTTTTAATTATTCTATCTCTTTTGAACAATGTCTTGCACATGCATCTGGCTGCTCAGTGCCAGCTGCTGTACTTCTCTGTACCATTTGAAAACACAGCTCTTCCTTTCTTCTTGTGCATTTGGGATATTGCAGTGTTGTTTTCAACAAAGCCAGCTAACTCCATCTTTAAATTTAGAACTAATACTACTACTTCTTGGAATAATCTGTGGATTAATTTTTGCTACATTTTCTCTTATTAAGCATGCTTAGTATATGGCACCTTACAGAAGAAATAACTGTACTGGCTAGTTAAGAAGTGCTAGTAGTATTTTGGAGAATGGAAAATGTCAGAAAAAAGTGATGTTAATGCATGCAGAAAACCAGGAAAGACCTGAATCTCAGTGTTTATACACATGAAGTTCAACTTTGAGCCTACACCTAGTCATGCAGCACATGGAGAGAAATTCTTTGCTTTCATTGTACAGCTTCTCTGTTCCTCTGGAGAAAGCCAAGAGAAATCACTGGAACATTCTGCACAACACTTGTCCTGGATGACAGAATAATAAAATGGAAAAAAACAACCCCATATGAAATAGCTTTTTCCTGTGGACTCTTCCTTAGAAGAGATATGGTTATATTCCTGCCTGGTTTTAAACCTTGTCTGCAGGTCACACTGGTAAAGCTGAACTCCTTCATAGCATGAGCACGGATATCTTTGTGAAGCTGGATAGCCAGCAACTCTTCAGCCCATCCTGACTTTAAGTAGCAGTGGTCAGTGTGGGGGAAAAGATCTCATAGCTGTCTCCATTCCATTCTGGAGAACCTTCTTTCTAGTGGTGGCATCTCTATGCTTTAGGTAGCTTTTGTATGCTTTTGTGTTTCTCTCAATCTTTGAACTGGTTCTTACTTCTCACCTTGCTTTACTGCTACTGGGGTGGTTTGATTGGGTTTTTGTTTGTTGTTTTGCGTTTTTTTTGTCTTTGCTAGTATCAAGCCATTTATTTCATAGAATCATAGAATAGTTAGGGTTGGAAAGGACCTTAAGATCATCTAGTTCCAACCCCCCTGCCATGGGCAGGGACACTTCACACTAAATGGTGTCACCCAAGGCTCTGTCCAACCTGGCCTTGAACACCACCAGGAATGGAGCATTCACAACTTCCCTGGGCAGCCCATTCCAGTGCCTCACCATGCTTACAGTAAAGAACTTCTTCCTTATATCCAAAATATATTCCTTATATCTTTCTTCTAAAGAATAGATTTCAGCTTAGATCACTGGGAGCTTTTAGGTAATTTAACTTTGTTTCAGTATGAGAATGCAAATTACGATAGGGGAGGAAGATGTTGCATAATTATTAGGTTAAAAACATTTAGTGTAAACCTTAAGACTTAGTGAAAGAAATAGGTTGCATTAGCTGATAACTTATACTACAGCGTGAAAACAAGAGGCAGGCAGCTTCCTAAGGCAAGGTAGACTTTTTCTCAAACTAATTTTATGGCAGCGAAGTACTTTGGTAAAGTCCATCAGGCTTTTTATTTACTCATTCTTTGACATTTGCTGGATTCTACAGAGAGCACTGTAGAAGAGACTAACCTGTATTTCTTTGTTCAGTCATATTTCCTTTAATTACTTCTACTGTGGCTTATTCTTTCAACTGAAGAGTAAAAATGCTTTTTTCCTCCCTAGTGATTTTGTAAAACTGTGCTTTGCCTGTGACACTGCAGCTAGCTTTGCAGTCTGTGCCTTAATGTATTAAACTATTTTCTGGGGGAATGGTAGTATAATTTGTTTTGCCTTTAACTAAGCTTGTAATTTATACATATATATATACACATACATATAAAATGTACATACAGCATGGTTAAAATGGAGATTTCTAACGCAGTATTGTGGCATCATGTCTTGTAATGGCTGTATTAAAGTGAAAAACAGGAGTTGCTACCGATTTTTATGTAAACTTTGATGTTGAATCATTTTGGAAATCAATCTTTTCAAAACTAGCTGTGTTAAAAACCATATTTTTAAAACCTTAGAGCCTGCATTGTGGGCAGGGTTCAGCCCTTGATGACAGAATTGGATTTATTTACCTGGTTTCATCCTCCTGCAAAAGACAGTCTTTTTTCTGGGTTTCTCTTTGTCCCAGGAAGTATTTCACAGGTTTCAGTGGTACCTGCAGTTTCACTCCCTGCCAGAAGCCTGTTTCTCCTCCCCATCCCTGGCCAGGAATTACTGTCAGACTTTTAAAACACTAGAGTCATTTTAGTACTTTTAAATCTTAACCACAAGTCTTATTTGCTTATGCTCAAGTCCTGGAAGTTCCCACTGACTTTCTGTGCCAGAAAATGATTTGTGTGGGAAACAGGCTGTGGTATAAAAGTTGACATGATTTTCCTACATGTTTATTACATGCTGTAGCTGAACCCACAAGGAAGTGTTATTAAGGGCTTTTTACACTTGTTGAATTACAATATCTGGTAATTAAGTCTTTTTCGTGGTTCTTTTTGAATAAAATTCTGATTTATTAACACTTATAGCTGAAGTGCTTCTCTAAATCAAAATGAGAAGTTCACACTATAGGAAAGCTGAATTTAAAATACTGATCATTCTCTGCCTATTCACAATACAATATATTTAAGGAAGTCATTCTCTAAAAGGAAAACACTTTCCAAGCCACTTCAACAATGAATTTTCATTAAAAATCAACATGGAAAATTCACATTTTTGAAATGTATTTGACACATTGTAAAGATTTCCAGCAGAGAACTTCAGCCTTTAGAAGAAAAATAAATCTGAGAGAAATTTTTTCTGCTGTCCTCACCTGTTCTCCAAAAGGCTCATGCAAGGCAAAAAGCTTAATAAACTAAACCCCAGAGCCTATATAGCAAAGGGCACATGTGATGTGCTAAAAGGAAGAGATGTCTGAAATCATATTGGCTGTGATTGAATGTTCTACAAATATGTCCTGTCTTTGGTGTATTTATGCACAAGGCACCTTACTTCAGCCATCTTTTAGGAGCAGTTTTAATACGTGTTGCACTCAGCTGTTTTTTGTGTTGTCTGCATTAGCAAATTAATCCTTTAAAACTACTTCCTGGGTGGATTTTAGGGTAGGTTCTTTATAATGCAAAAAAATTCCCATCAAAACTGTACTGGTATGTGCAAGAATTTGATTCTGGCATAGAAGATTCAAGAGTTGGACCTGTTCTCCAAGCTGAAAGTCAGTGAAGATGGGTTTTGGGTGTCCATGAGGGTCTTGGCCACAAGAACCATATGTTCCTGAAATAATTCTTTTTGTGATGCTTCCTCATTCTGCCAACATCTTAAAACAAAATTCAGTCAGAAATTAAATTCAGAATAGCTACAGGAGGGAAGTATGGTTCTTGCAATGTTGCTGCATATTTCTGTTCATTGTTTTTGTTTAGTATATTTTTGCTAAATCTGTTTGATCTCTCTGTCTTTTTGTGCAGGTTACAAAAGTACAATCTCTTGCAGCCCTTAGGATAGGAACAAGGTACAGAGCAGCAGAAGACCTGGGGTCTGCAAGGCCTGCTATTGCACTTCTGTGAATATGGACAATTTGAAGCACTTTAAATAGGCACTGCCTGGTCTGTGAAGAGTTTTTTGGAAGGACCAGGAAGTGCTGTTACTACATTTCATTAATGTTTGGTTCTCTCATGGTCTCTCTAAATCTTTCCTTTGTTGTCTTTTCCCAGGAAAAAAAAAAAATGAGCTTTTTGAAGTATTTAAGCTGTTCTTCTTCCCAGAAAAACAGGAAATAATACTAGCATGTTAATCTTTACCATGTAATGGGATGTGCTAGAGTGAATGATCTGATCCTACAAAGTGCTTGTAGGCTTTGCCCACAAATGATCTACTGTGGGACTCTATATCCAGCTTGGGTAAAGTGAAATAAGAAGAGATACTGAACAAGTTTTATTGGTTTTCTACACAGTTTCTAATAGCCTTGATGATACATGAATAGTGTCAGGTAACTTTTTAATGTAAAACTCCCAATATACTATGTCTGTACATACATTTCCAGTGTAAGCACCCCTTGCTACTTGCCTTTTTGTATGCTACGAGGCTGCGCATACTGTGTATACGTAACCGCGTTCAATTGTGCACCCTGCACAAAAGCCTGAATAAATGGGTTTTAATGCTAATCCCATGAATCACTATTTATTTGATGACCACTGTTATTTATTGCTAGTGAATGGGATTTTTTTTTCAGGTCTCTGAGAATTTTGATCCATTTTGTAACACCAGTCTAGGTTAATATCTTGTGCTGTGATCAGGTGAGCCATGGGAGGCCTTACTTGCTCTTAAAAAAAAAGATGGGAGCTGATAATTAAGGAAGCTGGTAATAGAGTAGATGGACACCTGTGTTATTCTCAAATTCAGCTAGCATCCCCTGGCAACATACCCAGCCTTGGAAACACTCATGTTCCTTGTGGTGCCTTCTTGCACAATAGCCTCCTGCATTGGACCTGTTGGAGAGGGTCCAGAGAAGGGCCACAAAATCGATCAGAAGGATGGAGCACCTCCTATGAGGACAGGCTGAGAGAGTTGGGATTGTTCAGCCTTGAGAAGAGAAGGCTCCAGGGAGGCCTTGTCCCAGCCTTAAAAGGGGCCTATAAGAAAGATAGGGAGAGACTTTTTATCAGGACCTGTTGGGATAAGACAAGGGATAAGGATTTAAACTAAAAGCGGGCAGATTCAGGCTGGAGGTCAGGAAAAGGTTCTTTATGATTAGGGTGGTAAAAAAGATTGCCCAGGTTGCCCGGACAGGTGGTGGATGCACCATCACTGAAGACACTCAAGGCCAGAATAGATGTGGTTCTGGGCAACCTGATCTAGTTGATGGTGGCCGTGCTCATTGCAGGGGGTTGGACTAAATGAGCTTTGAAGGTCCTTCCAACCCAAACTGTTCTACGGTTGGGAACTGTGTGGATAAATCCACTGGAGGACGTGGGTCTGACACAGCGGCTGCTGAAGTGTCACAGCACGTACCTGGAGTCAGCAGCTGGCACCTGCCCAGGCAGCAGTGGTGCTGGTGCTCTACAGGCCTCCCATGGGCCTGGGGCAGCCTTGGTGCTGGCGCTGTGCTTGTGTAGGCAGCCCCCATGAGAAGTGGCCAATGCCGGGGGGGGGTGTGGGCACTGGGGTCTCCATCCTGCAGGGTTTGGAGCCGTGTCCCCCACACCCATGACCATGGAGCCTCCTGCTGGAGCCTTCCCAGCCTCCGGAGCAGCACCGGTTGAAACAAGCCCTTGGCTCAGCCCTGGGAGGACAAGGTTTGGGTTTAGGTTGCAGAGAGGAGCACAGAATCCAGAGCTGTGGGATTTCAGGGGGTGTTTTGCACATCTAGGCCAGCGCTGAGTTCTTGGGACTGGCTTGCTCAGCACTTGGGTGAGTGTTGAAATGGTTTCTGCAGCCTCTCTCCCTGTGTGACCCATGCAGTGGGTTAGAGGTGTTCCTGGTGCGCACCAGGCACAGCAGCCTCCGTGGATTTCCTCTCTGGCCAGATCTTAAAAGTGTTTCAGCAACTACTGCCACTTGAAGCAGCCTTTGCCAAGGCTATGTTTGCTTCAGGTACTAACAGCAAAAGGTAATAATGCAAATACACCTTCAGTCCAACTGCAAAATGTTCCCAAGGTTTTTATTTACTCTTGTGCTGCCTTTGCTGCTGTCTGCCTATGCTGCCTTTTGGCTGCTGTGGTCAGTGTTTGAAGTTCTCTGGTGACTGCCCTGCAGAGGAAGAACAGGGCGAGACAACCTGTGATGTACCTGAGCAGCCAGAACTGAAAACAGACCCATAAAGAAAGTGTATTTGATGTAATGAAAGCTGTGGGCTCTTTCTCACCGCCAGTCGTAGCTTTGTTCAGAATGCAGCTGCTCTGGTCTGGCTGTCACAAACCCATTTGGCTGAAAATCATCACAGTCTTCCATGTGGGGTGACAGTTCTGCTTGGGGGAAGACCACAGGAGGTTCCTCACTCAGCTCGGGAAAGGGGTGTCAGGACTTTACCTGCGGGTAAACACCAATCTGCTATTTAACAGCATCATCCTCAGCAGGGCAAAGGTCTCTCTGAAGTGTTGTTGTAGCAGAGCTGTATGATGAAAAATGCTGTCCTGCAGGGGAGGAAAGAGTGAATTTCATCATGCTGTGAATAGCTGGCACGAAAGAGCGGTATCTGGTCTGTAAAGCAGAAAGCAACTTGATCACCACTTGAAATGGTGTTTTCCTTCCTTGTGCCCCTCACTTCCATGCTGTCTCCACAGTGGCTGGCAGCTCTCCTGCTGCGTGCACACGTCCATCATGAGCCTTTGCATTTGTGGCTGCAGCAAGGCAGGGTCTGAAATCAGCCGGGCTGCAGCTGGCCTAGGCCGGAAGGGCAGTGTCTGGGGTGCAGACACCACAGGCTCAGGGCTGCCTTGCTGCTCCAATGGTGAAGGGCAGTATCAAAAACCTACATTATTTTTGGGGTTGTTTTCCCAGATCCTGTGACTGAAGTTCTGCTGCTGCCCTGCTCACCATACTTGCTGTGTGTGCAATGTTTGGTTAATGTGTAAGAGCCTGCGCTACATCCCAGCCCTGCAGCCTCCCGCAGCAGAGCCTGTGAGCCCTCAGCGGGAAGAGAAGGTGGCACCCCACTAAATGAGTTTTAAATGTCAAGAGGAAAGGGTTGGGTAAACAAGCTAATGTGCATTAGAAGTCTGATGCAGGTTCAGAGGAGGGTGGCAGCCCCATTTCCTGGCAGCATGTGGCACAGGAATGCTTTCCATTTTTACCATGCTGACATTTTCCTTTCTCTAAAATGATTCTGTAGACACCGCTGCCAGCCATGATCCGCTGTGATGCGTCCTGTGTGCACGGAGTTCCAGCAGTAATGGAATCACTTTGTCTTGGAGCTAAGGGGCACTTTTCTTGTATGAAATAAACCAACAAACAGCTCAGCATCATCCCTCTGCCGTTCTGGAGCACCTGCTTCTCCTCAGCTGTAGTGATTGTGAGGAGGCCAGGGCAGAGCCTCGGCCCGCCAACACTGGAGCCAGGTTAGTGCTGAGGGGCACCGTGGTTGGTGGTTACAGTCAGCTGCAAGTGCAGGACTTGTGCCAGTCACCAGCTGCTGCTGGAGCAGCAAGAGGTGCTGCCATGGTATGCAAGGGGCCGTGGTGCAGGATCAGGGAGGGAAACAAGGGCCTGTAGTGACAGGACAAGGGACAATGGCTTTAAAATGACAGAGGGGGATTTAGACATGAGGAAGACGTTCTTCCTCGTGAGGGTGGTGAGGCTCAGCCACAGGTTGCCCAGAGGAGTTGTGGCTGCCCCATCCATGGCAGGGGATTGGAACTGAATGAGCTTTAAGGTCCTTCCCAACCCAAAGCATCCTGTGATTCTATGAAACACACTGCCAAAGATGAAGATTTTACTACTGAATTCAGGTTTGTTTTGGGGTTTGTTGTTGTTGGTGACTTGTTTGGTTTGGGTTTTTTAGGGTTTGGGTTTTTTTTGTTGGTTTCATTTTGTTTCTTTTTCCCCCTCCCCAGCAAAAAAAAAAATAGCATTTATATTCTGAAATTGGCAAAATATAAATTAAATCCAGGTTTGTGCATGACTGGAAGCCTTGTATACATGGATGAAAACCACATTCCTCCCCCTTGCCCCCCAAGCATCCCTGGCATGGCCCCAATGCAGTTTTCCCCTTCTGAGGCTGCTTTCCAAGGTGTGGAGTGTTGGGTCACCCAGACCACAGCCACAGCTCCAGTTCCAGGGCACAGCTGGGATCACTGTAAGCCAAGCCCGGCTGACATAAGGAACATGCTGGTGAACACCCAGCACCAGCGCCTTATTCCCCACATTCCTCTCGCTTATGCTTCACCCAGCTCATGTAAATTAATAGTGGCATTTAATTTCCACCATCCCTACCTGCTGCTCTTGGCCAGTGCAACTGCAAGGGGAAGAAAAAGGGAGCAGCGCTGTGTCAGCAGTGTATCTCCTGCCTGCAGTGCACATTTGAAATGGATGAAATGTGGTTTTCTCCTCTCTTGACCCAATCAATGCCTTTAAAAGAACAGCAACTTGCAGGAAAAGCAACCTCTTTTCTAGTTAATTTGCCTGGGTGGAGGCTGCAGGTCAGGCCCCTTGTGGACACACATGTGGGGTCTTCAGTGTCTTCAGACAGTTCTGCTTAGCCTGGTAAACACAGCAGAAATTATTCACACTTCTGAGACCATAGATGAGACCATCCTTTACTTATGCTTTGGGGGATGGAGCCTCTGCCCTCCAAAACTGCATTTTGCTGCCAGGTGAATAATGTGATACTATTTTTAAAAGTGCAAAGTGTGCAGAGGATGCTATTTAATATCCTCATCTACTGCAAATAGAAGATACCCAAATCGATGATGTGGAGACACAAAGCCAGTACTTTACAGAGAGACTTTAACCAGCTGGTGAACGAAACTGGCAGCACTGTGCTGTCAGCAGTCAAGGAAACCTCACCTCTGTATCCATCTTCTCCTGTTGGAGGCATGATCACACATCCTGAGCCCTCCCTCTGGTTATGTGGATGCTCTTTGCTCAAGCTCCAAGCAGTGATTCACTGAGAAGCAGCTGCAACAAAACAAACAGCCCTTCAGAACACGAGGTATGTCCATGCTGTGAGCACAAGGGCTCAGCAGAGCTAAAGGTGATGGGGGCACCTGTGCCAGGAATAGCCCAGCCTGGCTCCTGACAGCAGCACAGCAGAGGTGCCTGTTTGTTGGAGCGCAAGCAGCTTCACACCAGAGCCTGCAAAGGAGCCACCACCTAGAGCCAAGCAGCATGTTAGCGGTGGTGCAGGCAGTACTGGTGCTTCTGGGATGGGACCATCTTACCCTGTGAGCCAGGGCTTCCCACCCCATGCACTGCATACAGCTTCCCATCACTCCTCCACTGCTCTGCCGGTATGATCAGTCATGGGTTGTGCACACCATGATGAGCTCCTAGAGCAGCATCCCCAAGGATTGTCATATTCCCACCTGGCAGCTGAGGAGTGACCGTCACACCTTGTTCCAGTGCCTGCATTTGTCCTGAAAGGCAGCACAGTCGTAAGGATAGACTCAGGCTGGACACAGTAAAGCAGCACATGTCAAAGCTATGCAAAACACATTAGGCTAATTACCAGGGCAACACTGTGGGGTTTGAGATTGCTCATTCTGCCTGCAGTTTTATCACCTGACTTTACTCTTCACTGCACAGCTGGCAGGCTGCTCCTGCACCTGCATGTAGGGCTGGAGAGGGAGGAGAAGGGGTTACACTAAAGTTGGTGTGGCCCTACCCAGGCAATGCAGTTCGGCAAAAATACAATTCAACTGCTCTGTGTAGTTTGAATAGTCATCACAGATGAGAAAACTTCTGCAGTATCTTTGCATTCATTGCATAACTATTCTATTCTGCTCTAAATTCTATTTACCTCACAATGGAAGACTAATAAATGTGTAGCAGTACTTGAAAGCAGAACAGGTCCACCCCTGCCCCATCCCTGGCAATGTTCAAGGCCAGGTTGGACAGGGCCTTGAGCAACCTGGTCTAGTGGAAGGTGTCCCTGCCCATGGCAGGGGGTTGGACTAGATGAGCTTTGGGATATTTTCCAACCAAAAACATTCCATGATTCCACTGGCAAAACATCTAAATCCAAATTCTGCTACTAACTGACTGATGTGGCTACTCAACCCCAGAGCTCCAGTTTTCTCAGTAAGCAACATCAGCGGGAAGAGACTATTAAATATGATTTACTACATTAAAAATGAACTGATAATCTACAATTATTTCTACCTTTGCAACTGTTTATATTTACTCAAAGCAAGCAGTTCTATTGTGCAGGCAGGAACACAAAGCTGTCTGTAATTCACTACTAACTGCTCTCGAGATCTGTTTAGTTTTCTCTATGAAATAAAACCAGCCCATCAATGAGGAAAATGAATCTTTATTTTCTCTAAAAGCAGAATCCATGCACATGGGTTTTTTTGTATGGTTTAGAAGGTGGTTTTAAGATGTGAATAGTCACATCACAGAAAAAACACAGATCAACCAGTGCAGGAATGATGAGACAGTTTGACAAATGCTTTATCAAGCTAATCTGAACACTGTTTTTAACTGATGTTTTTGCTGGAGCAGACTTGAGGACAGTACCAAAATCTCACCTACTCAATACAAGTACAGAGAAAATGAGGGGAAAAGGAACTACAAAACACTATTATTGCTGCTGTAGCTGCATTTCTGTTTCCTTGCAGGATGTACTATGCTGTTAAAACAGCTTCTAACAGTTTCATTAAGAATGTCATAAAAAGCAACCAACCAGCCAACTTAATGTGGTAAACTAGACTTCATCTGAGACCATGGGAAAAAAAGGTTCTACAGAAAGCCAAGAGGTTTTGTTTTGCAAGGTGAAGAGTAGATTTTTCACCTTTGAAACACTGAGGATGGATGTGCTTAAACATCTGCATAGTTTTGGTTCGTAAGTGTTCCAAGGACCACTGAGTAAAATCTTGGCTGAACAACCTGTCAGCACCAGGGAGGTCTCACATCCTTCTGGGAGCAGGCAGCTCCCCAGATGGGCTCCAGATGTGCTCCTCAAGGCCCAGCCCTCCCGCACTTACACACAGGCCAGCTTTACTCAGGGCTTCCCTTGCACCACTGAACTGGCTGTTGTGAGTGTGGTGGAGGCAGGCAGGTGGGTAAGTGTGCAGGAGTCTGCGCCCTGCGATGGCTATGAAGCCTAAGCGAGGGGATGAGAACTATTGCAGTCATTTAGGTTAAGTGTAGATAGAGTAATAAACACTTCAAGCACAAGTTGTGACAACCCTTTATGACCTGAAAATGGAAGCTGGGAAACTATTTAAAGCATACTTGTACCTCTGAGCAGCACACAGTATTTGATAGTGCCTGTATAAGGATCTACCCCATAGCTCATGTGTACCCATGTATTACCTTGTAAAGCACTGTAAGAAAAATCCAGCATAAAGGAGGATGGTTCACATGCAAACAGACGTGTCCTGTGTGATTAGGTGATGAGATCACCAGTTTCTGATGAAACCTTAAGATATATGAAATGCATTCTAGAATATCTCAAGTGTTACCTAGCAAAAGGCTAGCTGGAACAATCATTTAACACAGATGATTTTAGGGTTAGTTACATGGTTTGTCTAAACAGGGTGCACATGCATATTTAATTTGAACAAAATTCTTAAACTGTGCTTCTCTGAAATTCACAAAGTATATAAAATGCACAATTTGACATTTATAAAACCTCATCCCTTTCATAAAAAAAAACCCAAGGCAATAGAGTTTTAAGTTTAAACCTATTGTTTCTTCTTTTCAGCAGTCTTCGTTCCTATGATTAAAAAAAAATCCCAACCAAAACCAGCACTCCACCACAGCCTCGTAACGCAAGGAATAAATTAGCAAGAGTCACTTTAAATCAAAATAAATAACTTCTCCATTATTTTTATTTAAAGAAATGGACTCTTTAATTGCACAGTATTTTAAATTCTCAGTAGCAGTGAAAAGTCATTGGGCATTTTTCTAAATGCTTCAGAGCATGAAAGCATTGTGTCTCCCATTTCAAGCTTTACATGTCAAAAATACCTTGGTCAGACCATCAGCTGATAGAGCTGACAGATGTTTTGTTAGTCTCTTC
This sequence comes from Melopsittacus undulatus, assembly GCF_012275295.1. Lineage (NCBI taxonomy): Eukaryota > Metazoa > Chordata > Aves > Psittaciformes > Psittaculidae > Melopsittacus > Melopsittacus undulatus. The sequence continues at coordinate 16,526,897 of NC_047528.1, read as the reverse complement.
CTGCGGCAGGATGCTGCGGTATGTCTCACCCGAGGCGTTCACCCTGCCGGGGCAGACGTGCCCAGCCCTCTGCTCTGAGTGAGGTATTCTGGTTTGCACCCAAAGCTGTGATGGGGTTGGAAAAGCATTCACCATTAGCTATGATGTTCACAGCAGAAGATCACCAACAGCTCGGTAACAGTCCATGCACTCCAAGGCTGCAGAAGTCCCTCTCAAGGGCTTCACCCGACCGGCACCCCTTCTTTTTGGGGTGTCACAAGAACACATCAGGCTTGTGGCTCTCTCTAGAGCTCTTCCGCAGTGGAGGACCAAGCTGCAATTCAGACATACCACAGAAAACAGGACACCTGAAAAGATGATCTTATCTCTGACTATTAGCAGTAGTCTTAAACCCACTTGCCAAGAATATGTGAGTGTGTGTATCTATATGCACACACATATTTGTTTGTTTTTAAAAAAAGACAAGTGATTAATACTGTCACAGCCTGGCACACTGAGCTCCAAGTTACATACACATTTAAAAACTCTTAAATACTGGCAACACATCTTTGTATACAAAACAATTGTGGGCAGATGCCTAGTGTAAATGTGCATTCAAAATACTGTGAACTATGTGCCATTGCTGATGTACCTATAATAGCTCAGGACTGCATCTAAAAATACAGAGCTTCCTGCTAAGTATCAAAACAACTCTCAAGTACTGAAGGCAAGGGAAAGTGTTGCCCTCTTTAGGAAGGTGGGACAGGCCGAATTCTGAGGTACTTAATCCTCCACTGCAATTCCAGCACTCAGCTGTGGCAAAGGCAGTACCACTGCACTATCTGTACTGTTTAAGTAACACAGGATGTTACAGTTCAATTAGCATCAACACAATTACATTGAGAAATGTGATATTCTGCCAGTATCTTTGTGTTCATATTTATTACTGGTGTCCTCTCTAAAGGTTGTTAAATATATAGACCAATTTCTTCATTTTGGAGGAGTTCACATGCAGCTCCTCATTTCACAGCAAAACCAAAGGAAATACCAAGGCCAGTATTTTGTCCACAGTAAATCTGCTTTACCCAACAAAACAGCCTAAGAGGAACTAGCACATCATTGCACAACGTTAAAACCACCAAATTACTCCTGTTCTTATACTTTTAAAGCATTTTCAGTGCTTGAGTACAAAACACAGAACCTATGACAAGAATTCTCTAGCAATCAACACACTTTCAGGTATTTGACACTGCATTTAATGTACACAATCAATACTGACAACCCGGGTCTGGGCGCTGCAGCACACAGTCCCACGTCTCCTTGCACCATTTTAACAACGTGGCTAAGCCTGCGCATCCAGTACTCTAGATGTACTGCTACATGTACATGGTAGGAAGCATTCCGATGCTCACATGGTAGGGAAAAAGACAAAATGCCTCTGTTTGTTACACACACAATGTTTCTGTTCATGCTTAAAGGAATTCAACTTTCAGCAGAAGTAAATTCCTACATAAAAAATAAATGTAGAAACCCATTAAAACCACAAATATAATAACTGCATTATTAAAACAGCTGCATCTACACTATGGTGTAGTACGTAAGTGTAATTCAATTTAAAACAATCTTAGTGTACAACTAAGATGAGACCCATTTCCCAGTCCAAACCTCAGCATCAGCGCTGCACCGATCTCCACATTAAAACATGTTCTACTGGTGGCGACCAACCAAATCCAGGGAAAAACTGTTGCCAGAAGTAACGAGGTCCTCTCCCTGACCAGACAACATAGAACAGATGGCACAGAGCCCCTCCAGTATCGCTGCAAGGACGGGCAGTGGCAGATCCCACAGCGCATCAGCAGTGGAAGCTGCAAGAGCACTATGTCCTGAATTGGTTTGCTGAACATGGTTCAGATTATCGGATATGTCTATAAGCACAATGCTCTTTAGAAGCATTTACTGTATATCTAAACCCTACTTGCTGCAACACATGGTGTCGCATAAGTAGTGAAAATGTTTTTGTATTCAAAGGTGCTTGGACATCATTTTTAGGCAGCATTTTACCTTTATTTTAGTTGAGTTCCCACTACAAAGAAGATGCCAATATTTTATTTTTTTTTCTTTTTGATATGTGAAATTGAGACAGACACCTAAATAAATATCTACTGTTACTTTCCTATGTCTATCCTATGTCTGAAATCTCTATTTTTTAAATAAGGGATAAAATGTTGCCCAAAAGACTAGTTATAGTTATACATTTGTGTTTCTACTAAATCTACAAATCAAAATAGTTCTCAGTTAAAAAGATACAATTTGTATCAACAGTAAAAGGTACTTTCTGGTTCTTCAGGGCCTTACTTTAAATTCCAGCGAGTGTACCAAAATTATCAGCAGTAATAGTGTAAACTAGCGATTTGGTTTTTTAACACTGAACATTGTTACAATGGATGGAAACCTAAAACTCTCGGCAACTGACTATGTCACATAAGTACTTCTGACATCAATTGCAAAGTCTATTTCTATTGTATATCTCTAAAAAAGCTTACGAAGTGCTAGTAAAACCCATGACTTAAAACCAGAAATATCCCTTACTAATACTAAAACAGACTCCGTTTGTCTGTTTCTAAAACTACACTATTTGTGGCAAGAATCAGGCCTACACCATCCAACAGGCTGAAAACTAACTTGAGGAACACGTACAGTATCTTCTCTCCCCACAACCCTCCCCTCCCCACCAAAACAGAACGGAAAATAAACAGTTTAAGTTATTATTCTGAGCTACAATATCATACCATAGTGCAGTTAATAAATGTTGCATATCCTCAACACACAAAACCTTTTCAGGCCAGCCTTGATAAATAGCAAGAAAAATCAAACAGTATCTTAAATACAAAACTTGCATTGAGATAATTAAATTCATTTAAAAACAGGTAAATATTTTATGAAAAGCATATTTTATCCAGTACACTTGTGCAGCAATACAAATTAAAAAACACATAAAACTACTAAATGGGACCTTACGATTTCACGCCCCCTTCTCCTGACCAGAAATACATAGAGCTTGGTAACAACACATAGGAACGGAAAGAGGGGAGGGTGGGTTGGGGGGGCGGCGAGGGAGGGGGTGTTCTGAGCATTTGCAGCTTCTGGCAGGTTCAAAGGGGGCTGCAAATTCCCAGCACCTTTGAAAATCAGGCAATAAGGCTTTTACCTTATCCATAAATAGTAAACAAAAAAAACCACCAACCATTTTTTTTCCTCCTCTGATTGCATCTGATCTTGCTAATAGACTGCATCAACAAAACATGTAACTATTTAAACAAAACAAAGCAAGCAATGAAAAGTGCCATACTATAAATTACCAATATATTGTTACCCATTTCACTGTTAACTGGTAACTCAATTATTTGTTTAAAAAACCAAAGTCAGTGCTGTAGCAAATCTTTGTTTCCTATAAACAGACGATTATAGCACAAAAAAGCTCACAAAAACAAACAAACAAACAAACAAACTAACAAACAGATACTTATGGTGTTGTAAAAAGTTCAAAAACTTGGCTTGAAAATTGCCTGCCAGAAGTAGCAAAATCCTTTCTGCAGGTTGTTTTAATACCACACAGACCAAGGACAAACATCCAGCAAGTTAGAAACAAAAACAAAAATCCCAACATGTAACAAGGGTAGAAAGTGCTGCATATAAACCCCTGATGCACCAAAGACTATAACCAGAGACCACAGATTATTTTTATATATATATATGTATATATTAATTTAAACTGGAACATTTCCCAGATGTGAAAATAGCCATTTAAAAAATTTCAAACTAGAACACGAAACATATCTGGTACTTCCGATGCATGGGGCTATACATACAGACTCCATGATACAGTATTTCACATAAACGGATTACTATATAACCTCCTTGCTGAGAAGGAGATCCCAAATGCTATTGTAGCAAACCTCCCTCAGCATTAGAGCTGAGCTGAAAACTACTAGACACCACAAAGATGCATCATCTCTCAATAACCTAGCTGAGATTTTTCCATTAAGATGGCTGCAGCGAGCTGCTGAGCGTCTGTCACATGAGGGTTCTTCTTCATAACGATCCGCACAAGATCAGGGGGGAAGATGTTGCAGAGGTTAATGTAAACCTTCTCCCGTGTGTCTTGGTGCCTTGGAGGGTCTTGAGGGATTCCACAGTAAGGTACACGCCAGGTCTGGTCCTGCTGTTCAGGTAAGCTTTGGAAGGCAAACTGCTCATAACACGGCTGTGTGGGGTTACTTGACAAGGAGTAGGTCTGGCGGTAGCCATATGCATCCATACCATAACTCTGCCTATCCCAACTTCCAAGCCCATCTTGGCCAGAATAAGGCTTTCTGTGTCTTAATGGAGAATTATCATATAAACGTGAGTCTGAAATGCTGTCTATTCTTGTGGACACGAGAGCTCTCCCCAGATGCATGGTCTTTGTGTGTGATGAATTCTGAGATGGAGAGTAGTCATTGGGACAACTAGAACGAGCACCAACGGCTGGATGCTGCAGATGCACAGCCATGTATGGAATTGGAGGTTTGTGGTGATGCTTTGGTTCTTCATGACTATAGTTTTGCACTCGTGCAAGAGGCTCGTGGTAGCTCTGCAGGAAAGGCTGAGTGTTAAGGCGGCCATGGGGGTGCATATGTTGGCACTTCAAGTTCTCCTCCAACTGTGGGTCAGGAGAACTCATGTAAGAGCGATCGCTGTAACCCACGTAGGAATCACTACTGCCACAGCTAATGCTCCCTTCACTGCTGCAGTCAGAAGCTACAGAGCTAATCCTATAATCTGTGTCCAAGGAGAAGCGCCTCTCAGGACTACGTGGACCAGATATACTTAGATTTGAATATGCACTCAGCATAGAGTAATAACCTACATCCACAGGAGACTCACATTTTGGATACTGGTCATAAGGCATTGGTGTTCCATGATTTTTGGTTGCCATCATCACTGTAGAATACTGTCCCTGTGGTCTTTGATCCTGAGGTGGGAAGTGAACTCCGGATGGAAGGCCGTTATTTAAAGGTGCAGTACTTTGGGGTTTTGCAGCAGAGGAACTTGGTATGCTAACTAAAGAAGGTACAGACCTGGTTTCCAATTTGTTTTTGGTGGGAAGCTTTTCCTCCAAGTCTTGATAGACTTGAGTCCTTATACTAGGATCCGATTGCCTCTTTGGAGCAGCACGTTTCAGCTCAGAAGTGCCATCAGTTTTAGTGCTACAGGGAACACTATTGCTTTTTACCAGTCCTCCCTCACTCGTAGTTTTGGCAGCTGTGCTTCTAGACATGGCACGAAGTTCATCAGCTACAGATCGCTGAGGCTGATTTCCTCTTTCTGGATGATAGTATTTGCATTTGTGTCCATAGGTACATTTCTTCCCTATTAATACAAACATAAACAGATAAAAAGCCATAATCAACCAAAATCTGTTAATAATCAAACAGAAGAAATGTCCCTAATTTACAGTTTTACTGATGACTGAAAGATCTTGCAAATGGCTTTGTGCAACACAGGGTGAGATCTAAGATCTTCTCTTTGTATTGTGGGAAAAAGAGGCAACGGCAGTGTTCTGCAGCTAGTGCTCTGAGAATGCAGGCCAACGCAACCAGACACATTTTGAGCTGAACATAACACTGTCAGTGTGTCTGTACACACCTGCTGTATTGGGCCAAGGAGATATACAGGCAGAAAATTTAACAGGAAAGTTCCAAGAGTCATAAGACCAGCAGGTCTCAGCTCAGTCAAAATGGTGGTGTGCCCATGGGGATGTTTAGCAGCCAAAGTTCAGACAGATCAGTCAATTTTCTGGAAGAAAATGACATGTCTTATGACCAAACCACATTACAAAAGTGCCTTCTTGAGTCTGCAGAATTTAGGTGCTGTTTTGGATCTATTCCTATGAATGATAATAACTTTGCTCTGTTAGTTCAACAAGTAGACAGAAATGTTCTCTAACTAGCACATGAAAAAAAATCACCTCACTTCCCACCATCAGCTCAGCATTTCAACCATTTCAACCAGGCTAAGACAACAATGTAAAAACTTCTGTTGAAAAGCTTTTATTTTTGGCAGTGTTAATATATAGCAGGACCTTGTCCACAGTCCTGGCAGTGCACAAAACTGACAAGTTAAATCAAATTACCATATGGACACGGCTGCTTCTTATGTTCTGGCACAATAGGCTTCTTCCTAAGGAAATTGTCCAGACTTGGCCCATGGCGGCCAAGAGGATCATCAGGAGGCATAAATCTATAAGGCAAAACAAAAAGTATTAGGGAAGCAAACAAGCCTTTTCATATTCCTCATGCAGTGATCAAGAACCTCATGACTATGTCCTACACCATAGCCTGCCATGCTGACATTTTTAAGTCTGGGTATTTTGAGAGGTGTTTTGAAATGCCACCTTTCTGCTGCAGGTACTACCTGAGAGATGAGTACAAAACCAGGCAACCCTAGTCTGCGTCAGACACCTTTAGTCTAGCTCAACTGACTGCTTTGCGGCAAAAGAGCAGGGCTGCACAAAACCCATTCCTAAATCAAAGTAAAGGCAGCAATACAGGTTTGAAACCCCACAACTTACTCTGAAAAACTGCTGACTGTCCAGGACTCTTGCTCCAGTACCTAAGCACTCAAATCCAAGTGTCTGCTTGGGAGAGTGCAGTGGTAACTGCAGTTGATCTGTATGCCAAGGTAGGAAGACACTACAGATGTATCTAAGCAGACAGTTGAAGTAAAGACCTCCTGAGAGTCATTCCAACATGGGGTTTTCTATGACTCTAGGACTTAGGAGTCTAACCACAAGCACTAAGAAATGCTGGTGCAGTGTATCAGAAGAACTGGAATATTATACCATAGCATGCATTAAATATACATTGGCATACACCAAAAGAGGAAAAAATAGCATAAAAATGTATTGTTATAAAAAAGCCAAGTCAAAAAACAAAGTTTGAGTACTTTTCATCAGAAGAGCCAATCTATGATTCACTATTTCTCCTGTTTTCCTACAGGTACCTAATGATTTGGGTGCAACACAAGAAAGTCATAGAAATCTTCAAACTGTCCTTTTCTCAGTTATTGTACTGGCACAAGATAGAATAACTTACTTGTCATTAACAAATGAATACATCAGCAAGCGTTCATCTATGAACTTCTTCCACTCAGGCTTTTCATTAGCTAGATCCCTGTAGTTATCATTGGAAACAATGATGCCATCTGACTCAAAGGCCAACTTCACTATAAATCGGTCATCATAGCACACCACCCTTCTCCCCTGCACTCGGCGGGACGGTGTGAACACAAGAATCTTCTCCTTTTCTAATTTACGCAAGATTTCCTGATCTACAAGAAATAAGAATTGAAAGTTGAAAAGAAAAATAGGTTTGTTTAATCACCACAGACATCAGATTTGAGGAAGAAACCCAAGCACTTGGGACTAAATATGATCTTAAAGGTCTCTTTCAACTTCGTTGATTCTATGATTCTATGTCTTAAGTGGTTACATTTCAGCAGACAATATCTGATATATGGTATGTGAAGTTACAGTCTGCAGTCAACTGGCAGTATTTAAAAAAAAACCCTCAAAGAAATGAAAACCTCCTGTTGCACACCATTTCTCTCAGACTAACACAGGGGACCTTGTTCATGCTGCTGTGGTTCAAAAGAAACACGATTTATCAAAATACCTGTGAAAAACTTCTCTCACTGAAGGGGTGCTTTTAAACACTAAAGAATGTTTCAGCAAATAGGAGGGCTACACCCAAGTACAGCCAAGGATTTCCTGTTACTGAGCTCCTTAGTAAAGACAGACATCTTCCTTCTCTTTCTGCTACTCTGCAAGAAACATCTTTCGAAATAATTCCAGTACCTCAAGTTGATGGAATTACTCTGCCCACAGTACTCCTGAGAAGGTGTCACTGCTAATACCTACACGGACTAAAAAAAATCTGCATTCTGTACAAGCAAATATTAACAGCATCCCCTAAAAGGGCTCCAATGTCATCTCATAACCAACAGCAAATAAATGTTTTGGGTTGGCTTTTTTCTTTTTTTTTTTTACCTCCAGTAATACTTCAGAATGTGTCTTTCCTGGAATGGTTTACATGTTGATATATAAGGTCTTATCAAATCCAAAGAGTTTTCTCTCTAATCCTGCTAAATAAGCATATTTAACATTTTATGTGGCTCCTTCTTATCCTACACAGTCTGTCAACCACCTATTCAAATGCATTTTCTCCTTCTTTATGTGGAATCTGGAGATCACAAGCAGCTCTGACAGATGGACTCAGAATACTAAGGTGGAACAGAGCTTACCTGTGATAAGAGCATCAGGTCTCGACTGTTCTTTCCTCCATGCTGGCACAAACACAGTAACATCCTTGTGGCCTCTTTCCAAAAACCAGTCTACTGCCAATTTGATTCCTCGACAAGAAAATACTTCTTTGTTCCCGTGGCTGAAACACATATGAAACTTCCTTATTGTATGATTTTGCTTTTCTATGACCATCAATGGAGCACAGCGGAATGCCTTACAGCTGTTCTGTGGTTTCTAAAGGCAGCTGGGAGTCAGTCCCAGCCTTCTCCAAACACTGCCTTCACTTGCAAAAAAAATGGTGTGGGATGCCAAATCTGCCCAGCATTTTTAGCACCTGTACACAGATTCAGTAAGAAAGGAAAAACACAAGTAGGGAGCGTTAAAAATCCTAATAGCCCAACTAAAAGTGGAGGGTCCCTCCCTCCAGAGGGACCTTGACACACTTGTGAGGTGGGCTGATGCCAACCTCATAAAGTTTAACCATGACAAGCGCAAGGTCCTACACCTGGGTCAAAGCAATCCCAGGCACAGCTACAGGTTGGGCAGAGAAGAGATTCAGAGCAGCCCCGCGATAAGGACTTGGGGGTGTTGATCGATGAGAAAATGAACATGAGCCAGCAGTGTGCACTCACAGCCCAGAAAGCCAACTGTATTCTGGGCTGCATCAAAAGGAGCGTGACCAGCAGGTCAAAGGAGGTGATCCTGCCCCTCTGCTCTGCTCTCATCAGACTTCACTTGGAGTATTGTGTGCAGTTCTGATGTCCTTAACATAAAAAGGACATAGAACTGTTGGAACAAGTGCAGAGGAGGGCCATGAGGATGATCAGGGGACTGGAGCACCTCCCGTATGAAGACAGGCTGAGAAAGTTGGGGCTGTTCAGCCTGGAGAAGGCTACATGGAGGCCTCATAGCAGCCTTCCAGTATCTGAAGGGGGCCTACAGGGATGCTGGGGAGGGACTCTTCATTATGGACTGTAGTGATAGGACAAGGTTTCAATGGGTTGAAACTTAAACAGGGGAAGTTTAGATTGGATATTAGGAAGAAATTCTTTACTGTAAGGGTGGTGAGGTACTGGAATGTGTTGCCCAGGGAGGTTGTGAGTGCTCCATCCCTGGTGGTGTTCAAGGCCAGGTTGGACAGAGACTTGAGTGATATGGTTTAGTGTGAGGTGTCCCTGCCCATGGCAGGGGTGTTGGAACTTGATCTTAAGGTCCTTTCCAACCCTAACTATTCTATGATTCTATGAAAACTATATGGTGTAACAGGCATCATGAAGACTCAATGAGGGAAAACAGGAGGCCTGAAATACCAACATGGAAGAGTGCAATGTGTTTAGGAAATGCCAGCAGATGAGTATTGAGCACCAGAGTGCTCAGCAGGGGAGGAGACAGCAAATCCCCGCTACAGGAGTTCCTTGAGGTCCCATCCAAACAATGAAAGAGAGGGAAGGTCTGAAAGCCCAAGGGGATGGCAGGCACTCTGCAGGACAGATTAGGCAGACTGGAGAGACTGTCCAAAATCAACACAACAAAACTAAGAATATGCTTAGTACTGTGCTTCAGAAGGACAAATTAACTGTGTATTAAAAATGCCATGGAGAGGCAGTTAAGCAAAATCTGATCAGACATAAGCAAAACAAAAGATGTGCATCTGTTGTGCAATAACTGTCTGAGGTAAGGCAAGAGACGCAATTATGTCATTTTCTAAAGGCAGATGAGTCCTCAGCCAACTTCTACAGCCAGTTTCGGCCATGACTTATTACAGGAGACACAGATGAACTGGAAAGAATCCAAAAGAAAGTAAAATGAGACCTATGGGTCTCTATGGGACTGAAGGTAGTGCATTTAGTTAATCTGGAGAGAAAAGACAGCCTGTGGAGGAACAAAACAATCTACAGAAGACAATTAAAATAGAGTACAGTGATCAACCATTGGGTGTCTATGGAAAAGTTCTGGTAGCAGTAGGTTGAAGGGCAGATTCTGTGAGAAGAGGGGCTGTCCCACACCAGGTACACCCAGCTCTAGCTGGGTCCACAACAGAGAAGAAGGCAATGAGGACCACCAGGGCTAGAGGAAGAGCAGGTACACCCCCCGAGAGACTTGCAGCCTGTGGACAACAGTGAAAGTGCAAGAAAGAAGGAGCAGCAGAGAAAAACTATGACATCCCAACCCCAACTGTGCACCACTCAGTGTCCCTCTGAAGGGACTGAGCATCATCTGCAGCTATGACAAGGTGCGGGAGAGGTGTCTGGAGTGAGACTGTGATGAGGAAGTGGTGAGGAAGGGTGTTTGCAGTGCAGTGAGCCTGGGAAAAAATGTTTTTCACCCCCTTAAGTATTTTAATGTTTGTCTTGTCTTGTTTCCCAAAACCTGAATCAGTAATTTAATACTTATGTTAACTGGCTATAAATTAAATTCCCCAAGCAGAGTCTGCTCAGCATGCAACAGTCCTTGGTGAATGATTTCCCTGCTGCTGTTTTGACCTATGAGTTTCCTTACTCATGTTCCTCCGGTTTTCTCCCTTGTTCTGCTGGTGCGGGAGCAGCAGCCAACCCACCATAGTCACACCAGGTAAGGCCAGAAAAGCCCTTGAGCTAGACTAAGGAACAATCAAGATGTACATTACATAAAGCTTTCTATGTGATCAAGGGGACAAGTCTGCCTATGGATTTTAGGATCTCCTCAATGGACACTTTGTAGAAGAAATCAGCTGGCTCCTCTGGGGCCAGCCTGGGCTCCCCATGCACAGGAGAAGACAAGCAGCTTCGTGAGGTTTCTCACAGCTCTGTGTAGCAGAAGAAACACATAAGCATTGCAGGAAGCTGCTATCTTTCAGTTGGCTAGCTTGTTGTGTATAGCAGGTATGCCACAATGTGCTTTCCAGAAAGGTAAAAGACAACTCCATCAGGAGTGATTTGTAAACAGGACAGTATGATGACGGATAGCCACAGGGATCCTAAAAGTTCCTCCTATTTGCATGTTTTGAGGTAAATAAAAACACCAGAAAGTTATTTGAAAACGTTTTCTGTTTTGTTGTTTTGTTTTTTTTCAGTAGGACCATTCTAAAGTACCTACTTCCAGCTTTCTAAAGTACATCTCTGCTCTGTGTTCCTTGATACTTTGATACACCTTGAGTAATTGTGCTATGGATGAAGTGCCAAAGTGAGAAAACATTTAAAACAATGTTCAGATTCCCTCTGTGAAGGAGGTGGCATGAACCTGTGTCCAGGGTGGAGAATGAGTCATGGCTAACACCTCTCACGAAGTATCATTCTCAGCAGAGGCTGTGCTGAAGGCCCCAAACAAAAGAGAAAAAAAAAACAAACCCAAACCAAACCATAAAAAAACAAACAAAAAAGAGGGGAAAAAAAAAAAGAGGCCACTACCATTATCTGGATTTAAGTGAGGAGGAAGTGTGCTACCTTCTCTTCTACTGATCCTGGGGCTTGGACCTGGAAACATATATTAAGATACTATAATCATTGCTGGATATAATAGTTTGTACATTTAGGCTGGCACAAGGTAATCCAAGGATAGTTTCAGTCCATCTTCTAGGAACACTGTAAGGAGCATGACATCTATGCATCTCACTATCCTGTTTAGCTATGGTTACAGATCTCTGCAGTAACACATTCTGTTTTCAGCCAACACACCATTACATTGTAATGACACTGTAGTAATAAAACACATAGCAATTTTCTATTAGGCATTGTTTCATACTAGCCAATTATTTCTGTTCTTGCTTGCCTGAAAGAGTAGCTCCTTTGTGTATTTCATAGCTTTCTAAAAGCAAAAAATAAAACCACATACAGATAACGTCACATGGGCATAGATGGACTGAGCACACCTTGAGAAGGATTTGGGGGTGCTGGTTAAGGAGAAGCTCAACATGAGCTGGCAGTGCTGGGCTGCATCAAAAGGAGTGTGACCAGCAGATTTAGGGAGTGCTCTCCAGAAGGGGAGAGATTCTCGACTTCTTCTCTGCTCTCCTGAAACCTCACCTGCAGTACTGTGTTCAGCTCTGCGGCCTTCAACACAGGAAGTATGTGGACCTGTTGGAGCAAGTCCAGGGGAGACCAAGTATCATCAGAGGGCTGGAGCACCTCTCCTGTGGAGACAGGCTGAGGGAGTTGGGCTTATTCAGCCTGCAGAAGAGAATTCTCCAGGGAGACCTTAGAGCATCTGCCAGTGCCTAAAGGAAGCCTACAAGAAAACTGGAGAGGGACTTTTTCCAAAAGCATGTAGGGACAGGACAAGGAGGAACGGCTTTAAACTGAAACAGAGTAGATTTAGAGTAGCCATTAGAAAGAAATTCTTCACTGTGAGGGTGCTGAAGCACTGGCACAGGCTGCACAGAGAAGTTGTGGCTGCCCCATCCCTGGCAGTGTTTGAGGCCAGGTTGGATGGGGCTTGGAGCAACCTGGTCTAGTGGAAGGTGTCCCTGCCCATGGCAGGGGGTTGGAACTCGATGAGCTTTAAGGTCCTTCCCAATCGAAACCATTCTATAGTTCTAGGATTTAAAATGCACACACACGTATGCACAGAAAAAACAGCTAACAGTATTTCCAGCTATGGCAAGCCTAACTACATCTTCCTGAGACAACACAGAATCAGGACACTCGGTGCACATTCAGTACTCAGTGGGCAGCCATACCGCCTCCTTTGCAAGTCTGATACAAGAAGTTACTGTTCGTGCTATCCGCTGGTCATGTGCAACCATAATCATACTGCAATCCATTTTAAAACAGCTGGGAAGGGCTTGTTCCAGCTACTAAATTCCAGTGAAATCACTGTACTGTTATTACTCTAAACAATCTCCATGGTTTCAAATGGAGAAAACCACTTTTCACTCCTGACAGCAAACAAGTATTTTGTTAGACCACATTAAAAACAGTATTTGTCTTCCTGTAAGTATGAGAAATTACTTCAGGAATGAAATCTGGGCCTCTCTGAAGGAAATGGCCATTCTATTGCTTTCCACCATGAGGCTGGAATTCAAGCCACACTTTTAAAGGTGGAGGGAGGATCAGGCAGTTCCCCTGCCTAATACAGACTATTGTAATTCTTTCATCCAGAACATAAGTTTTATATATACTTAAACTTCAAGGACATTTAAACTGTACAAAACAGACATGGGGAATGTGTTACAATCCATACATTTTTTTCTGCATTGCTGAGCAAATGGATTTATAGCTTGTATAAATCTTCACTTTTCTACTCCTTTTCAGACACAACTGAGCTGGTATCTGGGTGGATATAAATTCCAAGAAATGTAAATGATTGGTGAGAAAGTCTGTGAAGAAGATGTGCAATTAGAATTTGTTCTTTTCTTCCATATTGTTGTCATGCAGATCTGATGCTCTCCTTTTTGTGATCTCTGTGCTTCATCAGCTTTATGATACATCATATGGTGAAAAGACTTAAATCATGCTGCTGCTTCTGACTTTTTTCCTTTTTTCCTTCTGAATAGTTGTAAAAAAGAGGAGAAATGTTTGTTTGTTTGTTTTTTGTCAAGACACTTTCTTTCAAAAATCTCTTCCCAATTATTAGATGTATGTGAAAGCTCAGATCAGTCAGGATGACAGCTGCAGTCCTGGTGCATATAGCTTTAGTTCTGCTTGCTGACTGTGTTTAGCCTACCACTCTTAGTTTAAAAAAGATAAAGTACGTTACTTAAGGTTTATCTACTTCTCTTTCATATCATGCATGAATGATTCTTTTTATCACTAGTTTTATATTTGGCCTGTTGATAGATGTGGTTTTATTTCTGGATTAAAAAAAAAACCCAACCAAAAACAAAATAACCAAACAAAACCCAACACTTCCTGAACAAAAATCTGTAATTTTCTAGGATAGGAGAGATAGTAGAAAGTGGTATTACATCTGATAAGAACATGTTCATTTTCTCTGTTACCCTCCTAGCCCCCAAAGCTAGATTATCAATTGACTGTCTTGAAAAGAGTTGAGGTATACACTCTTAAACACTGACTACTAACAATAGTGGCAAGACTTAAGGTGTGCTCTAATGCAATATCCAAATTAACATGGAGCCCTCAGATTTGAAAGCTACAGAAAACACACACATTAATGGTAAGAAACATTAGAGATGAGGTCTACAATAATGTCTGCTGAATACACATACAGGTTTTTACACAACTGGAACGTGTACACATCAATGTACTTCCCATGTAAAAGCATACTGATTAAAAGCAAGAACAAAACTAAAACACAGATCTGCCTGGCAAATTTAGAGTTAGCAAATAATTTTCTTCTATCATGTCATAGGAGGAAAACAGTGCTCAGTCCATAGCATACAGATAAGAATTTCCAATCTATATCATATTAGTGACTCATTAGCCTGGCAGTGTGGTTTTGCCACTAGCCTAATCCCCTTTTTATATTCTTTCTTTTTTTTAAGCTCTAATTTCCAAATCACAGAAATAATTTGTCCCAAAGCATTTCTCAGAAACCCAGCCTCTCATCAGTCCTGAATTAGTCCCTTACATATTTTTTGGCTGACACAAAGTGAATGCAAAAAGTTCCCGAATGTTTGAGCTGTTGTTTTGGTTTGGGTTTGGTTTATTTTTCTATTAGCCCATGATAAATTATACCAATGCTTCAAAGTCTTTGAAGGAAAAAAAGTGTTGGAAGCTGTAACATCTTTCAAAACATCTTTTGTCTGTAGGGATTCCAGTGTCAGGGCACTATGGAGTATGGCGAGTGTGGTTGCCAGCTGGACACGCATGCAGGTGTCTGGCTGAGCAAAAGTCATGCACTCAGCAGTCAGAGGTCAAAAGAGGCAAAGACCAGTTACACTCAAAGCTGCCAGTGACAAGCTCCTATCCACATGATCATTACTTGTTGGAAAAATACTTTTATCTATTCCTTGAAGTGACTTCTCAAAATAACCTAAGAGACTAGACAACCAGTGCCACTGGAAGATGAATTTCTGTATCAAGGTATCAAGATAAATGGTGTCTACTGAGCTCAGCAACACACAATCTGAGAAGTTAATGCAGCTCAATTGCTAGTTTGTTAAAATACATACACAATTAAACTGCCATATGAAAACTACATATGGCATAGATAAGACAATCAAACCATCCTTTGGTTGACACAATTTGCAGTTGTGGAAAAATTTCTACGTAGACAGGGCATCAGCAAACATTTTACTATGGCCAAATGACGTGCTTCATGGTTAACACAAAGGGACAAGATTCAGTTGCCTGAACAGAGACATCTTAATGCCCACTAGGCACCTTTGGGGATCTCACACTTCCTGCAGCTGAATGCCACTCCTGAATGGCACTGTGGTCCCTGTCACATCTGGGAGGCTTGGGTGGATGCTTGATGCCATCAAGCACCCAGAACATCCATAGCTGAAAGGTTGTCAGGCATGAAAGCTCTAAAAAGACTAAGATACCTGTCTTGAGTGGGAGTGCATTAAAATTAAAACCAACCTCCCCAAATCAGCACAATTCCTCTCACAAGTAAGAATTAAGTATGCAATGGTTATCTTCTACTGCATTTTCCCTTGTGCAATGAAACACCATCAAGCACCATTTAAATATACAGCCCAAGGTTTTCCAAAAGGTGATACTGAAGTGCACCACCTCCATGGCCTGGGAACCCTAAGGGTGAAGTCTTCAGAAGAATCTATTAGCCCAGAACAAGATTAATTGATTTCAACCTGCAAACCCAGATAGCAAATGATCAAAATAATTCAGTCCTTTTGCCTACATAATTCTGAAAGTGGTTGTCTAAAAATTGTAATACAGCTAGTAAAGTATCCAATTATTTGCTTATCAGCATTATCTTCATGCTGTGCTCTCTGTAAGCACAACACACTTCAGCCCATATGTTTTCAGCAAAGTTTTATATATATTTATGTAAAATTTGGAACTTTTTTTTTGTTGTTAGTGAAGTCTAAAGGCACCCGAGGTAGCCAAGGAAAACTAACAAATATGGAACAAAAGCAAATTAATACGATAGTTAAAAGCTTTCCCATTGCCTTTGCACTAAAAACTCTGTTCCTTACTTCTTGGTGACAAAAGCCTAACTTTGATTCCAACAAAGTATCACAGGAATAAACAAATTTTAGGCCATTTTCAGCATCTCAACCTTCTCCTTGAAAACGACAAGCAAAGGAAAAGGACTGTGCAAATACACTGCAGTGTATTTCTCTCGTTAGAAGGATCTCCCTCAGCCTCAGCAGTAAAGGGAAGTCTTAAAATGAAGGGGCAAAAGAAAACCTCCAAACTTTGTTTCTGCTGCCTTGTAGAGAAAACAGGACCTTCTCCCCTCTACTCCAGACTTCAGAAGCTCAGCTGAAGAAGCTGGTTGTATATGAAGAGCAAGTCCAAGAACACACTGGAAGACAGATGTAGCTGACGATCTGCCCGTGCTAGATGGAAAAAGATCACCATCTTCTGCTTACCTCAGTTATGTAAAGAGAAAATTTAGAGTAACTTATGTCTCACACACAGGGATACAGAACTACTGTTGACTGAAATGTGTTACCTGTGTAGTATCAATGTTGCGCAGCTTACACTAAACAAAGATCCTATGTGCATTTTAATGTCAATGAACAAACGCCTTTCTTACTCATACGAACTAAGGTTCTAAGTGAAGATTTTGCATTACAACATCATCATCTACATTCAAAGAAACCCCACCTAATGACGCAGGGTTAGAGCTACACAGTTCTCTGGAAAGTTGACAGGTACAGCACGATGGAAACCAGGGACCTACCCTAGTCCAGCCTCCCTCAGCTGTGGGAAGTGTCCATCAAGAGCTCCACAGCTGCTCCAGGGGATTTGCTGTCCAGCTCTGATCTTAGGTTTCCATACACAGAAAAATCAGTCTCATCTGTACGAGTATTCTAACAAAAGACTGTGTGTGCATTAGGCTTAAATGTGTAGACATCTTTCCTCTTCTGGAAAGGGATTAAGTCAACACCATGAAAGCTAAAATAATGAAAGAACAAGACTGGATCTGAAGTATCCCATAGAAGTTAAATAGCAATTCTTCAAGTCATAGCCTGCAAAAGTCACCTTTCTGATATTCAGCTGAAAGGTGGCTTTTGCTTTGTTTAACCACTTTAATCAATTCATGTTCTTCTGCTAATATTGGAGCTTTAAAGCAGAAATATATAAGATGCACCTAATCAGATGTTTCCAGTTTAAGGTATGAATGACAAACAATGCTACCTCAGCATATATGAAGAGCTGTCTAAGCATTACCAAAAGGCAGATAAATAGAGAGGGTGTGTGTGTGTGGTGGTGGTGTGGTTTGTTTTTTTGGTTTTGTTTTCTTTGTTTCCTTTTGGGTGGGGGAAGTTGTTTGGGTTTTTTGGGTGGATTTTCTTTTGTTTTTGTTGTTTTGTTTTTTTTTAAAACTACAGTTTGCTAAAGCACCTTGTCTGGAACAGGAGCAGTCACCAGACTAGACCAGCACAAATGCCAGCTCTAGCTGGCCAGAGTAAGTTATTTTGACCCAAGCCTTGTTCTGTGCTGCTCTCAAGGACACCACAAATCCACTCATGATGCAATCAAATATGAACATCCAGTCACATAATCTGCACATCCCTGCTCCCTTGTGTCACACCTAGCTGTTCTTCCACCCACAAAAACACTGTTTCATTTACAAGTCTAATAGAAAAATAATCCTTTCAGATACCCCCCCTTCTGAATTAGGAAGCTGGATCAACTCATTTTGCAGCCACGCTGTTACTAGATAAAATGCAGGTAAGAAAGCATCCCTGGCAGCGAGACAGAGGTAAGGTGGAAAGTAAGTCACTCTGCATCACTCATTAGATGCTTTGTGAAACTGCATCCTTGATTAGTCATGTAATGGAGAGACAGGGCAGCATGAAGTGTTTTATCCTTCCAGAAGACAGCTGTCTCATGCTACTTGTATTATTTGACACCAGTCACCTCAACCTTCTCCACAAAACTTACTCCCCTCCCCCTTTATTAAAGGAAAAACAGCAGTTCTTATCTAGAATAATTATAATAATAAATGGTATCAAGTATGTGTATTACAACAAGGGAGTAAGAATATAGATCACAGTCTATGCATTTCTGTGAGAACATACAAGGCATCTCCCCAGAATCTCTCTTGAGAAACTATGTACAGTCTTGCTTAGGGCACAAGCTCATTTCCCTTTAGCAACTCCAAAGCGAACTCATTGGCCACTGCTTAGAAACGCAAAGAGGGAAGACAGGAATAGACTGACAATTTATAGGTTAGTAACTCATACCAGGAGCCACAACATTTTGCAGAAAATTGAACAAGGTTGTCTGAACTGCAGGTAAATTCCTCTATCTGCCCCCCTGCTTTGAACATTGTTGTTCTGCATGTAAAAGCTGAAATCTTTCCTTTTTAGGTATTTAAAAAGCTTATTTACTATTACCTATTTTCTTTAAAGAGAAAGGCCAGATCCTGTTGGTAAACAACTGGTTGCACAGCTGGTGTCAGCAACAGGGACTTGTCTCTTACAAACATGGGACTGGCTTTATCAGTCATTATCAAGGACTGATTTCTAGGAAAAGGTGGGATTCACTTCACCAAGCCCAACAAAAACGTCTTCATCAACCAGCTGACCAAACACAGAGCTAAAGTACCTTTGCCAATAGCCCGGCCAAGACAGCAAGGCATAAGCAATTCAGGAAGTTTATGGAATGTACTGATGGTAACTTAAGATGTGTGACTGAGGACCCAACAAGGGAACCTTCTAGGCCTCATACTTACAAACAAGGAAGAGCTGGGCAGAGATGTGAAGGTCAGGAGCAGCCCTGGCTGCAGTGACCATGACTGGTGAAATTCAGGATCCTGTGAAGAAAGAGCAGGGCAAAAAGTGGGATCGCAACCCCAGACTTCAGGAGAGCAGACTTTGGTCTGGAGATTCCCATGTGATATGACTCTGGAGACAAAAGCAGCAAAGGAGGGCCGGTTGATTTTCAAGGATCACCTCCACCAAGCTCAAGATTAGTCCATCCTGATGTGCAGGAAGCTGGGCAAAAGCAACAAGACAAGACTGTCCCTCAGCAAAGGTTATGGAGCACTAAACTGGGACATTCCCAAGCTGCTGGGCCCTAATGGGGTGCACTCAAAGAGTGTTGAGGGAGTCTGCTAATGACACTGCATGGCCACTCTTGTGGGGGTGTTTCTAACGACTAGAAGAGAGTAAACATCCCTTCTACCTCCAAGGAGGGCAAGAAGAATTAACTCAGGGAACTACAGGCTGGTCAAACTCACTTTGATTCCTGCTAATGCTCCTGGAAGCCCTTTCCTAATACATTATGTAGATTGGGTGGAGGTGATTTTGAACAGCCAACATGAATTTATGAAGGAAAAATACACCTGACCAACCTGATAGCCTTCTATGGTGAGATGGCTGGCTCTGTGGATTAGGAGAGCAGTGGATGCTGTTTTTACTGTGGCTTTAACAAAGCTTTTGACACTCTCTTGTAACATCCTCACTGACAAACTAACAAAGTGAGGGCAAGGTAAGGGGACAGGGAGGCAGACTGAAATCCGGCTGACCTGCTGCACTTAGAGGGTTATGATTAGAGCCTAAAGCCCAAGTGGAAGACAGCATTGGTGTACCCAGGGACTGATTCTGGGACAAATATTGCTTAACATCTTCGTTAATGACCTAGATAATAGAACAGAGTGCACCCTCAGCAAGATTGCAGAGGATGAGTAACCAGGAAGGGCAATACACCAGATGAGTGTTCTGCCATTCAGAGGAACCCTGGCAGGGTGGAAAAATAGCACAGCAGGTACCTCAGGAAGTTCAACAGAAGGAAATGCCAACCTTGCACCTAGGAAGGACTAACACCACACATCAGCACAGGTTGAGGGCCAACCAACTGGAAAGCACCTCTGCAGAGAAGGACCTTGGGGTTCTGCTGAACACCAGTGACTATGAATCAGCAGTGTGCATTTTCAGCACAGAAGACCAACAGCCTCCTGGGATTAGGAAAAGTGTTGCCAACAGATCACGGGAGGTGATCCATCCCCCTGCTCAGCCTTGGTGAGACACCTGGAATGCCAGGTTGAGTTCTGGGATCCCTAGTATAAAACAGGCATGGACAATACTGGAGACAAGTGAAGGACAATGAAGTTAAGCAAGGGTCTGGAGCACTATGTCTCGTCTATGCAGGGAACTGGACTAGAAGATCTCCAGAGGTCCCTTCCAAACTGAATGATTCTGTGATTAAATTTGGTAGAAGACATGTTAATTTGATTCTTGGACACAGAAAGACTGCTGTATTAATAGATCTAATCCGTTTTAAGGCCCTGTAGCATGCATAACTTGCATTCATATTTGGCTCATTTTATGTAGGTGGTCAAGAAAGCAAAGTGAACATAGGAAGACAGGTCCTGAATATTTATGCTAATACTGAATAAATATTAAGGAAAAGTGACTGATCTGGAGCTACTTCTGGAATGTGTTCAGTGCAGCTTGTGGAAGAAGTTGAACCTAAGTTTACTCACAAAGTCTGAGCTCTGCTAACTAGCTAACATTTACACAACTGTTTTGGATTTATATGTCAAATACAATCTACACCCATTTCAGAGTCTCTGGATAAATTCTTGGTTGAGTACCAAAACAGTGTTTGTTCAACTGGACATACTTCCTCGCCAGCTCAAATTGAACAAGATCAGGAACAACACATCAGGTAGAAAGAATTCTCAGGAATACCGATTTACGAAGAAGTAATATGCTTGCTTCATTGGCTAACACATCTACTTAAATAAACAAAACCAATAATACTGGCACAAATTAAAGCTGTATTTAAATTTAATTTGAAAAAGCCTCATTTAAAGGTAATTGACTTGATTATGAAATAAGAAACTCTGGGCCTTTAGCCCAGAAATGAACTTATATTAACTAAGCTAATGAAAACCACATCAAGACTAAAATTTACCTTCTAAACCACGGTGCTAGTAATCAGATATTCCTTATGAGTTACCCAATTAGTTACTAATCAATTTGTCATTTAATCATTCCTATAGCCATAAAAAAAACCCATCTCAGTATGCCTCTCTGCCATTTCCTTCTCTCTCTAATCACCTATGAAGCACGAATCTCCCGCCTTCCCACAGACAAGTTTCTTGCTATGCACCTACATGACTGGCATCAGGATGGGTGAATGCTGGAGGAAAATGTGTTATCTGTGGGCATGTAAATGGAAATCTAAAATATAGCAATTTCAGGAATTAATGGCAATAAAATCTAACTCCAAATCTGATAACCAAGACCAATTTTTACAGACAGATCAGTTATTGTAAGCCTACTAAGGAGAAGTATCCCTTACGCCACTTAATTCTAAATCACTCTTTTAAGGAATCTTAAGATTTGTTTTAACCTCTGGTATGCAACTGGATACAGCAATTGCCCATAGCAGTGGTGCTTATAAAAAATTAAGCAAGTAATAGACTAGCAGCAGGAAGGAAAGATTTGATAGCTGCCTACAAAGGGACAATGGCATTAACCTATGGTTGTTCTAAGTGCAAGTATAAATCTAACTGCAAGTATAAGTTACTGGACTCTTGCAGACCTCTAGCCTGATTACAAGATAGGCATACTGTGTTGTCAACAAAGACACTTGTGAGAGAGGTAACTATACCATTCAGCACTTGAATGGGACAAGATCATTCTGCTTCCATTTAAATATAAAAGCAAAAGCTTAATGGTCACATACCTCATTGCAACATTGCTGCCATCAATAACTATTGGCCTCAGGTTGTCACCATCTTCTGTCACATCCTCCTGCAATGGAGACTCTGACCTCTGAGACTCTATGGAAGACGCTTCACGCATTACACTAGTGTTAGCATTAGTTACAGTCTGATCAGTCTCAGTTTTATTCCCAAGTTTGACAAGTTCTCCCAAAATATCATTTATTAAAGCATCAGTACCAAGTTTATTTAGTACAAGTTGAACCTGCTCTTCAGAGTAACCCAACTTAAGTGCAAACTCCAGTTTGGTTTGATATTCTTTGACCACATCAGGGGTCTTTTTGACTTCCTTAGGTACTATCTGAGCCTCTTCTATCCTAAAGTCTTGCAAGATTTCATTTCTTTTTAGTATATGAGGCTCTAGGCAAGGAGATCGGCACACCAGTCGGTGAGTCTTAGGCAATAAATGTGATTCTGATGCAGAATTATTCAGTCTCTCTGAATCATTATCAGAATTTGTGCTTTCTTCAGAGTCACAGCTGGAACTTCCAAAAGTTTCTTCAGATGCCTCCTTGTCCACATCTTCTTTCCTAGAATTAACCTTATCCATCGTCGGCTTCTCCACCATTGACCAAGGTACAATTGCATTTATTTGTGTGCCAGTGTTCCCCACATAAAGGTGGCCTAAGTCATGCCCCAGATGATCCTTCAAGCCCATGAAGCTGCCGCATGTACTTGACTCCACTTTGCTGTTTTTCTTGTATTCCTGAATATAAAGTGTTCCGTATTCCTAAAGAGAGAACAAAAACATCACAACTGGTTACTCATAATGCTTGTTTTCTGTTTTGTTGCTGATTCCTCAGAACTGCATTTATTCCCTTCCAGCAGAGAAATACGGCTTTTTTTTGCAAAAAAACTTTTCTTAAGGAGCATCCATAGCTAAAAGGATAAAAAACTGATCATTTTTTTCTGTGTGTATCAAATGCTTTTACTTAAACATTTCTACAAATGGATTTATGAAAGAATAGGAAACCAAAGACTGCAAGTTTACCTACTGTAATGCAGACAGAAGCATGTCACAGCTTAGAGGAACTGAGATATTTCTTCTACCTTAAGACAGTATTGCAAAAATAAATTAAAAAAAAAGAAAAAAATTCAACTCTAAAATATAGGTACTGTAAAACCATTTTAAACTAAACACCAACTCTGTTGAACAGAGAAGAATAAGCATAGTACTAGATCAGCTGGCTTATCAGGCAAACATAAGACATTATAACACATAAAATGAATTAGTAACAGAAAACATGATTAAATTAAAACTTATTAGCCCTACAAGACACTATCAGTTCAACTGAATACACTCAAAACTATCTCTGAATTCCTTATAAAGTCGCAATTAAGTCAAGAAAGACTAATTGCACTCAACAGAGCACTGCATTAGTAACACACACAGCACTTAAGAGACATGGATTGATCTAATGGCAAATAAAGCCAATGGAAGTCTTTGCACTGATTTTAACAGACCATTTGTCAAGCCAACAAGGCAACAAAATTAAAAGCTGATTTAAACTCTTGGACTAGACT
This sequence comes from Melopsittacus undulatus, assembly GCF_012275295.1. Taxonomy (NCBI): domain Eukaryota; kingdom Metazoa; phylum Chordata; class Aves; order Psittaciformes; family Psittaculidae; genus Melopsittacus; species Melopsittacus undulatus. The sequence continues at coordinate 16,503,298 of NC_047528.1, read as the reverse complement.
TGTGCAAGCTTTTTGCTGAATCAAAACTATATATAGGTAGAAGCCATGTAGGAAGAACAGAAGAAGAAAAGTTGCCATTTTTTGAATTTCAAACACTTGCCATGTCAGTTCTTCTGGAGGAACTCTGCATAACAGTAGTTATATACAGAAGTACCCATTTAATGACAAGGATTACTTCCACAACTTACATTTAAAGGCAGATTGCTACTTCTTCCCCTTTTGTTCTTTTAAACAGGGATCTTTGCTAACTGCTTCAACAAAGAAAGTAATAAAAGATAAATGATTTCTCATAGATAAAAATGGACCATATAGACCAAATGTACTGCAAGGTTACCAAGAAAATGAAGAATTTACATTAAGGGAAAACTGCGGAACAAAGAGTTCTTTTACACCTCATCTTGCAAGGCAGAATATTAAAGTAAGATACAGAGTCAAAGGACTTCACTTGAACTTGACAGATACATTACAGACACAAATTTCATCAAGGACGACAGACCAAGAAAAAATACTGTGTCAAACAGAATCTCTTGATCTATAATATCAAATAACAGGTATGTCTCAGGAACAGCCAATATCTGTCAGCAAGTTCATTAACCCTCCCATCCCCTTTATGTTAGCATGTAAGAATGACCCAGTATTTTTAAAATACAGTGTACTTTCCTCTTCTTGGAATAAGATCTGAGAGTGCACACACAAGAAATTAATCCAGGGGCAAGACCAGAGAGAATCAAGAAAAAAAAAAAAAAAACAACCAGTCTGTGGTTCAGTAAAAGCAGACTTCATTGGCACTGACTGCTGAGATACACTGCTGTGGTGGAGCATTTTAGCTATGTGGCACAAAAAATTTACTTTACCTAAGCTTTTCTAGTTCAACTAAGCAAATCTATCATCAGTGTTTTCATCTCCAACACCTCAATACAGGCAAGACTCATCAGAAAGAAAATGCTCTAAAGTTTTATTTAGATCTGACCTTGTTAGAAGGCAGGAGAGCTGTAATTCATATGTGTATCAATGAATATTACTTTCTCTTAACTCAAAGCTTGAAGATTTCAAGTAACACCACAGATAATAAACAGCAAGAATTTAGGAAATGAACCTTTTCACACAGTGATTTATTAACTAACATAATGCACTCGATAGTACAGTGCTAACAGCAAATCACAACAATATCCCAATAAAATGATACAGTTAAATAGCCAACACTGTGGCCTTTGCAGCACTGTCACCAACAAAAATAAAAAATAAATAATAAAAAAAAAATCTCAAACAAGAAATCCCTATTGGAAGCGAGGCTGCTTAGCAACCAGCCTGTAGTTGCTAGGATGCGCTCCTTTAACATACCATCATGAATACTAGCACAGCAAAAGAATAATTTGGTATGAACAAAAGCCCATGAAAGAGAGCGGGACTTAAGTGCGTCTGGTTTCCCCTCGGAGAACAATGCAGCTGCCAAACCGATCTGGAAGCCCCGACATCATTGTTCCACCAACCCCACAATCTGCTCTGACTCGAGGAAGTCTAGTTAATGGGCAACACTTTTAAGCTGGACTGAAAAGTTGAGCTGGCTCATGTACCACTGCCACAGAATACAGGGAGATAATGGGTCACTGCCTAAATCCATGTACTGTGAAATGTCATTTTAGTATTGAAGTGAAAGTAGAGGGAGGGATTTTTTTTGAAGGGGGGAAGAGGAGGTTGCATATTAGCAGCATGGAATAAATAAAGCTTGAAGTGCATAGACAGAAAGAGGATTTTTTTTTAGTGTTAGTTAATACGTAAGTCATTCTTCAGTCACTTCTTCCTTGAAGTTTAAGTGCTGTACAGCAACTACAGATGCAACACCCTCCACCTCTGAATTCACCCAGGGATTTAAAGAAGTCACTAGCATATTAATATGTCTGAAGATCAGGCATTATGTGAAACATACTTTAGATGATTTGGACATCAATTGCATAGTAAAAATGACTGCAAACTGAGCTTTGTCCATTGTTGGGAATGTATACGTAATCAGCTTCGCAGCTATCAAGTCTCCTGTCAATCTCCATCTTGCTCCAATATATAATTGCTTCTTTTGTACAGAGCTCTACTGTTTTTCTGAAACTATGTAAAGAATAGGGTAATAAGAGCAACAGCTTTAAAATCTGCCACGGTATATAGTCACCATACTACTGCTTTAAAAGCGTAGTTGAAATGATGTTTACACTTGTAAATCCAAAGCTAAAGATTTCTGAAATAGTTTTGCATGAGCAGTACACTATTCCTGGCATCTGGCCTACACTCTGCATTCAAACTGCATTTATTTTCAGACAAATTTTTAGAATGTCTGTGAACTTTGTACACCATATGGATCTCTTAAAAATGCTAGACTTTGGAGCTCCCAACATGATGTCCTTTATGAGATTCATTGATTAGAACCATGAAAATCAAATGTCACTGTTGAACGCTGTTGGAATTGATTATTTTATCTTGATTTGGTTAGGGAAGAGCAACATGCCAACCAGTCTATTTGAATTAATTTGTATCCCAAATAACCACTAGTGTACCTATATATAGAACAATGAAAAACATGAAAACCAGAAAAGGTCATATTTATCCAAGGAGCAACATCAGATAAGAACTCCTTGCACTCTTTATTTACAAAGACTCTCATTACACACATATGGTTTTAAAGTATACCATGCAATATAGCTTAGAAAAATATCTGCTATGAATTCCGACCCAAGTGAGAGCCAAACAAACATTAAAAAATCTGCTTGGGCAGACTTCAACCAGAAAATCATTGTTGAGAAAGTCTCCAACTTTTGGTTATGCTCAGCACAGCCAAGTAATAGAACTTGTTTTTATGACAAAATTAACAAAACTGTTAACTCCCAATTTAGACATACGTATGACAATGTATGTTTTAAACTATATCCTGTTTAAAACTACAGTATCTCACACTAGGTTCACTGTTAAAGGCCTAAAATATTGTATTACTGAGTCAAAGACATTTATAAAGTATAAACGTAATACTCTTGGTGAGCACTGTACTACTCCATTGTGGAAATGTAATCTTTTCTCATTTCTTAGAAGTCACCATTAGTTTCCACTAACCATTAATCAGCCCATTAATTCACCTTCGCACAAACCAGAAATATTTCTCAAAGGGATGTGGGCAAGTATATCATCTAATCTTTTAATATTCAGAATATTTTCCACTTACAAATGAGCATAAGAAAAGCAATTTAATGCAAATTTAGTTCACAGAGGAAAATAAGGAAGAGTGAAACAGTGTCATGTGGCACTGTGTAACAGAGCTTGTGTATTCTCAAAAGACTGTCAAGTTTCCAAAGATACATTCTACAGTGAAATAGTTCAGCCTATTTTCACACAGACTTTTTCTGAGTCTTCTAAACACAAAATGGAAAATATTGAAATCACAGTTTGTTGAAACACTGTAGTTACTTGTCACAAATAGAAGTGCAGAGCTGATCAGAAATAAAAAAAACCTGATTGTTATCCAAATGATAGAGATACTCAAACAATGCAAATAAAATAATGAATATGTAATAAATGTCTACTGCTGTAGTTTCTATGTATTTAATTACCATTGCATTTCAGCAAGTGCTGTTGTCTGCATCATTCTATCCAACAAAGGAAGGATGTCCCATTGAACAGATTGGTTAATGCTCTGGGGCAACAGATGTCTACTGGAACTGCAGGAGACCAGCAACTGGTGGCCTGCCCATCTTCTGAAAACTTTCAATAGACTCATGCATATGTTCACACAATAGGGCATGTGGTAGAAATGCAAACCTCTTTTTAACCCTTTTATATGCTCTCTTTCCCTTCCAACTCATATATGAAAGTCTTTGTTTTGTTTTTCTTTCTTTTTCTTTTCTTGGAACACAGGCTCCTGGAGTATACAGTGTTTGTTCTTCAGCCTAACATCTGAACTCAAAATATAAAGAAGATTAGAAAGTTCATAAAAATAGCCAGGCTAGTTCTGACACACTTAATAGCTTTCAAAGCACAAAATATTTGACTGGAACATGTTCCCATCCAACAGCATCCTCATGCTCTGTTTTGCAGTACAGTATCTTCAGATAGCCTGCAATGGAGCTCTTCCTATTTTCACAAACACTGGAGATTGCACATATTGTATGGTATAATGTAAAAGTCATTTGATTTTTTTTTAAAAAGCTTTTTCTACAAGTCACAAATTAATGTAAGTAATAGCGCATTTGCAAAAAAGGTAAATACTTATAACTTAAAGATGAACTCTCCCTTTCTCCTGAGGGGACTTTAGGAGAATTTGTTCTGCTGATGGCTATTGCTTACCATATTCAAATTCTGGGAAATACACCACTACTGATGCTTTTGAAAGTTCCTTAATAGAACGCACCAGGTGAGATAATTGCTCTTTAATATACTTAAGTCTTCAGGCAAAACTGGTTTTCTTTCCCTCTTTTTCCAAGAGACACCCGAAGTGTGCAAATCTCAGCCAACACACACACTAGCTATGCTGTCCAAATGCAAACTAATATGCTGAAACACCAGAAAGGTGAAATGTCCCATTTCTGCAGAGAGAAGCCCATATACTTACGTTCACTGGAAAACACACAGACATTGGTTTCTTGTAGCTGTTCCAGAAGCAACTCCTTAACACGATTTCAGCTGCAGACTTCAGGCAAGTGAGCAGAACAATGAATGGACGAACAGATGGACCCACGATGTCTTTGCTTAACCTATTACTGAGCGGATCCAGAGCCAATCACAGTCCACAGAGCTCACAATTAGTTGGCTGGGCAGATGCAAGGCAACCTCCCCACCCTGCATCAGGTTCGGAGGTTTCTAAGATAAGCAAGTTGATGTCATTCTCAGGGTCTGCCCCGGGCAGCATGTGTATTAACGAGGGGTGTGCAGCAACAATAGGCCATACAAAAGAGACTAGCAGGCAGCTGCTGTATGAGAGCCAGAGTCATTAGGGAGCAGGCTGCCAACAAGAAACACCTGGCTTGGGCAGACTTCAGCTTCTCATTGTTTCTAATTCATGAAACAAAGAAAGGAATTATTTTTGAGTAGTAAAACTTGTGAGTTCGTATTAAAATATATCAGTCTTAAGGAATATAATCCCTTCTCTGATGGAAACAAAAAGTTCTTTGTAAGGCAAAATATGAAAGAGAAAGAAATCTATCGGCAGCTATTGTAGTCCCCTTTTCTTGTTAGCAAAATTAATCTTACTGGTATAAAGTGTGAGGAGGTATGAAAGGAGCCCACACTAAACACTGAAATGTATTCAGAAACTGCTTTCTGAATCTACTGACACTTTTGTACATCGGTCAATAAATGTAATAAACTTGTGTTTACACACAACCCTAACAGAGTACTTCTGGGCAATTTCAGTGGAAGGTGCAACTGATTAAAGTAAACCCACATAATATTAATATGAGGAATAATGGATATTTTTAAGTAGTGGCATTGAAACATTAGGGCATTTGACAGAAAGGAACTATGAACCACTCTTTTGTTCTGGAGTCACTCATATTTATTTGCAACAGAACTTCTTGCCCTTTTATTTCACAGATCTGTTCTAGATGCCAAGATCTTCCTGTCTTTGCAATGATGAAATATTTGAACAAAAGTCAGGAGCTAAGCCACAGACAGCTTGTTACTGATTTCATTTTTAAGTAAACCACAAGGAAACACAAACTTCAGTCCACACCTCCCCTTTCTGCCCACTATTTTTAATACCACCAAGCCCTGCAACACACACATTTACTGATATAACAGCAGCAATGATCATAAAAAGTGGAACAATGTGGACTTTCAAATAAAAGTTGCCACTTCTGGTAGCTTCAGTGAAAACAGCCCAGTACAGAGGAGGAAGGGATTCTATATTTGCAAATGTTCATCTGAATGACTACTAAAGCGTATTTACTGAACTTCAGCATCACTACATGACTAGAAGCAATACTGAAAACCACAGAGGCAGTTGTCCTCCTCTGCTTGGCAGGAGAGTCAATCTGCTGGGAAACCTAGACAGTGATTTCAAAGAATATGAACAGGTTTGTTGGAACTGTTTCGAATAATTTCCCAAGCTTTATGTGGATATTAAAGTGATTCAACATAGTAAATGAAATCATATACCATCATGCTGTTATACTGATGCATTTATCATGTGCCCAGATACTAAGCTGCAAAGCAGAAACCCCAACTGTAGTTTCTCATCACTGTCCATTAAACACTCCTAAGAACAACTACTAACACCACTATTTTGGAGCTTTGAAGTCGGAGGCAGGAGGAGTCTCCTCACTAATTTCTGCCACTGTGAACACAAAGAGTGAGAGAAAGCTACCCATGAGCACAGTGGGATGCCTGATCTCCAGCACTGGATTAAGCCTCTTTGCAAACAGAAAATAAAAGCAGTGATCTGAAAAAGCTAATCAGTCCCTGCTGTGGTATTTAGACTACCTCAGTTGCTGGTATTGGATAATGTTAAGCATATTAAAACCTCTGTAGGCAAAATAGGAAGCCAGCCCAGTTCACCTATGTCCAAGAACTGCCCTCAAATGCAGTCAGGATCACTTGGCTTGTCATTAGTTGAGTATCCCCCCTGATTAGAGCCAGGTACTTCTTTAGCATTACAAGAAATGTTCATTTTGCAGAGGACATGTCTGATATGCTTATGTGCATCTGTCACAAACTGAGAACACCATAGCACAAACGTGATTTACTTAGGGCACTACAAGCACAACTAGGGCAAGTGAATCTGGCTTTAAAATCTGCCTTAAAAAAAAGGTTGTAAGAAGTTCACTTGAGAAGACCTGACCCCTCAATGTCTTCTACAGTAACAATAAGAATAGCTCACCCCTCCAAATAAGTCTCCATACTCCAACAACATGTCTTCAGGGAACTAGGCTTAAACTTTAGTTGTTGATAATTGTGAAGTCACACTATAGCACCATGACCAAGGCAAGAACAGACAAAGTCTGAAGTCTGAAGTTATATTGTCTAATTTATAGAAAATATTCTAACAAGCTGTAGTTGCATGAATTAAGAAGACATTTTCTAATTCTATCTTGTGCAAAATGTCAGTTACTTAAACCAGATGCTTATTCTGAAGCACCTTCTCAGCTCTGCCCTAAAAGAAGCTGGACTGCCCAAGTTTTACAAGGTGTCAGATTGTCCTATTAGATCATGCTTGTGATGACAGAAAAGCATCTGTACTAAGGTTTAACCAGGGCATGAGGCTTTCTTCTGGGAATGATGAGCTCAACCAAGAAACCTCAGTAAGAAACACTGGCTCTCCAGCACACCTGTGAGAGCCTATGACTCGTCACTAGAATGGACACAGTACAAAAGAACAAAGCAAATTCTATTTCTTCTGCAGAAACCTTCACATCCATTAACCTGGTTAGTACAGCAATCTTGTATTACCATATCTCAAATACAGTAAATCAGTAAGTTAAAACAAGTCACCAAAATACAGCAAAAGTAACAGCTCTTCAAATTTCTGGTCTTGCAAGATAAGCTATAAAAACCTGGTTACGAGTCTCTTAGAGATTGGACATTGTGTTCAGTGCTCATCGGGTCCTTAATGCCACTTGGTTAGATGACAGGCCAGCACAAAAACCTAAAATGGCTGGAGCTCGGGGATTCCATGGGGGAAGGAGATTTCCAAATGGCACACAGCAAGGTGATGGAATGCTGCAGAGAGACACGGACATGGGTGAACCTCTCAGCTGGGCGAGGGGTGGGATGAGCAGCATCCCTCTCCCCATTGCCCAGTTTGATATAAAAAGCACATATGGGAGGATCAGAAAGCCGAAAGGAGGGACAGGTGGGAAATTCAGGCAGTGTAGGCTGAATATATTAAGGAAGCACTACTACAAGGGTTAAAACCCCACCCTAAAAAAGAGCTGTTATTTCCAGCCAACTCTTCTTGTTTCAAACAAAGCCTTATTTAAAAAGAAATCATTTTATGCAAGCATACAAAATGGTCATTCTGTAACTCAAGTGGTATTACTGCAGATAAAGACAATTTGTGCCACCGAAGTATTTCCTTATCTTTTATTGCAGAACTTTACGCTAAGCCTCCAGTAATAAATGATGTATTTGCAAGAACACACTGCACAAGCTAAATCAATCACATACCACTGCACTTATGAAATAGAAATAAAGGTTGTATACTATAGACAAATCTCACTGCAAAATATCCTACATTCACTGTTGGACTTGGGAGCTGCAAGGGAGATGCTTATCTTTAATATTAGGAAGTGGCAATACAACAGAAATCCTTCTTTTTCAGTTATTATGTTAAGAGATGCAAACTATTTTAAGAACACTTTGAAAGAAGTTTACTTAGTTTTGAGGAACAACTGGTGCTCTAGACTGTATCTAGACAGCCATAAAAACAACCCCCCCCACTCTACAGCTGTAGGGAGCAGTGAATTAAATGACCACAAAAAAGTGCGTAGAATTCATTAAAAAATGTGGTAAACTGTGGTAAAGATCAGTAATGCATTGCCTAGAAGAATAACCAGCCTTTAAAAAAAATGTATTTAAAAATGATCAACTGTATTTTCAAATGCAGTGTAATATCTCTGTAGAAAAATATGCATTCAAATGCATTGAAACAAAGCAGTGAAGAGTTCTGTCACTCTTTCAATGTCTGGGATCATCTTTATAATTTAAAAAAGCAGAGCTGCACTTTCCGGCATACCATCATCTTAAAAGGTTAGGATGTCTACAGTTTCTTGTATAATCCTGTTATATGATCACTACTGACTGCATACAAGACTTGAGGCAAACAGTTGCAGCATTTATCATGTCATCCTCTAAAAAGTTTTGAAGAGGAAAACCCGAAGTTTTATCATAAGCAGTGATTACTTTTTTGCTAACCATTGGTATAAATGGATTAAGTCCTTCCTTGTCTGTGGGTAGACAAAGGCCACGACCATGAGCTGTTCACAAGATGACAAAGTGCCTGCCTGCAGCTGCACCTAACTGCACAGTCTGCCTACACGAGGAGCCCAACAAGCTTGAGCCATACCAGACAACCAAAGAGAAAGCATAAAGCAGCATTCTGTAAAAGCAAAGCCACTGGCATTACTCGTCATTACCACACAGAGAAGCAGCTACAGAAATGCGATTTTCTGAAGCAAAGACTTTCATTTTGAAAGTAAATAGTTTTGACCAGTCAGTTTCACCTCTGTGCCTGGCAAAATCTTGGAGCACATTCTCCTGGAAGTCATGCTAAGGCACATGAAAAACAACAAAGTGCTTGGTGACAGTCAGCATGGCTTCACTAGGGGGAAATCCTGCCTGGCCAATTTGGTGGCCTTCTATGATGGGGCTATGGAAATGATGGACAGGGGTAGAGCAGCTGACGTCCCACATGACATCCTTGTCTCTAAATTGGAAATACATCAATTTGATAGGTGGACCACTCAGTGGACAAAGAACTGTCTGGATGGCTGCATGCAAAGAGTTATGGTCAATGGCTCAGTGTCCAGTTGGAGACCAGTAACGAGTGGTGTCCCTCAGGGATCAGTGTTGGGACTGGCCTTGCTCAACATCTTTGTCAGTGACATGGACAGTGGGATTGAGTGCACCCTCAGCAAGTTTCCCTGTGACACCAAGCTGTGTGGTTTGGTTGATACACTGAGGGAAGGAATGCCATTCAGAGGGACGATGCTGATGGGCTGATGCCAACCTCATGAAGTTTAACCATGACAAGTGCAAGGTCCTACATCTGGGTCAGAGCAATCCCAGGCACAGCTACAGGTTGGGCAGATTCAGAGCAGCTCTGTGGAGAAGGATTTGGGGGTGTTGATCAATGAGAAACTGAACATGAGCCGGCTTCAGTGTGCACTTGCAGCCCAGAAAGCGAACGATATCCTGGGCTGCATCAAAAGGAGCGTGACCAGCAGGTCAAAGGAGGTGATCCTGCCCCTCTGCTCCGCTCTTGTGAGACCTCACTTGGAGTATTGTGTGCAGTTCTGGTGTCCTCAACATAAAAAGGACATGGAACTGTTGGAACAAGTCCAGAGGAGGGCCACGAGGATGATCAGGGGACTGGAGCACCTCCCATATGAAGACAGGCTGAGAAAGTTGGGGCTGTTCAGCCTAGAGAAGAGCAGCCTGCGTGGAGACCTCAGAGCAGTCTTCCAGTATCTGAAAGGGGGCTTATAAGGATGCTGGTGAGGGACTCTTCATTAGGGACTGTAGTGATAGGACAAGGGGTAATGTGTTAAAATTTAAACAGGGGAAGTTTTGATTGGATATGAGGAAGAATTTCTTTACTGTTAGGGTGGTGAGGTACTGGAACGGGTTGCCCAAGGAAGCTGTGAATGCTCCATCCCTGGCAGTGTTCAAGGCCTCATTGGACAGAGCCTTAGGTGACATGGTTCAGTGAGAGGTGTCCCTGCCCATAGTAGGGGCGTTGGAACTAGATGAACTTAAGGTCCTTTCCAACCCTAACTATTATATGACTCTATGATCAGGAGACAAAACAAAAACATACTATCTTTTCCTAAGAGAATAATGAAAAATTAGTTGCCTCAGCACCATAATTTCAGATATCCATTGTAGGCATGGATCCCTAGGTAACGCTCCTTCCACAGTTCCACATAATCATTGAGTCTGGAAGAGAGGTCATCTGGTCCAACTCCCCTGCAGGGCCACTTAGAGCCAGCTGCCCAGGATCCTGTCCAGACAGTGTATGAGTACCTCTAAGCACTGAGGTTCTGAAACATCCCTGGGCAACCTGTGCCAGTGCTTGGTCACCCTCACAGTTAAAAAGTCTTTCCTGATGTTCACATTTCTGGTTTCAGTCTGTGCCCACTGCTTCTGGTCCTGTCCCCAGGCGTCACTGAAAAGAGCCTAGTTCTGCCCGTTTTACACTCTCCCTTTAGGTATTTATACACATAGATAAGATTCCACTTAGCCTTCTCTTCTCCAGGCTGAACAGTCCCATCTCTCTCAGCTTTTCTGCATAGGAGAGATGTCCAGTCCCTCAATCATCTCTGTGGCCCTCTGTCAGACTCTCTCCAGCATGTCCAGGTCTGTCACCCTGGGGAGCCCATCACCTGTCACAGCACTCTAGGGGTATCTCATTAGTGCTGAGCAGAGGAGAACTATCACCTCCCTGACCTGCTGTACCACCTGTCCTAACTCAGCCCAAGACACCGCCGGTCTTCTCTGCCACAAGGATAGAGACTCAAGGATTTTCCCATCTTTAAGTGAATGCTCCAACTCCAGAGTGGTTAAGACCTGGCACAAACATACAAGTCACTGTAACCATACCTGCACCAGTACACCAGGGTATATGCACACAGATTGCAGGATCACAAAAGTCTTGTTTCCAAGGACAGTAAATCACCTGATTCTTGGGGGTTTTTTGGGAACAGATATCCAAGATCCCTGCATCCAAAGTCAGGGAAACATTTTCCTTTGCTGGGGCATAAGCAACGTGACCATTTCCACAGGCTGACCAGTTAAAGCTCAATTTTTCAACTAGGCCTGTGCTTTGATACTGCCGTGTGCAAGACCCACACCATTCTGTGAGCCTCCTTTTAAGGCCGAGGACTCAGTTACTGCTCCCTGTCTGAAAAAAAAATAAAATTTAATTAATTAAAAATACAAATCCAAGGGAAGAATACAACAGCTGCCACCAGCACTGGATACAGGTCTAGCAGTTTTTTTAGCTTTCTTTAAAACTGCACTTAATGCAGTATCTTGTATGTGTTTCTGCCCATTTGGGGGGTGCAAGAGCCTAAACCATTTGAAGTTATTTAGAAAATTACCCAAAATAAAAATCCTTAACAAGAGAGGGAAAAAAAATCACCAGCCACTGGTTTTCACATTCCAGTCTGCAGACACCAAAGGGTCTATCCTGTTTTTACACACTTTGCCAAAGAAATTCAAGAAAATCCATCCTGCAGTTCAGCTACTTTGATGCTGGGCCTTCCAGCTTTACTGGAAAGTTTTAAGGGGTCTGCAAGCCAGAAAACACAGAAACCCTCTGCCATATGCTAAGATGGCTGTTGAGCAACTGTTCTCATCCACACCAGGGCAGTGTGAACATGCTGCCGATTTGCGCAACAAATGGGGCAACGGTGTTTGTTTTAGAATTCCGGCTGGAGGGCATTCTGTTTAATTTCTTTCTTAATTTTATTATTTATGAATTGAAGCAGAGACACCAAGATACAAAGCACTCTAGGAAAAGAAAGTTTCCAGCAATACATGTTCGATTTGATCTCTTCCCACTTCTAGAATGAGTCACGCTGTCTGGATGCTTTCTGAGCATGAAAATCTGAACTGTCTAATTAACTTTCCTGTGACAATATTGGGTGGCCAGACAATGCCTACAACTGTACAAAGTGTACGCCGTCATGCTTAGCAAAGTACTTTTATTCAAATTTGTTCTGTCAGAAGAAAATCCTCTAACAAAACTAACACGGTTATGTGAAAGAGGAAAGTATTCTCTTCATTTAAATACAAATTTAAGAGACTTAGCTAGTCAACCTAACATCTTTTATCTGTGCCACAGACTATTATTAAGAGTTTGAAAGGCTTGTCAGAGGAAAATAGGCCTCTCAAACTGTCTAGCGACATGGCCAGGTTGTGTTTCAGGTCATGCTGCTGGCAACAGAGCTCCATAATCTCCAGGGTTCCTGGACGGAGTTCAAGGTGTTGGTTGGACTCTGTGTCGCCCTAAATGGCTTCATAGGGTTATGCTTGTTTGAGAGACAATTCCTGTGCCTGTACCACACGGCTGCAGTTGTCATTTTGGACTGGAGCCGTCTGCAAGAGAGCTGCCAGCAGCGGATTTTCTGCAAGACTTTCAGCCTTGCCATTTACTCTCTACTGGGATGAAAGAGCCAGAAAATACATTAAGGTCCAATTTTTTTACTCAGATTTGGTAAGTTAAGAATCAGGGAAGAAAAAGATGGTCATGCCGTGTGTCGAGACACACTTAGTGTAGGATTATTTCTTACTTTCTTGGAAAGCTTTTAGTAGACCTGACAAGTAGCAGCAATAGCCAGATCTTACAGAAAGTGGGTTACTGTAGCTGCAAATCTAAGTTCAAAAATAAATAGAAAAAAAATAGCTACACAGAAGTCTATCTTACTACTGGTCATTTAGGTAAGACTTTCCTTCAGATTTACTGAACTCAGGAGAGACCACCAGGAAGCCACCGAACTGTACTATGTACTGGCTTTGAAATCCTGGTATTTTGTAAGTTAATAGAACAGGTTGCTCAGTTTTGTTTAATAATCTTATATGTCAAAAAAGAGACAAACTGTTAGTGATTTCACATAATTTTTGTAGGTCTTCAGAATCCTGGAGTAATTTCATCCTGAGCTCAGAAACTTGCAACTTTTACAGTAGAAATTAGTATCACAGACCAAATTTCCTTAGTCTCCACTCCATCGGTATTTTTTCTTCTTTTTTCTTCTTTTTCTTAAGTTGGAAAGCTGACTAGATTTTAGTAACATGAATACCTGTAGATTCCTTCATTAAGGTTAGTATTTCAAGCCCTTTTTGGCCCCCTGAGTTCACATTTTGCTTTTCAGAGTCCCACTTTGTCATAAAGTCAGATCTGATGACGGCAGATGAAAATGGGAAGGCTTCATTCAGAACTATTAACATTTAGAATAATTTAGTTTAGAATATCTCCTGATATCAGCTAGTCCAACAAACCCCCAACTCAACACAGGGTCAACTACCGTAGGTTGCTCAGCACCTTTTCCAAGTTCAGCTTTTGAGCAAGGCACCCACCCCAGTGTTTAAGTATCCTCATGGTGACATTTTTCTTCATCTCCAGTCAGAATATCTTTATTGTAAGTTGCAACTTCTGTTTCTTTGTTTTTTTGCTTCATGCCTCTGAATACTTTGTTTTCTCCACACCCTCACATTATGCAGCTGAAGACAGCATTAAGATCCCCCTTAGTCTTCTCTTAGTAAGGCTGAGCAAACTCAGCTCTCCTAGTCTCCCCTTGCACATGATGTACTTCTCCCCCCTGATCATCGTGGTAGCAGTGTACTCGACTTGCTCCATGAAGTCAGAGCCTTCACCTGTCCTTTATAGACCAAAATTGGACAGAGTGTTCCAAATGCAATCTCATCAGTGCCAAAAAGAGGCAAACGATCACTCCGCTTGATCTGCTGGCTATACTCTTGCTAACACAGCCTATTTGGCCTTATTACCTATTTTTGCAACATCATCTTGCACTTATCAAGGGATGAGGCTTTACTTTCCACGAAAGGATTCCATGCCAGCAGATGAACTAAACTCCATTTACAATGCCCACTGAAGGCATCAGTTTTCAGTCTGCCTGGTATGAACATTCTCTCCCTAGAGCTCCCACAGGCATACCGGTGAGCGTATTCAAGCTGCAGATGAACAATTTAAACTGCTCTCAGAAGTACATAGAGCACAGCAAGAAAAATCAGCCTTAAGAGGATGATGATGCTTGTTCTCACATTAATGAATTTGCCTATCTGAGGTCTGTCTTGTGACAGCTGTATATATCAAAAGGTAATGGATCTGCAACATACTAATGTCTGAAATGTAGCAAGGTGTCATGCGTGAAATAGAGACTGCTACCACAGCCTCACAAAATGTTGGAGCTGCCAGTTTTTTGAAACAAATCAGAGGGAAGACCATCACAAAACACTGAACAAAACTTTAAGGAGAGACTATGCATGGTATCAACATTATCAAAGCCAAAAAGCACTTATTTTGAGTCTTGAAAAAGACAGACTGTGTAATTCCACAGTGCAAACACACATTAAATCTCTGTGAAGATCTGTAGATTAATTTCTCCCAATTTATCAGGCAAGGGTGGTTTACACCAAGTTTCACTTACAACATAAGCGATGGTCAATTCAGAGAAGGTGGCAGAGAGCTCACAAGAAATCAAGTCACTATATTGAATGAGTCCTGGCAATAAAAATTCCAGCTAGCGGGCATTACTGCAACACATTTACAAGCCATGCAAATCTTTTGCTGAAACCAGATGAAAGTCTTATCAATGTATGCATGATACCAGATGTTATTTTCTTCCACACTGTGGCTACAATACAAAGCTATTAACACACAAGCAAACAAGTGGCCAGGGAAACAACAGCTGAAACAGAAAACTCTGATTTTAGATACAGGCTGTAGCTCACAACTTCCAAGAAACCCAGACTATAATCCCAACAGTGACAGTTCCAGAAACACTAACGAGCCCAACTCACAGCTCAGCAACAGTGGCAAAAGCCCAGTTGGCAGCCCAGCAACAATGGCAGCAGAAGCAGCTGCTAGAGACTCGTGAACCCAGGTGCACAGCCCTGGGCACTTGTACATCTCAGCCCTTCCCTAGCCAGAACAAACCATTTCCAGAAGTGGATCTGACATTACACATAGTAGCTACTGGAATTATTGCTGAAAGAGAAATCATCTGAGGTTTGAATGTTTTAAAGGGTAAAGGGCTTAGGGGATATGGCTGCACACTATGAGGCTCTCAGACCCTCCATTTATATGAAGTGGAGATCCTCAGGAAAAGTGTTGATGGCCTTTCTTACAAGAGAACTGTCTCTCATCAAGGATGGAGCCATGCATTGATATTGGAAAGATTAAGTAAGATAACCCAGCGACTCAAACATTAGGTTTACAAATGATGAAGAATTGAAGAAACCTGTCAAGAGTCAGGGCACCAACTATAATGGTGACTAAGAGAGCACAGGTATGAGGATTTATAGATACCAGCTACTTATGTTAACAGTTTGCTTCTGTCAAAGGAAATGCAATCTGTCTCTTTTCCACCCAATCTCTGCCAAACCATGAAATTTCATTAGTCCTAAAATAAAAGGTCTAAGTCACAGCACAACAGAAATTTTCAGCTCATCACAAAACTTCAAAGCCTGATGGGACTGATTCACTGATTTTGCAACTTAGCACATTACTTTTTACAGCTCACAGGGGAGGAAATTCACACAAATGATCATTTAAGAACTACCATGACAGTTTTTGTCAGTTAGTAAAGGACTCAAGGATTTAAGACTCTTCTCAGCCTCTGAGATTTACCTACTTGCAGCAAGCAGACTGCTTTTCAGGTGTTTGCAATAACCTGCATCACATTTACTGCTTAACACCTCCAGCTTCACTGACTTCCCCAATTTTCTGGCACTCCTCTGCAACTTTCAACCACCTCCCAATACATTCCTTTCATACCAAAAGAAATTACTGTATTTCTTCAATTGGGAGGACTATTAACATCCATTAAACTCTCCTGCACTCCCAACACTATAATGTCTTGCTTCACCTCTCCCTCCTCTCTCCCCACTCTTTTTTCAAAATACCAGTTTCCTATTAAGTGTAATCCTTCCTTCTGAACATAGCTTTAGTTTCCCCACTATCCACCCTCTAGAAAACTATAATACAGAATAAATTTTAACACTGTGTATAATCTTGCAGAAGTTTTACGTATAGGACATATCTCAAAAGTACTTAGAACCAAATCGGTTTAGGCTAAAACAGAGGTATTAGGAGCTATATTTGTGAGCACATAGGGACTTTCTACATTTAAAGGATGGCAGTCTCTGGAATGGTCTAGCATTTTATTTTGCATCTATCTACCCATACACACACACACACATATATATGCACATATATATACATAAACAGGCATCTCACAGGGAGGAGGATGACGTATGTCAAGTTTTAAAGTGTTACACTGGTATCATAAATCAAGCAAATACAACCTTAAAATGGCCAGGCAGTCAGGAGAGGTGGTCTGACACAAGCTGCGAGGCAGCCTGGAACAACAATGAATCGCGCAGTTGCAGAGGGTGAGCTTCGTTACTCCCCAGGGCAGACTTTGAAAAGGTCTTGTCCAGACCTTTCCAGTCAGGAGAGCAAAAGTATGATTCTTAAAGTACTCTTTCAAAACATTCTCATTATGCAGCTATGATTCAAGAATGAATGGAGCTTGAATTTATCAAAATGCTAAAGTAACTCCTTAACTGGGGAATACAATATCCTTGCAGAATGGTGAAGTTGGTGTCAAGCGTCAAGCCCAGCACTTTATACTAGCAAAATACAATTTGGATTTTTGGTACTGCAAGCTCAGCCTTTTACATAAGAAACGTGATCTAACCTGAAGTAATCGATCCTGATAGGTAAAAGAGAAACACCTTGTTCATCTGAGCAGAAATCCCCAAGGTTATGAAAACCTCCGTCAATTTCTGCTCATCACTAAACAACATGGTAAGGAACATGCCTTCTGACAGAGCCTCAAGCTGCTACACAAAACCATTTAAAGATGCAAACCTTCACAGTGAAAAATCTCCTCTAACTATGGAGAGCTGCCTATTCCACAAGACATGCAGGGGAAAAAATATGGAGAGAAAAATAATAAGTAAAAAAAGAAACAAAACAAGGAGGAAGGGGACACACACACATAATGTGGGAGAAATACCTCATAACTCTACCAGGAAAGCAATTATGAGCAGATTACAATTGATTTTCTGTCTCTGCTAACTGGAAATGACTACAGTTTGAGACCAGGAGGTAAGAGAAATGACTGCTTCTTGTTACACCATCTCACATCTGCTTTTGTTATATTCTACTTTTAACATATAATTTAGTAACTAAGATGAAGTGTCGATTCTTTCAAGCATAAAAATATGGGTTTGTTCAATTAATGGGCTTCTTGTTTCAAACATATGGTGGAAACAGCGCATTTATTGTAAATATTTAGTAAGCTTGAAGACAGGAGGCATTTTAAACACAACTATACATATGTAACAAGAGATACAAAGCACCACTATACAATAACTTCAGTCTGAGGTCAGAAACATTTCAGTCTCTTGACAGAAACAACTTGCTGCAGAATTTCTTTTTCTTACTTCAGGCACAGTGAGTACCACAGGACAAAACCCAAAGCATTAACTACCTTGATCACTAATAAGGCCACTGGCTAGCTGCCATGGCAACAAACACTACAGAAATGAGTGAACGTTGAAATATCTCTTGAATAACTTAAGAAAATCCAACACCTTATCCATGACTTCCTAGCTACATGTGGGACACTGCTTCACAGAACAGCAAAAGCAGCAGAACAGTGTTTACAGGACAGGAAAATGAGGTTTACACCATAAACTTATGTATCATGCATTTTCTAACCTTCCTCTTCATTACTATAACCCTTTCTTACTCTTTCTCACTACTGCCACTCTCTTTCAAGCACTTCAGTTTCAAGAATTATTTAAAATACAAACTACAAAGAGATTCATGACTGAAACCTCTTTTAATTAAAAAATAAAGTGCAACCAGCAAAAAAACCTCCACAGACTTGAAATGTTCAAGGGCAGATTTGTTTTTTGTTTGCTAGTTTATTTTTAAATTACTGGTTCAAGCCAGAAGTTATGGATCTGATGCAGAAAATACCAAAACAGATTTTATGACTTCTGCAAGGAAAGAAGTCAAACTAAATCATACATCTTTATACCAAACACGCAATTGCTTAGCTATAGGCATTTCTGACTACAACAAAAACTGACCTGAGCCAAGTAAGTTCCTTGTTTTACCTCCCACTGACTTCAAATTGTCCTTTTACAGCTTGCTTAAAGACTGTTTTCAACTTGATGTAGGATGTATAAGATTTCACAGAAGAAAATCTCAATAGGTTTTCAACTTACCTATATAAAATTGAACAGTAAACAGGTTTCATCAAATATTGAACTGAATCTCCAATCTCTTCAAGTCTCAACTGCAAGCCTAGTTTTTGTCAAAAGGTTAAACAGCTCTGGAACACCACTAATGTTTTTAAGGGTTCGTACAACCCAGAGAATCAGGCAGTGAAATCACTCCATTGGACTGTGCTCAGCTCAGCAGTCAGCCTGAAATGCACAATCTACAGATGAGTCAAGTCTGGATAATTCCTTCATGCTCTGTCAGGTTGAGAATATGGGATTTGTTTTTAAATTGCATACCTCCAATAAACTCCACTTCTCTTTGCATTTACAGTACAAGACAACATTTTTTAAACGTGTTCTGATTTGCAGATGCCTAGAAATATGGTTAGTGGAGCTCTGGCTATCAGGACCTTATAAACGATAACTACCTTTTGAAAAGAATCACAAACAGTAAAGGTAAATATTAAGACCACTGAGTTACTGCTGCTCTTTGGAAGTCTAGTGTAGTAATAAAGGTGTAATAAATATGTTGGATTAAAACCATGAATGCAGAAAAGTTTGTGGAGAGACAAAATACTTTTAATTGGTTCAACTACTTCCATTAGGGAAAAAAAAAGCTTCTGAATTCTTAAGGCTAGCTGACGTAATTAATAAGAAAGAAGGGGGTGGGGAGAGAAAACACAAAACCTTTCCCTATTTCCCTCCAATAGTGTCAAATGTGCTTTAAGCTAATGCAACAAATTCTCTATTCATTACAGTACACTCTGTTGAAGAGTAATACTTCACTTGAAGTATCACCAGACAGAAAGTGCAGCTCATTAAGATTTATCTAACACAGTACTGGAAGAAGCGGTACATGAACTCACTGGCTCACACCATGGGCAAAAGCGAAGTGGTAAGCAGACAATGGAAGAGGAAGGACCCTGTCACTTAAAAAACTCAAACATACTTAAATAGTTTATTTTCTTTCCAGATCAAAAGACTATGTTACTGCTATTCTAAGTATGCTGTTAATTGCATTAAGAGCAGCAATTATTAATTATGTCTCTGCTTTGCAAACACAGACCAAGAGGACAAGACAAAGTAAACAAGACATTTCAGTACATCTGCTGCTAAAGAAGTGTGGTCTGCTGTTCACTGGGATGGATTTACTTAACCCAGCCTTCAACAACACCATCGCTTAAGGGCTATTTGGCCCTACCAAAGCTACCGAAGCAGTCAGGCACGGGAGTGCCAAGACAGGGCCAGGGCCGGCTGCATGAGGTGCTGCACAAACACAGCCCAGCAGAGTTTCCTCCCCCGGGGGCATTATAAAATAACGTCACCTCTCCACAAATACAACCGTACATGCCTAGCGCTGTTATGCAGACATGCCTGCAGAGTTAGGTCCAAAACACACAGGTGGATGAAAATTAATTTTTAAGATAAATTGGAACTTAAAAGCCACAGATAGATCTGAGAATGGTGCAGCCAACGCTTTCAGAGGTTTCTGCCTATTACGGTTTGGTTAAACAGCACAAGCTGCAACTTACGCAGCCGGTTCTCTCACCCAAAGTGAAGAGAACAGATCTCTACTGTTCTCAGAGAATTCTTAAAAACAACCCAACAAACCCAACCCAAACCCAACCCAAATCCAGAAGTCAGAAGCAGGGTAACAGCAGGGTAGGTAGAATACCTGAAATAACTTTTAAATCCCTTTTCAGGTCCCCGGTACTCTGGGTGCGGGTGTCCCCCAGGACAACGGCAGGTCCGGACAGCCGCGATCGTGCCCCCGGGAGCAGCCCCGCGGGCAGGCCCGGCGCTGGGATAGGCACTGCCGCTCCCGCCGGCTCGGCCCACGGCTCCCGCCGGGGTCAGCAGCGGCCAGCTCCAGGAAAACTTTCCGCAGGGCCGGGGCCGGCCGCGGGGCCTGCCGAAGAGTGGGGCGGCTGGCGCCAGCCCCCTGGGGTGGCGGGGCAGGGATACGGGGCTGTCGCCTACCTCCCCGCGCAGCACCGGGCGCCGGCGGCTCCTCCCGGCCGCACAGCGGCCTCCGCCGCCCCGGCGACCTCCGCCGGGCGACCTCGGGGAGGCGCCGGGGGCAGGGCCGGCACCACAGCTCCGTGTTGACACACGCGCCGGCTCGGCCCCAGCAATGGGCGGCGCCGGGGCGGAAGCGCGGAGCGGGCATTCCCCTCTCCGCCATCGTCGGGGGCAGCCGCGCATCCCATCCCGCCCCGTCCGGGGCCGGGTCTCCCGCGGCCCTGCAGCCACCCACCTGCAGGCTGACGGCAGCCGCATACCGTGAGGATGGCCCCGCCGGCGTCGCTGGCGGCAGTAGCGGTGGCAAGGTCGCTTTCACCTCGCCTGCCGCCGCGCCTCCTCATGCCCGCGGCGCTGAGAGGGGCGCTCCGCGGGGCTCTCAACCAGCCCGTCGGGCGCCCTGCCCGCCTCCGCCTCGCTGCTAGGAGGCCGCACCGCGGCGGCCGGGCGGCACCTGCTGCCGGGGCGCGACGGAGCCTTACAGAGGAACCGCCAGCGCCGGCTCTCGGCCCTGCGTGGTGAGGACCTGGCCCGGTCCGGCCTGGGCAGCGGTCTGTAGTACTGGGACACGGGCTACCCGCCGTGTCGTGGGTTCCCGCCGCAGGGAGAGGGCCGCCGTAGTAACACCCTTCCGAAATGCCCGCACGTTACCGTCCGCGGCGGGGCTGAGCCGTGTGCCCGGCGTGGGGGAGGTCCTGCTGCTGTCTTGAGATCTCCGGGTGCTTGTGAACGTTCACTATTTAGGTGTCCGCACTCCCTACTGCCCCTGGCTTTGCAGATGGACAAAGGGAGGCAGGAGATATTTCCATCAAGGATAACAAACTGGGTCTGTGGCGGAGTTGGTAGAAATCTAAATTTCCGTCCCATGCTCTAATTATGAGATGTTTCCACCCACCCCACAGTTACTTTCATGCAGATGAAGGAATGCACCTCACACCATCCCACCCTGCCTTCTGTGCTCTTGCCGGGGCGGCTGTGCTCCAGGAGGCAGGTTAGGAGATATGAATGAAACGCCGGCACTGTGATCACGGCTTGTGGGCTGGTTGAGTGTATCCTGTGCAAGACATGACATACAGCTATTGCTACTCACAAACTGGAAGTGTGTATGTATAGTTGTTACTTGCTACTGTTCTACTACTGTACTGAAGTTTATAAAAATCTCTTCCAGTACCCAGCAGAAAATGGACAAAATTTCTGCATCTAGTCTATGGAAATCCTACACAGAAATACGATCCTGAAGGGCCAGTTTTCAGAGTTTATTTTCCCAACAAAATATGATAGTTTTGTTTGGACAAAAGGTTGTAGAGGAGCCCAGCTATACTGCTTTTCTGTACCTGTTTCAATAAACCTTTCCCCTTCGAGGTGACATAATCTGTAAGAGTGATGACATGATTTTGTCTGTTCTACTCATTCAGTACAAGATCTGTCAATTTTCTCAGTGTATTTCATCCCCATCTTGAGGGTTCAGGTCATGGTGCAAGGGGCCGGCTTTCTCCTTTGGTTATTTAGCTGTGCAGAAGGAGTTTGAATCCCCTACTAAAAAAAATGCTTGTTCCCTCAGTCTCAGGCACGCGGATGTTGTATAAGAGTCCAGAGACACAGAGTGAGGTCCAGATGTGGCTATGAATATTAATTTAATAGAGGCAATCAGGGAAAGCAAGACTAAATAATTAGACACTTGCAGTGGTACTTTGCTGCTCATTTTGGAAGCCTTTGCTGGTGATGGAGGAGCATATGAGTCAGTTAAAAGCACTGCAGTGCTGGAGAAAATGGTTCTCAATTATCAGAATAAGAAATAACAGAATAATATGAAGTGAAATTGATTCTGAAACTACTTAAAGTCACAAGAGGATTTCACGTTATTTTTTTCCTTAGTGTACCAGAGTCCCAGCTGAGTTTGCCTAAAGGATCTTCTTGGCTTCATCTCCTTTTGAGAAGAGATTGCAATTCTGTAAACCTATAGTACCTTTGTAATTTATTACAATGTGCTACTTATAAGCGTGAGTTAAGTTTACTCAAGCATGAGGTTTACTCAAAATGAAGGAAGCTGCTTGATGTCACTGCACTGCACATTGGTGAAACCTCATTTCCTCTATCGCCTTAGGAAGCAAGTTGCTTCCCAATTAAAATACATGTTCAGTTGTCAGAATCCAGGATTTTTGTGTTCTGTGACCACAAGCCCCAAGTACAGCAGTAGTACCTTGGAAAAGGGATTGTAAGCATTAAAAGACTTCCTCTGCATAGGACAGTCAGGAGCTGGGGATTCATGCACCTCCACGACGTGCCCATCTCTCTTTTCCTCTTGGTTTGGTTCCCTATTGTATGTCTACAGTCTTTCCCACATCACCATTCTTCAGGTTTTGCTGAAACTCAGGTTTTCCATAGCTTCCCTGGGACTTTCACATGTTGCACAACACTTTCCTGGTCAGTAAGGGAGGAAAAAGTTGTTGTTAATGAATGAGAACACACTCGTGGGATTAATCAATACCTAAAGGAAAGACAAGGGAAAACAGGACTAGCTGCCCCATTCTGAAACCAGAACCTCCTTTATTTCTCGAATAAACTACAATGTAACAATACAGAATAGCAAGTCTATAAACAATGATTTTTTTTTCCTGTAAAACTGGATTCCCATACATATTAACTCTCTTTACCTTTCTATCTTCCTTATGAGGAATGTCTTGTGAAGTCAGACTTGCTTTAGCAGATTTGTATCACAGTTACCATTTTTTTTAATTAGAAAATAAATGCTTATTTTCAAAATTTCTTTACTTTCTTAATTATATTGTGCATTTAATCTGCCATTTCTCCTCTCCCCTTACAAGCTACAGCTCGTTTCCATGATTTGAATGTTTTCTGCCTGTAACATAAAGAATACCTCCTTTATTCTTGCAGTTGTCCAATGAGCTGGTCAGCCTCTCTAACTGAATCTATTCCTAACCCTCTTGGCCTGGGAAACCTGTGCTTTGTGCCTCCAGACCACTTTTCAGGTAACCCGTGCCCACAACATTCTTGATCCAGCTTGTTCTTGAGATTATAAGATATGCCAAAGCAGATAACTGATTTCAGCAGAATATCACTATTAGTACCTGTTGCTTTTGTCTTCTTAAAGAGCTGCTGCTTCACTTTAAGGTCTTAAACATTGTCTGCTTCTTACTGGCTTTCTACTTTAGTCTTTTGAGTATCTTTTGCAGGTAGACCCTTATCCTTTCCTTCCACTTAACCAGTTATGGTCCCTGATTCCAAACTGACATCCTTGAAACATCTAGAAGATTTGTCAGTTCTTTGTTTAGCCTCCACCTGGCATTATTTTCCCTTTTCAGCCACCAGATTTTGTCCATTTGTGGTGCTTCTGCTGTTATTTGCGTAGAAAAGCCTACATACTTTATATGACAAAGCTGCTATGACAATGTACATTTTGTTAATTTGTGTTACCACAGCAACTGAGTCATGCAAAAATTGTTTGGTATTGTACCTTGATATTCTAGTAAAAAGCTAGAGAAACATAGTCTGTGTGGAGCTACTATGGAGCTGCAGCTTCACTAGGTAGGCAAATGTGCCTACAGGGTAGGTATCAACAGCTGGGGGCAAAATGTACTTACTAGGTAGGATCCTCTTGGAATATAAATACAGTTCTGTTCAGTTCTGGGAGGAATTGCAGCCATGTTGCAGGAGGGGATTAGGATCTTGACAAATACGGAAGTGGTCTAAGAAACATTAGGCACAGGTTGGGGATACAAACTTAGCTGCTGAGGCTAGGCATGTATAAAAATTTGCACAAATTTAGGACAAGGAGCAATTGTTATAAAACTAATCTTCCAGAAAGGAATCTAGAGTCTACTGTAAGTCACAAGCTGAATATGAGTCAGCAGTATGTTTTCATTGCAAAAATAGTAAACATCCCAGGAGGGTGTATGTGTGGGAAGTGATCCATGCACTCTATACAGTATTGGTAGTACATCAGTGGAAGGGCTAGCAGACAGGGTAGGTGGCAATCAGCATGAACAGAATACTGGGAAGTCTAAAGGATCTGGAGTTATTCAGGCTAAAGGCAGAAGAAAGACATGCTAAGAAGTCTTCATATACTTAAAAGGCCATTGCAAAGAGAAGAAGAAAGATCTATTCTTGGTAGGTAGGGAAGATGTAATGGACTTAAATTGCATCAAGGAGGAAAAGCTTTTTTAATGGTAACATTAGTGAAGCACAGCTTTATATTACAGAGTGTAATAGTGTCTCCATTACTGGATGTCTTTAAGTATGTACTGGACAAATAGTAAGTCCTATTGATCTGGCATTGGAATTGGAGGATGGACTAGGTCACTAATCAAGGTCCATTCCAGACCTATTTTTCTGTGATTACATATAATCTGAGGCTTCTCATTAGTCATCATTCCTTTATCCAGTCCCATTGTACATTCTGTTTTCTTTTCAAGTAGGATCCCTAATCATTCCTGTGTTCTTTGGAGGACAAAAAATGCTTTGTCCCATTTTTCTCTGAATATAGTTGAAGACCAAAGCCTTTCTCATTTTCCTGGCAGCCTGCAACAGGTACAGACTGCTGAGTTGTACTGCACTGAGCTGCTGAGACAATTGTGATGATTTCATGTGAGTCAAATGTGCAATAAAAATTATTTAGATATCTATTGTCAGTCTATTCAAATGCATTCTACATAATCATATAATGTTAACATAAATCTGAGATTCTTTAGACATATACTAAATAAAATTACTCAATTCATAACATGTTAGTGTATTCTGGACCTACCTAATGCTCACAATCCCAAATTCTTCCATCTTCACTGTCGTGAACCCATAGTAGTTTTTAGTATGAACTGTACTATGTTACTTATTTTCTAGGCATGATATGTTTTCATGAAATGTTGTATATTTTAAAAGTAGTTTAGCATTTACTTCTACATTTCAATTTAAAATAGCTTATACCAGGAAGAACTGGCTTTTGTTTACTTGCCACATCTGATCAACAGACAGTATTCCTGATAGCTTTTTATTTTTCCAACCATCTTATCTATTCTAATTAGGTATTACTTTTTTTCTGCAGACTTTTGCTGTTATAGCCTTAAATCAGCATGGCTGTGAGAGCAGACCCATGCATATTTTGGGCTCCTTAGAATAAAAATGCTGTTGCAATAATTGCCAGTGCTGAATACATTATTTGCTGAGCTTTTAAAGACAATGATGTCCATCAGGAGTTTAAACCTACCCTTTTTCGCCTTAAGGACAAGTTTGGCAAATTGTATAGTCCTTTTATCCTTTCAGAGAATGAGGATTTTCCTCCTGTATTGATTTCTTGTTAAAGACTAATAGTATGCTTCTCTACACAGAACATGTATTGCCCATGTGCCTGTACTGATCAGCATATTCATAGGTGATATGGAAGAAGAGGTGGGTAATAAAGTGGCAAAATTTCGTGATAATATTGGATTTCTCAGAGTCATAACAACTAAAATCCAACCATGAAGAACCATTTGCTTCACGTGAGGCAAAAGACATTGGAGTTGTAATGAAAATGTCAGCATTCAGCCATGGCTAAAAGGAATAGATATGAAGAAAAGAACAGGAAACAGAAAGCATCATTAAGCCACTGTTAATGGTGCTGAACTTTTTTTGAATGCCAAAACAGCTCTTGCCTTCATATCTCAAAAGAGAGACAGCAGAACTAGAAAAGAGCAATATGGATGATCAGGGGTACGGGACTGCTTCTCTATGAGGTGTACTGAACTTTTTGACCTGGAAAGGACACAGCCAAGAGAGGGTATGAGAAGGGCCTGTAAACAATGAATAGCACAAAACCCATAAATAAATTACCTGTCTTAATATAGGAGTCAGGGAGTAACAGATAAAATTGACAGGTGTCAGATTTCAGAGAGGCAAAAGGAAAAAATCCCTGAAACTACCAATATTTTCAGCATCATAAAATCACAGAATACCAGGTTGGAAGCCACCTCAGGGATCCAACCTTTCTAGGCGAAGCATGACCTAGACTGGATGTCCCATCATCCTGTTCAGCCAAGTCTTAAAAGTGTCCAATGTCAGGGAATCCACCACTTCCCTGGGGGGATTATTGCAGTGGCTGATTGTTCTCATTGTGAAAAGATTTCCTCTTGTGTCCAACTGGAATCTCTCCAGGACTAACTGGCTAACTTGTATCCATCACCCCTTGTCTTTTCCATCTGACTCCTAATAAAAAGGAAGTCTCAATCTTCTTTGTAGCCCCTCTTTAAATTCCAGAACATGGTGATAAGCTTTCCTCTGAGTCTTCTTTTCTCCAGGCTGAACAAACTTATTTCTCAGCCTTTCCTCATACAGCTTCACAGTCCTTCACTCATCTTTGTGGCCCTTCTCTGGACTCCCTCCAGCCTGTCCACATCTTTTTGTATAGTGGGGACCAAAACTGAGCACAGTATTCCAGGTGTAGCCCAAGAAGCACTGAGTAGAATGGGATGGTGACTTCCTTATCTGTGCTGGTTGATGCCCTTGTTGATGTAACCCAGCATCCCTTTGGCTTTCTTTGCTACAGCAGCACACTGTTCACTCATATTGAACTTGCTGCCCATCAGGACCCCCAAGTCCACCTCCACAGAGCTGCTCCCCAGCCAGGCAGATCCCAGCATGTGCTGCCCTCTTGGTTTGTGTTTTCCCATGAACAAGACCTTATGCTTGTCCTTGTTGAACTTCATATGGGTCTTGTTAGCTTGCTCTTCCAGTCTATCCAGGTCTTCCTGCAGGGTAGCTCTCCTGTCCAAACTGTCCAGTTCCCCATTCAGTTTGGCATCATTGGCAGACCTGGTGAGAGTACTCTGGATCCCATCTTCCAGCCTATTTATGAAGATATTAAAGTGTTGGGCCCAATACTGATCCCTGGGAGACCCCTCTGGTGACAAGCTGCCAGTTTGAAAAGGAGCTGTTCACCACCACCCTCTGGGTACACACAGTCAGCCAGTTCCTGCTGCACAGACCCTTGTCCAGACTGTAACATGTCACTTTCTCTAGGAGGAGGCTGTGGGAGACCATATTGAGAGCCTTGGAGAAAGGCTTTCCTTGGCTATCTACTTGCTTTCCCTTTCAGAAAGCAAGTGGATATGTTCACAGAATAAAAATCTTCCTAGAGCTGTTAAAAAATGAAGTGCAGAGATCTCTGTTTCAGCAAGTCCCTAAGACAGCCCCAAACCCCAAGTTCCAGCCCTGCTGGAGCCCTTATACATTAGTTTAGTTCTGTGCTTGGCAGAGGACATCTTCAGCTGCGTGCTGTTGGAGGGAAGTCCTGGGCTGTACTGAGATGTGTCCCAGTGTGAGCGTGTCCCAGTGTGAGCATATCCCAGCTGTGCTTCTGCAGCCTTGCAGCACTATGGGAGTCACTCAGCCTGGGGAATGATCAAAAGAATGAGCAGGAGACAGAAATCTGCCTTCGATAAATCAGAGCTTTTTTTTTAATTTTTGCTTTTAGTAAAAAGAACCTCTGATTGCCTACCACATCTGTGGACACAGATAAGTGTGGACAGATGTCTGACCCCATTATCACCTCCTCCTTCATCATGAAAAAGCCAAGCAAAATCCTAAGGCACGATAAGGCCACAGAATGGGTCAGTAATGCTGGGGATGGGGGAAGCAGTGAACAAATTCCCTTGCTATGCCCACTGGAGAGTGAATCAAGCAGATGCAAATGCACTTTCTGCAGCTGAGAGACATCACTTGGGGGATCCCTGAAGTGTGTGTGTGGGATCCCTGAAGTGGGCAGGGCAGGGGTCATGCTCACTGTTCTCAAAATTTCCAGAGCATCACCAAGAAAGAATTATCCACTGTCAATATATCCAGGGGTATGACTGAAAACTAGCATGGGAATCTTTGCCAGAGCACAGGAAAGCAAGAATGTTTGAAAAAGCCTGACTGAAAGGAATATTACACAGGTTTTCACTCAGCAGAATGTATTCATGTTGGCTTCTGGGAAGCTGGAAGGATGAATTCACCTTAAGAAGCAGCTTGGTGGAGAACTAGGAGACATTGTATAGCCAGGAGAATGTCAGTGGTGAGGAATTCTTCATACCTATGATCGCCTTCAGACTGGGAAGAGCACTGGGAGAAGGTAAAGGAGAAACCCAATGTTAGCTTAAGGAAAAGATTTTTTTTCCCATTTTAGGCAGATTTTGATTACCCCATATGTTCATTTGTTACTACTGCCATGCTGTGGTTTAATGATTAAGAGAGAGAAAGATATGGGGCTGTAAAATGCCTTAATCTCATTTATTTACCGTTGTGTGTTTGTATTTTGAAGCAATTGAAATTCAAACAAAATTGGTTGCTACAGAATTTCAAATTTTGAGTCAAAAACCTTAAAACACTGAGTACTTTTTGATGCATAAATTTTACAGAATTTTCATTAACTAAAATAATTTGTGTTTCCACCCATGCTTGGTTTTTTTTTGATTCCTTGATTAGGAAGAAATTTTCACTCTGAAATTTCCTTTAGTTTATCTGAATATGTTTTAAATGACAAAGTTTAAAATGTAAGAACACATGGATGCTCAGATAATCAAATGTTGACCGTAGCTCTTTTATTTTATTCACAGCTGACACAGAGCATTACGGAAGATCAAGCTCTTTTCTGTCCTTCTGCAGCAGCCTGGCTTTTGGTCACGCTGCTGTTTCACCTGGCAGTGCTTTTTACTATAAGTTTTGTAGCTCAGCACTGTGGGTAGTTGGTGCTTTTGCAAGGTGAAGTGATACAGTTTTGTTTCCTTCTTTTCGGTAAAATCCGATCTTACTGATGCAAAAAAAGAATCAATGCTTGTGCTTTTTTGGTGGGGGTAGGGGAGGAACATTATATTGCCATAGTTCTGCTTCACGATGGCTTGGAAGTGAACACAACAGTTACCACAAACGAATAAAATGGCTTTCAGCTGCAGTGAGAATTCTTTTTTTTTTTTCTTTTTTTTTCAGGATCTGTGCAATTTGCCCAAAGCTGCTGACTACACATTACATTTTGCATATCATTAATGAGATAGCAGTAATATTTTCTCTCATAATGGTTGCTATTCATTATACCTCATCTCCAGGGAAATGAGATTCTCTGCTTTCTGTATTCCTTCCATTTATATATTTATTCTGCCCCCGTTTTTTGAACAAAGCCCTGAAAGCAAACAAACATTAAATCATCTCACTGTTTATTTATTTGTAGTATTTGAGCTAGCAGTATTATGATAGTTGGGACTGAGATTTTGTTCTCAGATTTTGGATGGCATTTTCTTTTCTGATTTTTGTACCAACAGAACAGTTTCCAGTATCTGTACTTCAGCTGTGAGGAAACAATGACTTTATACACTCACCTTTTATTCTGCTCCAATCTTTGAGTCTCTGGGGGCCTATTTCCCCCATTCCTGACCACTCTTGCATGTTCTTATAAGAAGAACCATAGAAATTGTAGAAAATAGTATGAGACATCATTTGTCCCATCATTGTACTCCACAGCAGGATCATCCTTACCTAAATTTGTCTGGAAGATGTTTGTCCTTGAGAATTTCTGGTGGTGGAGACACCATATATGCTGTAGGCAAAATGCTCCAGCAGTGACTGGTATGTACTGTTTGAATAGTTTCCCTGGGAAATGTCTTTCAAATAGTCCATGTGGGATTAATTCTTTAAGTGTTGATGTGTGCAGGTATGTATCTACAAATACTACAAGTTTCTAAGTTTCTGCTAGAAGAAGTGGAGATTTGGATCTTTATTCAGTTGTCTACAGATAGATGTTCAGAGCTATCTGAGATGGAAAGAGTATATTGTATACCTCACCTATATCAAAAGCAATTCGGACTGTCCCATCCATAGGACAGGTGTGGAATGCAATTTATTCCTTTCCTCTTTGTCATACCCTTTACCCTTGTTTATCATGTTGCCTCATCTTCTGTGAGCTACACAAGTGCCCTATTTCCTTAAATGCTGTTTATTCTCAAATTACCTTATTTGCTTCCCTTTTGATTCTTCCAGCTGATTCACATAGTTCGCATAATAAGGAACTTGAAACTAAACCTGTGGTGGAAGAGAGACAACTTATCTTTTAGGAGAGTGGGTGGGGAACTTAATCAGAGGGAAAGCCCTCTTTCATTATGTCACCACTGAAGCAAAAGCAGTACATGCAGCTCTGTAGTGCTTGCTTCGGGCTATACTCTTTGTAAAGCTGAGTGCTGGATACCAGTGAGCTACAATGCCTGGTAAGAGAATATCAAAATAAGCAAGTGTCATGTCAGCAAATGTGTGCTGGCTGCTCCTTCATGATTTATAGAGTCATAGAATCATGGAACAGTTAGGGTTGGAAAGGACCTTAAGTTCATCTAGTTCCAACCCCCCTGCCATGGGCAGGGACACCTCACACTAAACCATATCACACAAGGCTCTGTCCAACCTGGCCTTGAACACTGCCAGGGATGGAGCATTCACAGCTTCCTTGAGCAACCCATTCCAGTGCCTCACCACCCTAACAGTAAAGAAATTCTTCCTCATATCCGATCAAAACTTCCCCTGTTTAAATTTTAACACATTACCCCTTGTCCTATCACTACAGTCCCTAATGAATAGTCCCTCACCAGCATCCCTGTAGGCCCCCTTCAGATACTGGAAGGCTGCTATGAGGTCTCCATACAGCCTTCTCTTCTCCAGGCTGAACAGCCCCAACTTTCTCAGCCTGTCTTCATATGGGATGTGCTCCAGTCCCCGATCATCCTCTGAACTTGTTCCAACAGTTCCATGTCCTTTTTATGTTGAGGACACCAGAACTGCACACAATACTCCAAGTGAGGTCTCACAAGAGCGGAGCAGAGGGGCAGGATCACCTCCTTTGACCCACTGGTCACACTCCTTTCGATGCAGCCTAGGATATGGTTGGCCTTCTGGGCTACGAGTGCACACTGAAGCCGGCTCATGTTAAGCTTCTCATCTACCGACACCCCCAAGTCCTTCTCCACAGAGCTGCTCTGAATCTCTTCTCTGCCCAACCTGTAGCTGTGCCTGGGATTGCTCCAACCCAGGTGTAGGACCTTGCACTTGTCATGGTTAAACTTCATAAGGTTGGCATCAGCCCACCTCACAAGTGTGTCAAGGTCCCTCTGAATGGCATTCCTTCCCTCGAGCGTATCAACCACACAGCTTGGTGTCATTGGCAAACTTGCTGAGGGTGCACTCAATCCCACTGTCCATGTCACCAACAAAGATGTTGAAAAAGACCAGTCCCAACACCAATCCCTGAGGAACACCCCTCATTACTGGTCTCCAACTGGACACTGAGCCATTGACCACAACTATTTGCGTGAGGCCATCCAGACAGTTCTTTATCCACTGAGTGGTCCACCTATCAAATTGATGTCTCTCCAATTTAGACACAAGGATGTCATGTGGGACAATGTCGAACGTTTTGCACAACTCCAGGTAGAGGACGTCAACTGCTCTACCCCTGTCCATCAGTTCTGTAGCCCCATCATAGAAGGCCACCAAATTTGTCAGGCAGGATTTCCCCCTAGTAAAACCATGCTGGCTGTCACCAAGCACCTTGTTGTTTTAAATGTGCCCCAGCATGACTTCCAGGAGAATCTGCTCCAAGATTTTGCCAGGCACAGAGGTGAGACTGACTGGTCTGTAATTCCCTGGGTCATCCATTTTCCCCTTCTTGAAAACTGGGGTTATATTTCCCTTTTTCCAGTTGTCAGGAACTTCACCTGTCTGCCATGACTTTTCAAATATGATGGCCAGTGGCTTTGCAACTTCATTTGCCAGCTCCTTCAGGACCCGCTGATGGATTTTATCAGGGCCCATGGACTTATGCACATTCAGGTTCTTAAGATGGTCTCGAACCAGATCCCCTAATACAGTGGGCCTAGGATCTCCATTCTCACAGTCTATGTGTCTGCCTTCCAAGACTTGGGTGGTTTGGTCAGAGCATTTGCCAGTGGAGACTGAGGCAAAGAAGTCATTAAGAACCTCAGCCTTCTCCAAATCCAGGGTAGCCAGTTCTCTCAATGGCTCCCAGAGAGGGCCTACATTTTGCCTAGTCTGTCTTTTATTTGCAATGTACCTATAGAATCCTTTCCTGTTATCTTTCATATCCCTAGCCAAGTTTAATTCTAACTGGGCCTTAGGTTTCCTAACCTGGTCCCCAGCTTCCTGGACAACATCCCTGTATTCATCCCAGGCCACCTGTCCTTGCTTCCACCTTTTATAAGCCTCTTTTTTCCCTCAAAGTTTCCTCAGCAGCTCCTTATCCATCCAAGGAGGTCTCTTGGCCCTCCTGCTGCACTTCCTTCTAGCTGGGACGCAATACTCTTGAGCTTGTAGCAGGTGATCCTTGAATACCAACCAACAGTCTTGGGCCCCCCTGCCCTCTAGGGCTGTATCCCATGGAACCTTACTGAGCAAGTTCCTGAAGAGGCCAAAGTCTTCTCTGCTGAAGTCCAGGGCAGTGAGCTTGCTGTATGTTCTCACTGTCCTGAGTATCTCAAACTTGACCATCTCATGATTGCTACAGTCAAGGTTTCCCTGGGGCATCACATTTCACAGAATCACAGAATCCCAAGGGTTGGAAGGGACCTCGAAAGATCATCTAGTCCACCCCCCCTGCAAGAGCAGGGTAACCTAGAGTACATCACACAGGAACTTGTCCAGGCGAGCCTTGAATATATCCAACGTAGGAGACCCCACAACCCCCCTGGGCAACCTGTTCCAGTGCTCTGTCACTCTTACAGTAAAGAAGTTCTTCCTGATGTTAACGTGGAACCTCCTATGCTCCAGTTTACACCCATTGCCCCTTGTCCTACCACTGGACATCACTGAAAAAAACCTAGCTCCATCATCCTGACACCCAGCCTTTACATATTTGTAAACACTGATGAGGTCACCCCTCAGTCTCCTCTTCTCTAAGCTAAAGAGACCCAGCTCCCTCAGGCTCTCCTCATAAGGGAGGTGTTCCACTCCCTTCATCATCTTTGTGGCTCTGTGCTGGACTCTTTCAAGCAATTCCCTGCCCTTCTTGAACTGAGGGGCAAAGAACTGGACGCAATATTCCAGATGCGGCCTCACCAAGGCAGAGTAGAGGGGTAGGAGAACCTCTCTTGCCCTACTAACCACACCCTTGCTAATGCACCCTAGGATGCCATTTGCCTTCTTGGCCACAAGGGCACATTGCTGGCTCATGGTCATCCTCCTGTCCACCAGGACCCCCATGTCGCTTTCCCCTTCACTCCTTTCCAGCAGGTCAACCCCCAACCTGTACTGGTACATGGGGTTGTTCTTCCCCAGATGCAAGACTCTACACTTGCCCTTGTTGAATTTCATCAAGTTTCTCCCCGCCCAACTCTCCAGCCTGTCCAGGTCTCGCTGAATGGCAACACAGCCTTCTGGTGTGTCAGCCACTCCTCCCAGTTTAGTGTCATCAGCGAACTTGCTGAGGGTACACTCGGTTCCCTCATAGAGGTCCTTGATGAAAATATTAAACAGCACTGGTCCCAGCACTGACCCCTGAGGGACTCCACTAGTCACAGACCTCCAGCTAGAGGCCTTTCCAAGGAGCCCTTCCCTGTTGATGAGCACAAGGTCAAGCAGGGCACCTCTCCTTGTCGGCTCCTCTATTACTTGCAGAAGGAAATTGTCTTCCACACAACTGAGGAACCTCCTGGATTGCTTGTGCTGGGCTGTACCATCCCTCCAACAGATATCAGGGTGGTTTAAGTCCACCATGAGAACAAGGGCCTGCAAGTGTGAGAATATTCCTATCTGTCTGTAGTATGCTTCATCCTCAGAGTTCTCTTGATCAGGCAGTCTGTAACAGATCCCCACAATAATGTCTCCCATTGCTTTTCTCCCTTTAACCCTGACCCACAAACTCTCTGTTGACTGCTCACCTGTCCCCAGACAGAGTTCCATACTTTCCAGTCTATCCCTAATATAAACAGCCACTCCCTCTCCCCGCCTGTCTGGCCTGTCTTTTCTAAAAAGCCTGTAACCTTCCATTCCAGCACTCCAGTTATAGAAGCCATCCCACCATGTTTCTGTGGTACCTATTATATCATATCCCTGTAGACGTGCACACATCTCTAACTCCTCTTGTTTATATCTACAATGCTTTCTAAAAGATGCTCACAAAATTAAGATGCCATAAGTGGTCTTAAGAAAGTTTATTATCTCTATTGCTAGTTTAAGAAGGTATTTCCTTCATTCTTGAAGTCATGGAGTAAATTTTCAAGTTTGCATGTGGGGGACGAATACTGAGAGGATTTTTTGCACATAACTAAAAAGCAAGCTGATCTAAAAATATGCTCCATTGTAGCTCCATGTTCAGAAATATTACTCTTTTCTATTTTTATAAACAGCTTTAAATGATTTATAATAGTTCCTTAAGAAATTCGTATTACTCTAGTACATCTTATGGTGGAGGATAATTGTTTCTGAATCTTCTAATTGTTCATGTGTCAATCAGTCTATAAGACACTCAGAACAGTTTTGTGAGAATAATGGAACAAACTTGAAGTGGAGAGAGGTGTGTGAAGTTAAAGGGAATACAAAGAAAATATAAATGATCAGTCTGTGGACTGTGGGAGAATGCATGAGTATCTGTGAAGAATGTCTGTGGTAAATCCATACAACTTTGACCATACCTTGAATTTAATAGCATTATGATACTAATAATGACCATAATGCACATGTAACCTGGGATTCTGAATTTCCTATGAGTATCATTGCTTTAGAGAAATCATCCCAGTTTGAAAGATAGAAAACAAGATACAAGATAGAAAATTTACTTCACATACTGCATCCACTATTTGTGGAAGAACAACATTTTTAAACATAACATTTCATATCTAGAAACATCATATTTACCTCCTGCTACTTTGATGTTCTGGGTCCAAAATCACCTGAGAGGAAAGATAGGACATTATTTTCTCTGTGTAGACAAAGTTGAATTAGATTTTCAAATTTGAACTGTGCTTGCACTTCGAGATCCTTAGGGCAGAGACCACTGGAGGCTTCAAGTGGGCTTTTGGATCAGTTATTCTGATGCAGTGTCACGATCCTGGGTGAGTTCCTGCTATGACACTCGATCTGACACATGGACTGAAGGCTTTTATGTTAGAAACTTTGCAAGAATTGGTTGGATTTGTGCTTCTGAAATTGAAGACTAATCAACATCTTGATTGGATATGCTCTGCTTTATGATATTGTTTAATAATACGTACAATTTTCCACTCACACCATATATTGCAAAGTGCTTGGAATTCATAGTTAGTAATTAATAAATATATCCTGCAGTATTCTCTTACTATTGTTACAGCTACTTGATATAGTTTTAAAGTTAAGTTATAGGCAAATCTGAATCTGTTTATTGTGATACACAAACTGCTTCTGAGTTTCTCTGTGGCCTTTTGTATATGAGTTTTGTCTTTATAAAGCTTTACGTTGTTCGGAACTTGATGACATAAAGGACAACCTGCTTCTTCCAGTTATTCAATTATTATTTATTGTTATATTATTGTTACAATTAAGGGCTTATTAGTAGTAGATTGAGAACTTGTTCTAGATGTTGTACAAGCACAGAATGGAAAGAGGATCTCTACCCCCTCCATAGCGCCTAACTTAGCAGAAGAGAAGATAGATGGATTCCACAGTCAGAGGCATGTGATCTGAACTGCCACTGGTTCTGGGGATATGAAATGAGATATTTCAAGATTTATGGAGACTCACAGAATAGTTAGTGTTGGAAGGGACCTTAAAGTTCATCTAGTTCCAACCCCCCTGCCATGGCCAGGGACAGCTTCCACTACACCAGGTTGCTCAAAGCTCCATCCTGCCTGATCTTGAACACTGCCAGGGATGCAGCAGCCACAACTCCTCTGAGCAACCTCTGCCGTTGCCTCACCACCCTCATAGTGAAGAATTTTTCCTAACATACAATCTAAATCTACCCTATTTCAGTTTGAAGCCATTCCCCCTTGTCCTATCCCTACGTGCCCATATAAAAAGTCCCTCTCCAGATTTCTTGTAGACCCCTTTTAGGTACTGAAAGCTGCTCAGGTCTCCCCACAGCCTTCTCTTCCCCAAGCCGAACAAGCCCAGCTCTCTCAGCCTGTTTACATAGGAGAGGTGCTCCAGCCCTCAGAGCATCTTTGTGGCCTCCTCTGGACTCGCTCAAGCAGGTCCACATCCCTCTTGTACTGGGGACTCAGAGCTGAATGCAGTACTCCAAGTGGGGCTCAGTAGGGCATGGTTGGTTTCTGGGCTGTGTGCGCACACTACTGGCTCATGTTGAGCTTCTCATCAGCCAACACTGCAAGTCCTTCTCCTCAGGGCTGCTCTCAATCCATTCTTTGGCTAGCCAGTATCTGTGCTTGGGATTGCCCCAGTCCAGGTGCTGGGTCCATGTTCCTGACAAAGATGTTAAACAAAGATACATAAACAATTCAATTTTTCTCCTTTGAAAAGTGACCTTTCTACTGAAACTGAATGGTGAAAAAACCCAACATCATTAAAACTGAATTGAAATCTCTTTTCAAACCCAAGTAATCTATTTATTTATTTATTTTAATGGACATGGACATTTATCATCCTGATCTGGGGGGGATTTTTGAGTTCTTGAGTATTTTCCTCAGGTGGGAATGTAATTTCCCATCTGCCTCTTCCCCAGAGGACAGGGATGAGGAAAGGTTCTTTGGATCTTATGGCACAGCCTGTATTAACACAAGGATGTGTATGGTAAACTGTATTCACTTTTCATCAACATCAAGCAATTTTATAGTCAATTTCCCTGATTTTGACTTTTTCCAAGTAATCCTTAATTACTAAACTTGTCACTAGTACTTTCCAAAATTTAGCATTAACCATGCTGTAAGTGCCCTGAGTTAAAGGACAACTTCTCTCTAGAAGCACCTTGAGAAGCAGTGTTATGAACAAACTGAAACTGTGGTTCAATGCTTAGGTAGGATGTGGAAGAGGCCCTGACACTGGTTCTCTTTTTCTCTTGTAAAATGTCAGGTTAATGTTAGTTACCACTATTGCTTTTACTTGGTGTTTGTTCAATCTGTAGTTGGTCTGAATTTGCCTCAGCATTGCAGACTACTGAACTTAAGGCAGAGTGACACTAAGTAGGGTTGATTCTGTGTTAGCAGAAGATTTGTCATTGTTTAGACACACAGTTGTGGGGTGAAATCTCACCATCTATTTAAAAGTGACTGTGGGAAAGATTAACATGCTACAGAGGCATAATGATTTCTGATTTGATATTTTAATATGTCCTCCTGCAAAATTTGCTGGCTGGATTGCTGGATGTGTAATTTGCTAAAATTGCATATGCAAAACACATTCTGAAAGGGTGGCATATCAGGCAGAGGTGAAAAGACAGCTCAGAAATGCTTTCTTAACCCAAATATACTTGCCACGTGCTAGACGTACTTACTCTAAAAAGGGATGATTAATTTTTATAAACATCTTGAAATCCCCAAGATTATTCCTGTATTTCACTGTTCATACAACACATTAACTACAATCTATTGTAATTGCCACTCTGGTTCAAGTAAAAATAATACTGCAATTATTTCTTACAATCCAATATTAATTTCATGCAGGTCTAGAGGAATGTACATAATGTGGAATGAAAGCTGCCTCTCTATCAGCACCAGCATATGAATTTTCAGTAAATGAGGACATTTGGTGATGTTTCAGCTTTCATAGATGAAAGGTAAGAAAGATTTACATTTATACATAAACATGCACAGCATGGGGGTTGCTCATCTGCCTCACTGCAGCAACTCCTCAAATGAAAATGAGTACTATTAAGAGTACTATTCCGGGAAGCACTAAGGGTCCATGCTGCTCAGTGTGCCAGTGGCCCCAGGAGCAAGACACCTTAGATGTATGCCACAACACAGTCTGGCTAACAAGCTTATCTGCAGCTTCAAAGGGTTATGGAGTTGAACGAATTGTTTATTGATTGTATATGAAAGAACTTAGCAGCAAGAGGTTGGGGTTCCACGGTATACCAGAAACATCCATACTGTGTCCTAGGGACAGATACAGGTTAGTAATGAAACAACATTAGTACAATTAGTAACCCAGCAGGTGGCAGTGAGGTGGGAAGAGTCTGGGCCATGT
The DNA here is from genome assembly GCF_012275295.1 of Melopsittacus undulatus. Taxonomy (NCBI): domain Eukaryota; kingdom Metazoa; phylum Chordata; class Aves; order Psittaciformes; family Psittaculidae; genus Melopsittacus; species Melopsittacus undulatus. The sequence continues at coordinate 16,464,466 of NC_047528.1, read as the reverse complement.
ATCTGCCTTTATACCAGGGCACTTATGTTTCCAGTTTGGGACTGGCCTCTACTGCAAAAGCTTCAATGGATTTGTTTTACTGTCTTGGTGTTTGCTCTACTGCAAAAACCTCAATGGATTTGTTTTACTATCTTGGTATTTGCTGAAGGATCAGCACAGAACCACTTTCTTCCTGGAACAGATGGAAGAAATATTTTGCTCCTCGGTGTTCCAGATCCATGTGGTTCTGTAGGATCCTTCATGTTGAGAGTGGCAGGAGTTGCTTGATGGCAGCATTAAACAACTTTGATTTTAGCTCATGTCCATTTCTGTGTTTTGCTCCTGCTAACAGTCCTGTGTAGTTAGCGTATTCAGGGCTCTGGCACCTAGGTGTTCTGCATGAGGTTTATGTTTGCTTTGTATCCTTAGGTAGTTTCTTTCCACTGGGCTTTTGATTGGCAAAGAACTAAACTGTGCCAGTTTGCTAACCAGTGCAATGGCTCCCTACCATGGAAAAAACCAATCCCCAGGCTGCTTTTTAGAGCTATAACATGTTAGAGACAGAGCTGGGTGTTCCTGGACTATCTAATGTAATGTTACAGGTAACTGAGAGTACTGAAATCACCATGCTACAATCTGCCTTCTCTATATCTTACTCAAAAGAGGATCACTTGTTCTCATACTTGCTGCTCTTTAGTAGGTAACATTGAGACTTTAGCATAAGAGATAGCTGTCTAACATCAGTCAGGCCATGAATTTAGTCTTAACCTCTTTCAGCACAAGGCATTGCTAACCAAAGATTAGAGCCTTGCAGCTTGGGCATGGCTTTGCCATCTTGATAGCAATTTATAAGCAGTGTTATGAACAAACTGAAACTGTGGCTCAATTCTTAGGTAGGATGTGGAAGAGGCCCTGACACTGGTTCTCTTTTTCTCTTGTAAAATGTCAGGTTAATGTTGGTTAACACTAGTTAGGGTTAATTTTGTATCCTGTTATCTGAACAGAGCTTGCAGCAAGTCTGAATGAAGCTTGCTGTTCTTGCCTCATTTTCTGTTAATACATTTTCGGGATGATGTGCTATCATTACTGCATGTATATTTGCATCACACTTAATCAGTATGATTAATCTGCAAGCGACAATCTTCTATATTAGGAAAATGCCTGGTCCTTGCCAGGTCACAGCATCTCTCCCCATACCAGTCTTGATTTTTAGGACCAATTAAATGTGATGGAAATTATGTCATAGCCTGGAATTTTATGTGAAAGTAGATGAATGTTTCCTTCTTAATGTGATTTAGTGCTTATCTTGGTGAGAGTTATGTGTCTGGAAGAAGGCTAAAGTTTAAAACAAGAGAAAATGCAGCCTTCTGGTCAATCGCTTCTCATCAGTACAAGGCAGAAATTCATAAGATACCCAGTTTAGCTCTCTTTCACTGGATTAAGATCATGACTTCACTCTAGCTAGTAGCAATTTGTCTGTGGAGGTTTAAAACTATATTGCTTAAGTACCATTTGCAGTTTCAATGTGCAAGTGTGGTATCCTGTATGAGCTGTGAAACTTGACGGTCTGACTTTGGGAAGCTCTAGTGACTCAGTTTCCCTGCTGCTCTGTTGCATGCCACTAACCCTTAGCATTAGTCTGACCGCACACAAGTTTCTCAGCCCACTCATGGTTACCTAAACTATCTACTAGGAGGGCTCCAAGGAGTCTGAAAGGGAATTGGTCTTCTTCAGGATTATCCCTTATTCTGATGTATTTTTGTCTCTTTTTCTGTCTACCCTAAAGCCACTCATAGCACTATGGATATTAGGAGTATGAGAACTGCATTTTTAAAAATGAAAATCTACATCCCCAGTATATTACATTAAAGCAGAAGATGTGAGAAAGTAATTTCATTGTATAAGGTCAAAGGCACAGAAATATGTGAGGTTCTCTCTTCTTGGTTCAGCTACAAAGCTCTCGGGTAGCCCCCAGAATCCAGTTCTTTGATGAGTCTGACCCTCAGATATTTCTTGAGATAGATTCTGATTTGGTTTAAACTTATGTCACCATTATTCTCCAGAAGCCTTCAAGGAAGATTTCAAGAAAGCCCTCATGTGAACCTCCATAAAGCTCTTTGTGGTCTTTTGGAATACAGTTTATAACTGTAAGAAGTAGCCACTGAAAATGAAATTTTTTGTGAACATATTATTTGAGTAACACTTCTGAGACAGAATGTTTATGTTTATAAAAGCATGAAAAATAGAAGTAATTACTGGTCCTTTATAGATAATACTTATGAAGATACCACAATGAGTTTAGGATCAATAGCATATTTATTGGTGGTACATGACTTCACTCTTTCCCTGTGGGCCCCCACGGGTTTTCTTACTGATACCTGAGTTATACCATGAGGTTTGCTAGAAAGCTGATAAAACTTCAATCAATTTGTTCTGTCCTGTTAGCAATTCCACTGATCATTGCACATGAAATGATGTTTTACACTGAGGAGGTGTAGTCACAAAATCTTTACTTTGAATGTGCCTGGTTCAGCTGACAAAGTGGCTTCATGGTGCAGCTTCCCACTGTTCATTCCTAGCCTCATGGCACTTGTACTTCTCCGCCTTGTTGTGGGGGATGCCTAGGGAACAGCCTTGGGATGTTTTGGGTTTTTGAAATTCTGTTATTGTAAACTACAACAACTCTGGCTGCTGCTGGAGTAAAGATAGGAGCTGTGTGACCCACCATCACCTCCACTTGTGTCAAGTTCATAGCATGCTTCCTACATCATTTTGGCCTGGGCCAGCTGATGCTGTGTGGGACAAAGCCTGGTTTAGTACAAGCCTTGGACTATCCCCTGCAGGCAGGTTGGATGAAGTTGCTCTGGTTTAGTGGAAGTGGGGTGTCTACATGGATGTAGGCTGTGCTGAGCCAGCTGGCCAGATGAGAGTCCCTGAGCTGTTATATTTACTTGTACAGACGTGGTGTAATAAATAGTCAAATGACCCTCACTAGCTGTATTTTAATTATTCTTCTGTCATATGGGTTTAGAAAGTATTGCAGAAGTGCTATGAGAAGGAATGCACTGAGGAAGGGTGGTGAGATGCTTAGGAAATGTGCTACCAGGACCACTTAAACACTATTGGTTAACTGGAACACTGTATTAAATGAGTCTCTGCCATTTCTTTTCCTACTTTAATGTTCTTGCATGCTTAGCATAGATGACACCCAAAAAGCACAAAGTAAGTACATATAAGGAATTCTTCCCAAAGTAAATGATAGGAATACAGTAACCATGCTATCAAGGGCATGTATTACTGCTATATTGCAAAGCATGTGAATGTTTTAGTTGCTATTGGGAGCAAGTGAGTCTCATGTTGCTCCTACCTGTTGTTCCTCATTGTTTCCCTGTTTGACATAAGGAAAACTATTTGTAAGGTCCTCTTAAAAAAATGGCTGCAGTGTGCTACCACCCAAAAAGCAGCTCTTTCTGCATTCAAGGTGTCCTTCTGGTTGTACCTGCAGTACTTTACTTTTAACACATGGCCTGACTGGAAGAATACAACATGCTGCTCCACCCGTGCTGGTCTGAAGGCTGCCCCTGCTCATGTAGAGGACAGACTGAACTGTGATGTGCTGTACAACAGAGCTCTTATGGCTTCATCATTATAATTCATTGTGTCTCAATCAGCTTAAAAATAACATCACTTGATTGTGCCAAGTGACAATATATTTGCTTCTTGACTGTGCTCTGCTCTATATTGTCTCCCTTCCTTGTACAGTGATTGGTCATTTCTGAACCTGGCATGAGCTTCCTGGGCATCCACTGCTCCTGGAGTGGTGTGTGATGGAAGATGTCCTCTGCTGGAGGACATTCTGGACTCATGCCATACCCAGGCATACTCCAGGTCCCTCAAGGTCAAAAGTCTGAGAGTGGAATATTTAAAGCTCTGAATGTGCTGGCCCTTGCTTAGTGTCAGAGGAACTCTCACATACTAGCAGCTAAATAAATACCAAACTAACTGCAGACTCACAAACATGGAAAGCCTTTCCAAGCTGAGCTTTTAGTTGAGCATCACCATTCCCAAAATATCCATCTACTTTGTCCCTTGGGTCACCCCAGGTATCTTCCACATTAAAGAGACCAGAAATTACTTCACTTCCAAGTGAAAATACATGGCAGGTGTCAGCATCCTTTCCAAGGTATAAGGCCAGGCTGAATGTTTCCTTTCCAAATTAAAGGTCAAATGTGCCAGCAGAGAATTGCAGGAGCCAGAACAAGATGCCACTGATCAGATATCTGAAGCATCTTGGCTCAGGGTTAGGCACAGGCTGGAGGAACAGGGATCTGAAGCACTTCTCTCTCTTGTCCTGTAAGATGTCACAGCCCTGCGTGACACGTGGGCTCTGCCTGTCGGCTTTACTGGTATCTGTATCTGTCTCGGTATGTGGAGGGGACTAGCTGCTATTAGCTCTTTTAAAGTGATTATTTGGAAGGACAGCAGCTCAAGGGAGGTGGGCTGGGATAAGGATGGGAAAGATGTTCACAAAATTACCAGTTGTTGAATGTTGCAACTCAAATTTTCTCCGCATCAGTCAGTGCTGTTTTTACTTTAAATTACTGACTCATAGTATTTTCTGTCCCTCTCTCCCCACTCTCTGGCCATGTCTCCATACTTTAGTCTCTCACGGCAAAAGTTAGAAATGGGACTAATTTGTACTACAGGCCAAGCTCCTCACCCTACTGCTGGCCCCAGGCTTTGAACTGGGAATGGGCAGGAGCTGGGATAACAGTGTGGCAGCTGACACCGGCAACTTCAGCCACAACTGAAGGTGGAGAGACCACTCACAGACCTTTAGGTGAGCTGAGAGGGCAAAGGGAAAAGGCAGAAACAGGCAGCAAAGTCTGTTTTAAGAGGCTTGGGGGAGTAAGGATGAGGATGAGCTCTGTGCAAATCTGGGGGGGGCTTTAAGGAGCATCAAGGTGTTTGTGATATCTTCTCTTTCCTGACTCACTAGTTGGATTGCCTGTGGCAAGTACTCACTTTCAAAACTGGTCCAGGACTGGGACTTTTTTTTCCTGAGAGTAATTAAGATATCCAAAAAAAACCCCAAAACATAATATCATATGTCTTTGGTGCTGACTGCTGTCAGCTTCTTGCAGATATTTTGGCTTGTATACGCCAGGATTAGACCTTCTGTTAGTTGGTGTCCTGCATGGGCTTCCTCCATGTCTGCTTTATACTGCATCCTGCTAGCTAGACCTGAAAGACCATTCAGATAACCTCCAGATACACTTAGGAGAATGCAATACCTTTAGGGGGACACTGGTGGTTGGGGCTAAAGATGTCTCATCACTCATTACTCATCTTCTGCAAAATACGCCCCTTAAAGATGTCAAAAATTGGTACATAAAATATTTTTTTTAATTTGGGCTATTGTTTATTATGCATCTAGGTTTTTTGGCTAATAGAATTGTGAAAAAAAAGTAGGAAATAGGTGAGCCCTAAAAACTGAATAAAAATCTTCTTTTCCTCATTGCAAAATATGTTTTCCATTAGCTGAACTCCTGGTGGGTTAGTTCCAGCAGCAGGGCTGAACTCTACTTGTATTTAACACCTCTGAATGCTCCTGTGGTCTTTACTTGCAGTGGTACCCAGACATAATTTGTAGAAACAGTAGGCAAGAGAGGGGAAATTCAGTCTGAACATTTTGTTCTTGAAATTATGGGCACAAAGTTAATAACATAGCTAAAACCTTAATTAATGTTATTTTCAATCCCTTTTCTGAACCAGAAGTATTGACATTTCTGGTGTAATACCCTGAATGCAACCCCACAAAAGCTTTTGCCCACATGCCCCATTGTAGGAACCAGACACCTTGTAGGAACCAGAACATGTCCTTGTTTGTTGTTCTGTTCAATCAACTTTAAATACCAGCAGCTTTGCCTCAGCAACAATGCTTTAGGCATGATTTATCATGCTCTGTACACTTAGTACCCTGTACTTTTCTGTGAATCTAACTTCAAAGCCCTCAAGGGTGAAAAACAATTTGCTGGTAGTAGTTCTGCTTTATTAATGGATGAAGAAAGTATTCTATTTATTTCTAAAGATGTACATTTATCTTTCATGTCCTTTTCCTTTTCTTGTTAGCTAAGAACCTAACGCAAGAGTTTCTTTTTCTCTTGGTGGATTTTTCCACATAATTAGTGAGAAGTGGCAATTGCAGTGTTCACCAGGTACTTGTGCTGCTACAAGTCACAGTCAAGCACTGTGAAAAATCTAGTGTCGTTTCCCACCAAACATAACGAACAATATTGGATCACCTACTGAGTGGCAATCTGTAAATCACTGACTGCCCAGGAGTTGATGCAGAGTGATAATTTAGTGGTTGATGTTCTCTGTTTACTCACAAAACATAAGTAATATAAATTTGTAGTCTACAAGATGATGTATAGGGTTTAATTTTTATTTCACAGAGTCTGGAGGGGCTGTGATGGTTTTGGTCTGTCCAAAAACATGTCTGTCAAACATCCCCAGGAGTGATGGCTGTACACGGCATGCAGTGGGCTAGCTTTAGCCAGCCATCTCAGGTACTAGAAGCAGGCTAGTCATGATGATTGTCTTGTACTGCCCATTTGCCCTTTGTCCCAGCATGTTGATTGAAGCTGGCAGCTTTTGGAAATAAATTCCCATTAATAATGGAACTGGGATCAGAAACCTAGTCATTTCTAAAATAATTGCATCTTTAAATAGGCATCATGGAGGATAGAAAGTCCTCAACCTCTTCAGCTAAGCCTTTCAGCAATCACACTATGTTTTTACTGAGATAAAGCAGAGAAACACTCCCTGCCCTGGTTATTGTCTCCCTAAGCCAATCAGGTAAAACTGAAGACTCAAAGTAAGGGAAGGTCATTAATTACCACACAAAATCCTGGTCCTCCCATTGAACAGTGTCCCTTAAACAAAACAACAATTCATTGCTGCTACACCATTTCCTCACTCGGTATGCAAGGGCATGTGTTGCATGGCAGCAATGAAGTAGGATGCAAAGGTAAAAAAAAATTCTCAGTCATTTACTGTTATCTGTTTGACAGCCCTAATAACAGTCATTTAATAAATCAGTATTTTTTACAGGAGACAGTAAAAGGTCAGTTCTTCACTGCTGAGAGAACGAGTATTGTATCCCAATGTCCAGTGTGCAGTATATGTACCATCTGCAATATCCTGGGTATAAAATCTGAATTTAACTTTCCTGGCCAGGTTCTGACTCAGGAAGAGTACAAAGGCCTGATCCCATGGTCCTTCAAAAGCAAGGAAATGACTGCAGTAGACTGCCATGTAATAGCAATAGAACTCTAACATGAATTAGTTAGGTTAACTTCAACCTCTGTTGAAGTCAGTGAAATTGACCTTGAGCATAGCAGAATAGGAAATCCAGCAGGTTATTTCTGCAGCATACCTTAGTTTTTAAGCCTGCAGACTCAGTCTGGTCACAGGAGATACTCCCTGCTGTGTATTTAGAAATCAGTGCAATAGAGCTTGCTTGCTAATCATGCCTTTCATTGTAAATTGACTGTAATATTTAACAGCTTTCAGCCAAAGAAACCTTTCACGCCCTTACTGAAGAAGCCACATAAACAAGTACTTGTTGGGTTATACAAAAAAACATAGGAAACCTGCTATTTATTTTAAATGGAAACAGAATCAGTGTCCTTTTAAACATATGTTTTTCCTAGCAGTGTCAAAGCTGTGGATATCATGGGACATGCCATACTCCTAATTGCCTAGATGGGAACCCAGGTGTGATATTGAACAAAATGGCCTCTTTTCTTTTGCCAGTTTCCCACATAGCTGAGAATTATTCCTGGAAAAAAACAGGGCTGTGTGGCTCCTTACAGATCACCTATTTATCCTTTTACCCAAGGGCAAAATGAACTGTAACTATGCCAATATGTTCTTAAGGACAATAGAGATGGGCAGGGGTCAGCTGAATTCTCACTTGCTCTGAGCTGGTTGTATCTTCCGCAGATTTCCGGGCAGCTGACTTCTGGTTTATTCACTCCCGGGGTGGTTTATGTCTTTTTGCAAGACTTTCTTTCATTCCGTGCCTCTCTCTAACTGTACCCTTTCCTGAGCAGTGCTTCATCTTTCTTTCTGTATATGTACGCCTTTAAATGGGAATTATGGAAGTATGGAAGTATATCCATTATGCTAAGGAAAAACAGAATATTTTTTTTCTGATGTTGTTGGGGTTTTTTGTTTGTTTGGACTTATTTAGTCTGTTTTTTATTTTAGTTTTTTGGTTTTGGGTTGTTTTTTGTTTTTAGTTTTTTTTTTTTTTTAATTTCTATTTTTGTTGTATTTGTTGAAGCATGTTTCAACACAGGAGGCTGGGAAAGATGCACAGCACCTTTCGTCTTGGTTTAGTTAATTCATAGTGATGGCCCCAGCTGTACTAATTCAAAGCTGTTATCATGCTACTTTGTTGTCTGGACAATACAAATTAGCAGGACCCATTGCCCAAGAAAGCTGTGGCTGCCCCATACCTGGCAGTCTTCAAGGCCATGTTGGATGGGGCTTGGAGTAACCTGGTTTAATGGAAGGTGTCCCTGCCCATGGCAGGGGGTTGGAATTGGATGAGATTTAAGGTCCCTTCCAACCCAAACCATTCTATGATTCTAAGATTGTGGCTGGATTCATAAACTGGCATGTCCCCATGGTAGGAGGAACATGGGAAGTGAATAATTCTCAGATATAAGCCTGGTCCAACCACCCTAAGTTCAAAATGAGAAGAGAATATGGCACTTGGAACTGGTTCAATAGCTGAATAAAGAATTTTAGAATTTATAGGTAAAATTTGAAAGAGTCCCCTTGCAGTGAATTTATGAAGACATGCAAACCCAGAGAAAATGGTATTATTTATAGCAGTGTCACAGGTGGAACAAATTAACTGAGATCATGGCCACATCATTTGAAAAGTCAGCAGGAGATCTACATTTCAAATGATAGTTTCTTTCTGCTTTTTCTCAGTTTAGTTTCAGCAGGGCTAAATTCCTGTGTTTAGGCTGATGTGCACAGATGCATTATCTGGCAGAATAAAATACAGACTCCTGAAGGAATCTGGTTTCTGTAGCTGGCTGACATAATTCACAGCATATTTAAGGCTGTAAGATTTTGGGGCAGAAGGAAAACAGAGAAGAAAAGATGGGAAGCAGAAGAAATGATGCCAAGGTCATTTCAAGATCATTGAAGTCATTGGAAGGAGATGCATTGGTTTCTATAGCGTTTGGGTTGGGCCTATAGGAGACAATTTACTAGGGCCCTGGGCACTGGAGTGAGTTTGTCTCTGTAGTTTATTACATCTAGTGGGATTACAACAAGAACGAATTTAGCAGAGTCCCCAGCCTCTCAAATAACTCCTTGACATGCTGTCCCTTTCCTCCTTGTATTTTGCTATTCCTTCTCTGCACCCCGATTTTGGAGCATGTGGAGTAAGAGACCTTTTAGGTGAGACTGGGACAGGGTAGTGGGGGCTGATATGATTAATGTGCTGTGGGAAAGAAGGGTAGGACAGGGGAGGACAGGTGACACCAGGAAAAGTTTACATCAGACTCCTCTGTGTGAGAGCTGCAGGCACTATCAACTTCTCCTGATGATCCCTGCACCTGTGAAAAGAGCAGAAGAGAGAATTTCTTCAGGCCTTTTGGACCCATGAGTATTGCTAAGTCTTTGATAAATGAAACTCTGCAGAGGCTACTCCAGCTTCTTTAGCGAGATAGCAAAAGACAAGACATGACATAACTGTCCAGCACTCAGAGCAGGGCTCAGTTTGAGATCACAAAATCTGAATATGGGGGACTGAGAGTATTAGTGCTAAGGATCCCATTGTGGTTATTGACATTCCAGCTGAGACATGACTGGGGTGGAGGGAGCTGCTCAGCAGCCAGGCATTAGAGACGTGTGTGCCTGGTTGGGTACCTGCACATAGTATCACCTAAGCTGCCTGGCCTCCAGCAGGCCAGAGTCATGGGGTGTTTGCCAGCCACATTTGGACATCTTGGGTGACCTTTAGCATCCCAAACAGTACTAAATCCTCGTGTATGGAAAACTGAGTCAACCAGTAGGTAAATATGTTAAGGTGAACTGAATGAATTCTCTGGCACCTGCTGGTTGTACTTCCTCAGGATTCAATCCATTTGTCTGCACATAGGTGCTGATCAACATGTCCTTGAGTATCCAAGACATCCACATGGGCTGGTACATGTGGCAATTATGGATCAGAACTTTTGCTCAGGCAAAATAACGTTCAGGGTTGTTGGAAGTGCTGGTGAAGAGTATAACTTCACACTGAATAATTATTTAATACTATGTAGTCATGCTAAGATATTGCACTCATTTCCTAGGAACTAATCTCTAACCACAGAGAATGATAAATTGACTGACATCCATTGATTTGTTTGTGACAGTGTTTAAAAAGAAGAAGTTATTAAAGAACTATTGTGATCAACACACCTTCACTGGTTATATATCTGATCTTTCTCGCTAGGCTGATTTTCCTCAATAACTCTGAAACTTTCCTTCCTCTAACAAAGAGTTATTTCTAAATCCAGTATTTCCATTAAGCTGTTAATTCCATCTGGCTTTGCACATGTGCTGGTTACAGCTGAAAAGTCAGTGTTGGTAACATGGTATTATGTGAACTGCCAAATATAGGAGATGAGGTGTCCAAAACTGCTGACTGGTTAGTGGCACTCTCCTCATACACTGCAAATATGCAGGAGAAATCAATGTCACCAGGGAGCAATGTCACCTGGGACATTTTCTTCAGAGCTCTGAGATCCCCTCTATGGGGTATGTAGCTGTGGAGCATTGAAGCCATGGCAGGCAGACTTCACCTAACTTCAGTCATCTAGAAGTAAGGTCCAGGCTAAGTTTATAAAACGGGCTCCATCAATGGCCAGAGAGGCAGAGAAAGGCATTTCGAAGGGTGATTCACTTTCCCTAGTGACTAGAGAGGAAACTTAATAATTAACTGAGGCTGAACACCTAACTTTTAGACAGCTGAAGTTATGTGACATGACTATCTCCAAAGTCCGAAATGTGTAGGAACATTTGTAACAGCTCTGGAGCCTTTTGCACTGTACTTTGAAAATTGCTGTATCTGCTGTAATTTTAAGTAAAGGCCTATTGTCAGTAAAATTGAGATGTCATTAATAAGCCTGACATTTAAAATTGTGCTAATGAATTGAAAGACCTGGAGAGACCATTTAAAATCACATGCTTTTCTATATGTGCACTGAGTAATGCTGGTCTGGTTACTAATTTTTGCATAGTTTAGCAGGGCACTTAGCCTATTATCTTACTAATTTCTTCTCAAGCAGAACTCAAGACTGACAAGTACTACTGTACATATTGTTATCAATCACTGCCACTCTTTCTGCAGTTGCCTTAATTGTACTCCATTACTTGTATCAGTATCTTGTATTCCAGGACTTTAAATGAATGGTCTTAGTTTTAAAGGTGCTAATGAAGAAGCTACTTCAGACTTTAGTATCTCTAGAGACTGTTTAATAGTGAAAACAGATTGCCAAATGCAGAAAGCTTACACTTTTGTCTTCTATCTGATACTAACTTTGCTCTAACTGTGATTTTAACATTTATATCCCATCCAATGAATCATATAAAATGGACTGTGTTTTGATCATCACCTCTGATTTTAGAGTGAAGTTTGAATCTCCTAAAAGGACCTTGTATTTCAGTCATATGAATCTATAGCTTCTTTCTGATGGATTTAAGAATCTTAGTTTTCCACTTTGGGTTCCATTTACAAATTCAGGGTCATTGGTTTAAATAGGAAAATACAGAGAAAGTACTAAGAAATGGGCAGTTGTTACCAACCATGCCCTACATTTCATTATAGTTACAAAGCATTTAAGGAGTCTTTGGAATGATCAAATACTAAAATGAAAAGCTTGACTAGTACCTTTCAAAGCTGACAAATTATTTGAGACATCTTATTTCTTAAGTATGCACCTTGACACCTTGACTAAAATTGCTGGATTTGACAAATGTGCCAACTCCCAACCTGTAAATATCAATTCCTTTCATTCAGTTGAATTAAAACTCCAGAAACATTGACCACTAAATGTGCCAATATTACGTTTAGGAAGAAAATGGCACATTTCTTCCTTCCCATGCCATTTTTTCTATCAATCAGATTAATGAGCAGTCTTGGCTTAGATAGAGATTTTCTGTACAAGTTTTTTTTGACCTTGAATATTAAAGTTGGCTTTGGCAAGCAACACCAGTAAGAAATCAGATATACATACTTGGGATTTCAAGAACTTTTTAATTTTTATTTTTGTCCCTTTTATCGGGTGCCAAGAAGTCTTTTATTGCAGAATTATTTTTCAGCTCCTTTCCAGTGAATATATAAAATCCTACCTATGGCAGAGAACGATCTGTTTTGATAGGTATGTTTGTAATATCTTCTACCCATTTTATCCCCACATCCCAACTGTAGTGGCATAATTTTGCACAATAAAAGCAATTCCAGTTTTTCAAATGGCATGTAAAGAAGTCTGATTATCTCAAAACAGGGGCCTTGTCTTCACAATCTCTGTGTTATCAAGTCCAGAGAGTAGAGTTGTGATATTAAGTTGATTAAGGTTGCTTATGATATAATTTTATATCCAGGGCTTAAGATTTTCTTCAATGAGATGAAGAAGAAACCCACCACCCATCACTCAAAAAAGTCTCTCTTAAACAAAAGTACCTGTTGGGTACTTGGGAAAGACATATAGCCTATTATTTAGTATTTTTATTTTGATGTGTAAGTCTGGCATGTGAGCACCAGCCTGTGCATCGCCTGGAGGTGATGAGTGCCTGGCTAGCAGACACCCACCAGAGACACTCCTGCAGCTTTTTTGTTATCAGAGACTTTGAGCATGGGGATGAACTTCACAAATTCAACACATCCTGACAGCATCCTGACAAGGTAATGGGCCTGTCTGCCTGTTAGGTCCAAGTTATGTTTTTTCTACTAATTTTCACAATGCCTTACAGTAATGGTGCCTCTTCCCTTCTCTCCCCTGTCATTTCTTTCATTAAATAACCAAGTCTGTCTGTTTGAAGAAAACCCCTTCCCTGCTTCTGAAGATAAACAGATAGTACTTTTGGGTTAACTTCCCAGTGTAAAACCCTAGTTTGAAGAAACCTATGGTTCACAAGACATATAAATGCTACCCACTGTTCACCACTGTGGGACTTGGCTCCACCATCTTTTGTGATGCCTCAGAAAATCTGCCGTCATTTTAAGTTTTACCTTCTGCTCAAAATGGCCAACCGGACAAGGACTGTTGTGGCCACAGAGACCGTGTATTAGGGGGCTAAGAAGTCCTACAGGAACAATGACTAATTTGGAGATTCATCAAGAACAATCAACCACACTTCAATGCCAGCCATTGATTGGCATAAAATGGCTCATGCGGAATGACTCAGTGAAATTGCAGCTACAAAAGAGCATCACTGAAGAACCTGTGTGTGCACCCACCGCTGACTGCTGAGGACTGTCAACAGATCCATGGGACACTGCAGGACCCAGGGTGGTGACTATTTCTACTTCTAACTTCTTCTCTCTCCTCCTCTCTCTCTCTCTGTATGTTAGATAATTACCGTGAGGATTGTAACAAATAAAACAATAAAGGGTTAGATTACTGTTACTGTGCCTCGATTGTGCTTTGTCTGAACTCAGGGATCTCAAATCTATTTCTTTATCCATCAGGATTCTTGGGAAGTGGTGTATTCTATCCGCAGGCAGGTAGAGCACACCAATAAAACTATAGGCGGGCTCCATCTGGGGCGGACTGCATTGTGTTAACTGTGGGTCACTGTCAAGGGCCAGGGGCTAGGCAACCATTGAAGCCTTGTGCAAGCAAAAACCAAGTTGGAACCTGACAACCATCTCTCTCTGTTACACAGTCTCTCAAATCTGATTGATAAACACTTCTAAGGCTTTGTCATATTCTCTTTGTTCAGGTATGTGAACAGTCTTCTGTGGGGTAACACGTAATTGTTATAGTTTGACTTTCATTGTACTGCAGATTTAAATCAGTTTAAAATAGTTTAATGGCAGAAAGGCAGCAAGGTGCCAGAGGGTGAAATTATCCTGTTAGATCCCTTCTGCCCAGTGAAGACTCTGTACCCAATTGCACTGGTGATACTCCTTTAGGATTGCCATGGGGAATCTCTCCCCAGGGATGGGAAGAGGCAAGTTAAAATGGAAGATATTTTAGTTATCAAATAGATAGATAACTGAGTTTGTGATGCTAGCTGAATGCAACAGTGGGGAGTCTTGTAGACTTCTACAGAGACTTTCAGGGAGTAGCTGCACAGTGGTCGGGGTTTTCCTGTGGCTGTCTTTGCTGAAATGCTCCCAGCGCCACGTGGCAGTACAGAAAGACTGAAAATCAGTCTCAGATTGTGATTTAGGAAATAAGAAAGAGAAATGTGCAGAGCTCACACTCATTGGAAGCTTTTGAAAATGTGGTTTCTACATTTAGAAATGTTAGAAATGGAAAGTGGCATTCAAAATGAAAAACTATGGGAGATTAATAAAGAACCATGAGAAAGCAGAGAGTTATAACATCTGGAAAGGCATGTCCTCTGGGGTGAAGACATCTGCAGATAAGTGGTAGTATAGACTGATGATAACCAGAGTAGAAACAGTGAAGATCAGTCTGAAGAAAAAGATCCTATTTAAACAATGTGCATGCACTCAAACAGAGGTGGAGCAGTAAGATCCATGGGCTACATTCAGCAAATTTAGGGGTACACCAGTAATGAGGAGAATCAGCAGATACATGGACAAACATGGGCTTGGGGACGATCAGCAGGTCTTCTGTGGAGTTTGTAGCTGATAGCCAGTAAGCACAGGAGCTGAGGCAATCTGATTTGTGTGCCTGGGTTTCCAGAAGGCTTTCAGGAAGATCCTCACTAAAGACTTTCAAAGATAGTAAGTTGCTGAAGATCAAGGAACACATTTGCTCATGGATTAATAACTCATTAAAAACTGGGGAAAAATTAAGTCATAGATTTAAAGGTACTGAAAAGACATTTGAATCCTCTGTGGGAGTTATTAAATCTCTTGCTGGAGGTGGGGAAGTATCAGGTAACTATTTTGGAGAAGGTTATAGTTATACTTTCATTTAACAGCATTTCCTTCTTGAGTGACATGTCATAAATGAAAGAAATGTCTCTCAGTTGCATAAAAGCAGTAGCACCTCACAGGATTCATTCAGTTTCCTCTTTTCCAGTTTCGGTCCAGTCAGGTTTTTTAGTGAAAGTGATTGTGCACTGTGAAGGCTCATGTTTCCTCTGTGCTATCTAAAAACTTAAAAGCTTTACTTCATGCTTTTTTTTTTCCCCCAGTGTACTTGACTAATTCACTAATTAAAGATGCTTTGATTTTGAAAAAAAAGAAACTCTTTTCATAGAATTATAGAATTGTTTAGTTTGGAAATGACCCATAAGATCATCAAGTCCACCCATTAACCCCGCATTGGCAAGTCCACCACTAAACTATGCCCCTAAGCACCCAATCTACATGTCTTTTAAAAACTTCCAGATCAGCCTGTTCAACACTTGACAATACTTTTGGTGAAGAAATTTTTCCTAATTTCCAATCTAAATCTCCTCTGGTGCAACTTGAGGCCATTTCCTCTTGTCCTACCACTCGTTGCTTGGGAGAAGGGACTGACCCCCACATCACTACAACCTCCTTTCAGGAAGCTGTGGAGAGTGGTAAGGTCTCCCCTGAACTTCCTTTTCTCCAGGCTGAACAACCCCAGTTCCTTCAGCTGTTCCTCATCACACTTGTGCTCCAGAACTTTCAGCATCTCTGTTGCCCTTTTCTGGACCTGCTGCAGCACCTCAATATCTCTCTCGTCATGACTGGCCCAGAACTGAACACAGGATTCAAGGTGTGGCCTCACCAGTGCGAAGTACAGGGAGAAGATCACTGCCCTGGCCCTGTTGCCACACTATTTCTTATACAAGCCAGGATGCTGTTGGCCTTCTTTGCTGCCTGGCCATAAGCTAGATCATGTGCAACAGCCGTCAGCCAGCCAGATACTCAGGTCTTTTTGCTCTGGGCAGCTTTATAACCACTCTTCCCCAAGCCTGTAGGGGTTGTTGTGGCCCAGGTGCAGAACCTGGCACTGAGCCTTATTGAACTACATACACTTATTCTTGGCCCATCAATGCAGCCTGTCCAGATCCCTCTGCAAACTCTTCCTACCCTCCAGCAGATCAACACTCCCACCCAGCTTGGTGTCATCTGCAAACTTACTGAGGGTGCACTCGATCCCCTCATCCAGATCATTGATAAAGACATTAAACAGACCTGGCCCCAGCACTGAGCCTTGTGGAGCACTGCTTGTGACCAGCTGCCAACTGGATTTAACTACATTCACCACCACTCTTCGGGCCTGGCTACCCAGCCAGTTTTTAACTCTCTGAAGCATATGTCCATGCAAAACATGAGCAGCCAGTTTTTTTTCAGGAGAATGCTGTAGGAAATGGTGTCAAAAGCTTGACAGAACTCTAGGTAGACAGCATCCACAGCCTTTCCCTCATCCACCAAGTGGGTCACCTTGTCATAGAAGGAGATCAGGTTTGTCAAGCAGGACCTGCCTTTCATAAACCAATGCTGACTGGGCCTGATCACCTGGTTGTCCTGTACATGCCAGCTACAGCACTCAAGATGATCTGCCCCATAACCTTTCCTGACACTGAGGTCAGGCTGACAGGCCTGTAGTTCCCCAGATCCTATTTCTGGCCCTTCTTGTAGATGAGCATCACATTTGCTAATTTCCAGTCAACCAGCACATCCCCTGTTAGCCAGGACTGCTGATAAATTTGAGCTGTTGAAGACAATTACAATAATACAGAAAGCTGACCTGGCTGGGGATCACAGTAACAAGTATGCACTGATATGTCCCATATCTCAGGACAGGAAAGCATCCTGCAGGACAGCCTCTGGAGCTCTAGAGGTCAACACCTCTGCAGCTCTGCTTGATATAGAAGTCTGTGCTGCAACCTTCTCTGGTGGCCTCTGTCCCTTTGAATGAAGACTACCTAGGCCCTGGTGTCTCCCAAGGTCTCCAACATGCTGGTATACATGAGGTTTAGAGGCTATTGTAATGAGCAACCCTCTGTGAGGATTCCTCTCAGATGAGTTGTTGTGCTGGTCAGTGCCAGTCGTGCTACAGGCACATGGTGCACTGATCGGCCACATCCTGGTACCTCAGGGCCACAGGATAAGTGCTCCTGCATGGACCCAGTCTGTCCTCCAGCTGCAGGAGGAGAGGTAGGAAGCCACTGATTTGGGTATTTGGGACCTCTTGGGCTGGCTGGTGGTGTGGTGCCCAGAAATACTGTTTGGGCCACTTCCACAGGTTGAAACAGGAGTTTTAAATTCTGCTTCGGATCCAGAAAAGGTGAGGTCAGGGGACCCAAATTATGTCCTTGGTGCTGAGGAGGCTGCAGTGAGAGGCAGAAGAGCTCAGGCTCCACTGACTTCCTCACTGCGAGCTATGATGAATGCAAACCAATCATCTCTCAATGAAAATTTCAAGAACAATTAAAAAAACCCTCAGATACATGTTTTGTTATTAAAATAAATCCATGAAAACTGAAATAGGTTATGACGAAAACTTTCAAAATGTGTTCTCTTCTTTTGTGCAGCCTACATTGTGGAGCTAAAAATGATATATTTCAGTGTTGCTATGGTTACTGGTACTATTCTTCTGAGACTTCAGGGGAAATGAATTGTGTTAAGGAGGGGGCTGTGTACAGGAGATAACCTCAGACCTTCATGATGGTTTAATTTATATTGGTCTTATTTCAAACTTCCATAGCCTAACCTGCACTTAGCTGAAGTAGCTGTAGTTTCATTATCTGTCTTTGTACAGACAAGTTTAAACTTAAACTGAGAATGTTGAAAGTTTTGGCCTGCACTCCCAGAAGACAGATTCTTGTGTTCATTTATTATTGCTCCCCAACATCCCATGAGATAAATACCTTGCTGGTAAACTTTCCCATTTAATTTTTGTTGAATTCCATATATATAAGAATGCAGAGGTGTTTTTGTATTAAGGATGATCTGACAACCAAAAACATTTGTTCTTTGAAGCCTTTTTCCATCCCCTTTCTCCCAAACCTACACTGACTCCATGTGGTATTTGCTGTGAATCCAGCACCACAGGATAACTCAGGCTGGAAGGGACCTGAGGAGGCCTCTGGTCTAACCTCCTGCTCCATGGTCAACTCTGAGGTCAGACCAGGGGACTCAGTTGCAGCTTGAAAACCTCTGAAGATGAAGAGTTGGTTTCTGCCCTACAAAGCCTGTGACTGCCACAGACAGGAGAGATAACAAAGGCAGAAAATGAGCCAAGTCACAGTATGGGGTTAGGGCCACACGAACTGCTGGTGGCAGAGCCAGGAGCAAAGGCCTTATCTGTGGTACTCAAGGCAAAAGAAGTCAACAAACTGTTCCGTAGACACTAATTTTATGTAGTTTCCAGTTTCTCTAGAAGTAGCACAGCTATGCAGCCCTTCACTGTAGGCAGGCCTCTCTCTGGGGTGGTGTCTATCATTGGGACATGCAGTGATAGCTTTGGTGCCAACACCATTCAGACACATTTAGCTTGTTTCCCTGCTGAATTCATTAAAGCAGACATGGTTCTGTGTTCATCTTCCTACCTGGTTGTACTGAACAGAGTGGCTTATGGCTGTTAGCACATGATGGTGGAGGGGTGCTGCCAGGAAGGGAAGAGGTTCTGCTGCTTCACGATAATGCCTTTCAGCAATGAGCTACAAATGGTTTCAGGTGAGTATGTGAATGATTTCAAATAAGGAGACATGCAGAAGTCACCTTGTTCTCATACGTTTGTGCTGATGACACTGAGTTTAAGCTAATGTGTTAGCTGTGTTCAGAGCCTACTCATGGTAGCTTAGAGCTAACACATATCTCGTCCTTCGGTTCACTAATGAGACCGTTTGTTTCTCAGCTGGAGAAAGTGAAATCGTGTACACTGATTTAAGACTAATACAATCGTGTAGGGACGTTTTAACTTTATCTAAACCTAGTTTAGTTTAAATTAAATGGGTAGTTTGAATTCTCACACACAATATTTGCATTGTTTTCATTTGGAAATCACTCTAGCTAAATCAGGGCATCCCCTGGTGTGATATAATGAGGTGTCTCCTCAGATGAGTTACACTGATATAAAGAAGCCATACACGAATGGTCAGTGCAGCATAAAACTGTCTGTAAACAGCCTTAAGGCACAGGAGATTAAGATGGCCTGCTCAGGGATTTTCACTGGTTTAATTAATTTGGTTTGTTAATTGAATTCCATTAAAATGCAGAAAAAAATTATTTTAGACAAAACCTTGAGTGCTGATCTTCCATTTGGACGTGCCAGTAGCACTGGCTGAACTGTTTGTGGTGAACGCTTCATTTGAAACGGCGCAGTGTTGGTCACTGCCAGACTATTAGTGAGCTTGACCCAATTTGCCAAACAGTTTCCCTGAAAAGCAGTTTTGAGGCCTGATGATGAGGTCATCTCTTATTTATGGTCTCTGAGCTCACAAACTATGGCTCAACTTGTAAGACCCAAGTTTGCTCTGAATAATCTATCTAAGGGGCTATGAACTGATAGGTTCTTGGCTGAGCACACCAATTTTTTAATTCCTCTGCTTGGAGAGCCATGTGCCCTATACTCACTGCCATAATGCACTTACAGGGTTGGTTCACCCAGCAGCTTGGAGTACTCTGGTTGTGGCTGCTCTGAAACCAAGGAGAATTAGAGGGAAAGAGTGGGAAAGCAAGTGGAACATACTGGCTGAAATCAAGAAATGCAGCTTTGTCAATGTCACTTCTGGAGGCCATGTTAATGTTTGGTGTCTGTGCCTTGTCTGAGCAAAAGCTGTGGGCTATGATGGCTGATCCTGAGACATGGTGTGATGCTGTAATCTGGACGAGAAGAGCCATAAAAGGGGATTTTCTCTAGAAACTAGTGTTAAGATCTTGTATAGAGAGAAAACCTCATATTCTAATTCACTGGGTCACTTTGTTTCAAGTGCTGTTTGCTTGTTCCACGTTAAAAAACAACTGACCAAACAAAACTGCAGGAGTTTCGGACAACAGGGTAATCTAAACTTCCTCTGTTTAAGTTTTAACCCGTTACCCCTTGTCCTATCACTACAGTCCCTAATGAGGAGTCCCTCACCAGAATCCTTATAATACCCCGTTCAGATACTGGAAGGCTGATATGAGGTCTTCACGTAGCCTTCTTTTCTCTAGGCTGAATAGCCCCAACTTTCTCAGCCTGTCTTCATACAGGAGGTGCTCCAGTCCCCTTGTGGCCCTCCTCTGGACTTGTTCCAACAGTTCCATGTCCTTTTTGTGTTGAGGGCACCAGAACTGCACACAATTCTCCAAGTGAGGTCTCACAAGAGCAGAGCAGAGGGGCAGGATCCCCTTCTTTTACCTGCTGGTCACGCTCCTTTTGATGCAGTCCAGGATATGGTTGGCTTTCTGAGCTGCAAGCGCACACTGAAACCAGCTCATGTTTATTTTCTCATTTACCAATACCCCTAAGTCCTTCTCCACCCAACCTGTAGGTGTGCCTGGGAAATCCACCTGGCCTTTTTAAGGTGCTCCCAATTATTCTGGAGAATTGATGAAAAGACTATCTGAGCTCCAGAGCCCCTAACCACCTCTCCCAGGGCTCTGTAGTCTTTCTTAACATTCTCTGGGCTCCTGCTATCTATATCAGTAGCACTCACATGGACGACTAGAAGTGGGTAATAGTCAGTGGGACTTACTAGACCAGGCAGCCTCTCTGCAGTACCCCTGATCCGTGCCCCAGGGAGGCAACACACCTCCCTCAAGACTGTCAGGCCGACAGATGGGTGCCTCTGTGCCTTTCAAAGCAGTCCCCTACCACTATAACCCTCCGCTTTTTCCTGGCAGCACCAGTAGTGATCTTCTTTACTGGTGCATCAGCTGGTTGTTCATGGCATGAGTGTGTTTCCTTGTTAGCCCCCTACAGAGGTGTGAAGTGGTTCTGGGTGAGGACCTCAGATGTAGGAGGAAACCACTTGCTTTTAATTGTCCTCTTCCTCCTTTTTTTGTTGTGCTTTTTTTTTTTCTTTTTCTGTTACTAGTTCCCAGCTTCCTGGGTTAATGCCGTCCTTTCCTCCATGAGCTACAATGGATGCCTGAGGCCCCTGCACAGTTTGGGCCTGCAGCAAGCACTGCAGCTTCCTCCCAGCTTTCCTGACATCTTTCAACCTATTGACAGCGTCTCGCAGCTCAGCCCCTGCTGCAGGAGGGCCTCCACCAGGGAGCACCGAGTGCAGCCCTGCCCACTGTGCACCCTCCCCTCACCAGACCAGTGCAGGCACTCTCTGCACTCCGAGCTCTGCGCTGCCCCCTCCCCTCTCATCGGCTCTGTCTGGTGCCGACGCTGCCACCGCCGGGGCAGCCAGAGCAGAGCTCCCAGACCGCCCCTGGTCATGAGCTGGGCGCTCACCATCCCGCACAAACTACCTCGAACCCACCCTGGTCGCTCGCGCTCCCTGGGGCAGGTTTTTACCCAGTCAGGGCTGGTGCCGCTCCTCCTGGCTCCGCCCCCTGTGAGTCCCTGCTCTAGTCAGCAGAGCTGCGGCTCCTGGGCAAGTCCTGTCGAAGGCTTGAGGCTCCCGCGGTGGCTCTCGCTGCTCTGAATTGAGGCTCCTGGACGCTGAGCTTCCTCCCGCTCCGGGGTTGAACGCGTTGTCTCTGGAGCTGCTCACCTTAGGAATTCTATGAGTAAGCCTTCCATTTCCTTCTCAGGTGTGCTCGCTGAGTAAGTGACCTCTTTCCAGGGCAACGCATCTCCTGGGTCCCTGGAGAGACTTGAAACATCCCGGGAAACACCGCCCCTTTCAAACAGCCTGGCTCAGTGAGAAGGGAGCAGAGGGCCTTCATCAGGGGCAAGGTTGTGTTACATCTTGGCATGCCTGTTTGGTGCAAAGTGGTAAATACCTGTCATGAAATGGCTGATAACCATGTTTCATGTGCTTGCAGCTTTGAGGTGCCACCAAGATGATGTGAAATCCTTCCCCTGCCCTAGAGTCAGACCCTGAGGAGGGAGAGCCCTTCATTTAGCCAACTGAGGGAGAGATGTCAAGAGGAGTGTAGGAGCTGGACAAGTTGAGTATTTCCTCACACCACTAGTACTGGCTTTCTCTGGGTCAAGGGCTGGGCTGTACACAGGGCTGAGTTCTGCACCTGCAAGGGGCTTATGCTCTGTTGGCTTGGGGACGGGGTGTGCTTGTGGCTGTGGCATGCCGGGTGAGGAAATACATCAGCCCTTTGGAAATTTTTCCCATCTGGTCCCTTTTGGTTTCTTTATTTTTTTTTTTGACACTCTGCAAGAAGGTGTATATGTGGCTGCATCCCTGTGCCAGCATTGCTGCTGCAAGCACCCCAGGACCCCTGGGCCTTTCTGCAGTGGTGCTTGCCCTCGGCAGGGCTCACAGGTGGGTGCTCGGGTGGGCATCTCCGGGCAAAAGGGCGGCTAGGTGGGTCCTCCTGCTCCCCGGGCGGTGGTCCCACCGCTCAGCGGCGGGTGTCTCGGGCAGGGCACCGCGCAGAAAAAGCAGGTTTGACGGCTAACGGGGTGGTTTGGGCTTGTTTTTCAGCTTTTAAGACAGCACCGTCTAGCGGGCTCCGTGAGCATTGCGGACTGCCGGAGGGGCTTCTCAGTGCCGCGGTTGGAGAGCGGCCAGCGAGGCAGCATTGTCCGCACCCGCCGCCGGCTCCGGGATGCTGCTGTCCTGCCCGGGGATGCTGCTTTCCGGTCCTGGGATGCTCCGGTTGGTCCTGGGGACTTCGTGGCTCCAAACCCAGCTAATGGTCCCAGTGCAAGCACTACTCCCCAGCATGCTGCATGGATTACTGCTCCCTGTATCCTTTCTTCAGAGTTTCAATCCATCATTCAAACTGGCATGGGACAGTATTAATAATTCTCCCCAGTTACACTTTTTTCCTTAATATTTTTTTGGCTGTGGTGGCTTTCTAGTGCTACTCCCTACTCACCCCAGCCTCAGGTAGTATTTTGCTCAGGGTTCTAAGCTGTCCCTGATCCCCAGAAAGGGTGAAAAGGAGAGGGAGAAGGAAAAGGAGATGGCAAGGAGAAGCTGAAATTCTGGAGATGTGCCAATGCAGATGCCACTGATGAAAGGCAGTGCTAAAGTCCAGAGGCCTGTGCAGTGCTCCCATGCTTGCAGAAGTGTTAGGCAATATGTAGTATAGTAGTTGCAGGGTCAGAGGACAGAAAAGACAAGAGCTACTCACTGAAAAAAGCAAACTCTGAAAGCGCTGAGCCACCTAATGTTATTTTGAAGTTGACTCTGCTTTGGGTGGACACTGGACTACATTTTAAGAGAACAACATTCTCCTTTGGTGATGTAGGTCTTTTGGGAATCATATTACTGGAATTAGCATTGCAAACCTGACCAGTTACTTGTCTAAAGTATTGACACATCTGTCTGCAGTATGAGCACATTTTGAATGTTACTGGGGTCATGTCCTTCCTTGGAACTACAGGATGTTTTCTGACAGCTTTGGAAAAGAAAGACTATACTGCAGGTTCTGATTGTCAAATTCGGGCTTTGCCCATTAGCTGTGTTCTTGACACTATATTTTAAGACATAGAGAAACATATTTGCTGGTCACAAAACTGAAGCCATGCAGGGAAGAAATTAAACATTTTAGATTTGAGGGAGAAGGACATGATGGATATTTCCCTGCTCTGCAGTAGTAGTGCTATTCCATACGAGCAAGAAGATCTGCAGATTTCCAGAAAGACAGCAAGTGCATGTTCCAGGAACACTTAGAGTGTAACAGTTGACTTTCTCAAGAAAAACTGCAAGGTCAGTTAGAGCCTTCCATTAGCACAAGCAGCATGTAGAGGAAAGTCTAGTTAATTTTTGAAATGAGTTGGTTTTAAGAGCACAAAGTGGAGGTGATACTGTTTGTCTCCCTTCCCACTGGAGAAATGATCCTGCCAATGATTTTTATCTCTTGGCAGGGGTTCAGGGTTACATATGGGGATTTGAGGGTGCAGTGACCAAACAGCTATCAGTGCAAGCAGATGAGAGCAAATAGCAATGGAACTGGGCCTGCTCAGTCCCACTCTCCTTCCCTGTACCCACAGTGGATATGGGGTTTACAGCTTCTTTCCCATTTCACAGCATGATTGGAAATAGCTGCATATGCAGAAGTTTATAGAGACATCAGAAAAAGGCACCACTGTGCTTATTCTACATAACTGAGATGTATGAGGTGGGGAGAGGGAACTGAAACCCTGAGAGAAAGACCACGTCTGTGGCTGGCTGCAGCATTACACAGCCATGGCACCCCCTGGGCACTAAAAGCACATTTGCCTTTCAGTAATTTCTGCATTATTAATGCTCAGGAAGGAAAGGATGCGCTTTGCAGAGACTCATGTGATGTGGGGCACAACAGATGCCTAGATGTGAGACCACACCAGCTATCAAGGCAGAACCACACTGGACCCACCAGCCTCACCAACTTTGCCCTGTCTCCAGCAGCTGGCTTTTCCTTGGGGTGACATGTGTCCACCCCAGCATCTCCCTGTGTGCCCTCCAGGGCAGAGCAGCACCCTGAGAAGGGGCTTGGGGAAGGACCTGAC
Source organism: Melopsittacus undulatus (assembly GCF_012275295.1). Taxonomy (NCBI): domain Eukaryota; kingdom Metazoa; phylum Chordata; class Aves; order Psittaciformes; family Psittaculidae; genus Melopsittacus; species Melopsittacus undulatus. The sequence goes on along the minus strand of NC_047528.1, from coordinate 16,439,735 downwards.
ACGATATGGCAACTGATTTCCAGCACCCGTGGCAGGTCCTGCATCCTCTGTGTGCTGCTGAACTTGAAGCTTGAGAAGAAGCAGAATTACTAAATTTAAAAAAAAGAAATCCCCTCAAAGGCAGTATAAAGCAAAGGATTTGCATTCCCTCATGCCTTCTAATATAACCATGAAGTGGAGCAATTTTGCATATTTATACTCTTACTCTACAAGAACCTGCTGAATATTTATTACTGTAATGTCTCTTGTGCCTTTCTGTCTGTTCATAAACAGCTCAATACCAGTGATTTGAGCATTCATTGCTTTAAACTGAAGCCAATAGTTACTGAAAGAAAGTGCTTATTCCACACAACATCCCCACATCTTCCACAGAAAAGGTGATTAAGGGATATCTGTAACTCAGGGGCTCTAGAATATGATAATGATGCCTTTGGGAATGAGCCATAATTAATTACCTGCCTTAGAGTGATTTTATTGTCACTGGTGGGTTTCAGACAAGCCAGCTCCCAGGTGCAGATCTCCTTTTCTTTGTAAGAGGGGAAGCATCTGTATAGTTGAACACAGCATGTCCCAGCTGGGCATCCTGGATCTTCGCAAGTTAAGCACAAGGACTTTACATGTTTTCATGTAGGCAAGGAAAGAACCAAATGGGTGGGTGTAAAAAATTGTAAGTAAACATGCAAAGCTGAAGCCTTTGTTTGTTTTTGTTTATTTTTTTTTCCATTGGAAGTGAAAACTGCACAAAAATGTCGAAGCTGTTTTCCCCAAAAGTGGTAGTTTGCTTTGTTAGGAAAACAACTTCATGCTCACTCCTTTGCTTGGGCTTCACACTTTTGTGGATATGCATCAGTAAGTCCTTCTCAGTCAGATCTGGTAGATGGGTAGGCCAATGAAGACACCCAGATCATGGAGCATGTGTTTAGAGCTGAGACTGACATGGATACCTGTCCTGAGCTGCTGATTTCTGGGGAGGCAGCATGTCAGTGGTGGAGCTGAGCTGGCCATAGGAACACCCCCTGCTCTGATTGCTGCTGGCACAGCTCCTAAAGTGGTGCTTATCCTGGTCACTCCTTCAGAGCTGTGACCTACATTAGAGTGAGTCTGTAATGAGAAAATTTTCCATTCATCTTGTAGAAATTTGTCCTTTCAGAATGTACTTGATTTTTCTTTTGGGTTTGTTGTACTAGGTTTGATTGTGTTTTGTTTTCACGCAGGATGGTAAGAGGAGGATTGGTGTAAAAGACAAGCCAGAGGATTCACACCAGGACTAGGATGGTTCTTGGCTATCTATTCAGACAGACTGTTCACTGTTTCTTGTCTTAATTTCCTCAGGAAGAGAGGTTTATGGGACCATGTCATTGCTCTCTTCTTTTGTTTCTCTCACCTGAGATCATCCTAGATCTAGTTTCAACCATGCTGGACAGGAAGGTAGATGTATCAAATAAATAAGGTGAAATGTCAGCATGTATTTAGTGAAAATAGCTGGAGAATCTTGGTTTCTTATGGAGAGAAAAAACAAGGGGGTCCTGCCTTATTAGACACCAGAGAACCCAGCCCATCTGACTGGGATTGACAGGGGAGTGCTAGATACTGGGACATACTGGTTCTGCTGCTAACACAGGTGTTCAGTCAGTTCAGCAGTGGGAAGATACAACCCACACCCCATCCAGTCACATGCCAGTGGGACATTTCTGAGCACTGAGTCCTGGTCTCTGCTGCAGTTCCTGGGTGGGTACTTAGGGCAGTAGGGATTTAGAGGAAGGTCTGGTCCCACTGCCTACTGGGACAGTCAATGCCTGTGACACCAGTGCCTTCATCAGCATCCTGTGAGAGAGACCGCTGAACCCTCATAGGGTGGCTGGACAGTGCCATCTCAGGCCAGCTACCCCACCACAGATGTGGTCTGTGGTGGTGACATGATGCATGGGTTAGCTGTACCCATTTTTCTTAGAAGGGGGATAGAGACAAGAGGTGGCACAGTGTCTTTCTCTGCTCTAGAGGGAATTGTCCAGGGGGATTTAGATTTCTCTGCTATTGCAGAGAAGCTGCGCAACAAGCTGTTAGTGCTATCACCCTTTTCAGAAATATGGGATAGGGTTTTAATATGATGTTCACCTTCTTTTCTTCAAGCCAGGTGCAGAACTGAGCCAGATGGGTGCGGTCTGTATTGACAAGGGCACTCGCTTTCTAAGAAGGGGTTTTGTTCATCTATCCATCTGCTTAGTATCCATGCAACAGTGAAATGGCACAGGTTTTGCATATTTATACCCTTGTTCAGCCTGCAGCACTATGAGAACCAAATGACAGGATCAGAGGGAAGTTTTCCCACTTAGAAATGCTCCAGCAACCATAGCAGAATAAATGTGAACGGAATGTTATCATTTAATTATTTTTAACCAATAGTAAAGCTTGGCAGGTTCTGCAAAGAAGTATCCATCAGTGTTAGCTCAAACAGAAGTTGTGCTTTTGTGTTGGTATTCACTCTCTCCTCTGTAATGGTGTTCTGAGAATATGCACAGAAATGATTTGCACTCAGCTGAATGCATGTGTGTTGTGGAGAGGCCATTCTCCAGAAGGGATGGTGGCCTTGTGATTGAGTGCTGTTGCAAACTTTCTCTGTGACCTCGAGCAAGTAATTTCAGGGGAGCATTTTGGACACTGGGCCATCAGTTAGAATCTGAGTGCTAGATCCTACCTTGTGCCTTTGAAAAATTTTGCCCTGTATGTATCTAAAGAGCTTCAATTCCCCTTCTGCAAAATTTGGATAATCACATTTCCTTCTTCTCATCTATAATTTGCATTGTCTACTTACAGCACAGACTGTTGTAGGCAGAGGCTGTCTCTACCAATGGGCTTCTGGGGCTCACAAAGCAGTTCTGAGACCTGTGGAACTGCTGTTGCAGAAGTAAATCTGCATAGAGTGAAAAACCTTTCCAAGGTTCCTGAAATGGCATCCCCAGACTCCCTTGATTTCCTGGTAGCCATGTGTCATTCTGGGCAGGGAGCAGAGGGCACAGAAACATGCCCTACCAGGTCTGTGTGATCCCTGTTGGCTCCTCTTGGGTTGTGATGTGCCAGGCACAACCTCCAGGCTCTACATCCACCATGGCTAGAAAGTCTGGAATCCTGGAGGTCCAGAAAGATCAAAGCAGCTGACACAGTGGGTTTTTTACCCCACATAAATACAATATGCTCACATGCCATATAGAAGAGGAAAGTGCAAGATAGGGTGTAAGACAGGGCAACTTTTTGCAGAGTGAGAGTGACTGTGAATAGCTCACCAAAAGTGCAGAGATAACCAGAGATAGTCTCAGTGCTTTTGAACTGTTCTCATTAAGTGACAGGTTAAATTACTTCTGTGAGTAGTTTCCAGATATAGAATCATAGAATCATAGAATAGTTAGGGTTGGAAAGGACCTTAAGATCATCTAGTTCCAACCCCCCTGACATGGGCAGGGACACCTCACACTAAACGATATCACCCAAGGCTTCATCCAACCTGGCCTTGAACACTGTCAGGGATGGAGCATTCACAACCTCCCTGGGCAACCCATTCCAGTACCTCACCACCCTAACAGTAAAGAATTTCTTCCTTATATCCAGTCTAAACCTCTGCTGTTTAAGTTTCAACCCATTACCCCTTTTCCTATCACTACAGTCCCTAATGAATAGTCACTCAGCAGCATCCCTGTAGGCCCTGAACCTGCTATAATGTTGGCTACTGGCTGCCATTGTGTAAATGGACACTATAGCTAACTGGAAAATGTCTTCATGTGGTGGCAGAATATGTATTACACACCTTTGTGTATGCCCAAGATCCATGGCCATTTATGTGTTCAAAGAGATTATGCTGGACAGAGGCATAGTGAACACTGTGTGGAGGCAGAAATGTCACTTAAAAAAAAAACACTTATGTAGTATAAAAAAGAAATTCTAAAATTATCTCCCAAGTCAGACAAAGTCTGTAACCTCTCCTTTACTCAGCAGGCTCAAAGGCCAGTGCAAGTCAAGGCTGAATGGAAGTGCAAGGGTTTCCCACAGCAACACACTTTCAGGACCAGATCTACTATGCCATGAAGGGCAGGGGATCTGAGCTTCAACGAGAGTGACCTCAGCCTGGCTCTCATGTTTGCAGTTACTATCCCTCCAGCTCACCCTGGACAGCATTTGACAGAGATAAAGGTGGTGAGTAGGACATGTGCAGCTCCGCTCCTTTCCATGTTGGGGTTTCCTCCCTAACCTTTGAGCTGGTAGTGATGCCATGGCAACACTTACCTCTGCCTGCAGTGTTATCTGGTTTGTGGGGCAAGGTTTTGGTAGCGGGGGCTACAGGGGTGGCTTCTGTGTGAAGCTGCTGGAAGCATCCCCCATGTCCAACAGTGCCAATTCCAGCCAGTTCCAAGACAGACCAGCCTCTGGTCAAGGCTGAGCCCATCCGTGATGGTGGTAGCTCTTCTAGATAACATAGGTAAGAAGGGACACCTCCCCCCCCCCCCCCCCGTGCAGTATCAATTGCAAACAGAAAAGCGAGGAGTGAGAGTATATGAGAGAAACAACTCTAGAGACACCCAGGTCTGTGCAGAAGGAGGGGAGGAGGTGTCCTGGGCACTGGAGTAGAGATTCCTCTGCAGCCCGTGGTGCAGATTATGGTGAGGCAGGCTGTGCCCCTGCAGCACATGGAGGTCCACGGTGGAGGACCTGGCAGGACCTGTGGCTCAGTGGAGAGAGGAGCCCACACTGAAACAAGTTTGCTGCAGGACTGCTGACCCCATGGGGATCCATGATGGAGCAGCGTGAAGGACTGCAGCCCGTGGAAGGGACCCACTCTGGAGCTGTTCGTGAACAGCTGCAGCCCATGGGAAGGACCACATTGGAGAAGCTCTTGGAGGACAGTCTTCTATGGGAGGGACTCCATTCTGAAGCAGGGGAAGAGTGTGAGGAGTCCTCCCTGAGGAGGAAGAAGTGGCAGAGACAACGTGTGTTGAACTGACCATAACCCCCATTCCCTGTCACCCTGTGCCACTGCAGGGAGGAGGTAAAGAAAATCAGGAGTAACGTTAAGCCCAGGAAGAAGGGAATGGTAGGGGGAAGGTGTTTTGAGATTGGTTTTATTTCTCACTATCCTAGTCTGACTGATTTGCAATAAATCAAACTTATTTCCCCAAGTTGAGTCTGTTTTGCTGGTGATGGTAACTGCTGAGTGATCTCTCCTTGTCCTTAACTTGACCCACAAGACTTTGGCTGTATTTTCTCTCTCCTGTCCAGCTAAGGATGGCAGCGACAGAGTGGATTTGATGGGCACCTGGTGTCCAGCTAGGGTCAACCCACCACAGCGTCCTTGCCTGACTCCGCTCTGCAGATGTCTCAGAGCTTCTCTGGAGCTGTGCAACCACAAAGGCCGTATCAGAGCTGGGCTTTGGGGCAATGGGTACAGGCAGTTGGCCCTTGCCACAGATGTGTAGGTGAAAGCTGGGACTGTGGACAGAGGCTGGAGCTCCCGGCATCCATAGCCTGATACCATTTGATTGTGGATGCCATCCCCACGCGTTGTATTAGGGCTTGGTACTGGGCTGAGCCTCCCCTGGCAGTTCTGCCTAATGGGCTGCAGCAACCAGCCAGGATAAGGGTCTCCACAGGTCCTGAGGAACCAGCCTTGCCCCACTCCATCGTTCATGTGCGGCATGATCCTGCTCTTCTCCCAGGCCTGGAGCTGCCCTGTTGTGTCATGCTCTCCACAGCAAGATGGTGAGGAGCAGTCAGAGGGGAGGGGAGTAACCTGGTGGCTCCCCATGAGCTGGCCTGGGATCAGCCTCCCACCTGGCCCAGGGGTCAATATCTCCCATGGGAATCCCTTTGGCAGAACTGCCACCATAGCCTGCTCCTGCATGGCTCTTCCAAAGACTCAGTTCTGCTTTGGCAAACCAAAACACCAGATCCAGGGTGCTGAGTCTGTCTTGCGATTGTGCTCGCAGGTACTTGTTGCTGATCTGGTTCCTTATCTCAGGTTTCTGCTGTATCAGCTCTTCTAAGCTGTCCGTTGCGTCCTGCCTGGGCTCGCTCCCCAACTGATGCAGGTGGCAGGATCTCTGCTGCAGAGGCACACACGTTTCTGCCTCAGTTCCTTCATCAATCTTTTATTTTAAACCTATCTTTCTGTTTTCTCTCCAACCCCTCCCTCTACCACTTTTAGTATACTTGTTAATGTAGCTGCAACTTTCCACAAAGCCCAAAGCAACCTTGGTAAGTCTTGAATTTAGTGCTGTCCTGGCAGACTGTAAATGCTTTTCCTGTGTCCTCTGGAGCACTTTTGCTCATGAGTTCACCAGCTGCCATGGCTGGGCTCATACTGCAAGACCCAAATCCTAAACCTTGCTGTGGAGTCTGACTTTCCCTCTGTGAGCAGTCTTGTTTTCATCTGGGTTGTGGTGCAGTGAGATCTGAGCCTCCCACTGGGGTCACAGTGTTTGGGCTCCTGTCAGCCCATGCAAGGATGTGCCTCAAGCAAGACGCACACGGCTCCAAAGACCAAAGTTAGTTTTTGCTAGCTAACACGCACAGGGTATCTGAGGCTTAATGAGCACAGCTCACCAGCCCCATACACAACCCCAGTGCCTTGCTGGCTGCACAGGCACAACCTCACAGTGAGAAGAGTTGGTCTCTGTGGCCCTAGCACATTGTCAATGGTGTTTCCTTATTTCACCTCCCTGTTTGCTTCCTGATGGTTTTATACCTTCCCACAGTGGGGTTTTTCTCATGCACCCTTGAGCTGGTGGAGGTGTCATCTCAACCACCCTACCTGTGCCTGTGGTGTCATCTTGTGTGCTTTGCCTCTGCTCTACAGATTCCCTGTGGCTCCTTCTGATGACTGTGCAATGCCCGCAGCAGCCTAAGCCATGGCCATGCAATCATGAGGTGGGCTTTGTGTCCTTGGGCACAGGCTGTTGTCCCCAAGAGAATTAAGGAGGTAATGACTGAGATTGGAGACAGAGGTTTACATTCCCAGCTGCTGCTGGAAATGGTGGAACAGCCAGTTGAAAGAGGGAAGGGAACTCAGGTGATTCTTTGCACAGCTCATGTGAAGAAATGGGTGCTGCTGGTACCAGGTCTCCAGGACCATGACATGTCTCTCCTGATTCGAGTAAGGTCAGTTTGGGTCCACCATGCAGGCTGTAACACACCAAGCAGAGACACACATTGATGAATGCTAGAAATGTCATTGAGATTTTCCACTCTTGCTCAGAACAAAAAGGTTTTTTCTAAGCAATATAACTGCAGTAATTGGAGTGTATCAGCAGGATGTTTGAGCAGTGTGGTAATAACAGTGTTGAGTTGCAGTGGTCTGGAGAGAACTGTAAGTTGTATGTTTTGCCTGTGTACATAGACTGGCACATTGCATTTGTAACCACAAATCAAGCCTATCTGTATGATTTACTTTCTTCTCCTACCATGTCCCTTTATTAAGTTAAATCAGTCATCCCACTGCTCTGTGATTTATGGCTTTATATTTTGCTGTGAATGTGTCATAAAGCAAAAAGCAGAAGTTTTGATGTGTTTTGATGTATTTTGATGTATTAGTCAAATCAAACTTGTGTGCCTAGGGTGAGATTGGAAGAATTTAGTTTCCTCTTGGGTTAACTCTGACAGATGATACAAATTTCCATCCTTCCTTCTTCTTCCTCCTCCTCCCTAACCCACATCTGGCTGTAATGAAAAGCCTTGACATAGGTGGTGGCCAAGGCTCAGGAATTTCCCAGTCTCTGAACCTGTTCTGGCAAACCTTGACTTGCTCTTGTGGCACTTGAGGGTTCTATGGCACCTCTGCATGAAGCCATGGATGGATGGATGGATGGGTGAAGCTGAAGAACTCAAGAACCCCAGCCCAGGTTGCCCTGATGATCTCCAACAGCTGCGTGTGGCTGACATCAGCCATGGCCAAGTGAGTGTTCAATGACTCCAAGGATGAATATGCCACCAGCTGGCTGCCTGGGCAACATTATGTGGTATGGTCAGTCTTCGTCTTCACCAAGGTTCATACAAGGAAAATCTGACCAATGTGGGAGACCTTGTGCTGGGAGGGAATGAAAAAGGAGTTTCTCATTCAAGTGGAGAGGGAAACGGCTAGTCAAATGCCAAGGCCACTGTCTGAGGAGTGCTGCAGCCCAAACATGTTGGCTTACCCATCACTCCATGTGCTTTCCACTCTAAACCTGGACACAGTTGTACTTTTGTGTTGGAGTAAAATGCAGAGAGGCAATCATGGCCTACCATGGCACTGTTCCCTCTTCCAAAATGAAGTCATCATCTATCCCCATCACACCCCTTTAGGTATGCTAAGCAGCTCCAGTCACCCCTGATCTCTCCACTATGCCAATGGGGTACATGTCCACAGGCCCTAGAAAGGCCTGTAAAGGATTTGCACCTCCTTAGAGATCTATTTAAAAGCACTTTTTCTTTTTTGTTTTGTTTTTTTTTAGTTTGCTGAGGGAAGGTCCAGTTGTGTGTCTAAATTGCCTCTTTTTATCTCCTGTTTTTCCCAAGGGTAGGAAGCAGTTATTCCCCAAGTCCAGCTCTTCTCCTTTCGATTGGAGGCTTGAGAGCTAGTGAACTAGGATACTAATGATGTTTATTAACTAAGCAAAGCACACATCTAAAAAGCTTGTGACATCTTTACCTTATAAACACAGCACTGTTAGGTAGCTTAATTCACAATTATGTCACTGCAAGTAATATGGAGTGACAATTCTATTGCTTATTACTAGTATTAGTACTGATACATAACTATATTACTACAAAGAAATCTTATAAATCAAGCACTTATTAAGATGCAAGTCTATTGTCTTTCTTCCTGCACATAGTATTAAGGTATGAAGTCTATCCTTCCTTATAAATTTGCTTCTTTACTGCATCATCCCACACCAAGTCTTGTGAACCAGCTGGTCTCTCTGGTGGAAAGACCAGTGTAGTCTCCAAGGAGGGTTCCTTCCAGAATCCCTGGCAGTGTTGGGTCCACAGCACAGCTTTGGCATCTGCACTCCTTCCATTAGAAGCTTCTCACCCTTCTTCGCTCTCCATCTGATCTCATACCTCACTGCCCATTCTTTTCCTTTTCCTGCACCCACATTTTTGCCTTCATTGTGGCTCTTTTTTTTCCCAAGTAAGCAATCCTCGGTCACAATTCTGTTTGTTACATTCATACCCAAATTCAGTGTTTCTGACACTGTTACTTGGGCGTTTTAGACTTATTATGGTATTACTGATACGATTCTTTAGATGAAGGATGTCTTAAATCCTGACTGTATGGTCCACAATGGTAGCATTTGATTTACATTTTATGCTTTTTTGGGCAGAACTACCTTACTTTAACCTTACTCACCTACCTCAGTATGTGTGTATATTGAAATATATGCATGTATATGTACATAAATATATGCATACGCACACAGAGATACATAGTCACTAACAATAGTAACAAGTACTTACTATGTGCATTAAACATAGTGTGTATGACCTTAGAATAAAAATGTAAAGAAGAGTACAGTCATGGGATGAAAGTGACAGCCTTCTGATAAAAGTGACTAGACAGTAGGTCTAGCCTACTCACCAACTGTCAATCACTTGTCACCAGAGGAATTCAATCTTGGGAACTGGGATTAATTTTGGGGATACAGACCACTCCAAATCTGATCTATGAAAGGTGTCCCTGCCCATGGCAGGGGTTTGGAACTAGATGAGCTTTAAAGTGCCTTCTAACCTAAATCTGTCTAGGATTCTATGATATTAAAGAAACAAAAGTTGGGACCAATAAGAACAGAACATATTTCTAGGTCAGGATGACCAAAACTGAAGTTTTGTTGTGGGTCAGCTGAAAGAGTGATGTACAGTCTCTCTCAAGGTGCAGAGTCCTCAAATATGGGTGTGTCAGTGACACTAGGTAATAGTCCATGGTGAAACACACAAAGATAGAAAAGTACTGTTTGTCCGCTTTGGCTCCTCCCTGAAAGGTCCCACTTGGGCTGCTCCCATAAAGTCCAGCTTTGATTCCTCCCCAGAAAGTTCAGCTTTAGAACTCCCCAGAAAAGTCCTGACCCTTGGATACCTTTCTAGATATTGCTGGACACTTCTTCTGATGTAGGCTGGCCCCCTGTACCAGAACGAGTGTGCATTTTTCTTAGTATAAAAGCCCGAGCCTCATGTGATGTGGAGAGGCAGACCGTTATACAACCCAGGTCAAAGTTGCCTCCTTGGCGACGCCCGCTAAGGAATGCCTGCCACCTCACACTGTGATGATGTTTCTCAGAGCTGGTTTCCTGATCATCATCACATGGTCTTTGGGGTTGGTAAGACAACCAAACATCAGAGATATCCTTTGCAGTATCTTTTGTTACCTCTATATTTTCCCCGTATTAATAAACTAGTTATGATTCTTCATTGTGTTGCGTTTCTCTCAACCCAGAATCCTCAAACTCTGGAACAATGGGTATAAAATGGGTCTTCACTGCAGTTGGGAAGTGTATCTTTATTGTGAATGTACCACTGCTGATGTATGCTGCAGTGCTGCAGCTGCTGTAAGCTTTTTGCTTTTGCTTTTATTTCTAGGTGTATTTTTGCTTACATTGCTTTTGCTGCCTCGAATATGCTATCACAGCTATTAGAAAAAAAGCACAAATATATTACTAAGTGTTAAAATGAAGTTCCCTTTCCCACCCTCTTTACATCTGATTTTTTTTGTAACCTGCTCTGAAACTTGGATGCATTAAAATGGCAACAAGCTGAATGGTTGGTGGGTGCATTTTTGTCATAAAATGGCAGTTGTGGGGCTGTTCCATACAGGAAAATGAGCTGGAAGCAGAGGGTGACCCCAGCAGAGGCAGGACAGTGTAACCATTGACCAGGCACAGTCCCACAGAACCTGGGCAGAACCAGATTCTATTGACTGGCCAGTGATCATCAAACAAAGTGAGGTAATGACAGTGGTCCAAGGTCAATGCAGGAAGGCTAGTGAACAAATCAAGACTGTCAGGGCACAGGGCTGGACATCAATACACTTACAGCATAGCTCAGGCAGGGACAGAGGCCCAAGCTGAGTTTAAGTGGAACTCCAGGACCAGTCGATAGTGGGTGCACAGAAAGAAATTCTGGGTCAGGTTGATCAGGACAATTAAGGCACTCAGGGCATTGATAACTGGATTGGGAAACTGCTGGTGAATTAATTCCTGGGGGACTTTGCAAGGGTTAGGTTGGTCCCTTCTGGATAGTAGAGCTAAGAGGTTTGCTGGTCCTCAGAGCTGTCTTCCAGATAGAAACAACATTCTTCAGTAGAAGGTCTGGACTCACACAGCCTGTCAGGTTTACAACAGAGGCATCATCTTGCCTGTCTCCCAGGAAGTCTTTGAAAATTTCCTTTAGCCTGTGGGTGAGACAGATTATGATTTTAAGTGTCTGGAGGACTGCTGGGTTTCCAAATCCCATGACCTTTGGCAAGCAATGCTGGCACTCTGCACTGGTTCCCCTGAGATGGCCTTGCAGCTGGAAGCCAGGCAGTATCTCTGGGGTATCTCTGGTGGTATCAGACAACAATGTGGCAACTGTTGCTCAGCATTGTCAACAATACCCAAATAGTGGTTGTGGCCTCCTTAAAGCTAAACTTAGCGTCACCAACCACCTCTCCCGTGTCAGGTACAACAGCACACTGAGACTATCTGTACTCAACTCAATACATTCCCCGCTCCCTCCTTCATGGGATCTGTGATGCTGTCACTGTGACATTAGGAGATGTTTCTTGTGCAAGAAACAGGGAAAGGGAGGTGGTGTGGCCATATCCTTACACTGGGTTTTCTCACTAGTCCTGTATAAGGGGGCACCTTTTTTGTCCCTTACATGATCCCTTTTATTTTTTCCCCAAGGCCAGACACATACTGAGCTGTTTAACAAGAATATAGCCAGCTGGAAAGTAATTTTTCTACTCTGCCGGCACTTGTGAAATAACATCTGGAGGACTGTGTCTGATTTTGTGCTCCCAGTACAAGAAAAACATTGAACCTAAATCTCCATGACGATATTATTTTTACTGGCCATCTTGCTTCCCCATGACATGTAAGATGAATTGAAGGTGTTGGGGTTTCTGCTGTATTTTACTCCCACTTTGTTTTAACTGGGCATCACAAAAGGGTTCAATGATGCTCATCACAGATGAGGTGACTCCTTCTTTTGTCAGTCCTACCTCATGCCTGTTGAGGAAAGTAAAATATATACCACTTGCTTTGATCTCTTCCTTGGGAATGTTCAAGACTTGATGTAGCTGACCTTCTGTATCCTTGGAGTCCATTCCACAAATATACTCTAAATCACATGATCTTTCATGGTCAGTTGAGAGCATATTTTTTAAGATAGCATGTTTATAAAAAATTGTTTCTCCCTGTAGGTTGGAAATGGGGATTGTTGCTTGACCCTGTAAATACTTTTTTCTAGAACAGAATAAAGAAGAAGAACAAGAATTAGTTACTACAGCGTAAGATGCTTCATTCTTGTTCAATCCCAGAAGGAATTTAGCTGTACAAATAGGTTCATGCAGCAAGAATGAGCAACCAACATTCACATTCGAAATGCAGAGTTCAGCAAAATGCTTCAGGACTTTATAATGGCAGAAAATACTTGATAATCTGACCTGAGCTTTAAGGTTTATCAGACAGGAGAGAAACAAAAATAACTGGTGGCAAGTCTTGATGTGAACAACTCTGGTCCTAGCCAAAGTTGCAGCTGCCTTGTAAAAAGAATGGGAAATACATCTAGAGATATTCCTGATGAGCACTGCAACTGTACCAGAATTGAGGTGACTGCTCACTGCATTTTCCCCCATGCAAGTCATTTGGTCACATTTGGGAAGCTTTATAATGTTGTAGACCTCTGTGAGGATCTGACAGATCTGATGCAGGACCTACAGAAAGTTAGACTTAACACTGCAACTCATTTCTACAGACACCTACATTTAGATGTCTTTGGAGCTGAAGCCCAGGCTGGGACCTTGAAGTTTAGTAAGCTATATGCTTTCAAAAAGTTTTACATCAGCATACATTTATATATGATTTTTACCTTTCTTTTAGAACAGCATATTCCTGGTATTGTCCAGGTTTCTTGTAAAAAGCAACACAGATCTTGGATGGCTCTTCAGAAAACTGAAATTTTTTTTTACATCATGGCAACAAACTCTAGGGTTATTGTTGGTTCCGCCTTAAGTATTTTATCAGACAGGTATGAGTTCTCCAGGCAGCTATTGGAAGGGAAAGAAATACATCAAGACACCTTCCACCAGTATGTTGCTATCTTCACCTGATCCACTTCAGGGCTCCAGGGCAGCATTCAGACACTCACATGCATTTCTCCAAAGCTCTGGCTGCGTCTCCTGGAAAATAAGTATCTTCTCCATCATTTCTTCCAGTCCTGTACAAATATCCTGGTTACCATAAAGCATTTATAGTGGTCCCAACCGCCAAGATGCAAAGATCAAGCTCTGTGTGAATAACTCAGATACAGATGGCATGCTATAGACCAAGTAGCATTGGAAAGAGACCAACTCCTGTCTTCAAAGGCCTCTAGCTGTGTCCATCTCCATCTGCTGGTGGAGGAAGGACTTCAAGGGTGGAGTAGCCTTACAGGAACTATACCTCCTACCAAAGATAGCTCTTTTCCCTGCAAGCTCCCAGATCTCAAGCTCCTTGAGGTCTGATGGGAAATCCCACAGCATTGAAATTCACATCAACAAACCTGCCACTGGGTCCTAGGTTTTCTTTGCTTTCACCATCATCTGCAAATGAGGAGAATGCTTGGATTAACATCATCAGAAGATGCACTAAGAAAAACTTGCAAACTGGGAATGGGAGAGAAGCTCTTGGAGTTAAAATCCTCATAGCTTTAGTATGGTCCTCTGGGTCTTTGAACCAAGAATCCCAGTCCACTTGTTGTGTGACCTCCCATCTAGCCGAGCTCCACCATTGCTTTTTGGAAATAGGGAGATGAAGGAATCTGTGCTCCTGGAGGTAAGGCTGGGGCTTACCCTGACCATTAGTGCTTAGCATACCCTACACATCGGTGGAGTTATGGGTGGGGCAAGAGGTGGAACACTGGCATACAATGATACTGAATGATCAACCTTTAGTCTTCTCGTACCAGTTGTATTTGTTCTCCATGGGCAGTTCAGCTAAGTACTGCATTCAATCAGTTTACATGTGGCATTGCCAGGAGCCTGACTCTCAGCCCAGCCCTGCAAACTCAGTCCTTCACAATAGTTAGCATCATATTTGCATTAGAGCAGAGATGGGTATGCTAAAATATACTCATCAGTTACCTCTTCTGTTAGAGATTCTTTGCGACACTGGCTCCTCTCTCCTCTGGTAATCCAGGATCTTTTTCTTGGAAAACAAAGGCTTAAAGTTAAAAACAAAGAAACGCATAGCAATGATTCAAACTGCACAGGGCCAGGGAGGGTGCAGAGCTGAAGAGCCATTCAGCCCTTCTTCCAACATATTTTTCCATGGCTTCTCATTTGCACACAGGAAGTTATGAATGCAAAGAGCAGAGCTGCATCTCATCATAACTGCAAGTGAACCTTGCAACTTCCATGAGAGTAACCCACTATATCAAAAAGAACAATGCTATCCTGCATGATATGAGGGTGGAAAATACAGTCCTCATCAACTGTCTCCGGGGGTCCCCAAGAAGTTTACTATGATTGAATTTGCTCTTTGGTAGGTTCCATGTGATTCCTGCTCAGAAAACATTCTGGCTTCCTTGAATACTGGGGTTCCTGGGTTTCTGATAGTCCCACTTGACTGGAACCAGCACTCATGATAACGCTCCCTCTCCAGTGACACAGCAGACTGCTGCTGGTATGCTGAGACTTGCTGGGCATGGGTGTCCTCCTGGGGTGGCACTGCTGTGCCATGGGAAGGAGAAGCATATGTGCACCAGTGGCCATAGAGTTTCCCTGTTATGTGAGGCATCAGCCCATGTCTCTATTGATGATGGCTTTTGAAGAAACTCTGGCATTTGAGACCATGTCACAGCAAAGCTTTGGCCAGGCAAATGAAGTAATTCCTATGGGAGCAGGCAAAAAAGAGAGATAAACAATGTACAGCTTAATACTGTTTATCTCAAAGCAAGGGTACTGACAACACAGAAATCCCAGGGTCTTAGGCTGTTTTAGCCCAGTCCAGTAATGCCCAAATGTTCACAAGAAATTTGAAGGCTTATTCACACTTAGTTTTTACCCTGCTCCTAAACTGTAATACAGCAAGCAGTACAATTTGTTAGATCAGAACTTTTACAGATTGGTAGTGGAGTTCATTAGCAGCAGAAGGAAGACAAATTCAGTGGGAAACCCTGAATTTTCAAGCAAAGATTTTACTTTTTATGTGAAATAAAGTGAATGGTCTTTTAGTGTAAATTGGCCTTCTCCAAACCGATTTCTTACATGGGAAAGAAACAGGTCATACCTCAATTTTCACATTTTTGTTTGTTTTATTTGGATGAAGAAAAAGCAAAATCTCATTTAATTTGCCATGATGATGGCAATAAAGAAGGCAAAGTAAAAGAAAAAGTTTGCAGAACTATCCTGAAGAAGCAAAATGACTGGATATTGAGTGAACATAGCCAGATGGAAATATTTTCAGAGTACAAGCAGCACTGTGGTACTGTCAGGGCCACCCTTTTATTTCTGCCTCTTCCATACAGAAACATTCCCACACCCCAGTGACGGGGCATAACATCCCTTTGGGATCACCAGCTTGCGAGAACAAACAAGGACCATACACAAGCTTAATGGGGCTTTCTGAGTGACAGAAGAGGAAAATCTCTTCTTTGTCATTAAATATCTCAGTTTAAGGATTTCAATCACCAGTAATAATATAGAAGCACCCTAGGTAAAGCCTGATTTTCTCTCTGTGTGACTTCTGTCACAAGAGTTTTGCCCTGAGGAGCAACAGGAAGGACAGTGGGATTAAAGCTCAGCACAGTGATGACTACTGCCTCTGATTATTAGGGAAAGGCTGGCCTATCATTGAACCAAGGAGATGTGCAAACAGGGCCAAGAGGGCAGCAGCCCATGGGGAAACATTGACTGTCCAGCACTTGCTCCCCTTTGCACAATATCAGACAGCTTGAGCTGTTGAACAGAAAGATTCCTGCCCATTTCAGCCTTACCCAGCCCTGCTGAACAGGCAAACTACCACAGCCCCCAGCTCAGCTCACGCTTCACCCCAGGGCGCTGACAGCTCAGGCAGGATGGCTGGTCTCTATCCTGTGCTCCTTAGGCTTTGCTGCAGCCTGAGAGCTCCTCTGCACTTCTGAACCTATTACACACATGTGGGGTGACTGGCACCCACCCTTGGCCCCACGCATCATGGAAAGCATGTGCAGAGCCAGCTGCTGAGACCCACTCCTGGTCCTGGGGCCCACAGGTGCTCTGTGGCAGGACAACTACTGCTTCTGATACCTTCTGCCATTCCAAGGTCTGCTGTGACTGCCAGCCAAGCTTAGAGAAAAGGCATCTCTAGGCCCTTGAGGAGCTGCCAGTCTGTCACTGAAAACAGCCTGTAAGAAATAGAGTTGAAAAACTGCCAGTATTGACTTTTTTCCTGTATTTGCTACTTTATACAGCTGTAAGGATGAGAAAGGAAAAATGCTGAGCTTGAAGCAAAACCAGAGTATTATAACATTCTCTTTGAACGTGTCTGTGTTACTGTATTGAAGCTCTTGCTTGGTTTTCATTTTAGGGCTTACATTTTTCTAAAGCTTGTATTTAAGTCCCATTCCATTTTTTTTTTCCCTGTAAAGAAGCCAGTCAACCAGCTCATCAAAAAAAGACCCTGGAAAAACAAAATTCCACTGTAGAGTTTTCAGTGTTCGAAACCCTAAATCCTGCTGAGAACCACAGAAATCAGCATCACAATACATCATTTTAAACAAGCTTTTCACAACAAGGGATACTGTAAAAGGAGCAACACATATTACAGGATACATTTTGCTTGTTTCCTTATCAAAAAGTAAAGATAAACCCTAGTTCTGTAACATAAACTACACTATCTATAGAAGTATTGTCCCTATTAACTTTAAATTGGTATTTGCCTTATTACATTGATGATCTTTCATCACTGTACCAAATTTTAAGAATAGGCAAATATCCCAAGTTATCATATTAAAATCCATACTTCTATTCCAAGTATCATGTATGGTAGCCTATGGGCACATCATCCGTATGACCTGCCATTTTTATTTACTGAAATAATTCTTGCTGAGTAAGCCTTTTTGTGTGTGTGTATGTGGTAATGGTCTGCTAGAAAGAGCTCTTCTGGTGGGGTTTCCAAACAGCAAAGTTATTTAGTCCTGGTGATGGACTAAATTAGGTACTTACAAAAATTCTGAGCTCTTTGAGCTAAAAGAGATTATGCAGTTTGATATCTTCTGAGTTTGTCCTTGGAACTTAATCTTGCTAGTCGGGTTAAGGACAATAGAAAGGGCTTCTTCAAATACATAGCAAATAAAACTAACACAAGAGGCAATATAGGCCCACTGCTGAACGAGGTGGGTGCCCTGGAGACAGAGGATATAAAGAAGGCAGAGGTGCTGAATGCCTTCTTTGCCTCTGTCTTTACTCCAGCAGACTCTCCCCAGGGGCCCCAGATTCCTATAGCCCCAGAAGGAGTCAGAACAAAGAAGGAGTTTGCTTTGGTAGATAAGGATTGGGTTAAGGATCAGCTATGCAATCTGGACATCTATAAATCGATGGGTCCGGATGGAATACACCCACGGGTGCTGAGGGAGCTGGCAGAGGTCATTGCTAGGCCACTCTCCATAATCTTTGGTAAATTGTGGGAAATGGGAGAGGTGCCTGAGGATTGGAAGATGGCAAATGTCACACCAGTCTATAAGAAGGGCAAGAAGGAGGACCCAGGTAATTATAGACTGGTCAGCCTTACCTCTGTCCCTGGAAAGGTGATGGAACAACTTATTCTTGACTCCATCTCTAGGCATATCAAGGATGAGGGGGTTATTAAGAACAGCCAACATGGTTTTATGAAGGGGAAGTCATGTTTGACCAACCTTACAGCCTTCTATGAGGAAGTAACTAGGTGGAGGGATGATGGTAGAGTGGTAGATGTGGTTTTTCTTGATTTCAGTAAGGCATTTGATACTGTCTCCCACAGCATCCTCATATATAAGCTAAGGAAGTGTGGGCTTGATGATCAGGTAGTGAGGTGGATCAAGAACTGGTTGAAAGGAAGAAGGCACAGAGTTGTGGTCAATGGGGCAGAATCTAGCTGGAGGTCTGTGACTTGTGGAGTCCCTCAGGGGTCGGTGCTGGGACCAGTGCTGTTTAATATGTTCATCAACGACCTGGATGAGGGAACTGAGTGTACCCTCAGCAAGTTCGCTGATGACACTAAACTGGGAGGAGTGGCTGACACACCAGAAGGCTGTGTTGCCATTCAACGAGACCTGGACAGGCTGGAGAGTTGGGCGGGGAGAAACTTGATGAAATTCAACAAGGGCAAGTGTAGAGTCTTGCATCTGGGGAAGAACAACCCCATGTACCAGTACAGGTTGGGGGTTGACCTGCTGGAAAGGAGTGAAGGGGAAAGGGACATGGGGGTCCTGGTGGATAGGAGGATGACCATGAGCCAGCAATGTGCCCTTGTGGCCAAGAAGGCAAATGGCATCCTAGGATGTATTAGAAAGGGTGTGGTTAGTAGGGCAAGAGAGGTTCTCCTCCCCCTCTACTCTGCCTTGGTGAGGCCGCATGTGGAATATTGCATCCAGTTCTGGATCCCTCAGTTCAGGAAGGACAGGGAATTGCTTGAAAGAGTCCAGCACAGAGCCACAAAGATGATGAAGGGAGTGGAACACCTCCCTTATGAGGAGAGGCTGAGGGAGCTGGGTCTCTTTAGCTTGGAGGAGACTGAGGGGTGACCTCATCAGTGTTTACAAATATGTAAAGGGTGGGTGTCAAGATGATGGAGCTAGGCTTTTTTCAGTGATGTCCAGTGGCAGGACAAGGGGCAATGGGTGTAAACTGGAGCATAGGAGGTTCCACGTTAACATCAGGAAGAATTTCTTTACTGTGAGAGTGACAGAGCACTGGAACAGGTTGCCCAGGGGGGTTGTGGAGTCTCCTATGTTGGAGATATTCAAGGCTCGCCTGGACAAGTTCCTATGTGATGTACTCTAGGTTACCCTGCTCTTGCAGGGGGGTTGGACTAGATGATCCTTTAAAGTCCTTTCCAACCCTTGGGATTCTGTGATTCTGTGTTAGGAGTTGCTACTTTGTCTTACCACCAAAAGCAATATTGTGGGAATATTGTGCAAGCCGCATTTATTTTAAATGAAAGTAAGTCCTGCCATTGCAAAACTGTGATTAAAATACCATGAAAATACTTTATTAAACATCAGAGACATCATAGGTATCTTTTGCTTGAATAGCCGCTAATTAATTACCATAGGGAGCTTATGCTGAATGTTATTTGGACAAGTTAGAAATTCTGCCGCAGGCCATCAGACTGATGCTGCACAAAAAGTTTGTGCTGAACAATGGCAGGATCTGATTCAAAATGCTGGCATCAAGCCAAAGCAATTGCAGTTGCTTACTTCGTAAATTGTCCCAGGGTTTTGATCTGCAGGAGGAAATTACAGGTTTGCAACTGCCCCACAGCACAGATGTACCAGCAGGTTGTGTCAGAGTTACGTGGTAGGCACAGAGGACACATTTTAATTCTACTATCTCTTGCCTTCTTCGGGTAAGGTTAGAAGATGGAGCTAAGCACTCCTGCATCTGGCTTGTAGCACATTGCTTTTGAGAGACTGGCAGTGCATGCAGGTAATGTAGCAGTGCACACATTTGTGCACACCAGGGCATCTCTTGAGCAGTACAACAGCTTAAACAGAGCTCTTAAGTGCTGTTTGTGAAAGCTCTTGTGCAGCCTGTGATATGCATTTTCTGTAGCTTGTTCTGAACCTTTTCATTGTCTGTATTTTCTCTTCTAATTCTTCACTGACATCATGCTTTACAATGCCACCTAAAGTTTTGCAAAATGTTCCTGATCCTGACTGATCCAGGGTCCACTACACCTCTAGTGCCATTGAGAAGATAATGGTGAATCCCCTTTAGCAATTTGCACCCAATGGGTTCAGGCTGGGCAAGTGGAATATTTCATTAGCCCAAAGGCTCAGTGAGTTTTTCCGCAGGGAGGCATTAGCCTGCACATATACTGATAGTGCTTTCTTTCCTGCAGGTTGCCAGGGACAAGAGAGTGCTTGCTGATAAATGACAGCAAGAAATTTATCAGTTACTCAATGAGGATCAAGGCTTTCCTTGTATGAAGGCTTCAGAAGCTTTACACAAGCACCTTATTCAAACGTCATCAGCACTTCAGTGAGCACTGCTGAAAATGCTTCTGTTGTCTGTGCCTCAGTCTGACTTACAGTCACAAGACAGCAGGCTAAGAACCTCATAGTCACAAGCAACTGCTACAGTCCAGCCCACCACTCTCTTGTGCCTGTGATACATGGTCACCTCCATTAACTTCATACGTCTCTGTGAAGGTTATTTGTCATTTAGTGCAAGTTATCCTCAGGTGCATTGCAGGTTTACTCCCGTAATTTGCAGTTAACTACTTGTTTTCTTATATAATCTTGCTAATAAAGGGAAGGAGGGGTGAGGGAAATGGCATTTAGGTACCTAAATAAAAGCCATGTGTTTGGTTGTCTTTATTCTCACTAACTCCTGTTTCCACAGCTATCAAATCATTAAAGGCTTTAACTGTTACTACCACAAGCCCTTCACTAAACCCCAGATCATAGAATGTGTTATGTCGGAAAGGACCTTAAGACCACTTAGTTCCAACCCCCCTGCCATGAGCAATGATGCCTCCTACTAAACCATGTCACCCTGTCCAACCTGTCCAACTCTGTCCAACCTGGCCTTGAACACTGGCCAGAAATTGAGTATTTACCACTTCTTTGGGCAACCCATTCCACTGCCTCACCACGCTTACAGTAAAGATCTTCTTCCTTATTTCTAGCTTGAATTTTCCCAAATGTTTAACAAGATTAAAAAAATCCCTACTGAGCACTCCTGGTGTGTTGGTTTTGGCTGTGGTAGAGTTAAATTTCTTCATAGTAGCTTATATGGCAGGGGGGTTGGAACTAGATGATCTTAAGGTCCTTTCCAATCCTAACTATTCTATGATTCTATATGGTGATGGAGGCCAAAGACATGGACTAAATGAGCTGAGTGGAGATTATGTAGGCATATGTGGACATTTTGCAAGGGTGGTCCATAGACCAAGGGAATGATATGGTCAATTGCTGAGGTGAAGAAATTATTCCTAATATCCAGTCGAAACCTCCCCTGGTGTATCTTGAGGCCATTACCTCCTGTCCTATCACTTGCTACTTAGGAGAAGAGATCAGCACTCACCTGACTATGACCTCCTTTCAGGTAGTTGTAGAGAGTGATATGATGCCCCCTGAGCCTTCTCTTCTCCAGACTAAACAACCCCAGTTCCCTCAGGTGTTCCTCACATGACTTGTTCTGAAGAAGAAAGGAGGGGAAGTTTGCAGATATGGTGTTACACATGGTGGATCCCTGCTTCCCTGGAGATGGCTGAACACCTGCCTGACATGGAGAGTAGTGAATGGATTTGCTATTTTGCTTTGCTTGTGTGCATGGCTTTTGATTACCTGCAAAACTGTCTTTATCTCAATCCATGTGTTTTCTCAGTTTACCCTTCCAATTCTCTTCTCCATCCTACCGGGAACTGTGGAGTGAGTGAGTAGCTGCATGGTGCTGAGCTGCTGGCTGAGGTTAAATCATGACACATGTTCATCTAGCGTACTGTTCAGCAGTAGCAGTCATTTTTCTCCTTCTTAGTAGCTGGTGCAGTGCTGTGGTTTCGACTTGTAGCCTGGGAACAGCACTGATAACACCAATGTTTCTAGTTGTTGCTCAGTAATGTTTAGTCTGACCAAGGACTTTCTGAGTCTCATGCTCTGCCAGGGAGGAGGGGAAGGTGGGAGGAAACAGATACAGGACACCTGACCCAGACTGACCAAAGAGGTATTCCACACCACAGCATGTCATGCCCAGTATATAAACTGGGGGCAGTTACCCGAAAGGGCGAGATCACTGCTTGGGTTGGGCTGGATATCGATTGGCGGGTGATGAGCAGTTGTATTCTCTTCCCTTGTTATCTCCCTTATCATTATTAATATTGGTGGTAGCAGTAGTAATTTGCGTTATACCTTAGTTACTGGGCTGTTCCTATCTCAACCTGTGGGAGTTACATTCTTTTGATTCTCCTCCCCATCCCTCTGGGAGTGGGAGGAGAAAAAGGTGGGGGGAGTGGGAGAGGAGCTACATAGTTCTGAGTTACTGGTGGGTCTTAAACCACAACATTCAGATAGCATGGGTTTCCCTCAGATTTTCATGAAGGCTCCCTATTGCCATTTTTTTGTTGCTGATGTCAACAGAGAGAGATGAAGCAGGCGTCATGATTGTTTTATTCCAAGTACACAGTAACACCTATCTACTGTTGACTCAGCACACTGAACAGGCAGGAATCAGCACTGATTGCTGATCTCGTCTCCGCACGTTTGTGGACATAAAGTAACTGGAATCCCTGTCTAATGTACAATCACTGCAGCTTTTAGCAGTGCAGATGGACATAGAGCTGGTGGCTACTGCCACACACCCAAGCAGTGGGTGGGCTCTGCAGGAAGATGCTTGGAAGTGATGGCCATACAACAGCATCTGCTGCCATGTTGCAGGCCCTAGTGTGGCCCATGTAGATCATAGTTATATGGATCTTTCCATAAACCTGTAGATTTTCTGGACTGTGCTTTTACCATAACACACAGCAGGGAAATAAATGTTTCTTGCTTTGGATTGGCATGGAGCATCAGACAGCAACCATGGCAGACAGTAGGTTAAGATCAACAATGAATGGTTCACAGCTGAAGCTCGTACCTTTTCAACCAACACAGGCTGGCAAGGATCAGCTTCTTTACCATTTTTGTTAATGTTAGCTTTCCCAAGTGCATCCACCAAGGTAAGTGACTGCATGGCCAGCATCACCGTCTCTGGAGGAAATAAGTGTTCAGCCAAAACAGGAAATAAGGAAATAAGTGTTCAGCCAAACTTTCTTAAGGAAAATAAGGAAATAAGGAAATAAGTGTTCAGCCAAATAAGGAAAATAAGGTGAAATAAGGAAATAAGTGTTCAGCCAAACTTTCTTAAGCACTGGGCAGAAGACTTTCTTCAGTAATACTTCATTCCTGAGGGATTTGCTTCACTGAAGGTGACTTTAGTGACTTCAAAATCTGTTCTGAGATGGCTTAAAACCAGAAATTGACCTATGTAAAAGCATGCTCATCTGTGCAGTATCTTTAGAGTTTGAAATGTATTGGGGTCTGTCTGTTTGCTTGTTTGGTTAGTTGGTTTTTTTAACTAAGACGCTCTCCAGAACATCAAAGTATATGGAAAGGTATTGCTTTACAAGTACATCTATCAGGTTAGCCTAGCAAGTGTTTTCCCCCAAGACTCCTCTTCCATGTGTCAAAAGGGAATAGAGAACTCTGTAGCTGTAACAAACCAATGAAAAAGATCAATGCTCTGAATATCCTACTTTTCTACAAAATTTCCATAGTCTGTAGTGTTTATGCTGTAATGTTTGTCCTCTGCCGGTTTGTAATCTTGGGTTTATTCTGTTAAAGGCCATGCCCTTCTCTTCTCAGACAGACCTACTGCTGTTCGGCCATTGGAGTTTTTTTATGAGATTTATTCAAGTAGTCAGTGACCTTTCCTGCTCTCTCTATTGATTATCTGGAATGGCTTAGGCTGCCAAGGTGAAAATAGTGACAGTGTTTTATTGTTTCTAGTATTTGTTTATTTACCCGGTTATGCAATGCACTTACAGGCTGGCTGGCTGATCGATTTATTGCTGCTTTGTACTGCTTCCGGCTTCCTTCTGGGCTAAGGGACTGGAAAAGGTCTTTCTGCAGCTGAGAGTTTAAGCCTGTGTCTGTGCATTAACTAACTGCATGTAAGGCATTTCAGTCAAAACCATCCCTTGTAACCCATGACTGTCCGTTTGCCCAGGGTTTGTGATTGCAGATCTAGGCTTATACACTTTGTCAGACTGCCAGCTGGCAATGCAGCCAATTACTGCTAATACATGCTTATATCAAAACCAGTATCTATTAAGAAAGGGAAAGTAATTGTAAAATATAGTAAAGGAGCCACTCTAATTTCTGTCCCCTCTATATAACAACTTCTGAAAGAGCAAAATGGGCATAGGACAAAATCATGTCTTCCTCCAGCAATTCTTGTTTCTAGGATTATTTTGTGAGGGCTGAGGAAAGAGATCTTGGCTAACTGGGAAAAGTGGGAATGTATGTCCAAAGTGTGAACAAGTGTGTAAAATGCAAATGCAAAGTGTGAATTAATAGGGGAGACCTTCTGTTGCACTGACAATCAAAGAATAAACCACTTATGATGATCCAGAATCCACAACATAGTTTTTCACCTCTGCAGCTAACTTGGAAGAGTGATCCATATAACCTTAGTTATTAGTGACAAGTGGACAATACAGCCCTTCTTAACAAAGACGAATAGTGTATTTGCCTTGTGGCCATATTTCAGTAGCTTTGGTTTCCAGTACTGTTGACAGTGCACTTGCCTCCTTTCTGTGATGGGTGAAATGCAGAGTGGTTGCACCAGACAAAAGTACTACTGGGAAAGGACACAGCCTTTCAGTGCCCTCTTTGACAGTTCTTCCATAAGATATCTGTGTACTCATTGCTGTAAGACTTTACTGCTGTCTTTTAAGGTTAAAACAACACTAAGCCAGTAAATGCCACGCTTTCTCTCAGGATATAAATCTGAAGCCCAGCTAACTTCCCGAGGGGTACGTTTCGTGGGAGTGACCCAGTTTGATTCCTAGAGAAGTGAATTGGCACAACAACATGCACAATGCTGCTAACATCAGAAAGGAGACAAACCCATCAGGTACCTACCAAACCCAGATATAATCCATTTAAGATAGGAATATATATTGTGTGGGGGCAGGTTCACATTTAGGGAGGATTGGTTGTTTTTGGACTGTTGCTGCTGTCATCAATACCTGATTCAGCAGCAAAACGCACAGTATCACTAGAACATTTTTCTCTTCCTTTTCTTATGGAGATTTTTTTTTTCATAACCTGGCTTATTAGGCTTTGCCCAGTAACAGTTCTTGTATAGAGAAGTGATAATGTATTTTTCACACCATTTTGTTTTGCAGCCAGTATTTGTACTATTACACTTGATATCTGCAGCACCACACTCTGCCTGCTCAGTGAACTGAATGCCCCCTAAAAAGTGAAATATGCTGCTTGCACTTCTAAAAAAAATGAAGGTAGGAGTCTTACTCTGCATTGCTGAGGTGATCCTCTCAATTTTCCTTCAGCCTGGATCTATACAATGCATGCTGGATTTAAAGATAAGTTGTCAAAACGAGCATGACTTATAGAGCAGAAGCCTGAGCCCATGAGCTACATGGAAATGGGAAGACCTAGGAGAGAAACAAAGGATTATGGCAGGTGTCAAGGACCTGCACACAGGGAGCCCTTATGATGAGATGTCCTTAGCATGGAGACCTTCACCTACGACACAGGACCAGACACATGTGTGAATTCATTACATGTCACTGTGTTTTTGTGTGTAGTGGGTGTATTCCAGCCAGACATTCCAATACACAGTTTCATATTGAGAAACTAACTACAGAGACCTCCCATTCCTGTAAGACACTAAACACTTAGATGACCACGCATATGCATTTTCATGCCAGTTGATGTCCATCAGCATCCAAAATTCAGAGAAAATTTCAAATCCTGTCTCTTCTCCACACTTGGGTGTTCAGACCCTGCATGACCACGGCTGCGGAATACGTGCCGGAGGTGATGGCCTGTGACTTCTCATGCATATGCCTTTGCAGTGCTACTTCCAGCTTTCAACACTGGGTGGCACCAACAATCCAAAGAATCAAGGCCGCGTCTCGTCTCTAAGCCTTTCCTTGTACAAAGGGAGTTGTGGGCCTGGAAGAAGCCAGGTGCTATCAGTTTGCTTGTTTACAGTCTTGACAGTGAATGTAAGAAAAACATTATTCTAGCAAGAGACCTCAGGTAGCTGTAGGATTAGGAGCGGGTGAGGATATAAGATAGGAAGAACTGTCTGTAAACTTCCACTGTGGAACTATTTCGGGTTAAAAAATAAGCCAACTGTGATTAAAATTTTGTTGGTTTTTGTTTTGTTTTTTGTTGTGGTTTATTTTTTTCTCTTCTTGTTGTCATAAATAAACCCTCCCCTAAGGTACAGAAAAACAAAAGAAATATAAAAGCAGTCAGAGCAGTACCAGCGTCTGTGCCAGTGCCATCCATGGCTCAGAAATTGTTGGAGCCAGGAGTGGCCCTTGCAGCTCCCCTATTCTCTCCATCTGTCTTCAGCTGCATTGCCCTGTGCACCAGCCAGCAAAGCAGAACCTGAGTCTGAGGCAGAGTATCTTCATCAGCAAGCTGTTCTTTCTCACATCACATCTAACACGGGATGCTAATGCCAACCCTATATCAGATAAGGCTGAGCTCTTTAGGAAAAATACTCTGCATGCAATTATTTTTTCATGTGGGAGCTTAGAGGCGGAACTTTCTAGGTGCCGAACTGGAGGAATGTCATGTGCTCATTGTTGATTTCTAATTGCTGGCTAATGATAAATTCCAAGAGTGTAGCAACACAGAGCAGAAAGTCATGGAGGAGCTGCTGTCTTTCAGAGTACTTTGTGTGCCTTCCTTAACATCTGTCAGTTGTGACCAATGCCACTGAATACAGTTATCCAGTAGAGATGCTGATCTGTCAGCATTTCATTAAAATATGCTGCAGGGAGTAGTTCAGTAAACTACTTAGCATGCCAAATGCATAGTATATGCCAATGTATTTATTGTATAATGCTCTTAAGAGCTGCACGCCTCTGATCATTGGGAGTAATCAATTCCATTTTCATATGCAGCAGACCTTGAACCATGCTTTGCTCTCACATTGCAACAATTTAATTTTTTCAAGGGACAATCAGAATAAGTGATGCAGTACCAGGAGCTTTGGCAGTAAGCTTTATTGATATTCTGGGCTGAAAAAAATCCACAGATCTCTGCACACTGTGGGAAGGATCCAAAAATACATAATAAAAGCATGATTAATACAGCATGCAACAAGGTGAGGAGTACATGCTGCTGAACAGAAATGAAGTCTTGACAAGGTAAAAACAACAAAGCCAAATAAAGTAGGTCAGCAACAAGAGTGTTGAGCTCAGCCTCATTGTAATATGAAATTAAGGACAGTTATGGTTTTAATGGAGCTGAAAAAATCTACTCCAGTGACTAGTAAGTAATAGTTCAAGGAGACTTTCAGCCCCCTGTTCATCCACTGGATTACCTCATTAGGCATTGTCAGTTTCTGGGACATGCAAATCCCATGTGCCAAAACACACTGGTTTTCATACACTCAGTGACCTTTCTCATCTCTTGTATCCTTTCTTTCCTTTCTGTCTAACTGCACCGGGTGCTTACACAGACTCTGTTCCCTGGCAATTACTTGGTGAGCAGCATTCCCACAGCTGAAATAGGCTCTCTCTGATACTGAAAGCCAGGCAGCACTTTGTTAAACCAAGACATGTGCTCAGCAGCCATCCATGATCTCTCTCATGAGAAGCCTAGCTTCTGAACCTTTGGGTTTTCATCTTTACTCTGTATAAGGTGCTGTCAAATAGTTGTAGTCAAACCCCAAAGCCAGCAAATGAGCATCAGCATGTTCCTGAGCCTTGTACTCCTAACTCCACCCATCATCTGCAATGGGCTCCTGTGCCCTGTTGCCTGTATCTCTTATTTCTTGCTAGGGCAGACAGAAAATGTCTGTGATATCATGTATCTCTTTAAATCCTAAATGTTGCTCTGGCTCTATAGCAACACTAACTGACATAATCTGTTTTTTTATAGCTGGGAGGCTCACAGAGACCCTGCTGCAGTGTTTTGCAGCTACAACTAAACAATTCAAATCTAGAAATGAGACTGAGATAAAATATCATCTGTTACACCTCTGCTGAGCATTGTGGCCTGTATCAGAAATAGCATGGCCACCAGGACCAGGGCAATTACCATATGCCTGTACTCAGCACTGGTGGGGCTGCACCTTGAATATTGTGTTCAGTTCTGGGCCCCTCAGTACAGGAAAGATACAGAGGTGCTGGGGAGGATCCAGAGAAGGGCAATGAAGCTGGTGAAGGGTCTAAAGCACAAATCTTACAATGTTCTGTTCTGTTCTGACCCAGTCCATTTTCTTAGACCATGCTTCTGGATGCTTTATTTCAGATCTCAGCGAGATCTATAGAGAGCTTTGCAACCTTGAAACTCAGAGTGCGCATTAGGATTCCAAAAGAGGATGTGGAAACCCAGCTGTAAAAATCAATAAAATAGGACATGTAGAAGACACTGACACACTGAGACTTGTGGAGACTGTGTATACATACAAATATCCTCATAAAATCAGACAAGGGTTTTTCCTCAAAATGAGTGTCTCCACAGGACAAGCTTGCTGAAGTGGAAGGTGTTGGGAGGGGTAGAATGAAAGAAGGGAGGAAGCACAGGAATAAATTAAATTTAAGTGTGCGCAGAAGGAGCAAGGAAACCCATAAACATATCCAGGGTGATAGAAGATAACTGAAGCAAAAGGCTTTTAAAGATGTGAAACCCACCGGCTCTGTCAAGCAGTGCTGAAGACGGATAATGACTTACGATTTGAATGAGACAGTTTGCTGTGTGCATGTCCCTCTCAGCATTGCTGCCCATTCTCCTGAGGCAAACAGGCATGTTTGCTGCTGTAGAAAAGACAGTGGCCTGGAGTGCTACCTGGAAAGCAGCTCCTGTGCTGCTGCATAGCCCTGGTGTTTACGGAATAAAAAGTGTTCTTTAATTACACTTAGACTGGCCAGATTGCATGCAGTAGGCAAGATGCTCATGATGGTTATTGCTTTGCCCATGTTTACAAACATCCAAGCCCAAATCGCAGGTATTTATTGTGGCCTTTCTCCTTTTCCTGACTCTACATTTTGGATGCACTGGTCTGGTCCTGCAGCCAGAGAATACTTGACAGTGGTACCTTGTGGGGCAGCGGGCACCATGCTCCCTTCCCTGAGCTGAGAGCAAAGGCTCAGACCTTAATTGTCTGAGGGAAGAATATTTGACTGGACAGTATTTATTGCAGCAGAAACATAATGAATAAATGCTTCTCCTTCTGCATCATATAAATAATCTTCTGGGCTGTGTCAGCTCTTCTGCATGTGAGAGCTTCTTTTAATCACTTGAGGTAGAACCTGACTGATACAGAGACAGATCTACTGAATCCAAGAGAGTGTAGTCTGGTAGAGTTGCTTTTCAGAACAAAGTTTTCAGACTTTTATTTCCAGCTATTTCCTTCCTCCCTTCCTTCCTCCCTTCCTTTCTTCTTTCTGTCCTTCCTCCCTTCCTCCCTCTCTTTTCCCTCCCTCCACTGGGGAGGAACTGCTTTCCCCAGTGACAATGGCTACAGTTGGCAGTGGGCTATGCTGCAGTCAGAAGGGAAGGAAGAGCAATACTGGTACAGCTGGGAAAGTCTGCATTTCACACTTGCAGAAGCATTAGTCCCAGAAGAGAAGACAGGCTTTAGCAACTTGTTTGAGTTTGTCACCTACAGCTTCTGATGAACAGGATTTGAAAATGTATAAAAGTTTTGGCAAAAAAAGGGGCCATGCTTTTGCAGCAAGATTTTCTGGCATGCCCCTTCTCCTGCTGCTCTTTTAATTAGTTTTGCTTCTGCCCAGCAAGGAGGGTAATGAGAACCTCTTTCTGTTTGGGTTTCTGGTTTTATTTTTTTCCTCCACACTGTGCCTGTTTTCAGTGCAGGAAACAATTCGACATGGGTTGTTTTTTTTTTTTTTTTCCTTGTTCTTTGTAGCTTTTCCCAATTTCCCACTCTCTGGCTTTTCCCCAGTGGGTCAGCTGTATTTTTCATGTGGCCGGGGGAAGAGAGGCATGAGAGAAGAACACAACTGTCCCTGGTGGAGCCTGTGGTGACATGGGTAGTGTGTAGTGGGGGGCAGTCTCTGAAACTTTGTGGCTCCCTCCTCTGGTCCAACCAGCCAGCCCTGCATGTCATTTGTTCATCACCTAGCAGTGTTTTAATAGCTTGCACTGTATCTATTTACTGGCAGGTGTCCTAGGAAGGCAGACACAGCTTTTATCATGTGCCAGTTAACAAACTCTGCTACCTTTGCCAGTGGATTGAAGAGCCACTGCTGTATTAGGAAAAAGGTATTATATACAGAGCACTTATTAATAGTTTAATCTGTCTACAGTGAATTAGTATTAAATGCTCAGGTTTCTACCCAAATGAAAGTTATATCAATTCGAAATGATGTTTTAGCAGACTACAGGGCAGAAAACCAGTTTCATGCAAGCTTCTAATGCAATGTAATTCTGCGGCTATCTGCACTGAAACTCCGAGTGCTAAAGATTACTCCTGAACATATCCATCAGTCTCTGCACTGCCTGACATTGTTGTCCTTGTCCAAGTAATGGTTGTTCTCTTTTCATTGTTTTTCTCCCCCATCTCATGAGTTGGAGGAGATGGCTGCTCCCTGGGAGGTGGGTTTTGCACTCCTGCTGACAGACACTGCCTTTGCCCTTCTCTGACTGAAACCTCCTTCCTACCTGCTTTGTATTCCAGTTCAATCACAAGTATTAGTGACACTAAATGCTGTCTAGCCATCCATCAAAAGACATTCAGGGCATCCATTTTGATATGATTCATCTGAGCAATCTATGTTCATTATTAATCTTCCCTTACTGCAGGCTAACGTAACCCTGGCTTGTAAGGTTCTTTTCAAAGCTGGCTTTACTATAACTGCATTTTCTGCTGTAGATACTTGCTTGCTTTGCAGAGTGTTGTCCCTCTTCATAACCTCTGAACTCTGCCATTTTTCGCAGACAATCCTTATTGGGGGTTAACATGCAGTCAGTCACTGCCATGCTCTCTCAGCTTTTGGAAATCTGTTTTGGAATACAGCTCATCCCTTCAATGGGAATTCAATTCAATAACTGTAAGATTTGTTTTGGTTATTGGGAGCTAGGTTGTCTCCTCCATGAAATGCAGAATCAGTGATGCGGCCTTTTTATCTTCTCAGGAACGTTATCTCCCTTTCCCTTCATTGCATAGAAAATTACTACATTTTACACTATAGAGGAGAGGTGCAAGCTGCAACAACAGAACTGAAAGTGAAGGAGCTAGGAATGAAAGGCAAGTACTTTTCAGGAGAAATCACAAAGGAATGCACAGAAAACTTCTTGGCTGCTGTAATGCTCCTCTCCCCACTACCGCCCTTTCTAATCACAATACACTGTGTGCTCACACTAGTTTCCTCACTGGCAGTTTCACCCAGGCCATCAAATTAGCCAGGAAAGGGAACTTGGGCAAATGAATAGCAATGAGACACTTGATAAAGCTTGGCTCTGCCACAAACTGACTGCTCATATCTTGTCTGCTGCTTTTCCCACCTTTATTGTCTTTGTTCCTGAGATATGCCTAGGGTTCAGATGTTTGGTTAGGTATTTTTAACTCACATCCTTAAGATTGTCACCACAAGGTATGTTTTTTTTTCACACAGCATAGCTATGTGTCTGGACATAGTGCCATTCAGGTCAGCACTGTCCCCAGCCACTGCCCTCACACACCACATCTTCATAGGGAACTTGAGAGGTGACCTAGTCCATCCTCCTATGCCTGCCAAATTGTTCTTCAATATCTTGTACTGCGTATGTGCAGAGTGTAACATAAACTGGTCTGGTCCAGATGCAAAGAATGATGCCCCCTGGAAGTGGTAAATAATAATAATGAGAGCATGGGCCATGGGGTTAAATAAACAGAAGAGAATATTTGGTTTCTGTTACTGTTGTAGGTCAAGTTGTAGATTTAAGTATATAAACTTGGGTACTCTTGGAATGTTGTGGTCCTGAAAGCCAAGAATGAGCACACCAGCTGCCCCTTTTCAGTGACTGCAACTTCCATCTCTTGAAAAGAAAACTAAAATTTAAGAAAAAAACACAAAGAGAAGAAAAATTGCAGCTTGGATATGACACAGCATCTAGAGGTTTTCTTTCTCTTTCCAGTTGATTAAGCAGCCTCCTCTATTAAAAACCTCTTGATAAAACAACGAGAGCTATTATCAACTCATCAGAATCTGTGGTTGGTAAATAGAATTACAATTCTGAGAAGAAATACGGCAGATATCATGCTGGGAGTAAGTGGCATGGGAGTAGAAGAAGGTTAAAACACTGTGTTATTTTAGTAGATGAGCTCCTAGATGATTGGGGAAGCTGACACAACCTGATTAAGGTTATCACTGAGTGATATTTGCAGAAAGACAGTAATATATCACCTGTACAGTTGTAAAATCTGTAAACAATTTTCTTGCATTTAATATGGTCTGACCTGAGCTCCAGCAATGTTCTGTTAAGGGTAAGCAGAATGTGCCCTCTGTCTCTGACTGGAGTTTGAGCTTGGAAAGGTTCCCCTTGTCTTCCATGGATGACAACCTTCATCAAAAAATTACGAAGCTCACAGTAATCTCCCCTTATTCTAGTGCCTGCTCCCTTGCATGCTAAAATCCTCTTTTGCCTGGCTCATGTGGCAATGAGAGCACATCTTCTAGATGACAATATCTGTAGCACACACAGCCCCCTCTGCCTTGAGAATGCTAAAAACAACCCAAAAGGCAGAGCTGCTCTTTAAAATATTAAATACACAAATATTTTACAAATAGTATTTTTGCTGTGAATGTTAACCTGGTAGTGCCTGGGAGAGGCAGATAATTTACCTGCTTTCTTTCTATCTGAGCCATTTTGCTGTGACTTCCAGATGCCAAATAAATTATTAATCAAGTCTGAAAAATACACTGCAGCCTTTCTTCCTGAGAGGAAGTGTGATGTTAATCACCAGACAGAGCTGGCATGAAAGTTGCATTGCCACTAAATAACTGATCAGCATCTTTCACCACCATTTTATTGTATTACCAGTCTAACTTGGAATATGTTGCAGGTGTGCACTAATTCCTCCTTTTTCAATGCCACCACTGGTGATGCACATTTGTACAGGCATGAGCACACTCATGCATGTGGATGAAATCTACAGGGCAGATGGCAGAACTTCATGGTATGCTAGTGAGACGTGAGGAATCACGGGGAAAAAAATCCTGTGGATCTTTTGGTTTTGGATTGAGGTTTTTTTTGTTTGTTTGTTTTTTTATTTTATTTTTTTTTTTAGCTGACCAGTGGCTGGTCAGAAATCACAAATGCATTTTGTGAACATGCTTGCATTGACTTCAGGACAAGACGGTAGAGAAAATGAAACATTTCTGGTACTTCCATTACTTTTTCCCAGCTTAGTTTTGTGGTGTCACAGGAACTTAATGTATTTCTTTCTTAGCACAGGGCAGAGAACACAGGAGACAACAGAGACTAGATACATTAATTATACTGTTAAAGTAAGCCGTGAGTTAGCTGATGTCTCTCATTTTCAAAAGAAATGGACTCTGAGATACACACCATGTAAGCAAATCCATTTGGGAAAGTCTTGAAAACAGTGGTCAACTGCTGTCAGCTGCTGACACTGCTGACAGTGTTACCACTGACCATTGTCAACCACTGGTCAACCAAGTGATTTTGTGAAAGTCCCTCCTAACGCAAAGATAATTCACATGCCTTGCCTAGCTAGAGGCTAATACAGAAACACTCCAACATTATTGTGTCTCCGGTGGTACTGTGTTTGGAGCCATATCTGGTGCCCTAACGTTTCGATTCAAAGCCTGACTGAGCTGTAGCTGTGGAGTTGGGTGCTCACATCTCCATAATCCTGGTCTCTACTGTGAAAGCCCAGGCCTTCAAAGCACAGCTGAAAGAACTGATGATAAGTACTGCTAAACACAAACTGGTCTTTGGTGGTCCCCAGAAACACCCCAGAGTTCCTCTGATGCTAGTCAGAGCGAAGGCTAAGACAGCTGTGCACTGATCACTCTTCTGTGGTACAGAGAGGGAGAGAGGAAGAAACCAAGTGCTTTCCTTGTTGCTTTCTTTTAAAACACATTTAGATGAATCTTTTAAGTGTCCAGTTCTACCCTGAGTATTTTATGTCAATAGAAATATATTACTGAAACCAGAATGTACACCAGACAGCTCAAAAATACATTCTCACACAACGGACCTCGAGATGCATAATATTATTTCTTCACTCTTCTGTATGTCCACAGCTCCCAGTATGTCAGAATCACCTTTTGGCAACCTGCTTAATGATAATAAACCAGGCTCAGCTGCCATTATCCAGAACCACTGAATGCCCTTTGTACATACCTTGCAGCTAACCCATTCTCTAGTAATCCAAGGGTTCATGTGTGTATGTATTTGTAGTACCCCATTTCCTATTGAAGTGAGTCATTAGGAAGTCAGACACATGAAATCCCAGAAAAATAGTGCCAACTAATTTACCTGCCCCCTTTTCCAATTAGAGCATGGTGCAGTGCATCATCTTCCAGTGTGACCATTACCTTCTTGTGTTAGGTACAGTATAAAAGCAAGTATGAAAAGCCTCTGCCTCAAACAAATAACAACCTATGTCTAAATTAAGAAGCAACACATGGAAGAGTGAAACAGCAATATCAGGCTGTCAGTTAGGGGTCTGTGCATGGCTGCCTGCTCATTGTCAAGATTTCTGTAGCATAACAGAAAAAGAGATATACAATTTATTGTTTACAGCATGAATATAAATAGTTGGTGATGATGAAAGAACACCAGAGACCTTGTAAACTAAATCATCCCACGAAGACCATAAGCTGCAAAAGCTTGTGCCATGTATTCTGATTCCTTTCTTCAAACAGAAAAGTATTTTCCTAATTAATGTCTGATTGTATTAATATAATGGCTTTTATATCTTCAAATGCAATTCTGCCCATAAGGCTTGGATAAATAGGAGTACATATCCAGACCAACACATACCTTTACAATGAGTTAAAACACCAAATCTCTCTCTTCTACAAGAATGTCTGATGGCTTGATTATTACTTCCATGAAATAGGCAAGCAGTTAGAGCCAGTTCCTAGCAATGGAAGAAATATTAGAAACAAGACAACATAAATTGCTGGAAGATACATGAAAATGCAAAGTTTGGGTTTTCCCTTTATCTTTCCTTAGCTGGACTGAGCCTTGACAAACCTGGTCTAGTGGAAGGTATTCCTGCCCATGGCAAGGGGGCTGGAATTAGATGACCTTAAGGTCCTTTCCAACCCAAAGGAAATCAGAAAATTCAAATCAGAATCATGATTCTATGATTCTGATTCCTCTCCTTTTATTTTTTCACCCACTTTACTTCAGGAAAGTGAGAAAAAGATTTCTTCAGCCAAATGGCAGCTGGTGGGCCAGCCCCTTCAGGATGTACAAGGGCAGCTGAATAGTGGTAAGGTTCTTCATCTTGTATTCATGTTTGCTGTACAGCATGTTTGCTATGGGTATATTATCATGTTCTGTATAATTCCCAGTGACCTTTCTAGAGATACTGTCCTTTATCATAGAAGACATAAAGGGTATCTATTTTTCATGTTATCAGAAGCACAAAAACATAATTCAAAATGGATTGAGACACCTATTTGTGAAATTAATGCTAGCATGTCATTCAAGGTTTTGTTTTGTTTAGGTGATTAATTTGCTTATGTTACACTTTAAAAAGGTATGATATTCTAAGAAGTCTATAGTTCAGCACATATAACATAAATGTGTTTCTGAAGATAGACAGAGGGAGAGACTGCCTGAGCAGAAAGTTCTTGGCAATTCCTATTTCATGGAATATGATGCTCCAAAAAGCTGATCCTTGGGCCAGATTAATAATGCTAAAGATAAAAAAAAAAAGAGAGAGCAACAAATTCAAGCTTGTAGACATCTCAAAGGCCATGGAAGTCAGTTTAAAGGACAGGACATGATGAAAACTTGCAAACTTTCAGTGGCTCTCAGTGCACATGATAAATGGGCTTTGGACCACTGAAGCAAATGGAACAATCTCATTTCAAGGTGATTTGGACTCAGTTTCTTGTCTATCTTTGCAACAGATTTCTTCTTGAAGATGCTCACAAGGAAATGTAGCTGTCATTGCTCTGTTCTTATCTGCTTGTTGAACTAAATTCCAATAGTGCAAAGACATGCACCCTTGGAAGCCTCCACATGCAAGCTGTGCAAGAAAATGCAGTCCTGTGTGCTCCACAGACTTGCCTACTTGCCTGCAGATTTTGAGCAGAATTGATTCAGATCTAAACTGAAGGCTCTCCCTGTGCCTATTAATCACCTGTCCTCACGCAGCATTTTTGCAGCTGCCACCACATACACTCTTTGGGCACTGATTCACTGTTTCACACCTCCCAGAGTTGTGCCGTAATGACTATTGCTGATTTTTTGTCCTAGATAGTAGGACAAATCTTCTAGGGCAGCTATAAATGATACCTAACTTATGTAATTATTTGACATTTCAGTGCACTCAGTCAGTTGACTACTGATTTAATTATAATAATATTTTGTTAATATTAAAATCAATCAACTTTCTGCCAAAAATATTATTTATAACTTTACATCGACACCAAAACCAGGAGGAGCCACTATGTTCATCTATTATGACCCTTGCAGAAGCCTCGGGGTCAAGACCTGAGCTGTGAAAGCACAACACCATGTCTTATACAAATTGTTCCTGTGCTTGCAGAGATGGATAACATATCTGCAAGCCTTGTTGGGAAACTGCTTCAGGATTACTCAGGAAAATGCTTTATATCAGATGTCTTTGTGTGAAAAAAAAATCCTTTTGAATTTGTAATTATTATGTAATTTGAAACATCTGTAAAAAGAAATATGAAAGAGAAGCATTCATATGCATGGGGAGTAGCATATAAACAATGCAGGTTTCCTTTTATATCCCTATTACTGTCTTTGATCCTCTCCAGCTTCTATAGTTGTTCTCCGTGTGATTATCTTCAGCAACATACAATGATTTCTAAGTCAGTGTGGACTGAAATCATCTGGTAGTGCACTGGCTGCTTTGTTTCCAGTACATCTTTAGTAACTTTGAGGTCAGCTGCAGTGCTATTTGGTAAATAATAAAAACCCATGACAGGTTTGCTGAAAACACAAAAAGCCTCAGGATGATTGATGTGTAAGAAGCAACTTTGAATGAGCAATTTTTATCAGGAGAACTGGCTACCCTGGATTTGGAGAAGGCTGAGGTTCTTAATGACTTCTTTGCTTCAGTCTTCACAGGCAAATGCTCTGACCACACAACCCAAGTCTTGGAAGGTGGACACAGAGACTGTGAGAATGAAGATCCAAGGCCCACTGTAGGAGAGGATCTGGTTTCGAGACTGTCTTAAGAACCTGAACATACACAAGTCCATGGGACCTGATGAAATCCATACACGGGTCCTGAAGGAGTTGGCAAATAAAGTTCCTAAGCCACTGTCCATCATGAAAAATCATGGCAGTCAGGTGAAGTTCCCAACAACTGGAAAAAGGGAAATATAACCCCCATTATCAAGAAGGGGAAAACGGATGATCCAGGGAACAACAGACAAGTCAGTCTCACCTCTGTGCCTGGTAAAATCTGGGAGCAGATTCTCTTGGAAGGCATGCTAGGGCACATGAAAAACAACAAGGTGCTTGGTGACAGCCAGCATGGCTTTACTAGGGGAAATCCTGTCCGACCAATTTAGTGGTCTTCTATGATGGGGCTACAGAACTGATGGACAGGGGTAGAGCAGTTGATGTCATCTACCTGGACTTGTGCAAAGCGTTCTACACTGTCCCACATGACATCCTTGTCTCTAAATTGGAGTGTCATCAACTTGATAGGTGGAACACTCGGTGATTAAAGAACTGGCTGGATGGCTGCACACAAAGAGTTGTTGTCAATGGCTCAGTGTCCGGTTGGAGACCAGTAACGAGTGGTGTCCCTCAGGGATTGGTGTTGGGACCGGTCTTGTTTAACATCTTTGTTGGTGACATGGACAGTGGAATTGAGTGTGCCCTCAGCAAGTTTGCCAATGACACAAAGCTGTGTGGTTCTGTTGATGCGCTAGAGGGAAGGAATGCCATCCAGAGGGACCTTGACACGCTTGTGAGGTGGGCTGATGCCGACCTCATGAAGTTTAACCATGCCAAGTGCAAGGTCCTACACCTGGGTTGGAGCAATCCCAGGCACAGCTACAGGTTGGGCAGAGGAGAGATTCAGTGCAGCCCTGTGGAAAAGGACTTGGGGGTTTTGGTAGATGAGGAAATGAACATGAGCCAGCTTCAGTGTGCACTCGTAGCCCAGAAAGCCAACCATATCCTGGGCTGCATCAGAAGGAGCATGACCAGCAGGTCAAAGGAGGTGATCCTGCCCCTCTACTCTGCTGTCGTGAGACCTCACGTGGAGTATTGTGTGCAGTTCTGGTGTCCTCAACATAGAAAGGACATGGAACTGTTGGAACAAGTCCAGAGGAGGGCCACGAGGATGATCAGAGGACTGGAGCACCTCCTGTATGAAGACAGACTGAGAAAGTTGGGGCTGTTCAGCCTGGAGAAGAGAAGGCTGCATGGAGACCTCATAGCAGCCTTCCAGTATCTGAAGGGGGCCTACAGGGATGCTGGAGAGGGACTCTTCATGAGGGACTCTAGTGATAGGACAAGGGGTAATGGGTTGAAACTTAAACAGCAGAGGTTTAGACTGGATATAAGGAAGAAAGTCTTTACTGTTAGGGTGCTAAGGTACTGGAATGGGTTGCCCAAAAAAGTTGTAAATGCTCCATCCTTGGTGGTGTTCAAGACCAGGTTGGACAGAGCCTTGGGTGATATGGTTTAGTGTGAGGTGTCCCTGCCCATGTCAGGGGAGTTGGAACTAGACGAACTTAAGGTCCTTTCCAACCCTAACTATTCTATGATTCTATGATTCTAATTTTAATGGAGGAGGCACTTAAGTAACTAACTTCCTTGTGATAGGTTTTTCTTGCTGCACTGGAATAAAGGATAAACAAGTAACAGCTGAAATGCTCTTTCTTGCCTGAGCTGTCCCTGACTGTATGGAATAATGGTGTTTACTCCAGGAGGGGAATTGCACTTGGAAAATTCTCATAGCTGAAGAAGACTTTTTTTTATAAGGAGGAAGAAAGGGAAGTAAAGGTGCCATAGGCTCTGAGCACAGGAGGGTGTGGGGTAAGTTGAGCTGTTTTCATGCTGCTTACTATTCCTTCTTGGTGCTGTTCCAGAGGTGGTGGTGAAGTGTGAGGCTGTACCCTGTGAGAATGCTCAAGGCAGAGAGAGCACATGCAGGCAGGTACTGTCACTGAGGATGGGGTGGTACTTTTCACTGGGTAAAATACTGGCTGGATAGCCAAGTTTTGATGAATGTAGCTAAATCCTGTTGGCAGCTGGTCACTGGTGGTGTTCCACAAGGCTCAGTATTGGAGCCAGATCTGTTTAATATCTTTCTTATTGATCTGGATGAGGGGATTGAGTGCACCCTCAGTAAGTTTGCAGATGACACCAAGCTGAAGGATAGAAAGGGTTTTCAAGGGTTCTGGACAGGCTGCATTGATGGACTGAGGACAAGTGTATATGGTTCAGCAAGGCTCAGTGACACATTCTGCATTTGGGCCACAACAGACCCGTGGGATGTTACAGGCTTGGGTAAGAGTGGCTGGAAAGCTGCCCAGAGGAAAAAGACCTGGGGGGGTTGGTCAACAGCAGCTGAACATGATCCAGCTTGTGCCCAGGTTGCCAAGAAAGCCAATGGCATCCTGACTTGTGTCAGAAATAGTCTGTCCAGCAGGGCCAGGTCAGTGGTCGTCACCTGTACTTTACACTGGTGAGACTGCGCCTTGAATCCTGTGTACAGTTCTGGGTCCCTGACTAACAAGAAAGACATTGAGGTGCTGGAGTGGTTCCAAAGTGGAGCTGCAAAGCTGGTGAAGGGTCTGGAGAACAAGTCTGATGAGGAGAGGCTGGGAGACCTGGGGAGGTTCAGGGAAGACCTTATCACTCTCTACAACTACCTGAAAGTAGGTCGTAGAGAGGTGGGGGTTCAGTCTCTTCTCCCAAGTAAAAAGTGACAAGAAACAACCTCAAGCTGCACCAGGAAAGGTTTAGATAGGATATTAAGAAAAATTTCTACACCCAGTGGTTTGTCAAACATTGGAACAGGCTGCCCCGGAAAGTGATGGAGTGATCATCCCTGGAGGTATTTAAAAGATGTGTAGATGTTGCCCTTAGGGACATGGTTTAGTGGTGGAATAGCCAGTGTTAGGTTTATACTTTAGGTAGGTGATCTTAAGGTTCTTTTCCAACTTAAACTATCCTATGATTCTGTGACACCACAGGACCTTTACCACCTCTGTTGTGCTGCTTCTAGACCATCCCTGCGCAATTAATACCTTCCAGGAGTGAGGATGGGGGGTGATGGCTGGATGGAGATGAAAAGAGAGGGAGAGGTAGCTGTATGGCTCAGATGCAGCAGGAACATGCTTTACAAAACTTAAACAGTGCAACTGATAGTAAGAGGCAGCATCAGCAGTCTCCAGTTCCAGCCTGCCAACCTAGTTGGTAGCAGTGCACATGGGAGTTAGTCACTGCAGTCTGCTGCAGAGTTAGTCTGCTGCAGAAGGTCACACACAATAGATCACCCTCACTCAGCAAAAAGGAGATATCCCTCCAGTTTAAATACAAATTGTGTGAAACTGTATGATATCATCCAAAAATAGCATGAGCCCCAAAATGGCTTTTGAATTGTCTTCTGCTTGATTTGAAACTACGGGAGGAGCAGTAGGCTGTGTAGCAAATGCTTTGTGCTGCAGAGACCTACAGAAAAAAACATTGCATGTTTTTTTTCCATTTATACAAATCAAGCCACACGGCAATACCCAGCATTTTCTCTCAACACTGTTAATTAAGAAACTGTTTTGATCATTCACTGGGTACCACTTAAAAAAATAATCCTCATCTCTTATAAAAGCCAAGCTGTGGACTATTAATATCTTCAGTGTTGCTACCTAACTCAGTTTCATCCTTGTCATTTGCTCGTGGGGTTTTGCTGAAAAAAATCAGGAAAAGAACAAAGTACAGTAAGGTGTATGGTTGGGAATAAGGCTAAGAAAACATAATAGAAAGTGTTGAGAACTGCAGGCCACATATGTGTTTGCAGCCAAATGCCTAGCAGTATATAACTCAATGGTATTCCTAGGCTCTTCTTCAGTGCTGAATTTGCAGCAGTCATTAGAGAAAAGCGAACACTTGCACACATGCACAAACATACAACATACATACACACATGCACTACAAAACCACCCTCTGAAAACCAGCCCAGTCTGAAGGAACTCAAAGTAAGGATGGGGGGAGGACAAGAGAACAGTCAGAACTGACCAAGACTGCCAAATCTTGATGGTGCTGTAAGACCCTAGCATCTGTCT
This sequence comes from Melopsittacus undulatus, assembly GCF_012275295.1. Taxonomy (NCBI): domain Eukaryota; kingdom Metazoa; phylum Chordata; class Aves; order Psittaciformes; family Psittaculidae; genus Melopsittacus; species Melopsittacus undulatus. The sequence continues at coordinate 16,398,114 of NC_047528.1, read as the reverse complement.
AACTATGATTTTTAACAGTGTTTCTAATTTCTTCCACAACTTCAAAGAGGATGCTCTGGGCAGAACAGGACAGAACACTGCCTTGTTTTCTGTGAAATCTTGAAGGCTGTAAGTCTAGAAGGAGAAAGTATTTTTTGGCATCTTCTAGGAGAAGGACATATTTAGTTCAGCCCTTGCCAAGAGGCCTTTGTATTGTTTTGATTGAATCCTTCCCCAGAAAGGGAGGGAATAAGCAGGGCCAGGGTCTAAAGACCCAGAAAGGATGGCAATGGCACATGTAGCTATGGGCAAGGAGGGGATGATGGGTAGCTCAGGTTTGGTGATGAGGATTAATTGAGGAGGAGAAGATAGGTCTACATTGCAGGGAGAAGAGATGGAGGAAAGGGAGGAGGCAGATATGTCAAGTGGGTCTCAATGAGGTCACACAGTCCCTTTTGCGCAACAAAGAAGAGAGCAGATGTCAGCAGTCAGTGAACAGGCAAAACATTTTTATGTCATAGGGTAGGGCGGGCTGCAGGGTTTCACTGCAATCGGTGGCATGGGCAAATCCACACAGCCCCACCCCCAGCAAAATTATGGGTGTGCTCACAAAGCCCAGTGTTGGCAGAATTGCCTAGTTAAAAACAGCTGTTATGATAGAAATGTGAGTGCATACAACATGTGGGAACAGAATACCCAAAACTGCCTTTACTTGCTCTAACAATGAGCATATTAAAGAAAACAGCAGCAACTAGCTTGATTGAACAGTGATCAGGGAGATACAGAGAGAATCCTAAACAATGAAGGAGTCAGTTTAAGAAGGCTTATGAATGAAGTGTGAACATTTGTAACAGCAGACAGACCCATTGAGTAGGAACAGCTGCAGTCAAAAGTTGATGTGACAGTTCCAGAAGTACCACCAGCATCCCAGCCTCTGCCAAGGCTGGGTAAAGCAGCCACCCTGTTGGACACCATAAGGAGCCAGCATCTGGCTAGTGTTATGAACATGGGTTCACAAAGGGAGAGTCCTGTTTAGCTGCTTTGATACCATTCTATTATAAGGTCCCCTGACTAGTGGATGAAGTGAAGGCAGTGGATGTAGTTTTTCTGGATTTTAGTAAGGCTTTTAATATTGTCCCTCACAGCACCCTTCTGGACAAGTACACCTGTGGGATGAGGGGGTTCATGGTGTGCTGGGTGTACAACTGGATGAACAGCAGAACCTAAAGGGATGTAGTGAACGGAGCTACAACTGCCTGGTGACTGGTCTGCAGCAGTGTCCCCCAGGGTTCAGTTCTAGGGCCAGTTCTGCTCAATAGATTTACCAATGATCTGGATATTCTTCTGTTCTCTCCTCTCCTCTCTTCTTCCTTCTGACTGCATGGGGTGTCACAGTGGAGACACATACCTGGAGCCCCTCTGTGTGATCTCGCAGGGTCCTTCGTCACTGGTGTGTGCATGGGAATCACCCATATCTCAGAGGAAAGGTGTGAGAATAGGAGAGCACCCATTCCCAGGAAAGGGGTGAGTGCTGATGGCCCCTGTGGCCTCTGAGGAGGTGATGTGCATATAACTGTGCACACTGTGGGATTAGAGCTTGGGGGGATTAGTTGAGAAGGCTATTTTGAAATGTGTGAGTGTTTATTAACATTTCATGGGCATCTGATGCTGTGGTTTGCCTGTTGTATTACTGATATTGATCCTGCATGTACAGTTCACTAATTGCCAGTTAATTATGTCATTAAAAAATATAAAAATTGCTTTGATCCAGATTAGATTTAAGCCATTTGAGCTGAGGAACTCTTTTCCCTGTGACAGAGGACAGAAGAGCTCTTACAGAAAAATAAAGGGTAAAAGCTGTCCCAGTGCTGCCCCAGCTCTCATGGAGGACTTGGCAGGGGCAGGAAAGCTGAGCTCCTTGGGCCACAGATGATCCACAAGCAGTGTGAAAGCAGGTCCCAGGCTGGGGGGATGTTGTACAACTTGGGGTGAGGATACATGAGGGAGGGAGCCATCATGGCTCACTGTGGATAGATGGGACCAGCTCCACAACTGCAGCTCCCTCCCAGGAACCATTCTGAGAATCCCCTTAGAGGACCATGGTGTGTCCCTTGGGGCATGAGTGCTGAAATCTGTGTCTCAAACACACAGCTTGCCACACACGCTGAGCCTGCACAACAGCAGGAAAGACAGCCATGCTGAGGGAAACACTTCTTTCACTATAGCCTATGCTGTGCTCCAGTGAAGATGTGGGTGAGAAGATGTTTGCTTTGCTTTCATACACATAGAATCATAGAATAATTAGGGCTGGAAAGGACCTTAAGATCATCTAGTTTCAACCCCCCTGCCATGGGCAGGGACACCTCACACTAAACCATATCACCCAAGGCTTCATCCAACTTGGCCTTGAACACCACCAGGGATGATGGATCTATTTACATCAGCCAGGGGATTTTATCTCCTCCTTAGGTCCAGATGCAGCCCTCTAGTCCAGATGGCAACCCTAGAAAGGATAATTCCCTTCTCACAAAGGAAGAAGCACCTGTAATGTGCTTGAACTGGCTTCCTGGTAGGTTTTAGTCATAGCATGAAGGAAGCTTTCAGGCACACACTGAAGCATGCAGAGCTTCAATAAGATAAAAAGATCGGAGCTTTTCCAGGGGTTGTGCTTGCAGCCCCCTTTGCAGATATTTATCACTGAAAGCATCCCCAGACAAGTTGTCTCCTTTCCTTGGCTGAAATGAGTGAACATGAGCAATGCTGCCCAGGCTGTGCCTGAGAGAAGCATTTCAGTAAACTGTACCCTGTGCTGACAGGAAATTGATACACGGATAGACTCCACAACTTGTTAAAGTTGTAAAGTAGGTATGCTTTATTCAGCGCTGAGGCGCATGAGGATAGCTCCTCCAAAGGCATGTGCGTCTTTCCTTTGCCATTCATTTTGGTTATGTTACATATAATGATTACATAAACATGAGATTGTTTCACGCCTAATATATATGCAAAACCTAATCCCGTCTAGTATTATAATTAGTTTTCTGGCGCTCGTCCCATTGATGTGCTTGTGCAATGCCTCCTGGTTATGGTCGTTAGGGGGTCGTGAGGATGAAGGTCTGTAGTTTCTCTTCATCACTGTGAGTAACCTCTTGCTTTCATGCAGACTCAATAGGGTTTAGGCTCCTATCCAGACCTCAGGTTCGGTACAAGCTGATTTCATGTATCTTAAAGCAGAAACTAGTCAAGTTTGTAAATTTTGTTACTCTGGTTATCTTTTGTTCCTTTTTTTTTTCTATGGATACTATTTAAACAAGAATGTCTTAAATGTTAAGTTATGAATCTTATCTACTACAATTCTGCCTAGCAGCTGTAACTCCTACAGTTCTGCTTCACCGTTCTAGCAACTTTGACTCCTATGGTTCTGTTTCACTAAGCACAATGACTGCTTAAGCAAGTAGGCACAATGTTAACCCTTTATTCCCTGGTATCATAGAATCATAGAATAGTTAGGATTGAAAAAGACCTCAAGATCATCTACTTCCAACCCCCCTGCCATGGGCAGGGACACCTCACACTAAACCATATCACCCAAGGATTCATCCAACCTGTTGTTGAACACTGCCAGGGATGGAGCATTCACTACCTCCCTGGGCAACCCATTCCAGTACCTCACCACCCTCACAGTAAAGAATTTCTTCCTTATATCCAGTCTAAACCTCTGCTGTTTAAGTTTCAACCTGTCACCCCTTGTCCTATCACTACAGTCCCTAATGAATAGTCCCTCACCACCATCCCTGTAGGCCCCCTTCAGATACCGGAAGGCTGCTATGAGGTCTCCATGCAGCCTTTTCTTCTCCAGGCTGAACAGCCACAACTTTCTCAGCCTGTCTTCATACGGGAGGTGCTCCAGTCCCCTGATCATCCTCGTGGCCCTCCTCTGGACTTGTTCCAACAGTTCCATGTCCTTTTTATGTTGAGGACACCAGAAGTGCACACAATACTCCAAGTGAGGTCTCACAAGAGCAGAGTAGAGGGGCAGGATCACCTCCTTTGACCTGCTGGTCACACTCCTTTTGATGCAGCCCAGAATACGGTTGGCTTTCTGGGCTGTGAGCACACCCTGCTGGCTCATGTTCATTTTCTCATTGACTAACACCCCCATGTCCTTCTCTGCAGGACTGACTGAACAGCCCCTTCGGTGAGCTGGCAATGCTCATCTTGTGCATCATTTGCAAGCAGTTGCAGGGTTCACTGTGAAGTGAGCAGTCGTTTAAAAAGGAGGTAAGAAACATGTTTCCATCTGGTTGCTGCAGGTTCCCTGAGACCTTGAGCTAGGAGCACTGTGCAGCTGGCAAAAAAGGTACTGCTGACCATAGTGTCCTCGTGGGCTGCTCTGACAGCAAGGGCATGGACAGATGCACATCAAAGCCACCAACAGCTCTTTGAAAACTTGCAGTGACTGGGATGTTTCCATCTCAAAGGAGTGTGTGTCTATTGAGTGTTTTCTGCCCATTTCATTTTAGTTTGTCCAAGCTTGAAATACAGTCTGTGCTTTGGTTTACAACACATGAAGGGCTGGCTTCACTTTTCCTCTGGAATAAATCTCTTGTCAGGGCAAAACAACTGTACATTACAGAGAACCTGGGTTGCTGCACAATCTCCATAGCCTCATAACTCACACTTCACCTTGCTTTGACCTACAGCTTTATTTCTGCAAAGCAATTACATGCAGATTACAAGCTGACATTTATAAGAATACAAGTTAAACACATACCTATGCATCTTTGAACACGAACACTGCTTCACCCCTCCTGCACTGACCTGAACCAGTGCTTGGCATTAGAAATGATGGGAGTTTCCAAAGCATCCTGCAAGAATCAAGAATTGAGGAAGAGAGAAAGACAAAGAGAGCAGCCACATGCAAAAGAGCATAATGGGAATGTTTGTGGCAGTTGAATAATGAATAACTAAGCTTTGGAAATAAACCAAACATTTTTACAAGTTGGATGGTGACAATGGCCTCAGCAACATTTTCCCCTCAGATAAATCGCTCAGTACCCTGAGGTGAGTAGCAGTCATGCTCATTTGTTACCACACCAAGAGAAATGGCATAGGAAGGATGTCCTGCTCACTGGGAGAGGTGTGGGTAGCGAACCAGGCTACACAGAGCTGAGACAAGGTGAACATCACTTGTTACAGACAGATTTAGAAAAGTAAATTATAAACGATCAGGAGGAGCATTAAAGACAACATATTACTCCTGCAGGTTGGTGCTCCTGTCCACAAATGTGGCTAAGCTTCTGTAAGCCTGACTCCTACAGTGTTGAACAGACACTTGTACCTAATGATGATTACATGGAGATAGAGAAGGCTCTTGCGCAGCTGTCATCTATCACATATTTCAGACAGAGAGAAGGAAACACATAAACTATTATCTGAGCAGTAAGGACTTTTTCTGCTAAGACAGTTCCATTTCAGTGGTAATGACTGTGGCAAATACATAAAAAGGTTCATTTGCAAACAGCAAAGCTCTCAGGGTAGATCACCAGTAGCCCTGACTAAATGGAGCTGGTCTCTCAAGAGAGGTGCTCCAGGCTCTCCTGAAGCTCCCCAGCCCCCTGTAGTGTGGAAATACTCTCACAGACACACAGGGCTCAGTGTGGTGTTGGGACCACTGAGGACATACATCCATGGATTTTAATGGAATCAGCAGTAATATCCACAATGCAGTAATGGGTATCTGTGTCTGATCTGATCTCAGCCAATAAAGAGAAATTGGGGTGACAGGGATGCAATTTATCTTGTCTGTACCTTTCAGAAAGGGTGAAACAAGGCCCCATGCTCTCCAGTGTCTCTCATCAGGTAAGAACCAACTGAGCTCTAAAGGGAGTCTGAGTTGCAGTCTCCTGCCCTGTAGACATACAAGCTTAGCGAAAATTAATCTTTTCCTGCAGTCTTGCCTTCCTCTTAAGCTGTGAGAGGGAGCAGGATTCAGTGCAACTGTCAGTATCTCACCTTGTGTAAGATACTGTGAAGAAGCATCTACCCAAAGCCTCTGACACCTAGTCAGATGAAGAGGAGGAGCAGTGTGGGGACCTGCCCATAAACCTGGCCTGTGGTAGGCTGGCACTAGGAGTTTCAGGTCAGGGCCCTCTTGATCAGATCCCATCTCTACCCAATAAGTTACACATGGCTCTCAGGCCTTTTCCCACACCTTTTTGGCAGGTACGGACAGGGCATGTGATATTACAAGTATCTTCCTGGTTGCAAACATAAGCCTGTAACTCCAATATACTTCCACCTGCAGGATGCATCCCTGTCCTAAAGCTTCCTTCATTGGAGGGGATGAAGCATTCAGCTTTAATACAAATAACTGCAAATAGTCTAAAAGTAAGCCCTGAGTATACAAAATTATCTGAATAAATACAATTTATTAGAGCAGACAAGCTACTAGTACTGCCACAACAAAAGCACAGCTCAGCTTCAGGCACCAAGCAGAAGCTGCCACTGCCCCATCCATCCCTGGGGAGTGACAAGCAGGGTCACCTCAGACACGATCTGCCTCTGAAGAAAGTACATTTATTTAAATACTAATCAGGATGTGATTCAGTTGTCTGTGCCTGGGCATCTGCTGTCACTTTGGGCTTTTGTACAGAAATATCTTTTGGGGTCCCATACATAAAACGGAATGGAGGAGCTACACACACTGTGCATTGTATATTCGTGTCCATCCACCTGGATCATACAAGACAGTGGTAGCATCTCCACCTTGGGCCAACACCTGCCTCTGTGCTTCTTCCTCCTTGTGGGTAGTCATCTGCAAATCCCTGGGGACAGAGAGGAGGAGTAAGGGGGAAGAGGGAGATAAAAGTAGTTGAATAATTTATTCAATGAGATTCATGGAATTTGGGGACTAATACATCCTATGAATAATATTTTCATTATTTTCCCAGCTCCAGCGCCAACAGAAGATATGAATAATGATTGAAGCAAACACTTGAATCATATGACAACACTATTGAACTTTGGAAGCACATATTATATGAAGTGAGGGGACTCTAGTCAGCCTGTCATCAGTTTGATGTAGACATTCTCAAAAATGGTGAAATACATATTTGACACTTTGGCCTTTCCTCACAGAAAGTTTGAGCTCAGATTACCTGACAGTAGGAATCAATCAATAACTCGCATACTGTTTCTCTCTTAGAAAATTGCTAACAATTGCTTTCTTTCAGCACTTCAGAAATTACATCCCTAGAGATGGCAGATCTCTAATGTCTACAGTTCCCTCTCACCATGAGGTGGCATGTCTTGGTCTCCAGAGGGGAAACTTGTTCCTGTGGGGTACTGCAACCTGCCACTGCCCTTCACATGCTGACAGCTTCCAGTATTGTGGCAGCTCTCACTGCACAGCTGTAGATGGATCACAGGGGGATGCTGGCAAGGCTCTTCCTATAGCTTATCCTTCCCAACATCTCTCTGTTGGAGGTGCCTGCTGAATGTGGTATCTAGACATAAGGTCAAAAGGAGGATTAACTGGTCCTTGTGAAGTTTGGCCATGAAATCCAAGCTGCAGTCAGATGGACTTCTACAGACTTCTGCTATTGCTGTTTCCTGACCCATGGTGGGCAGTGCCACTGACTTCAGCCCATGGTAGCTAAAGGTCTGTTTTCAGCCTATGTGCAGAAATGCTTCCTAATAAAATCAGAAAAAATATAAGACTTTATTTCTTGGTTATATTTCAGCCCTAAATTAATTATTATGTCCTTTTATCTGTGGCTTAATAGTGCAGCTGGAGGGTCAATGGACATTTCCCATCCAGCCTAAGAAGTTGTGGCTGAACAATTATATGTCTGATATGCTACCAATCAGAGCAGATTTAATGCCTCCAAACAGCATGGGACCTTCCTGGCATCGGTTCACTGACATCAGATGCATAAGAAGTTCTTTACTGAATTTCAGTGGTGACACATGGGAATAAATTGCCCAGAGAAGTTGTGGCTGCCCCATCCCTGGCAGTGTTCAAGGCCAGGCTGGGTGGGGCTTGGAGCAACCTGCAGTAGTGGAAGGTGTCCCTGCCCACAGCAGGGAGGGTGAAACTAGATGATCTTCAAGGTCCCTTGCAATCCAAACCTTTCTATGCTTCTATGGTCAGTGGTTGAAGGTCACACTAAAGAAAGAGAAAACCAGCCAATGATTTCCAAAATTCGTAATTTAGCTATTAACTGAGCTTGCTACAAGGGGCTGACTGTCATTCATCAGCTAAATGTCAAATTCATGATCCTGGAGGGCTTCTACTCAGTCAGAAATGAGCATAGTTCATACATATATTTAATTCCAACTTTGAGAGTAGAGAGGAATTTAACAGAATATTAGAAAGTGATAAATAAATTATAATGGCATTAATGGGGCTGATGCTTATATTTAAAGAGAAAAGTCCCAGAGGGTTCAGGGAGCTCCAAAATTACAATTTATTAATTTTGAAGTTGATACAAGATAACAAATGAAATATGCTAGATACAAGTATGCACTGTGATTTTTGCTGCAGAAGACAATGTCTTTCAGCATATTATACCATGGGGTATCATTTATAAGGCCAGAGAGCTAATTATGCTTTCTTATATGTCCTTAGAACAGATTTCAGTTGGATAGCTGTATGCACTCTTAGGCACTTGACTACAGGAAGATACTGATAATCTAGAATAAATTTGAAAGATTTTAACTATGACCAAAGGAAATGGTAAAATGTCCCTGATAAAAAGACTAGGGGACAAATTCTCTTCAGAAAGATGGAGAGATCTAGATATGAGCAGAAAAAAAGCTGTTGAGAAATTATGTGACACTCAGAAGAACTAAAAATTGCAGCAAACAAGTCAAATAAAAGTCATGGGGAAAAAATATTTCTTTACTAAATAAATGTGCAAAATCACTATCATTTCTTACATGAAATACAAAACACCAGGTGATGAATCAGAACAAAGCTCCCAAAGAGCCAGGATATTTTCAGAATCTGTATGTCTTATACTTCATAAGTTGTTTTCTAAAGCTTTCTGCCTTCACTTCCTTAGTAAAGTAGGTTTATGACTGCAACTGGCAATGTTTACCCAATCAAGTATCTTTATGTCCCTGAATGTTTCAGCTCAGTTCAACAGATTTTTTGCATATGAATGACCAATTGATCTGCTCAGGGGTGACACAGGCACTTTGCACTTCACTTTCAGGATACTGGCGAACTCAGCCCTGTTCAGCATCACTCTGGCACAATCATTCTGGTGTCAATGTGATCACATACACTGAGCAGCAGAACTGGGATAAATTCATACATACCATATGTTTGCTGAGAGGCTCTTGCTGCAGAAAGACTTATGTATAGAAGAGAGAGAATGGTGAAGGTAAAGGAGCAACCTCTTGCCTAATTGAAATAAGAGGCAATAACTGAAGCTAGAGAAAGCAGATGTAAGGCTAGGCAACACACTGTGAGCTGCCTTGCACTGCACACTGTCACAATAGGTGGGTTAAAAAACAAAAAATGAAAAGCTGTAATCTGCCTTTATTCTTCTAAGCCCCTGAGTGGGCTCTGGGCCTTTTGACTTTAGTGAGGATTTGAGCCATCATAATAAAAAAACAGCAGCTGAAAAATAAAAATTTCTCCTTATAGAGCTCTCAGTATGGGACTGGGGACTCTGACCTCAACTGCTGGAGGTGATGGGATCCTTTCCAAATAATAGCTAATGTATGTACAGGAGAGAAAGGAAAGCCACAAAGCAGCTAAATGAGATGACTATCTGGGGAGCTCTCTAATGTTTGCATTAAGTGGAGATTTTCTGTCACCTGCATGTGTCAGTATAGTGACAGTATATAAGGGAAGTATTAGGGAGGACTGTGAGATTCATAGTGATCTAAGTCTAAAACATGTCCTCAGAAACATTTCCCATGAAAATCCAGCTCCAGAGCGGGGACAGGAGGAATCTGGTTTTGGGGTACCTGGCTTTAGTAAACCTGCCTAAAGCAAATATCACAGGTGACATTTGCCTGACTATGGGAGATAGATATTCCTCTTACCACTCCAGCTGCTCACTTGAGTGACTTTAGGGTTGTTTGTTTTCCCCAACAGCCCTTTTGCCTTTCATCTGACAATGTTTCTGTCTGGGCTTTGGCCTTACATAGCATGAAAAAAGTGGAGCCACAGAAAAGAAACAGTCAAAGGTTATCTCAAGATCATGCAATGGCAGGATGGTCTACCTGAAAAGTCTGACAGACCAGTTCAGGGGCTACATAGGGCCAATGTTCTGTCTCAGAAGAAGAAGAAGACAGAATGCTCTGTCTCAGAAAGAAGTCACAGGGCCACAGGATAGCCCAGACTGGAAGAGACCTCAGGAAGTCTCTGCTGTAACTTCCTGCTCACAGCAGCCTAAGCTCCGAGGTCAGACTAGGCTGTACAAGGCATCATCCAGTGAAAACCTTCAGTCTATTAAACTTGCACATCTGTCTGTCCTCATGAGGAAAAACTTTCTTGTTATTATCAGGCTGAAGCTCTTCTGCTTCAGCTTCTGTTTTGTTTCTCATCCTAGCTCCCTGAACAGCTGTGAAAAGCCCATCTCCATCTCCTCAAGGACCTCTCCACAGACACTGGGCGCCGCTGTTAGGTGTCCCCAAAGCTGTGCCTGCTAAAGACTGAACAAGCCCAGGTTCCCCATCACCTTAGGGGCTTCACCTTAACTGACCCATTTATCAATATCTTCTTTTCTATTTGGTGGGGTACAAAACTAGATAAATTACCTATATGTGGTATAACAGATGATGAATAAAGGGGAATAGACTTCCCTTTGTTTCTACTTCTGTCCCTGTTCATGCAACCCAGGCTACTGCTGGGACTTGCTGCTGGCCCAAGTCCCACTTGCCTGTCCCAACAGGATCCCCAGGGCCTTTCCCACAGATCTGCTCCTTGGGCAGACTTGAACCCATGTTGTTGCAAAGGATCCTTCAATCCAGCTGAAGGACTTTGCATTTAGCATCGCTGAATTTCATGTCCTTGTCAGCCCATCCTTCAAGGCCCTTGGGATGGCAGCCTTGCCTTTGAACGTATCAAGTGGTGGCTCAATTTTATGCCATTGCAAACCTGATGACCAAACACTCTGCTGCCTCCTCCCACCCACTGGCAAAGATATTAAACAGGTCCCTGGGAAGCTTCCAGGGCAGACCACTATGGTGTTGCCCATGTTTCCACTCTCCAGGTAAATATGAGTTATTGCTCATTACCCTCTAAACCCAACCAGCTATATGGATTATAAACCATCTGACTTTCCCATCTCCAGCCTAGCATCCCATCTTGGATACAGATAGGAAAGAACCTTGAATGTCTCGCTAAATTCAATGAAAATGACATTTACTGCTTTCCCCTCCAAAATGCAGTCATTTTATCATAGGAGGCAATCAGGCTGACTAGACACAAGCAGCCCTTGGAAAATCCATGCTGACTGCATGACAAAATGTGTAAAATCTAGTAATCTGGGAAATTATAGCAAAGAAATATTAGTCTGTTGCAAGCCTGTATTTTTAGAGAGATGTTCTTAAGAAGCTGTTGCAGCTTCAGATTTCTACCATCTTAATTGTGAGTAGATTTATCATAGTTTTTTAATCACATACAAACAGTATCAGAAGCTTTGCAGAAGTCCATGAGTCTCTATGCCCAAACTGCAAGGCACATAGGATGAATTTACAATTTTACACTAAAAAAGCAAAATGCAAATGCCAAGTGCAGCTACTTATATGCTTCCAGGAAGGAAAAGTATCAAATGAAATCATACAATTTCTCCTGGAACAAATTATGCTGGAATTCCTGGAAAACATACTGAAATATATGTAGCTCTATGCACAAACCCTCACTAACCCAAATGAGAAAAATGTGATTGGCATGACAGGGTGCTATAAACACTGCAAGTGCAATTTCATCTCCTTTACAGATCAGTCAGCCATATAATGTAACATAGACATGTCCTGCAGAAGCCTGAAATAGATGAAGGCCTTCACCATACCTCAGGGTACAGACTCTGAACATCAGCCAGCAGCTGCATGTTAATGAATGCTGTACTAAATAGTTGTTGTTAGATGCAAAATGCATGTTGCTCAATTGAGACCCACTGATGGCTGTGGATAAAAGACTGGAATGAAGATGATTAAACTGAGAACAGATGCTATATTTGTGTCACCATAAAAACTATACTAGCAGCTAACTTATCTGAAGCTACTAATAACTTATTAGCCTCCTGAACAAATCTAAGCTGGAGGTTAATACTATAGTGTATTTCTTATAATCACTTTTGTATTAATTAGTTCCAGCCCGAAAATTACTGGAAAAAATGACTATCAATTTCATCTGTTTGCTCCCACCTAGCTGAACATGAGTTCACATTGTTGATTTTATAGTCTATTTTAATTACATTAGGTAAGATCTAAGTAATAAAATAAGGCTACACCTACATCTTTGCCAAACAGCAACAAGAATTGTTGTACCCAAAAGCCTGTGTGATCAATTTAAGAAATAACATTTCAGAAATAATCAAATATTGCTTCTAGTAGTGCTATAATCTATTCTATGGCTCAACCATGCTGCTACTTAGTCATAATTATCTGTATTCTATCCCATAGTTTACATGTATTTCTTTCTGGTAAAATGTATAAAAAGCAGTTTGAAATAATTTTTCTATTCTTTCTGTGTGTGTGAATAAGTAGTAATGGGTTAAAACTGAGAAAGCATTATAACCTCATCACCATCCAGCCTTCTCTAATGCTGAAGGAACCAAAAAAAAGACCAACAGAAAATGCAACAAAATCCTGCTGAAGACTTAGTCTGTCCTATAAGAATGAAACAATCCCTCTACAGTGTTATTGTTTTTTCTTGTGTAGAGGGTGTTATTTTCTGAAATAATATTAATCTGTGAGGCAGGAGGGAATTACTTCCACTTGCTTTCATCCTCAAAATGCTATCAGCCTAGACTATGCCATGTAGTATTTCCAGAAGAATCTTTTGCTCCAAACATCAGACATTGCTATTTAAACAGGCTTCTTTCTCTTCTCTGACTGCTGGAAACCCTACTCAACTCACTTGACTCAGGTGCTTTACTTTCAGACAGCCCAAACTGCATTTGTGGGGATGTAAAACATTCTACTTACACACAGGAAGACTAGTTTGTAAGAAAAGTAAAGTGTCATTAATAAAACGTGTAAATGTCACAGTAAGAAATACAAGCCACAGCTGAGGCTGAGATCTTACAGATGCTTCTGAAGGTGCATAACCTGGAAACAGTATTACTCATGTCAGGAGAGCTAATCTTGTGAACAGAGGTACACATGTAAGTGTACACAGGGTTAGATGGAGTATACGTAGTAAACAGCAGGAAATTTACTTTGCATTTGCCTTTTTTTATCAGAAAAGACCTTGGTGTGAGAAAATTTAAGCTCTAAAACTTAATTTTATTATATGAAGACCAGACAATTCAAACTAGAAAAGCAAAGATGAGGGGAAGGTTGTGCTTTATACGTGAGGTGTTGTCTTCCAGTTAACCAAATGAAAAAGAGTGTCATCCTATGATTAATGGCTAAACATAATATGCTGCTGCATAAATAACCACTGTAAATATAGCTGTCTTCACAGCAGGGGAAGCCTTAGCACAAATAACAGCAGGCTAGTTGACAGCCAGAGAGATTACAATATTTTATTTTCAGACACAAGTCTCAGTTGGAGCGGCTGTGGTCAGCAAGAAAATGTTTCTCATATGTCTGGCTGAACCTTCAACTTAATCTCTTGACTGCTGCCAGATTTACTGGCTAGGCTTTAATGGTCCATTGATTTTAATGGACTCCTCATGAACACAGCAGATTATAATTTGTAAGGCTACCAGGAACAGAAGCAGGAGAGTATAGGCAGCAGTGGTTTGGTGTAGACAGCAGTGATGGGAAAGAATTATCTCAGTTGCATGTAAAATATTTCTATTCTCTTTCCATATCATATGAGCATACAGAAGTATAAAACCAAAATTTATCTTTACAGTTGCCTGCAATGGCAATATTGAGCCCCCCTGCCTACAGCAGAAATAAAACACATACTGAAAAAATGAGTTACAAGCAAATTCAAGCTTGTCTGCTCCAACTGCTCTGTTTCCCATTCCTGCAGGTGGAATACATCTGGCCAGATCCTCCAAGGTTAGGCACAACATTTACATGAGTCTCCAGGCTTTGTCCTGAGCCACCTTCTTCCTCAGAAGAAATCATGCTGCCTATCTGCAACACCCCTTCTCCAAGAGCCCAGTAGGTAAGACCCCTAGACTCTTTAATCCCTCTGGTTTTTGGATAGAATCATGGAATCTTCTAGGTTGGGAAAAAAAAAAAACATAGAATCATAGCGTAGTTAGGGTTAGAAAGACCATAAGATCATCTAGTTCCAACCCCTCTGCCATGGGCAGGGACACCTCACACTAAACCATGCTACCCAAAGCTCTGTCCAATCTGGCCTTGAACACCTCTAGCGATGGAGCATTCACAGCTTCCCTGGGCAACCCATTCCAGTGCCTCACCACCCTCACAGCAAATAACTTCTTCCTTATATCCAATCTAAACTTTCCCTGTTTAAGTTTTAACCCGTTACACCTTGTTCTAACACTACAGTCCATAATGAGGAAAAGACAGCTTCTAGTCTGTCTTTTACTTGCAATGTAACTATAGAATCCTTTCCTGTTATCTTTCACATCCCTAGCCAAGTTTAACTCTAACTGGGCCTTACCTTTCCTACCCTGGTCCCTAGCTTCCTGGACAATACCCCTGTATTCTTCCCAGGCTGCCTGTCCTTGCTTCCACCTTTTATAAGCCTCTTTTTTTCCCTCGAAGTTTCCTCAGCAGCTCCTTATCCATTCAAGGAGGTCTCCTGTCCCTCCTGCTGCACTTCCTTCTAGTCAGGATGCAACACTTCCAAGCTCATAGCAGGTGATCCATGAATATCAACCAACAGCCTTGGGCTCCCTTGCCCTCTAGGGCTATATCCCACGGAACCTTACTAAGCAGGTTCCTGAAGATGCCAAATTCTGCTCTCTAACAGACCTTTAAAAACATCTAGTCCAACTGTTAAAGTAACACTGCCAAATCTACCACTAAACCGTGTCCTTAAGCACCATATCTACACATCTTTTATATACCTCTAAGGAGAAAACACAGACATGTGAACCTGGTGCAGTCACTCTGCAGTAGACCTTGACAGTAAGGAAATAAAGGCAAAACCAGGCATGTGGCGGTTTTGAACTCCTCACCATATGCACAAATGTGTTGGTGTAACAGATGCTGTTCCTGTACAAGAACTTCACCTTTGTAGTGCTAAAATATTATCCAGAGGGGCAATACAGTATAATTGCAAATAACAAATAATTGCAGTATTGGAAAAGCCGTATGCACTTTGTTTCCTATGTGCATATTGGTTTTCATGTTAGAGAAGGATAAATTCAGCCTGGCTCAAGTCCAAGTTATATGCTTAGGCGAACTGGGAAATGCAGAGGTGATCATACAAGAAATGACATGAAGAATTTGGCTTGTTTAACCCAGGAAAGTAAAATCTTCCTGAGAAGAGAAACAGTTTCAATTTATATGTAACATCAGGGGGTAGACATTTACCAAGAGGAAAGCTGCAGGAGGGTGCTAGCAGAAGAACAAATGTGAATAAGCTATGAATAGATTTCAGCAGAAAATCCCATAAGAATGATGTCCTGGCAACAGCTTTTCAACAAGAGTAACGTGAGCAAAAAGCAAGGTTACTTTTAAGATGCAATTCGGTATTTTTAAGAAGAGGATTATATAATGTGGTGGGGGTATCAAGGGATGGAGCCTGATGAATCCAACAGTCCTTTCCCATCCCATATTTCCAATAGCCAGCATGTCGTGATGCTGGTTTGATGGTGTGGAAAGCTTACAGGATCTGCTGTTCATGCATGTCTAATCCTTCTTAGACATAACCTGGTTATAGGATGTGGAGATCAGGGACAGTGAGTCCTCCAGAAGCAAGATGTCCTTGGGAAAGCTGGAGAAACTGCTAAGTTTTGGGAGGTTTAATTAAAAATGTTTCCTAAGTGTCTCTGTTTTTGAAAGCTGATACATGCTGAAATTAAATTCATCAGTTTTGCATTTGTGTGAATAGTGTTCAGCTGGAGATGAAAGCAAACACAGTCATTTCAGGGGGGTGATGAAACAAACCAAAGCAAACAGGACAAACAAGCCATTTTTGAGGATGCCAGTGGACAAAACTAAAAGGTTCAAGATGTGGGCTTATTAAACTATTCAATACCCTCAGTGCAGTCTGCAAAACCCTGGGCTTCACAGCTTTAGAAAACTTGTGGGAACAAGCTCCCCTGGATCTTGTCTCCCTTGGACTACCCCTGTTGGATGGAGTAGAAACAGTAGCCAAAAATGCTATTATGGTTTCTTCTAAATGTTTGCTGCTAGCCTAAGAGTTTCCCAGGGCTGCAGACCTTCCACACTTCTCCTGGATTTGGCTGGGGAAAAGGTGATTTTCTTCCTAGTAGCTGGTTACAGTGCTGTGTTTTGGACTTAGTGTGAGGATGTTGATAACACACAGATGTTTTAGTTCTTGCTAAGTATTCCTTACTCTAAGTAAAGGACTTTTCAGTCTCTCATGCTCTGCCAGTGAGGAGAGGTACAAGAAGCCAGGAGGTAGTACAGCCAGGACAGGTTCCATGTCATAGAAGATCATTCCCCCATTGTATAAACTGGGAGGAGTTGTCCAGGAGAGGCTGAAAGCTGCTTGGGAACAGGCTGGGTATTGATCAGTGGGTGGTGAGCAGTTGTATTGTGCATCACTTTTATTTCTTGAGTGTTATTCATTTTCTCTCTCTTGATTTTCTTTTATTGTTATTGTTGTCATTGTTGTTATATTTTACTTAATTTCAGTTATTAAACCATTCTTACCTTAGCCCATTGATTCTTACTTTTTTTTTTTTTCTGATTCTTCCCTCCATCCCAGCATGGAGCTGGGGAAGGTGAGCAAGTGGCTGCATGGTACTTAGCTGGTGGCTGGGGTTGAACCATGACAATGCTGTTTCAGACCGGGATTAGGGTGACCAGCTGGTACAGACAGGGGGAATCTTTAAGCTCTCTGCAGGGCAGATGTAGTCCTGTTTGGTTAGATGCTGCAAAAAACCCTCTTTAGTACATCTCTGTCATCCCTGGGCTTGTTGTTGCTTTTATTTTTACAGATCTTCATCATTGCGTGATGTGGTTTTTTTAAGAATACATATACTTTCATCCTCTCAGATGCTTTACAGATTACAGGTATACTGTGATCTACTGCTGCTATGGTTTGTACAACCTATTCCTTCTGCAATGCTTGCAGACACCTTGCCACAGTCCCAAGGGCAGCACCTACCCAACCACTTGAAATACAAACTTCAGCTGTGATAGAAGCCACAAAAACTTTGTGACATTTGATCTTCTTTCTAGTCTCCCAGAAGAAAGACCAGGATGTTTCTCATGGGTTCTGACATGTGTGTAAAATATCTTTTATTAGACAGAACAGTATAATTTTCCTAAGCCCAGTAGCTTGTTTCATAAAAGGATAAAACCTCAAGTCTTACAATATTTTTATGGCATTTATAAGCATTTAAGGTAGTAACAGGTTTTACTTGGTTTTGCTTTCTTTTTTTAACCTTGGACAACTTGGAGAAGTGTGGGCTTACCCACAACTATTCCTTCACTGCAGAATGGTCTTAGAAAATGGAACAAAACTTTAAAAACTTTAAAAAAATCAAGATCAAATATCACTGGTAGCATCATTCCCTAGGAACATAACATAATCTTAAGGAAGGTTCAATTTTCAGTTTAAATTCAACCCAAGGTATCTGCTACAGTAACCTCTGCATTTATCCAGGGTCTATTCCCTGCTGATAAGAAACTCAGACAACTTTTCCTGGAAAGTTCATATTTCTTAAGAAACGTGAGAGAGACATAGCTGAAGCTTTGATTCTTGTTCGTAACTCTGCATGACATTTATCTGAAAGAACAGCTCTGATCAGGTACTGAATTCATTTGGGGTCTCTAGATTCTGAGTCCTGGAAGAGACCAGAAAGAAAATGATTTTCCAGTTTGTTTACTATGAATCTTAGGTGACATATTTTTTAATGACTGACACTGTTCCACAGTAGTTTATGCAACTTTTGTACATAAGGAAGAAAAAACATTTTTAAAATCACGGTACATAACTGCAAAGTTGTAATTGGAAGAAGGAGAATAGTAACTTTTAATTATCTTTTTAAAAAGTCTGTATTTCAATTTGACAACATCTCTTTAAATTAATGAGAACAAGTAAGAGGTAGAAAACATGCAAATACACAAGGAGAAAGTTAAGATGGTACTGTTGACAATTAACTAATGATTATTAATTCCCCTGATACACATGGTAATGATGATAATTATGATTAACTCACTTTGTTTTATTGTGGAGGCTGTTAACATTTGATTTCCTGGGTTTTTCCTTGCAATTTACATTAATTACTGTCCACCTCCTGTCTACTTTTCCTACTGAAACTTTACAAAAATTAACAGTCTTTAATATTCTCAACAAGTCTTTTCCAATTGACTTTCAATCTAATTGGCATTGAGATACTTTTACTGCCTATCTGTCCATAATCAGACCAAAATAAGAGTTTTGTTGAAAGAGGTTTATTTCTCTCTTTTCTTACCCTGACTTGCAGACATTCTTTTTTTCATTTGCTAACTTCAGTAACTGACTTATTTTCCAGCCCAGACCCTTACCTTTATACATGGCTCCATTCACAAACATATTTCATGAGTTCCAGCACCCAAGCTGATTTCTATTTGTTTTCTGTTCCTTTCTGCTGGGAGTTGCTTGGTATCACCTTGTCCACCTCTATCTGCTAGATCCCCCTGCCCCTTGTACAATTAACCTTCCTCATCAAGTCTTCCTAATAAAGTCAATGAAGACTGCTCAGTTGGAGAGCTAGATCACCGTCACAATTATGCACAATCTGCATAATCAGGATATAGGAAAAAGAGGTCTAAACTTGACATTACTTGATTTTGTACAGTAAGCAAACCTGCTTTCTTTCTAAAGCCTAGCAATGACTACCTCTTATGGAGCTCATACCCACCCTAACTTCCACTTGGTCTGGACAATTCATGTGGGAATTTCCAGGTTTATCTGGAAATGTTGCAGGAAAAATCTCCTCTGAGTCCTCATATTGCTAATACCGACAGAACATGGGGAAGCTTCAGTGATACCTGACATTGACTTGAGACTTTTGAAATTCCATTTCTGGATTTTTTTTTGAAAAACCATCCACATTTTCCAGAAGCTGAAGGAGACCTACAATTCATATTGGTGTCCCACTGGATCCATAATTTTTGCCAAAATCTAGCTTAGATTTTGGATTAATATCTCTGTGAATGCTGTGTATGTAACACATCTATTCTATACATTATGAGAAGCATGTTCATACCCATAACTAATGTAACTACCCCTTCTGAATGCTGCATATCTACACAGTTGAATGCTTCTGGAAAATTCTGTTCCTGATTCACATACCACCTTGTAGTGTCCCTAACGTAGCAGGCTGTGTGCATGCACTGCTGGGGGTACAGGAGCAGCTGTCGATAAAGCTGCCAGACACTTTCTGTTATATAATTTATCAGTTGTTTGTAAAATTTACACTTTATGTTTGTATCAGTCTATGAGAAGGCCTCCATCTCTCAGGAGAACAAATGGCATTGTTTGTGAAAGCTGCTTGAGAGCCCAAATGCTTCTGGTGAAGCTTTTATTCCCCTCCTCCGTCAAGTGCCTGATTAAGCTGTCTCAGCCTTGGGACTGATGACTGTCTGATGTAAGGGCTCCAGTGCAGCTCAGCTCCACATGAACCTTGGCACTCCAATGCTGTGCACCATGCCACTCTGGCATCTGGGAGATGAAGGCAAATTACTCCATGAAACTCCTCTTAGGAAGGCTGGCTTCACCTGATGGCCTTCCCAACAGGGCAGCCATGGCTTGAGAGCCTGTCCTGTGTGGCAAAGTAGCTGAGCAGATGGTGGCTATGTGACCAACTGCATTGGATCTGCCAATTTTGAGAACCACAGGAACTCAAGTTTGCAGTGCAGAAGAGACCAGAGCTATGGATCAAGTACCATGTACCCATTTGGCTCCAGTGGTGGACAGTCAAACCAAGTCAGCCTGGAAGCTGCCAGAGGGCTCTGTAAAGAGTGCTGACAGAGATCCTTTTCAGGTGCAATACTTTTATTTCACTTAATTAGACTTCCCTTGTTCTCTACTGGCAGACCAACTGCCGATGTTCTCAGTATCCTACAAACAGGCTCATCAGTCACTTCAGGACTAAAACTAGTAAGCTTGTGATAATGCAAGCACAGCACATAAATACATTTGCATACCAAATGGTTGTTTTATCAGAAAATAAGTTTTCCCAGGCCTCATAGAGATAGAAATGATAATTGTTTTTGCAATAATACTGTTTATCTACTGCTTATTGATTTTTTGTAAGTAGGTGTTTTATTTGCAGGAAATTATTACAGCCACTGAATCAATCTGACCTTTACCAGTGGGAGTATGCTACTGCAGCTCTTTGCACTGGGAGGAGCTCCAGCAATGTCATTGATTTTACTCTCTCTGAAACAAAATTCCACTTGTTCTCTTAGACCAAACACCGGCCCCACTGATATGGAATCACTTGTATCTCCACTGCTTCATTAATCACATGGATGTTCTGTTTTTTTACCATTCTAATCAAACTACTACCTGCCATACCAGTACTAAATTGATTGATTATGTTTACAGACCCAGTGAATGCTTTGCAAGAGTACTGATAAACTTCACCCTTAAAAAGTAGAATTGCATCCTCCATACCTAATAAAAAGATAAAATCTAGAGCTTCAGCATTAAAACCAGGCAAAACACTGACCACAAAATTTTAGTCATCTCTGTGCTGAGTCAGTTTGATTTAGACAAAATTTATAAAGGTGTTTGGACATGTCAAGAGATGCAGAACTAACTATTTTCTTCTGTAGTTTGCTTCAATAGTTTATAACCTCCTTAAAACATATTTGCACCTTATTTCTCCCTTAAATTTGTCTAGCCTTGCTTTGAGCCATCATTGTCCACAATTGTAATCGCAGACTTATAATGAGTGAATTCCTAAACTGTGTAGCTCCAGAGACGACGCCTTCAACCCCGGAGCGGGAGGAAGCTCAGCGTCCAGGAGCCTCAATTCAGAGCAGCGAGAGCCACCGAGGGAGCCTCAAGCCCTCGACGGGACTTGCCCAGGAGCCGCAGCTCCGCTGAGGCGAGCAGGGACTCACAGGGGGCGGAGCCAGGAGGAGCGGCACCAGCCCTGACTGGGTAAAAACCTGTCCCAGGGAGCGCGAGCGACCAGGGTGGGTTCGAGGTAGTTTGTGCGGGATGGTGAGCGCCCAGCTCATGACCAGGGGCGGTCTGGGAGCTCTGCTCTGGCTGCCCCGGCGGTGGCAGCGTCGGCACCAGACAGAGCCGATGAGAGGGGAGGGGGCAGCACAGAGCTCGGAGTGCAGAGAGTGCCTGCACTGGTCTGGTGAGGGGAGGGTGCACAGTGGGCAGGGCTGCACTCGGTGCTCCCTGGTGGAGGCCCTCCTGCAGCTGGGGCTGAGCTGCGGGACGCTGTCAATAGGCTGAAAGATGTCAGGGAAGCTGGGAGGAAGCTGCAGTGCTTGCTGCAGGCCCAAACTGTGCAGGGGCCTCAGGCATCCATTGTAGCTCATGGAGGAAGGAAGGAGGCCTTTAAACCGGGAAGCTGGGAAACAATAACAAACAAAAAAAACCCAAAACCAGACAAAACAAAACAAACAAACAACAACAAAAAGGTGGAAGAGGACAATGGTAAGCAAGGGGCTTCCTCCTAAATCTGACGTCCCCACCCAGAACCCCTTTGCAGTTCTGCAGGGGGCTGATGACAAAACACACTCGCACCATGAACAGCCAGTTGATGCACTGGTAAAGAAGATCACTACTGGTGCTGCCAGGAAAAGGCAGAGGGTTATAGTAGTAGGGGACTCTGCTTTGAAAGCACAGAGGCACCCATCTGTCGGCCTGACCCAGTCTCAAGGGAGGTGTGTTGCCTACCAGGGGCTTGAACTGGGGATGTTGCAGAGAGGCTGCCTGGTCTAGTAAGTCCCACTGACTATTACCCACTTCTGTTGATCCATGTGGGTGTTAGCAATATAGATAGCAGTAGCCTGGAGAACATAAAGAAGGACTACAGAGCCCTGGGAATGGTGATTAGGGGCTCTGGAAGTCAGATAGCATTTTCATAAATTCTCCAGGATAAAGAGAAGGACCTTAAAAGGGCTAGGAGGATTGGCCAGGTTAATAAATGGTTAGAACAGTGGTGTAATCCGTAGTCAGGGGTTTGGGTATCTAGAACATGGGACTCAATTTAGAAGGCCAAGTCTATTTGGGGCTGGTGGAGCTGGTCTTAAAAAGAAGGGGAAGAGCAGTTTTGATAGGAGACTTGCCAGGCTGGTCAAGGATGCTTTAAACCAGATGTGTTGTGGGAGGGGGACATCATACCATCCCAACACACACAGTCAGTTGCCAACACCTATAATAAATGCTTGGAGTAATGTAGAGATATTGCAACGAGCCAGCTTCATTTGGAGCTCAGCTCTGATGCCTCTATACAAATGCCTGTAGCATGGGGAACAAAGAGGAATTAGAGATGTGGGCACGTCTATGGGGGTACGATATAATAGGCATAACAGAAACATGGTGGGATGGCTTCTATGACTGGAGTGTTGGAATGGAAAGTTACAGGCTCTTTACAAAAGACAGGCCCAGCAGATGGGGAGGGGGAGTGGCTGTTTATGTTAGGGATAGGCTGGAGAGTATGGAACTCTGTCTGGGGACAGGTGAGCAGTCAACAAAGAGTTTGTGGGTCAGGGTTAAAGGGAGAACAGCAATGGGAGACATTACTGTGGGGATCTGTTACAGACTGCCTGATCAAGAGGAACCTGTGCATGAAGCAAAACAAATAGGAACAGCCTCGAGTTCACAAGCCCTTGTTTTCATGGTGGACTTCAACTACCTTGATATCTCTTGGAGGGACGGTACAGCCTGGATCAAGATATCCAGGAGGTTCCTCGATTGTGTGGAAAACAAATTCCTTCTGCAAGTAATAGAGGAGCCGACAAGGAGAGGTGCCCTGCTTGACCTCGTGCTCACCAACAGGGAAGGGCTGGTTGGAAATGTGACTCTCCAGGGAAGTCTTGGTTGCAGCAATCATGAGACGGTCGAGTTCGAGATACTCAGGACAGTGAGAAGAGCATGCAGCAAGCTCACTGCCCTGGACTTCAACAGAGAAGACTTTGGCCTCTTCAGGAACCTGTTCCACGGGATATAGCCCTAGAGGGCAGGGGTCTCAAGACTGTTGGTTGATATTCAAGGATCACTTGCTACAAGCTCAGGAGTGTTGCATCCCAACTAGAAGGAAGTGCAGCAGGAGGGCCAGGAGATATTGGATGGATAAGGAGCTGCTGAGGAAACTTTGAGGGTAAAAAGAGACTTATGAAAAGTGGAAGCAAGGACAGGTGGCCTGGGAAAAATACAAAGACGTTGTCCGGGAAGCTAGGGACCAGGGTAGGAAAGCTAAGGCCCAGTTAGAATTAAACTCGGCTAGGGATGTGAAAGATAACAGGAAGGGATTCTATAATACATTGCAAATAAAAGACAGACTAGGGACAGTATGGGTCCTCTCCCGACGCTATTGGGAGAACTGGCTACCCTGGATTTGGAGAAGGCTGAGGTTCTTAATGACTTCTTTGCCTCAGTCTCCACTGGCAAATGATCAGACCAAACCACCCAAGTCTTGGAAGGCAGACGCAGAGAGTGTGAGAATGGAGATCCAAGGCCCACTGTAGGAGAGGATCTGGTTCGAGACCATCTTAAAAACCTGAATGTACACAAGTCCATATGACCTGATGAAATCCATACACGGGTCCTGAAGAAGCTGGCAAATGAAGTTGCTAAGCCACTGTTCATCATATTTGAAAAATCATGGCAGTCAGGTGAAGTTCCTGACAACCGGAAAGAGGGAAATATAACCCCCATTTTCAAGAAGGGGAAAATGGATGAGCCAGGGAATTACAGACCAGTCAGTCTCACCTGTGTGCCTGGCAAAATCTTGGAGCAGATTCTCCTGGAAGGCATGCTAGGGCACATGATAAACAACAAGGTGCTTGGTGACAGCCAGCATGGCTTCACTAGGGGGAAATCCTGCTGCCCAATTTAGTAGTCTTCTATGATGGGGCTACAGAACTGATGGACAGGGGTAGAGCAGTTGATGTCATTTACCTGGACTTGTGCAAAGTGTTCGACACTGTCCCACATGACATCCTTGTCTCTAAATTGGAGAGACATCAATTTGATAGGTGGACCACTCGGTGGATAAAGAAGAGACTGGATGGCCACATGTAAAGAGTTATGGTCAATGGTTCAATGTCCAGCTGGAGACCAGTAACGAGAGGTTTCCCTCAGGGACTGGTGTTGGGACTGGTCTTGTTCAACATTGCCAGTGACATGGACAGTAGGATTGAGTGTGCCCTCAGCAAGTTTGCTGATGACATCAAGCTGTGTGGTTTGGTTGATACGCTAGAGGGAAGGAATGCCATCCAGAGGGACCTTGACAGGCTTGTGAGGTGGGGTGATGCCAACCTCATGAAGTTTAACCATGACAAGTGCAAGGTCCTACACCTGGGTGGGAGCAATCCCAGGCACAACTACAGGTTGGGCAGAGAAGAGATTCAGAGCAGCCCTGTGGAAAAGGACTTGGGGGTGTTGGTAGATTAGGAAATGAACACGAACTGGTTTCAGTGTGCACTCACAGCCCAGAAAGCCAACCGTATCCTGGGCTGCATCAAAAGGAGTGTGACCAGCAGGTCAAAGGAGGTGATCCTGCCCCTCTTGTGAGACCTCACTTGGAGTATTGTGTTCAGTTCTGGTGTCCTCAACATAAAAAGGACATGGAACTGTTGGAATAAGTCCAGAGGAAGGCCACGAGGATGATCAGGGGACTGGAGCACCTCCTGTATGAAGACAGGTTGAGAAAGTTGGTGCTGTTCAGCCTGGAGAAGAGAAGCCTGCATGGAGACCTCATAGCAGCTTTCCAGTATCTAATGGGGGCCTACAAGGATACTGGTGAGGGACTTTTTATTAGGGACTGTAGTGATAGGACAAGGGGTGACAGGTTAAAACTTAAACAGGGGAAGTTTAGACTGGATATAAGGAAGAAATTCTTTACTGTTAGGGTGGTGAGGCACTTGAATGGGTTGCCCAAGGAAGTTGTGAATGCTCCATCCCTGATGGTGTTCAAGGCCAGGTTGGACAGATTCTTTCAAACCTTAACTATTCTATGATTCTATAATTCTATACGTGAATTAAAGAACACTTGCATTCCCAGTTAATTTTCTTCTAGAGGTTACGTTGAACTTCTCTCTGCTATGCCAAAGTAATAGTGTTCTTTTTATCTCTCAAGGAATTATATTGCCTTCGATCTCCACAAATTTTATGGTATTTTTGTGCTCTCAGCAACTGTTAATGATTCTTTTAATATAGGTATGCTAAACTTGCATATTACCCTAATCTTAGAATAGCCAATTTTTTGCAAAAAAAGTAAAAGTCACCTTTCAATCATTACTCATTACTTCCTTCTTTCCAATGCCAAAGGTTTAATTAACTCCTTCTATCACAAAATATTGAGAAGTTCATGCATTCTGGTTTGCCTGAATGCTTTCTAGAATTACTTTCCAGACCCCCAAACCCCTGTCTGGGTTTAAAACCAATATGGTGCACAGACACAAAATACCACACATGCCATGGGTGTACATGTCAGGTCTTTGAATTTTTTTCAGATAAAAATAAATTTAGGCATGTCAGTCTACAGACAGCATAGCAAGGCACAGATATGAGCAGTGCAATGATAATCTTGTTCATATAGCAATAACAGGTCTTCATAAAATCATAGAATAGTTAGGGTTGAAAGGCACTGCGAAGATACATAGTTCCAACCCCCCTGACATGGTCAGGAACTCCTTCCACTAGGTCAGGCTGCTGAAATCCTCATCCAACCTGGCTTTAAACACTTCCATGGATAGGGCATCCACTGCTTCTTTGGTATTCTTGGTTTCAAAAAAGCCTAAGAAAATGTATGGACTCCATCACCTGAAAGCCAGAGTCCTTCGCAAGTTTTGCTGTATTGATTCAGAAAACATACCTGGATACATTTAGGTTTTCACACAGATGATAGAGAAAGAAAGAACAGTCAGTGATGCATAGGAAAGGGTTTGTGATTAAGACTTTGCAGCCTTCCCCATCCTTGGCCTGGAGAGTGCATAAACTGCCACAGCAAGGGCTGGCCAGGCAGCGAGGTGACCCACCAGTTCTTCAGCTAAGTTTATCCTGCACTTCAGAGAGGAATAAGGGATTTACTGATCTAAAATCTAATATTCTATCTTGGCATTTGGCACTTGGTTGTACAGGAAGAGACCTGAGGTCCACTCCCTGCTTTGCAGGCAATATACACATCAGACTGGAAAGGATTCTTTAAAATGCTGAACTGCTTCTTGGAGCAGGACCAGGAATCCTGGCCATAAAGCAAAGAGATTACCCCAAACTGATCCCTGGAATGTGCTTACATTAATTTATGACAACAAAGTTTCTGCTCTGTGCAGTAATCACTTCAGTTTAAACGAGTAACAATAAAAAATTAATGAAACATAGCTTTTTCTAGGATGGAATTATTTACCATAAACTTTGATTAAATTTTCATAAAGTCCTAATTGATTCTGGCACATACTTTTCATTGTCTGCCTACAGGACTTTGTCTAGTAAGCTGTACTATGAGTTCTAGAACAATTTTTCTAGTAATAATTCAGTTACACACCATATCCACCTTTTCTCCACTGTAGTCCTACTTTCCTCAAGCAATTGATTTATCTTCAACCTAGCAACAGCCTTACAAAGCTTTTTGCCTGTGTGCTGGGTGGTGGATAGTTATGGCCTGTACAAGAGCATTCTACATTACACAGATAAAGAAATATATTTGCTGAGGCTTTCCACTGCTGCAGCTAAGTTGGTGTACTGAATACATAGACTCAAAAAACCTCCACAGACCTCCTAACTGCTCTGTGTTAGTGATTAGACAAGATTATCATTTCACTGAGGCTGTGTCAGCACAAATGTGAATGTGGAAAAATTGAGCACAGCAATGATACTTTGTGGTGAACAAGTTTTCAAAATTATAGCATGTTATCTTCCCTGAGCTAAAACTGCAGAGGGCTGCAGATAAAATGCTAACTTTATTTTCCATATTTGACTGGAGATTCTATATTTTCCTGTACTGAAAGATCAGAATTATCAGTACAGAGAGGCCTTATTCACATCACTGGAAAGTATAAAAAAAAGGGAAATTCCTAGTCAATTTTTTTTTCTCTTTAGGAACAGGCAAAGGACATGGCTTTCTCCTTTGCCCATTGCTTCTGGATTTGGGTGATGAGAGGGATGAGCAGTGAGGAGGAATGCTTGTGGTTATCAGCAGGTGACACCCCTCTCTGTGCCTGGGTGTGGAAGGCATGGAATCAGTGTCAGGTCCCCAACCTTTCTCCAATAAAACAATCACATTTATATCTCTTCCCTCAAAGCCAGGTCTCAATGCCATCATGTCTCTAAACTGTCCTGGCTTCTTATGATCATTGCCCTTTTGCTATTAATTCTCCCTAAGAGAGAAGAGTGCTTCACCTCACCAAGAGAAGAGATGGAGCACAGGGCTGAGCACATTAATAACCTCTTCACTCACAAGTCCAGCATGTGAAAATGAGGTCTTAGTATAAGAAAATGAGGTCTTTGGACACATCACACAGAGTGAAAATGTGGAGTTTCTTCCTTAAGAACTGTCCTTTCTTGAGATGTTAGATACTATTCATTTTGTCTCCAGTGGCAAGGCATCACCTGAAAACATGATTTCTTTGACACATACCAGACAGAAGAGTCTCATCTAGCTCAGATGTGGCTCATATTTTCCAGCTGATGTGGCTGAATGCAGCCCACAGGAGTTCAGCAGTATGTCCATCTTCAATCAGCCTGCAAAAAGGCCTGATAACCACTGGATCTCCCTGCTTGCTGTTGATGGAAACACCTTGTTCAGATTTTAGAGCGCTGCAAGAGAGTGCAGCTGAAAAACTCTTGCTGCACATTTTGTGTGGATAGAGATGACTGAAGTATTATCAAGAGTAGCAGAGGCTGCTGTTTCTGAAAGAGAACTGATGTTAGTCCAGGTCACCTAAGGAAAAGGATACTGCTGGAGGATATGAGGATGGAAGTGCAACATGCCCCAGCTCCCCCTTTGCAAGCAGTGATTGCTGTGACTCACAGCTGCAGTCTCCCTGCCTGCATTAGCTGCTGGAAAGGCTGAAAACAGCTAGAAAATCTTAAGGCCCCTTCACGATGGAACTTTGTGGGAAACACCCCCTGGCACTCATCTCATCTGGCTTCAGCTGATACCAAGCAAAGAGAAGTACCACTCTCTAGCTCTGTGAGCAGGGAAGGGAAATCCCTGCCCATGGCAGGGGGGTTGGAAGTAGATGATCTTCAAGGTCCTTTACAACCTGAACTATTATGTGATTCTATAATTCTAAATCAAATCCTCAGCCCCTCCACTACTGTTGGGTACATTTTTAACCAGACAGCTTCAGGAATCAGGTCATAACCATAACCCAGAACCTTGCTGTGCCTCTGCTAATGTCACAAAGGCTTTTGATACAGCCATAAATTATAAATAAAACCCATAACTAAATAGTCTGTGTCAGAAATGAAGCATTTTAACTGATGCATGGGGATCTGATTTTTATTTCTTAAGATTATCTGCCTTTAAACATTTGCTATGGTTCCACTTTTCATTCCACATGGGCAGGAATATTTACAAATGCTGAAAAACACCTCACTTTCACTTTTGGCTTCTAGTCATCATAAGCTCAGATCAAACATTCCTGATACTGGACACCGTGCTTTGTGTCCTTGTGGAGGGTTGCTGTGAAGCAGCAAAGTAAAACATAACCTTTGATAATTAAATGCTTTGGACCTGGTTGTTTGCAGGATTGCCACTAGAGATAAATGAAGCTTTTGCAATAGGAGAAGAGCTGAGTTCTTGTTTCTGAGGCTCAGGATGTTTCTTCCCTATAGGGACAGGCCCCATTTCTCTGTGATGCTTGTACTGCAATATGCTGATGACAGTGACCTTCTTCAGGATTTATTATAGCTCTAGATGGCACAAGTGAAGCTAAATACTAATGACAGATCCATGCCCCAGGGAGCATCCAGAATAAGAAAAACACACTGAAAGAGATGGCAAGACACAAAGCATGTAGAAAGAAGAATGAGATATCCAGAGAATGAGATGCTTCTGTAGAGCTTCACACTTGCTGTCTCTGCCCTTTATCACTGTCAGAATTGGAGATAGCATCTCTGATGATGAGTAGGCGACAAGGTCACATAGCCCTAAGCCAGAGGTCTGAGCTCCTGCTACCAGGGCACATGGCAACATTCGGATGTGTCAGTGCCCCTGATGGAGGAGCAGGCGGAGCAGTGTCACAGATGGCTGAGTGTCTGTTGCTACAGCACTTTGGTATGACAGGTGAGCAATGGATCTAATTATATCACTGGAAGAAGAAAACCATCTTGCACTCTCCTGTGATCTACATTACTCATTGTAGAGCTGATGTGTAGTACAAGGTGCAGTGAAACATTAGCTGTTCTACAGCGCTGCAGTACATCACACATGCACCCATTCTCTGGCCACCCTAATATATAGTACTGCTTTTGTTTGCCAGTCCATCACTTGAAAAAGGGACAGGAGGTGTAAAAAGCCTCAGTCAGATAACTGCATTGAGAGTGTAAGTTTCACACAACTCATGCAGAAGGCAATTGACTGTATCAAGGGCTTAAATTCACTTTCCCCTGACTGCTCAGCAGCTACTTATAAAAGAACATGAAAGAACAATTCCAGCTGACTGCATGTCTGTTTCTTCTCGATTATAACCAGAACACATGGTGCAAACAGAGAGGGAGAACGGTAGCAGGAAAGAAGAGGTACAATAGTTACCTATCGATATATGTATCTGATGTTATAACATGTCAGGGCTGAGTCGAAAGTGTTACTGCAGACCATTGCCCTGGCCCCCAGGACCTGAGTGAAGAAGGTGGTATGTCAGGGACCACATGCATTTGTACATCTCCAAGAGGTACTCTCCATGCTCTCTCTCTGCCATATAACTGACCCCTTTCCTGGAGGTACCAGAGCCACTCTGCACAATTGTACAAATCGTCCATTTGTAGGCTTTTTTGATGTAAAGAAGTGAGAAAAGTGAGAAAAACTAGTTCTTCTGAAGCTATAAGTGCTTGCAAGAACTAAAGACATAGCAACTAAGATAGTAAGAGATGACAATACTCACCTTCTGTGGAAATCCTCTACTGCTACTATTGCATAATCCCTCAGAACTGTCGTCTTCCAAAGGCTGAATTAATGCCATAGTTTAGCATATTAACATGTAAGGGGATACAATAGAATCTAACACTTTTGTTTGTAGAAATTTGACGCTGGCAATTCATAAAATGCAATGTGCAGTGGAGTGATGGGCATGCAGAATTATGCATTCTTTTAGTTTTCACTGGGGAAGAAGAACCTGATAATGAAATTGGTTTATCCAATATAGTCCGTTAACTATGCTACCTTTGGACTGCAGAGGCATTGGAGGTTTTGCAAATCCACAGGCTTTTCTTTTTAAAGAATGATCATATGGATTAGGCAGAAGAACAAGCTATACTGGTAATTCTTATAAAAAAAGTGGTTTTAAGCAGTATGTTTTAAGGAAACTATCTTGAGATTTTTACTAATGCTTTCTTGAACTTAGCAGAGAGACTCCCTACAATTTCAGTGGTGGATCTACATACTCCAGGGCATATGGCATTGCATTGCTAGTCAGTATATAATGATCATCTGACTTGAATGACTTTTATTTTTCTATCTGAATCCCCAAAAGTCATCCCTGCCACTTGATGCTGAGTGTAGTCTGATCATAACAAAAGTGTGTTGAAGGAGCAGCTGTGTAAATCATAGAATCATAGAATGGTTTGAGTTGGAAGGGACCTTAAAGGTCATCTACTTCTAACACCCACGCCATGGGCAGGAGCACCTTGGTCAAAACCCCATCCAACATGGCCTTGAACACTTCCAGGGATGGGGCATCCACAACTTCTCTGAGCAACCTGTTCCACTCTCTCACCACTCCCATAATGAAGAATTTTTGTTCATATCTAATCTAAATTTCCCCTCTGTCAGTTTAAAGCCATTCCCCCTACATGCCCTTGAGAATGTCCCTTTCCAGATCTATAGGTCTCCCTTTAGGTACTGGAAGGTTGCTATAAGGTCTCCCCTAAGCCTTCTTTTCTCCAGGCTGAACAACCCTAACTCTCTCAGCCTGTCTTCATAAGAGAGATGCTGAGCTTTCTAATCATCTTTATAGCCCTCCTCTGGACTTGATCAAGCAGGTCCATATTCTTATGTTGGAGGCCACAGAGCTGGACACAGGACTACAAGTGGTGCCTTATGAGAGCAGAGCAGAGGGGAAAATCACATCCCTTGATCCAATGGCTATGCTCCTTTTGATACAGGCCAGCATGAGATTGACTTTCTGGGCTGTAGACACACACTGCTGGCTAATATTCAGTTTTCCATCCCCCAAGACCCTCAATTCCTGCTCTCAATCCATTTATCTCTCGGAGTTTATCCAGATATAAGTTGTAGTTTTGGTTATTGTCCAGAGACCTCCCTAAGGCTCAAAAATATATGGGTTTCCTACATTTCTCATTCCAGTAGAAATCACTTGCATATTTGTTAGAAGCTGCATAGTTCAGCAGTACTATCAGAAGGGGAAAGGAATTGCCTTTGAAATTCAGCTTAGTTTGACCACTTATATCAGTTCACAAATGAGTACATTAGAGAATGTTTTCTAAAATAATAAAATGACTTTATGTCATCCCTTCTCTGCTAGGAACTATTTAGAAGTTCTAGAAGTTTAAAGTGCGCAGATGATTGTCGACTATATTATGATTATATTCTTGCCACAGCCATGCCATATGCAAAAATGTAGGACTAAAGTCAAGAGGAAAATTTGGCTACACGGAAAGGAAGAGTGGTTTAACTGGCCTGTCAAACAGGCATTACGGTTTTATTTCTGCCCCTATAGCTCAGTGGCACAGTTAGCCTACCATATGTAAGTATGCAGTGAGTAAGTAAAGTGTTCAAATTCCCAGAGTGTTTTAAATTATTACTTTATTTAGCAGTTGTGGTAGAGTTCCACAAGACTCACAGGTCCTTAACATCAGGTATTTAAGATCTCTGAGTATGGAAACTTTGTTTTGATATAAAAGCCTCATGCACATTGATATTCCACATGAAAAAAAAAAAAAAACCAACCTGTGAAAGAGTAATTTTTTTTTTATTTTATTTTTTTACATTCTCAACATGAAGCAAATCCCAGTTCCATGGGACAAGGTCCTATTGTTTGTCTCCGAATCAGTGTGTGACTTGTATTCCTTCTTACATGGTCATCATTAAGTAATAGGTAAAAATGGATATTGCCTTCCATTCTAAATCTTATTTCCATCTTTTGGTTTTTTTTTCTGTGTTAGAGTCAGATTTGTAAGGGTTTAAGAAGTTAGGTACCAAGTATTTTGTGAAACCTCCACTTCTGTGTCCTGTTCTAAATTCTTTGAGTCACAGGAGACTACTTTTGGTTGACTTTCAGTCAAGGCTATACAACTGAAACCACAAAAATGATGGAGATTCACCTAATCAAAATCCTTGAGAAACTCAAAGAAACAGCGGAATTCTAGGTGTTACAAATGTAATTAAAATTAGCACTTAGTGCAAAGACAGATGCCTTTGTGTATCGCTCCTGTCTGATCTAAAGAGGCATGTGTTTTTCCGAGGTCCTATCTCCTATCTACCAGCTTCGTGAGTATCCATAGGATGCTGAGATGTAAGAGAGCCCAGGTGGCACTAGGCCAGCATGTCAAACACCTGAATTGCTCCTGGTGTTTAGACATCACATTTCTATGTCTGCACCGTCATGCTGAGCTCCATCTTACTCTGCCCCAGACCTGTCAGCAAGCAGGAACCCCAGGGGAACTGGATGTGAACAGGACAGTGAGCACCTGTGAGGTGACATAGTCCTAAGTCAAGTGGCTGTGTTCAAGCATACACAGGAGTGACAGCAGGCTCTTGTGTTGGCTGTTTTCCTCATAGGTCTGAGCTGTGGGGTTTGTCCATACCACTGCATTTAACAGGGATGAAATGAAATAGCCTTTTTTTTTTGCCAGCAGACAAGGTGTGAGATTTCCAGCAGCCTTGATGTGTCAACAGACAGAATGTTGGTGGTGGCCATGTCCCAGAAGATGGAACGTTGATGGTGGCCATTCCATTCCGCAGGGGTTGGTATCATAGATACCAGAACAGGTATATAAAGGGCTGTGCGGTGACAAGGGCCAGACCAGCCTGGAGGTGAGCAGTTGAGTGAGCCAGGGCTGAGGTGAGAGGGCAGGAGGAAGGCAGGGAGGGGAGGGCCGGGCTGCTGGGCCTGGGCAGGGAGGCAGCAGCTGCTCCATGCACGGCAGATGGTGGCTGCTCCTCCTTTCACTTCCAGAGCCGGAAGCTCACACAAGGACAGGACCAGAACACGGCACACTCCTGACCATGGCCACACAGCCAGACACTGCCTCCTGCTGCAAGGACACAAAGTTAAGTCTTCGAGTGTAGCAGGGCCCTGCACAGGGATTTCACATGGTGAGCAGTGGTGGCTGCCCTGCAGTTATCTTCTCTTTTGCAGCCTCAGGCATGCAATGCGACTGGATCAGACCTTGACATGCTCCAGTCCTCAGCCACTTGGGTGGAGAGATTTGCTACCAGCCATAAGGATGCTGAGACAAAGTTAAGTGATGGAGTCTGGCAGAGCCCTGGGTAGCAGTCACCCATGGTGAGAAGGACAGCTGCTCTGTAGTTTGCTCTCCCGTATTCTGCAGATGCAGGCCCAGGCAAGGACAGGACAAGACCGTGGCATGCTCACTCCTGTCTCTCTGCAGCTGCTCAGCCAGAGGTTTCTGTAGCTTTCAATAGAGATCTAACACCAGGAAGCACAAAGAGCATCATGCTGCACCATGCCATCTTCCCACAGGCAGCTGGAGGCTACCCACAGCCGTGGACTAGGGCAATTCCACGCCACTCACCCTCCCTGTGTGAAACTGACCTGGAATAAAATGTCCTGATTCATGAACCATTGGCTGATTCTTCTGCCTTGTGTGGTCTTTGGGGGCAAGTCTCCTGGGCCCTTCCCTTGTTATAAAATTGTGGAATGTTTTCGGTTGAAAGGGACGTTCTACTCCAATGCCCCTGCCACAGGCAGGGACACCTTCCACTAGAGCAGGTTGCTCCAAGACCCTCCACCTGGCCTTGAATGCTGCCATGGGTGAGGCAGCCACAACTTCATTGAGCAGCCTGTTCCAAAGGCCACTTCAGGTATTGGAAGGCTGCTATAAGGTCTCCCAGGAGTCAACTTTCTGTTGACTTTCAAACAAGGGTATACACTTGAAATTTGGGACAGCTTCTTTTGGTAACCTGTTGTAGTGTCATACCACACGAACAATGAAGAATTTCTTCCTAATATGTAAATGTACTGTCTTGCAGTTTAAACTTGTTTGCTATTATCTTATCACTACTTGCTCTTATGAAAAGTCCCTCTCCAGATTTCTTGTAGGCTCCTTTAGTTATTGGAAGGCTGATCCAAGTTCTCATCTGAGCCTTCTTTTCTCCAGGCTGAATAACCCCAACTCTCAGCCTTTCTTCATAGGCAAGATGCTCCAGCCCTGTGAAAATATATGGATCTGCAGGTAAAGATATGTAGCTGAAAAGACCAGCCTCCAATATGAAGGGTGCCTAGGGTGCTGGGATTTGGTTTAGCATCTCTAGTTGTGGTAGGCATTGCGGAGTTATACATTCATTGCATTCAAAGCAAATCAATATATTTACCCATAATCACTTTGCTGTGTCCAAGAAAGCAAGCAACTCATCACTGCAGTCTCCTTGAGGCTACTTGCTCTTCTGTTATTTGGACTGTGTGTTCAGGTGTATTTTCATATGCCAGCTGTCTCACCAGGGCAGAACTGAGACATAAACAGTCTACTTGTGGAGTGGGTAAGATGTCTGTCATGGGTTTCTTGTTTCCCTGTTTTCACACTGATGCTACTCTCTTCTCCTTCAGCTGCTGATAACTATTTTTAGAAAGCTGAAGCCCTTAGGCTGTTGGTGTAATCGGGCAGGAATGATGTCTCACTACTGATTTTTGTTGCTTTGGTGGATAATTACTACCTGCAGCACCTACTGAAGTCTGCTGGCTTTTTGTGCCTTGCTGAATTTCTGAATAAATGGCTTGGGAAAAGTTTTGGAGACAGGACTCTAGGCCAAGTTGAATGTACAGATAGACTTCAAAAGACTTCATCTACATTTTATGTATTGTGGCAATTCCCAGATTCTTAAACTTAGGCTGCTTATGTGCTAGGTACAAATGCAGAACAAACCCAGATGCTCTTCCCTGATTTATTTACCACACAGGCACATAGATTTTGTTTCTTCATTTTTACATCACTTTAATTAAGAATTTTAAGAAAAAAGGTAAAGGATACATCTTTAAAATTATTGCACAGACTGAAATTGTGCTAAAATGACCCAGGCAAATCTAGTGGCACTTAAATATGTGTGTATATATATATATTTATATATTTAACTCCCAGGGGACAACTGGTTTAGTTTAAAGCTATTAACTTCTAATAGATCTTATATGACTTATACCTGCTACAAATCTTTCCCTGTCTCTTGAAATGCATCTAATTTGTGCATGATATTTGGGATTTAAAAGGAACCTATGCATATTAGTTTCCAAAATCCCATTACATTTTAATAAGGATTTTACCTCTAATGGACTGAGATCTTCCAAAAAGCCTTAGCTTTAATTCCCAGTTTTCACACTGCTACCACTAAACTCTGTGGCAAACCGTTCCAGAAAGCTTAGTGTTATTTCTATTCTATTCTATTCTATTCTATTCTATTCTATTCTATTCTACTTTACTTTACTTTTATTTTATTTTATTTTAGCAGCTTCTCTTCAGCATTTCAGTGGTTTAGGACTTTCTTCTTGCTTGACTTGTTTTTGTGCATGTTTTTTATCCTTGCTAAGGATATCTCTGAATATAGAATGACATACATACCTGACACCATGAACAGGGAAATTGATGATTCACAGCAGCCCCAATTTCCCATCTGCAGCAGCGATAAGAAATATCCTGGTGGGAATAACCACACTCTTTATAGTTAGCTTCCCCCACTCCCATGACACTGAGTTGCAGATTTTTTTCTAAACTGCACATCTAGAAATTCCAAAAAAAAAAAAAGCCCCAAGTTCTAAAAAATGAATAGACAATGCTGTCTCATTATTATTTCAAGGCATGATGTCCATCAGCCATTGCCAGAGCTGTCGCTCCACCTGGCCTTTTCCAATCAGCCTGAATCCTATTTAATTTTGGTCACTAACACATGTTTTCTAGGTGAGATGCAGCCATGAGATGGGGATGAGAGGGGGATGTCATAAAATCCTATAGGGCTATTATATCTCAGGAATGCTCCAGGTAGTGATACTACTGGGAAAAGGAACTCCTATACCTCCTTTACATTTCCATTACATCCCTGCCTGCTTGCCAGGGAAGTTGTTTCCAAATGTTTCGGGCCAATGGTGGTCAGCCTGTAATGTATTTCTCACAGGCTCTCCAGCATTTCATAACCAGCTTTACAATGAAAGCCCAGTGCGGGAGAAGGGAGCTGGGAGCTCCGTGTGCCTCAGGAGCAGCAGGGTTTCTGGTAGCCTTTCACTACTAAGTTCACTGGTACTTTTCAAGCATTAATTCCTGGGAGATCAAGGGGGGAATTTTCAGTTGGAGTGGCAGAAGGGGAGTGAGGCTGGATTTCACAGTGCTTAGGATGGCAGTTCTGCTCATCTCTTTAGAAGTAAATCATAGGCGTAAAAATCCTCCCTAAGTGTATAGTCAACATCATCCTCTTCTAGGGAATCTCTCTTACTTCTAAAAGATAGTTTTCTTTTGCAGCTATTTGTGCATAACTATGAGAGAGTCTTCACATGTATTCCTGCTTGTAAACATTATAATAAAATATATGGGCAGCTTACATGATGTAATGCTTGCAGCATCTCTGACAAATGCACAGATAGATACATGCCTCCTTCATTCATTCTGAAATATCTCAGAGACCTTATCACAACAGAAGACACTGGTTTCCTCAGAAACACTCTGCTGAGCACTTCTTGCTCTGATCTTGTTAATGTTTAAAATTACGATCCTCGGCTCAGGGCTCTGCTCAGCATCATGTAACCTCTCACTGACAACAGTTCTGCTGTTGTTTCACCAACATTTCTTTGTAGTAAGTGCCTTGCAAGGGGGGAGAAGAGGGAGGGATGGGTGCAATTCAGACTCTGTGCCCTTGCACAGACTGTAAGGAACAGCTTTGGAAGGATGTGCAACCTGGTCCTAGGAGGTGCTCCCCTTGGCCATTAGCTTTCACAGCTCATCCTGGGGACAGACACTGTTGCAGCTGCACACATGAGGCCATCTAGATGAGCCTCACTGCCAAAGGGACATGGTTTGTGTCATTTCTGACACTTTCTTTGTATATAGCCATAAGCACATTGCCAACATTTGAATCCATAGTGTTATGGAATGCTTAATGTGTCCAGAGCACCTTCTAGGCTCAAGGAGCAAACCTGACACTTGTTAAAGCATAAGTGTTGGCATGATGGTGGTGTCCTTCTCCTTTTGCTGTTTGAGCCCATGTGGACAAGGCATGAAGGCATTGGTCCTGGCTGGGGTCATCCCATGGGCCTGATTGGTGAGGGCTGAGGTGGCCTTTGGCATGCCCAGGTGAGCAGAGTGATAGGACCAGCCATGCTCCTCCAGGCAGTCAGCCAGAAACCCTCCTGTTTTGTCCACTCAATTCACCAAAATGCAGACCCTGGCTCTATGCCGTGCTCCATACCACCACTGAAACAATTGTTACAGCAGCCCTATCCAAACAGATTAAATTCATATTTTTCCCATCTAGGAAATTGAAGTCCTTGGAGGTGGGGACATGGGCCAAGAGGGTCAACGAATTGCTCACAAACACTCAGCCACCCTGTCCCCTCTCCCACCTGCTCCATTAGGGGCTAGGGGATAGCCCATAGTCCCAGGTTGGGGAGCCAGGGACAATCATCTCCAAGGGAGCCACCAGCCATCTCATAATAGCACAAAAAAGGACCAGGCTCTCAATAAATCTTCCAGTTAAAGACAGAAGTAGGGTCTTACACTTCCAGCCTGTTACTTTTGAATGCTTTGCAGCCTTCCTGGCTCTAACAGTCAAAAGGAGACTCAGGATGACAAATTCCACTTGAAGCCATCTTCAGTGTGTACTAAAGTAAAAATGGTGAAGGGTGACTGCACTCACATTTGCAGCAAAGAAGGGTGACCAAACTCACATGTGCAGCAAGGAGAGATTAAAGTGTCACTTCAGTGCAGAGCTGTTAGAAATCACAGTAGTTTCTGCCTCTGTGCAATAACCTGTGGTGTGTTCTCATAGTGAAGTGAGCTGTGGTGACTGGTCTTCTGCCTTTACTGTGCCATTTTCATCCAGTAAGTAACCCAGAGAATACTCTCCAGTTACGTGTTTTAAAATGTTTTTTCCATTTCTTCCTGCAGTGGGGATAATAAAAGGTGAACAGAAAATTGATGTGATTGTGTATGTTTCATTAAAAATGAACAGCAAGATGTAAACATCAGCTCTCACGTGCAGATTTAGCTTGGATCTATGGAACTGAAAATCTAATCCAGCAGTAGCAAGTAAAATCTACTGCATTTTATTTGATTTTTCTTCCTGACTGGATAGATTTCTGAAAATGACTCATTAAAAAAAAAAAAATCACAAATCTAACATGCTTCTTTTGTCTGGATAATGGTCTCTGCATTCACTGGGCTAACCATATACACATTATTTTCAGCTTATCCTAACATACCTGAGACTGTGCATAAAACTTGCGGTAAAACATTAATTAGGGGTTTTTATGTGAACTTTAAGGATGGGAAGAGAAACAATAAATAAATAAAAAATATAGAGTGACCTTCTAAAAAAATGTTGAAGTACAATATTTAGGAAAAAATGTGGTGTTTTACACCTGCAGATAACATCTCTGACCCAGAAGCTATTGATCAGTTCCTGTCAGCTTTCATGGCTGTGGTCATGAGAGATCAGTATAGCAGCCAGGCTTTTTTGAGTTTGATCTGTAACACTGCCGTCCTCTCTAGCTCTCTGCTTTCCTCTTTGTGGTTTTCATGCCTCCTTTCTTTAAAGCACAAGCTTTAGACTGAACCTGCTTGGTTACTGGCAGACATTTTCCCCCTCCCAAAAGAGCCCTACATTTTCAGCTTCTATTTCAAGTAGCTGTATTAGTATTTTTTACCATTAGCTGTGGTTGCAGACAGCCAGCTGATTGTCAACAGTTTCTTACTGAACTGGTTCATCTCCCAGTGTCTTTTCAGTTTTCCACCAAAAAGTGTTTGCAAGCAAAAAATGTTGACTAGTTCTATCATGCTCTCCAAAACAGTAAAAGGATAGGAGGTATGAACTCTTATAATGAGCTGTCACATCTTCCCTTTTTCAGTGAGTTTCTTTGACCATAGCTGGGTTCACTGTTTAGAATGCAGGATTTTTACTATTAGATGAATATAGAAAATTTGGAATGCCTGCTGCTATCCTATCCTGCCTCATCATACAGTGGCCCATCACCATCCCTGTAAAATCTCAGTGTCTTCCAGTAGTGGATTAAGCAATACGAGTAACATTTGTCAACATTTACACAAAGGTTAATCAAGACCTCATTGTTTCCAGGCTCTCCAAAGCCAAACAAGAGGCTCTAATAATAAAATTCTCTTATTGATTCAACTGATCAAAATGTATTTGCATTAGCAGAACAGGTTAATTGGGGCACATTATAACAAAACAACTGATTGGTAATGTAATACTGTTCTGAATACTAATACATTATTCTTTTATGCATTTAATATTTCCATTAATCACTAACTTGGTGCCATCTTCCATTTTGCTGAGCAGCCTTCAAGCTGGGAAGCTTGAAGCTCTTTAAATGTACTTTTATATTTGCAGACTTTCTCAGACTGCCTGACAATATGAATCTTTAATATTAAATCAGACTGAAAATCAGCATGAGACAGTGCTTACATTGGTATTCTTCTTCCCTTTTTTCCTTAGGGCATTGCTTATTGTTTGTTTCCTTAGCAGAGGAAACAGGAGGGACTTGGCAAATGTAGAACTGTAGCTTTTTCCCTCTGCAACATACATGGCTGCTATAATCCTAAATCATTTATATGTCCAGGCTTAACTCATCTGCCTGATGAAGATTTCTGATGCAGAAAGTCCCATAGAACAGCAGCAAACACAAAAGACAAGGTGCAATCAGCTGCTTCTCTGACACATATTTCAGCCGCTACTAGCTACTGAAAAGAGAGAATCTATTTTCTTTCTGCAGTACCTGATCTCCAAGAGGACATACTTCTAACGAACAAGACAAAAATGAGTCAATGTGATACTCTTAGTCCAGAATTTTGAAATCAGGTGCATTTGTACTGTTGCATTAGTACTGTAATGTTGTACTGTTGGAAGAACAGATGTTAACATCAGGTCAGCTGGACATATACAGCATATACAGTCGATAGGCATCAGTAAGGTTAATAGGAATGCAAATGCAAATATGCGGCCCTCCGAGGACCAGCATAGTTCTGCTCAAAGCCTGCTGAAGGTAATCAGAGTTGAAGTCTTTCTGAATATTTCAGAAGATCTAAAACATTGAGCTTTGAACCAGTTCCTTTTTGCAAAATGAAACTGTCCCTTTTTTCTTAGTAACTTTTCTGTCAGAGATTTCCTCCCTCCTCACTTAAATCTCTTGGACACAGGTTTGCACATTTTTCTAAATCAGTGAGTACGATCAGGACAAAGAATGACAGATCAGACCTTATGTCAAAAATCTATCCAATAGTCACTGCTATAAAGATGCACCTACAGCTTTTTGGCTGATACTTCATAACCATCTTTTTCAAGGTTACAACTGGGATAGAGTTAATTTTCTTCCTAGTAGCTGGTGCAGTGCTGTATTTTGGCTTTAGTCTGAGAACAATGCTGATAACACACAAGTGTTTTAGTTGTTACTCAGTAGCTCTTACTCTGACCAAGGACTTTTCAGTCTCTCATGCTCTGCCAGTGAGGAGAGGCACAAGAAGCCAGAGGAAGCAAACAGAACACCTGACCCAAACTAGCCAAAGGGGTATTCCATAACACAGCACATCATGTATATGAACTGGGGGGAGTCACCCAGAAGTGGCAAGCAATTGTATTGTGCATCATTTGTCTTGTTTTGTTTTTTTTTTCTTTTATAATATAATAAATTTCATTTCAATTATTAAACTGTTCTTATTTCAGCCTATGGTTTTTACCTTTTTTATCCCAGTCCTCCAACACTGAGTGTGTGTGTGAACAAGCAGCCGTGTGGTACTTAGTTGCTAGCTGGGGTTAAACCACAACAGCTGTAATTTAGTTTTCAAAAGTAGCAATCACATATTCTATCTTAAAATGCCACTTATGTATCCACAGATACAACCAGATTCCAGATTATATTAGACCACTGAGTTAATAACTAACATAAGGGTCTGCTGACATTGTTGAAATGCATCATAAATTCTTTCAATATGAGAAAGATCAAGAGTAAACACAGCTCCAGCACTAGGAAATGGCTGAAAATTCTGTGAAAACAAATTGATTTTGTTTCTGCTCTGGAAATATGTCCCTGGTGCACCCATTAGAGCAGAAGCAAGCACTGTCAAAGAAGCACTAAATGCCACAAAGAGCCATCTGTAATGTCCAGTCCAGCTTCCTCTGGTACTTGTTGCCACAGGCAATTATGATTGAAGTAGCAAATTTCTCTCAGACTACACAAAGCATGGGATAAGGTCCTATATTTGTACAGCTTTACTTGTTTGGAGAAGTGTCCCTGAAGTGCGACAAAATTTTATGCATTAGCTTATTTTCCTTTGTTTTATTATTTACTCAATAATTGCCGTATGTAAGGAACGTAGATACTTTTATACTTCCTGGAAAATTACCAGTGTTATCAAATAATCATGACATTCTTGGCTTTGGTAATGGTAGAGACCAGTTTTCTGCTTCTGCAAACACCCCAGGTAGAAAACAAAATAGCTGCACTATATTGTGAAATAAGTGATTCCCTGTGGTTTCCCTGTTTAATGTCACAGTTTCTGTTGTTTGACCACAGGAATTAACTTCTTTCCAGAGACACAAGGAACAAGGTAACTCAGTATTTTAGACTGATGAAGGCACACTGAAGAAGAAAGGCCTAGCAGGATCCTGCTAGGGCCTGATGATGAAGCACAGGGTTACTGTGGTGGGTACTGGTCAGGAAGATGAATGTTGAATAGCCATAAATAAATATAACAATCATAAATGAAGACATTAAAGGAAAGGCCATTCTCCAGAGAGAGGACAAGGGCTGTGGAGCATCTGTAATAAAAACACACAGCCCAGTGGGTCCTGCAGATGTGAATGTGGAGACACCATTCTTCTCATAAAGACTGCTTAGTTACATAATGTGTCACCAGGATTTAGGACAGTAACAGACAGGAGCATGATTGAATCCTATCAAATGCCTCTGCAAGTATCTCAGATTGCTGAATATACAGTTTACATTGTCTATTTCCATCCATTAACAGACCTAGTGTCCACCTTCAGTGAGTTGAGGCAAATGTCAGAGAGACAAATCTCAGTTTCCATAGAAATGTGTGTTGACACCGCATCTTATTAGTCACGGAGCTGCGGTCTACAAAGGTGAATTACAACATTCAAATACTGTAGTTTCTTGAACAGGTCATGAATAAAGAAATTTCCATATGGAAATTTAGAGAGTGGTGTGTTAAGAAATTCTGTTCCTCTGATATGGGATGTTTTATTTCTGCTTTTGGCATGGACCACTGAGCTCCTGCCTGTCTTGCCTCTGTGCTCTAGTTTCTTACCTGTTTTTGCTACATTGAGGCAGAATTTGTTACCAGTTGTCAAAGCACGAAGTGCATGTGGAGGTCAAAGGAATCCCGCAACATTATCTTGTCTTCTGTGAGAAGCACCACAGCTTTTGCCTATGAGAAAGTCAATGTATATCCCTGTTCTCCTCAGTATGTGGCTTACTGCTCAGAAACAGACAAGAAAACTTTTTTGCTGTTGTAGAGGGTTTACTTCTTTTATGTCACTTGCAAATGGGCAAAAATGTGTCATTTGTGCTCCCTTATGTCATTCAGACAAGCTCTAGATGAGCCTCTTTTTTCATCCTGTTGCTTGTTTTTACCTTAGTAACACGAAAAATGTTGAAAAGAGGCTGTCTTTCTTGTTTGTTGTCTCAGGGGTGAGCCAGCACTGTAATTCTTGTACTTGCCTGCCTTGATTTCTCTGTTTAACTCTTTAATGTTTGATAAGACTATGGTCCCAATTGCACAGTGAGCTGCTCATGAGTAGATGACAGCTCCCATATGCAGTTCAGGTGGGAAAGGGTCTGAGCATTGTTTGCTTCTTACCACATCCCATCAGATTTGGTGGGTTCCTGTTTCTTTCTCTAGAAGAATGGCACAGTTACTAGCAATGTGTATGGTGTATTTTATCTTGCTTACAGATATTCACCAGT
Organism: Melopsittacus undulatus; assembly: GCF_012275295.1. Classification (NCBI taxonomy): domain Eukaryota; kingdom Metazoa; phylum Chordata; class Aves; order Psittaciformes; family Psittaculidae; genus Melopsittacus; species Melopsittacus undulatus. Next base: position 16,354,143 of record NC_047528.1, on the reverse strand, counting down.
TCTGTAACAGGAAGTGTTCAAACAAACAGCTTTTCCAGGGATTAAGCCTGGAGCCTACACTCATCTCTGCAGTATAACTGCTTCCAGAACTGGGTCTGATCAGAGCAGGTAAAATCTCTATGGCTAAAATCATGGTAAAGAGTGTAATATTCGCATCTGATTATTTCAGTCTTGATGATATACATGTCATTTTACATTTCCTGTCAGAGAGGATAATGAAGGCTCAACAACTCTGGATGCCTGACCGCACCATCCGAGTCTTGGAAGGCAGACGCAGGGACTGTGAAAGCCTAGACCTTGGGCCCACTGTACGAGATGATCTGGTTTGAGACCATCTTAAAAACCTGAGCGTACACAAGTCTGTGGGCCCTGATGAAATCCATCCGCGGGTCCTGAAGGAGCTGGCAAATGAACTTGCTAAGCCACTGTTCATCATATTTGAAAAATCATGGCAGTCAGGTGAAGTTCCTGACAAGCGGGAAAAGGGAAATATAACCCCCATTTTCTAGAAGGGGAAATGGATGACCCAGGGAATTACAGACCAGTCAGTCTCACCTGTGTGCCTGGCAAAATCTTGGAGCAGATTCTCTTGGAAGGCATGCTAGGGCACATGAAAAACAACAAGGTGCTTGGTGACAGTCAGCATGGCTTCAATAGGGGGAAATCCTACCTGACCAATTTGGTGACCTTCTATGATGGGGCTACGGAACTGATGGACAGGGGTAGAGCAGTTGACATCATTTACCTGGACTTGTGCAAAGTGTTCGACACTGTCCCACATGACATCCTTGTCTTTAAATTGGAGAGACATCAATTTAATAGGTGGACCACTCAGCGGATAAAGAACTGGCTGATTGGCTGCACACAAAGAGTTGCGGTCAATGGTTCAATGTCTGGCTGGAGACCAGTAACGAGTGGTGTTCCTCAGGGATCGGTGTTGGGACCGGTCTTGTTTAACATCTTTGTCAGTGAGTTGGTGTCATGGGTTCAGCAGTAGCTCATGCTCTGCCAGGGAGGAGGGAGAGATAGGGCGCCTGGTCTGGGCTAGTCTGGGAGGTATTCCATACCACAGCACGTCCTGCTCAGGGAGGGGACTGGAAGCTGGCCAGGAGGGGAGGGGTTAGCTCTCTCTTCCGGGCTGGGCTCGTGTAGGCGGGTGGAATCGTATTCTCTCTCCCTGTTTATTTCCTCTAACATTGATTTGTTATTGGTAGCATAGTGATTTTGTGTTATACCTTAATTGCTGGACGGATTTTACCTCAATCCGTGGGAGTTGTATTCCTCCAGCTCTCCTCCCCATCCCTCTGGGAGTGGGAAGGTGGGGGGGGGAGGGAAACAAAGGAGTGTGTGGACTTTAAACCACGACAGTTGGACAGTGGGATTGAGTGTGCCCTCAGCAAGTTTGCCAATGACACCAAGCTGTGTGGTTCTGTTGATGCGCTAGAGGGAAGGAATGCCATTCAGAGGGACCTTGACACGCTTGTGAGGTGGGCTGATGCCAACCTCATGAAGTTTAACCATGCTAAGTGTAAGGTCCTACACCTGGGTCAGGGCAATCCCAGCACAGCTACAGGTTGGGCAGAGAAGAGATTCAGAGCAGCCCTGCAGAGATGGACTTGGAGGTGTTGATTGATGAGAAAATGAACATGAGCCAGCAGTGTGCACTCACAGCCCAGAAAGCGAACCGTATCCTGGGCTGCATCAAAAGAAGTGTGACCAGCAGGTCGAAGGAGGTGATCCTGCCCCTCTACTCTGCTCTCGTGAGACCTCACTTGGAGTATTGTGTGCAGTTCTGGTGCCCTCAACATAAAAAGGACATGGAACTGTTAGAACATGTCCAGAGGAGGGCCACGAGGATGATCAGGGGACTGGAGCACCTCCCATATGAAAACAGGCTGAGAAAGTTGGGGCTGTTCAGCCTGGAGAAGAGAAGGCTGCGTGGAGACCTCATAGCAGCCTTCCAGTATCTGAAGGGGGCCTACAGGGATGGTGGTGAGGGACTATTCATTCGGGACTGTAGTGATAGGACAAGGGGTAACGGGTTGAAACTTAAACAGCAGAGGTTTAGACTGGATATAAGGAAGAAATTCTTTACTGTTAGGGTGGTGAGGTACTGGAATGGGTTGCCCAGGGAGGTAGTGAATGCTCCATCCTTGGTGGTGTTCAAGGCCAGGTTGGACAGAGCCTTGGGTGCCATAGTTTAGTGTGAGGTGTTCCTGCCCATGACAGGGGGGTTGGAAGTAGATGATCTTAAGGTCCTTTCCAACCCTAACTATTCTATGATTCTATGACCTATTGAACGACGACAACCCATCACCACCTGGCATTTCAACCTTGAGCAAAACAGAGGAAATGCAGAGTTGTTAACAAAGACTTCTTCCCTCAATAGAGTTAATGATTCCAGTTAAATGAATGACAATGAAAGATTGTCTTGAATAGAAATAGTCAGAAGATATTTCTGTCTGAATCAGGTTTAATTTCAAGGAGTATTTTTTGTGATAAATTCTCATTTGTTTCCAGACATCTATTGTCATTCATGAAGCATAAAACAAATAAATTTGAATTTGTCACCTGAGCAGAACACAAACAAAAAACCCCAAACAAAACAAAAAACCAAAACAACCAAACAAAACAAACAAACAAAAAAAAAACCCAAAAAAACACACACAGAAACAAAAAAGGAAAAAAGAAACAGGAAAAATCGTTTTAGCTTTCCCATCACAGATAAACAAAACAGGACACATTTTCTACTTTGCCTTCTAACACCTCTTCAGCTGTGTCAACACTGATGGGCACAGACTCTCAAGCTCCAGGTCAGCCAAATGCAGACTCACAGCTCCAGTTAGGTAGGCAGGCAGCTGGACTAACAGGGTCCCAGTCTCAGCCAACTGATTGCTGTTGCTGGCTCTAGGTAAGCAGTTATGAAGCTATGCTACATAACTGTTAAAAATGACTTTTCAGTCTGCATCAGGTGCTTACCGTCTGGTCTCTTGCCTTTGTGAGGTCTGTAATTTGGAAGAAGAAAGTGAAAAAGCCAGCTCTGGGGAGATGGAGACTGTGGCTGAAATTCAGTGAAGCAATTCTGAACATGCCTAAATTGAAGTGCACAACTTAACCCAGTGTGCTTCAGGAAACCATGAGCTTACTTTCTTGACTGAGTTGCACTTATGTGTTTAGCAGGCAAAATAGAAGTTTGTTGTGCTCCAGAAGCTTATGGTGAAGAAGGATCATAATGTAGCTTAAAGAAAGATAATTTTCTTACAATGAAGAGGAATGGTAACACAGTCTTCTTGCTCTGATGTACGTACTTCAATCTGTTAAGGCTTAGGGAAAAAGGCCACTTGTTTCCAGGGTGAAGTTTTAGTGAAATTCTCCTCCAATATTTTGACACTTTGTTATTTGCATTTCTCTTCTCCTTTAAAAAAAAACACAACTTCGTGTACTGGAGCAAGCTAGCAGCAAAATTCTTATGGCTTTTGGCAGCTTGTATTCCAGATGGCCTGGACAAAACTATAACATATAATATAAAAGATCCAATTCTACAAGTCAATGCATGGAGGTATTTCAGGTGATGACATTAAGTTGTTTACCAGGGCATGTGTAGTGTCTCCCAACGCTGATATCAAATGGTAAACTTCTGGTGGTTTTAATCCACATTCATCAACTTTACTGTAATACTCAGAGCGGCTGTCTCACCCTCTTAATACATGCTGTTAACCAGATGGCCTCACAAAACACAACCATATGAAGTCTGATCCCACTTAATTCTTAATTTCTTCATGCGTTGCACTTTCTTGATTTTGCATCAAAAAGAGGCATAATCTAGTAGCAGGAGACTGGCAGTTGATTCAGTCTATGATTCTGCCCTTGATGTATGTTATGGAGACAAGGGAATGACGTCTTTCTAATACGTAGCTTTAAAAACCTGATTGAAAGGAGTTCAGCTGTGCCAAATAGCATTTTGAAGTATTACAAGGTTCTCTGTGTCATCATAGCATAAGAATTCATGATGAAGGCTTCTGAGGATCAAACAACATAAAAGCATTGATAAGCTTTTAAAGACTGCGATATGATCCTTTTAAAAGGAATTCTACATGGTTAAAGCCACCTACTCATTGTCATGTCCTTTGCAGATGGAAACAATTACTTACCTTCTTTTTCCAAGGGATTTCCCATAGCTGGGTGAGGAGGAGTTATGAAAATGAACCCATGTGGCTTCAGTCACCATGCACCTTTTTATACAAGGAACCAATTCAAAAGGACACAATTCTGTTCAACACTTAGAGTGTAAACTTGGTCTCAGGCCAAAGCACTGCCTGGTCCCAGGACTGAGAGCATCCCTTCAATGGGATGATTCAGGAGATTTGTTATTCTGCAGTTGATAGGACAAACCACGCACTTGCCTGTAACTTGTCAAAAAGCCTTGAAACAAAAATGTGTAGTTAGAGGTGATGACAATCAGTAATTAGAAATTCTGCCCTAATTCCCTCCATTGTTGTACAACATCTTAAGTCCAGGAGGCATCTTCTGTCAGTTTGCAGGTGGATGTCACCTACATACATGAAACTAATCAAGCTTAAGAAACACTTCTAGGGTTTGTTTTTCCCCCCACCTTGGAGACCCTGAGAAGTATTTAAAAATAAAAATGTGACTTGACAACTTGCTGAGAGAAATAGGACCAGTTTGGGTTTTTCCCCCTGCTGATCTCTGAAGTGTGTGGTGATTCATGCACAGGCTTAGAAGCATACACTATTTATCCAGCATCCAGCACACGCTTCTTATCCTACTTTAAAAAACTGGAATCATAGACAATGTTAGCCGTGTCCCTGAAGGATTTGTTGTGGAGTAACCTCATTTGCACCAATGAAGATATTCTTGATTTATGCCAGCAAATGTGATTATAGAATGAGATCCTTTTGCATTTAGCGTCCTTCCTCCTGTGGCACCAGTTCTGCCAGCGATGTTTTACCCATCCTGGGTTAGATGTGTGGTGATTAACTGTCCCATTGGTGCCATAGCAAGTAGCTTGCGTGGAAATCCAATTTCTCCCACACGAGCTAGTGTCGTGGTTTAAGCCCAGCTGGTAATTCAGTACAACGCAGCCGTTCGTTCACTCTCCCCTTTCCTCCCCCCGCTCCTGGAGGGATGGGGAGGAGAATCAAAGGAATGTAACTTCCACGGGTTGAGATAAGAACAGTCCAGTAACTAAGGTATAACACAAACCACTGCTGCTACCACCAAGAATAATAATGATAAGGGAGATAACAAGGGAAGAGAACACATCTGCTCACCACTTGCCGACTGATACCCAGCCCAACCAAGCAGTGATTTCATCCTTCCGAGTAACTGCCCTCATTTCTACATCCTGGGCATGACGTGCTGTGTTATGGAATACCTCTTCGGCTAGCTTGGGTTAGCTGTCCTGTCTGCTTCCTCCTGGCTTCCCCTCCTCCCTGGCAGAGCATGAGACTCAGAGAGTCTTTGGTCGGAGTGAACATTACTGAGCAACAGCTAAAAGCATCGGTGTTATCAGCTCTGTTCCCAGGCTGAAAGTCAAAAACACAGTGCTGCACCAGCTACTAAGAAGGAGAAAAATGACTGTTACTGCTGAACCCAGGACAGCTGGACACTGCTGTGTCCTTGGACCCTTAGAGTTCAGTTCACCAACTGTTTGTGAGGGGATGCTGTGATACAGGATCGTATTATTCAGTCACTTGAAATGGCTGTTCCTAAGGAACTTGGGCTCCTGGAATTTGTCTTTAGAGCATGGTATTTAGAAGGAGCAACTGACACATGCATTTTCTTGTCTCATGCATATATTCAGTCATTCTTTATCACTTCTTTGTATAAGGGCTGTGTTTTTCTTGTGAGACCAGGTTCACTTTGGAGCACGCTGTAATCATTGAACACCTCACAGCCACTTTGTTAAACATCTTCCTGATTTTATAACACAAGTATCAGAAAGCCTCTGCTGCCTGCTTATCCAGTGAGGAAAACAAGGACACTTGTGAGCATTAAACATTTCGGTCTAATCCAATCTACATAAGGATGCCTCACACCCTGTCACAGGGCAGTGAATTCACTAGAAATGCTCCTTTGGGAGTACATAGCTGCTCTTGTGCAGTGGGAAGAGTGTACGGGCAGCCTCAGGGGAGAAACATCTAGCACAAATCTCAAGTGCAGAGAAATGTGAGGAGTTCCTCTCTCAGACTCATGTGGGTTGCGTCAGGATAGCTCTATAAGAAATTATAAAAGACAATTGCGAAGTGGGTCCACTGGATGTCCTTTTTACCTCATTGCCACCCACTAAAATCACTGAGCCATACATACAGAGGCCAGGGGAAGGACATACACAGCCCTTAGCAAGCTTTTATCTAGCCCGTTCTCACTCTACCAGGTCTGACCTTCTCCTTGACTTTATTAAATATGCCTGACTTTAGGCAGCTCTCCCTCTGCTAATAAACCAGATGAGACAGGGAACAAGCTCTGGCCCAGAGGCCAGCTGGCACATCACAGCTCCCATCCATGCAATTGACCCTTCCTACCACCACCTGTGATGCCACGCACCCAGAGCACTTCCTGGCCCACACTAACCCTAGGCTTTGCCCAGGGTCAAACCACACAGGGAGAGTGAGACAGTGCAGCAGCATGGCTGATTGTGAGCTGGGGCTGAGATGCATCTCCTGGCCCTGTTAGCCTGCAAGCAGCACAGGAGGAGGTAAGAATTAGAGCTCCAGAGATGGGGTGCTGTTGCAAAAATCCTGATTTAAGATCCTGCCTACTATGCCCATTTCTTATGAAAATCAGTGGTTTAGGGTCACTCGAAGAATGACTATCAAAGATGCTAATAAGAGTTGCTTTAACATGAATTTATGAAAGTGTGACATAACTGAATTCCATAGCAAGGTTCGCTTTACCAGTTAGTGCATAGATTAAGCATATGAAGGAAATCTGAGATAAAATCAAGCTAAAAATCATTGGTACAGAGGCTGAAGGCACAAAGGGTAAGGTAACTCAAAACTGAGTTACCAGATTCAGAATAGACTCCTTGCTTTCTAAGCTCCTGGCAGAGCCTAGGTGCAGCAGAGTCCAGTCTCAGTCTCAAACTTGGACAATCACTTATGTCTAATGGAAGAAATATAGGGAATAAGGAAATCATTCAATTGAGTCCCAATTTTCAGAGTAGACCCCTTGCTTTCTAACTCCTGGTGAATCTTAGGTGTGGCTAGGTATAATTTTAGTCTCAGACTTGGTCATCAGTTGATATCTAAAGGGTTGCAAGTATATCAAATCACCACAGATGAGATTTTGAAATGGCTTTTACCTAGCAGCAGCCTGCAGTTTTCAGATGGATCTTCACATTTGTGAAGTGGATCAACAGGATTTTCTCTTTGTCCTTATGGAGGACTTAAACCACCCTGATATCTCTTAGAAGGATGGTACATGCAGGCACAAGCAATGAAGTTGCTAAGCCACTGTCCATTATATTTGAAAAATCATGGCAGTCAGATGAAGTTCCTGACAAGCGGGAAAAGGGAAATATAACCCCCATTTTCAAAAAGGGGAAAATAGATGACCCAGTAAAGACCAATCAGTCTCACCTCTGTGCCTGGCAAAATCTGGGAGCAGATTCTCCTGGAAGGCATGTTAAGGCACATGAAAAACAACAAGGTGCTTGGTGACAGCCAGCATGGCTTCACTAAGGGGGATTCCTGCCTGACGAATTTGGTGGCCTTCTATGACGGGGCTGCAAAGATGATGGACAGGGGTAAAGCAGTTAACATCATCTACCTGGACTTGTGCAAAGCATTTGACATTGTCCCACATGACATCCTTGTCTCTAAATTGGAGTGTCATCAACTTGATAGGTGGACCACTCGGTGGATAAAGAACTGGCTGGATGGTTGCACTCAAAGAGTTGTGGTCAATGGATCAATGTCCAGCTGGAGACCAGTAACGAGTGGTGTCCCTCAGGGATCGGTGTTGGGACCGGTCTTGTTTAACATCTTTGTTGATGACATGGACAGTGGGATTGAGTACTTGCTTGTACCTCAGCAAGTTTGCCAATGACACTAAACTGTGTGGTTCCGTTGATGCGCTAGAGGGAAGGAATGCCACCCAAATGGACCTTGACACGCTTGTGAGGTGGGCTGATGCCAACCTCATGAAGTTTAACCATGACAAGTGCAAGTCCCACACGTGGGTCAAGGCAATGCCAGCACAGCTACAGGTTGGGCAGAGAAGAGATTCAGAGCAGCCCTGTGGAAAAGGACTTGGGGGTGTTGATTGATGAGAAAATGAACATGAGCCAGCAGTGTGTGCTCACAGCCCAGAAAGCCAACCGTATTCTGGGCTGCATCAAAAGAAGCGTGACCAGCAGGTCAAAGGAGGTGATCCTGCCCCTCTACTCTGCTCCCATGTGACCTCACTTGGAGTATTGTGTGCAGTTCTGGTGTCCTCAACATAAAAAGGACATGGAACTGTTGGAACAAGTCCAGAGGAGGGCCACGAGGATGATCAGGGGACTGGAGCACCTCCTGTATGAAGACAGGTTGAGAAAGTTGGGGTTGTTCAGCCTGGAGAAGAGAAGGCTGCGTGGAGACCTCATAGCAGCCTTCCAGTATCTGAAGGGGGCCTACAGGGTTGTTGGTGAGGGACTATTCATTAGGGACTGTAGTGATAGGACAAGTGGTAAGGGGTTCAAATTTTAAGAGAGGAAGTTTAGATTGGATATATGGAAGAAAGTCTTTACTGTTAGGGTGGTGAGGTGCTGGAATGGGTTGCCCAGGGAGGTAGTGAATGCTCCATCCCTGGCAGTGTTCAAGGCAAGGTTGGTTGAAGGCTTGGGTGATATGGTTTAGTGTGAGGTGTTCCTGCCCATGGTAGGGGGGTTGGAACTAGATGATCTTGAGATCCTTTCCAACCCTAACTATTCTATGGTTCTATGATTCTATGGTTCTATACATTGTATAGCAGTTTATACACACACTTTGGGATTTCAGCCCATATCCCACTGTCAGCTTTGGTGTTGATCCTGTTATCAGAAACTTCATTTTGTGAACTCTGAGAAGCATCGTACTCAGAAAGAGATGCTGTTGAAGTATGCTGTGGTACAGGAAAGCTCAAAGGACCTCACTAAGAACCGCTGTTTATAGGGTCACAAGATGACCCTATAAGCATCTGTAGCCATCAGTAAATCTCCACCTTGACCACAAGCCGAGTCAAAAAATTTATCAAAACTCCAGTAACAGTGGTACTATTCCACTCAGGCTATGATCAATGGAATGAGTGTTCTAAGTCTGTCAAGGTATGACTGATTATCACTACTCTTGCTTCCCACCTTGGCCAGGGAATAGGATTCTCTGGTACAGTCAGTGCCTCCCCTTTTAGCCATACAAGAGCTACCTATATGGTCAACAGATGGCAATTCCTGTGATTGTAGAGCAGGCAAGGGAGATGCAGCACTACAAGTGCTGTCCCACTCCTGCTTCACTGAGTCCTGTTCCAGTTGTTTGGCAGCAGTTTGGGGTGGAACTCTAAGACATGGAAGAACAGGGAACAGTGGGAAGCCCCTCATTCCTTCCCCACCAGCCAGTGGGGTGGTGGCAGAGGGCTGGCTGAGGGTTTTCTGAGCCTATACATAAATATATATCCTGACTCTATCCCAGTCCAGGCTGGCTAGTGCCAGGGGCCAGGGAGCAGAGTGCTAACACCATGGGGGAATAAATGGAATGCAAAGTATAGAGGGAGACCATGGAACATCACACTGGTGGCACACAGGCAGGGAGAGGACAGGCATAAAAAAATCCCTGAGTCATGTACCTTTCTTAGACCTCTGCTGTTAACCCTCCCAGTCCCATCTTTTTTTCTGAGATGTCCTCATCAATGGTTCAAGGGAAGTAGAAAAAGAACAGTCTCTACAGGTGCATAGAACAGGACTACAAACAATCCAGACCTTTGCACACGTAACATACTCTCCCTCATAGCCCAGTCTCAACCTCTATCCATTTTAACAACCAGCAATGATCTGGACCTATACAGTTAAAATATACAGTGGTGCCCATCCATCTCATCATTTCTGGCATGCTTTTTTTGATGGAAGTGTTTGATTCACCACCAGTCTGTTGTTTATTAATTACCCATGGACATGGAAGGCTGAGCAATTGCAGCTGTCTTTGGAAAGAGTGATTTCACTATCTGGTTGGGTTTTTTTGAACGGGGCAAGGAAACATGTAGGTCACAAAGATACTGGTTACCTGAGATGTGCCAGTCGATCACAGTGAGCAGCAAACTGCAGGCTAACTTTCAATGCCTCAGTGAGTTGCATGCAAAAACATGGTATACAGAGAAATGCTTCGGATTCCAGGTGTTTTTCATTCTCTATGTTTTTGTAAAGATAAATGATGTTCAATACTGAATCAAAGCTGATTGTCAGGGGTTTGAGCCAAAATGGAAATACTCTGCTAAAACTGCCAACCTACATTTATCCAGTTAACGAACACTGTTCCTGAAAAACCTGTCAGATATGACTGTCACCTGAAACAAAATAAATAAAGTGGCTGCCAAATTTGCCTTGAAAATCCAGCAACAGCCCATATATCCCTTATTGGTGTCAGCCAATGGGCAAAGTGAGGAAAATGAGAATTGGTATTAAAAGACAGCAATGGAGAGACACTAAGCTAGATAAGAAAAACTGTAATTAATGTCAGTGCTCAATTATAGGAGATTTGAAGGAAAATACATATTTTAATTTACAGGATGATTTTATCTCAGGACCATCACAAAGAAGCTCTCACCTGCTCCTGATGTTCTTCTACATTTCAAAAATTATTAGTTATATGAAAGGGTAAAAGAAAATGTATGAATCAGATAACTTGATGTCATGGTTTAACCCCAGCTGGCAACTTAGCATTACACAGCCACTTGCTCAGCTCCCTCCCACGTGAGATGCAGGGAAGAGAACTGGCAGACTAGAAGTGAAAAAACTTGTGGGTTGAGGTAAGAGCAGTTTAATAATTGAAATTAAACTAAATATTAGTAATAATAGTAATAAAAGATCAGAGAGAAATAAAACCCAAGAAAGACAAATGATACAAATGAAAACAATTGCTCACCACCGACCAATCAATGTTTATCCAGTCTCTGAACAGCAGTCCCCCAGCCAACCTTTCCACTATTTTTATTGCTGAGCATGACACCATATAGTATGGGACATTCCTTGGGTCAGTTGGGATTACCTGTGCCAGGTGTGTCCCCTCGCAGTGGCTTGTACCTCTGGTAGGGTGGGGTGAGGAGCGGAAAAGACCTTGACTGTGTGTAAGCACTGCTCAGCAGTAAGTAAAACATCCCTGTGTTATCGACACTGTTTTCAGCACAAATTCAAAACATAGCCCGATACTAGCAGCTACGAAGAAAATTGCCCCAGCCAAAACCAGCACAGTTAAACACAGCTTGCACAAGAAATAGGAGGGAACATATGGATTTTAATGAGCAAGGAAGCTTTGATCACTGTTTGTTAATGATTTCCGAAACACAATCATCGTCTGCTGACAGCACACACCACCAAATGCAGGGCTGACAAAAGCAAATGCTAGACCTCCTTTATCTTCAGCCCAACTTTTTACAGAACCTGTTTTTCCTAGCATATGCATTTCTTACACATCCTTGCCTGGGTACACATTCTAAAAGTCAAGCCCAGATTGTTTTTCATAGGCCAATGCAAACAACAAAGATGGATTGCACAGTAACAACAACAAATGCGTAAGATTTCTGCGCCTTTTAATGATAACCTTTCAATGATAACTGCCTGCAATGCTCTGGGGCCTGGGAGAGTGTGACTTGTGAGAGGCAGCTTGGTGCTTCTGCAGTGATTCTGTCTTACCGGTACTGGCAGCAGGGAAGTAGAGGTCCTGAAGAGTTAGTGGGGATGTGCACATGAGGCTCCTCAAGTAACACTGTCAGCTGTAGGAAAAGAACACATGTAGAAAAGGAATAAATGATGAATTAGCAAATCACTTCCAGTAGTGTACTCTAGAAAATAAGCATTTTCTGGCAGGCACCACATACTTATTCCTATTACTTATGGTATCAATTGTGGTGTCTCAAGTACCACAGAGTAACACAAAGTGTTGGCTTTCTGGCACAGCTCTTGTCTCTGCTTAACCCCAAACTGAGTATAGCAGAGCACAGATTGTTTGTACCTTTTTGGCTTCTTCTTACTAATAGAATATCTGCCTAATAATCCTGCCCTGTTATCTTGGCCTAGAAGGTAAATGATTTGGTCTTCAGTAGATGTGGGAAGTGGGTACTGCTGGCAAACAGATCTGAGCAGGCTCTGGGAGCCCTTCTCCAGCTCTGTATTCCTCCTGTTCCTATTCACTCAGGTGACTTAGGCCTTAGGCTTCCTAAGGCTTGTCTAATATTGAGAGATACTATACTTGCACTAATTAAAAATGATAAAAAAGAAGCCTGTGGTTCTGAAAGGAAGGAAATTCTGCTTCTTCAGGCATTAGCAACCAGGGAACAAGTCACTGTATGGTTTATTTTGCTTTTCTTATAGTGACTTTCTGTCAACTCTTCAAAATGTTCATCTCAATGAATTCCTTAGCATCCTCCTTTCTTTCAAGAAAATTCCAGGTTTTTCTTTATGGAGACAAATAATAGCACTGAAGTGGAAGAACTTCCTGTGAAGCACTGAGGTGCCTGAACCAACAGCCTGAAGACTGCAGGGAGAAGCTGCTACACCATACAATTGATTCCTCAGAAGTAATTGTAAGTAACTGAGGAAACCACAGCTCTGAAGAACCAAGCAGCATCTGGGTCTGGTAAAACACAACACAAACTGAGTTCAGTAGTATTTTCTCAACTTTAGTCTAAGCACATAGTGATATTGAGGGATGTTCGTGTTGGCTGCTTCTTGCCTGCTCTAAAGCTTTGGAGATACTGTTTTTTGTATGAAATCCCTCTTTGGCTGAGGAGCAGATATTTGTTCTTTTTTATTCAACAGGGGCTGCTTCTGTTATTGTTTAAAGAAGTGTCTTAAATGCAAGACCAGAATCTCTGCTGCAAAAGAATGTCTGGTCACCAGCTACCCATCAGAGCTGTCAGTGGGGACTATCTGAGCTAACAATTCTGCAGATACTTACTGAGGAAGACATCATCTAGGCTGCTCCACTGAGGCATGAACTCTACAGCATCTATCCACAAACCAAAACAGACTACATTCATTATGCAGTGTTTCCAATTTGGTTTGCATTAGTAATTTCCTTAATACGTAGGCCCAGCTTTCTCTACTGACTGCAGAAGAGTTCAGCAAGAATCTCTTTGACTTAACATTTAGATAGCTGAAGTTCAGCAGAATGAATTTTCACCCCCAGTGACTGTTGGATAATTCCACTCAAAACCTTCCCACTGTACTTCCTCAAAGCATTTTGTTCAGAAGACATTTATCAGACAAAAATCTAGTTTTACTTGTCTATGTTTTGCTGGTGGACAATAAAATCTATTGTTTTTCTGAATTACCACAGTAGTAGCTGAGTAGAGTAGCTACCTCTGTAGCATCTATCTAGATCTGTCTCACTGTAATAGACTGTTGTGTGTTTTTGTTGTATTCTGCTACTGCAGATTTCCACTGTGCCAGAGAAGCAAAGTTATTTTACCCTAAATTCTAGCGTGATAGAAAGGGCCTTCAAGGCTTACCAACTTATTTTATTCGTATCTCCTATACAACTCCTGGTTATTCATTCACCTTTCCCTACACAGTCACCCCTGTCACATTCCTTGGGCAGGGCTTGGAGATCTAACTAATACACTCAGTGACTGTCCTCAGCTTTGACTGGGAGCTGGTGAACACTTGGTGAATTGAAGCTGGGCTATCAGAAATATTTAAGCTTCGTTTAATATGCAAGGAAATGTCAGGTCAGAGATCAGCTAATGGACATCATCTACAATGGAAGCGTGTGACCATATATTCTCCTTTGGGTGTTTGACATTTGCTGATACTGCACTGTTCACTAAGTTGACCTGGAGTAGGTATTTGTAGCACCTTGTTCTCAGATCTGTTTAATACTGTTCTTGAGGGATGAGAAGAATTGCTATGCCCCCTTCAGCCCTTAACAATTACTGTCTTATGTCAAGCCTTCCTCAGATCACCTTATCCTACAAAACTAGCAAGAATAGGCTTGATGAGTAAATTCAGTCTTTGCAGCACAGAGGCAGGGAAATGTTCTTTGAGGATCCACCAAAGGGAGCTTGCTGCCCTGCTCTGCAGGTGGTTTGGGCAGTTTCTTTCTTTCAGTTCCAAAAGGAACAATTCTGCTTCTTGTCCACATGAAATAAATCATATAAATAGCTCCAAAGAGCAGCTCAACTCCATTGCTTTTCGGATAGACCAGACTGCACTGAGTAAATAACAGGTATTATTACAGAAATGTCCTGGGCTGGGAAAATTTTCTTTCCCTGCCTGCAAAGCTTTCTTGCCAACAACCATCTTCAAAACATAAAGCAAAGCACTGAGCTGTTCTGCCCACAGACTCAGCTAGCTAAATCCCCCCTGAATGTAAATAATCTGAGTTCAGCTCTGATGGAGTAATTGGAGCTCTACGGGTTTACATCTGCCAAGGACCACTGGCAGTATACACCTGGGGAAGGAAACCGAACACATTTGTAGTCATTCAAATACACACATAAGGCCCTTCCCTCCCTGATTTCTTATGGATACAAGTCTGCATTTTATTTAAATGAGAACAGTAAATATATTTTGTGTATGACAACACATGTGCAAACAACACATGAACCAACATGAGTCAACAGCTTAACTGATTTGAAAGGTTAGGTGTCACTGTGGAGGGGTTCAATTAGAGGAGTCTTCTGGTTAAATGAATTTTAAATTAATTTTTGCTTCCAGATTCATAGAATCATAGAAATATTTAGATTGTAAAAGACCCTTAAGATCATCAAGTCCAACTGTACATCTGACATTGCCAATTCCACCTCTAAACCATGTCCCTAATCACCACATCTAGACATCTTTTAGATACATTCAGCGATGATGACTGAACAACTGCCTTGAGCAGCCTGTTACAATGCCTGACAACCCATTGAGTAAAAAAGTTTTCGCTAGTATCTAATCTAAGCCTCCCCTGGCACAACTTGAGGCTGTTCCCTCTTGTGTTGTTGCTTGTTGCTTGGGAGAAGAGACTGACACCCATCTCGCTACAACCTCCTCCCAGGTAGTTGTAGAGATTGATAAGGTCTCTCCTGAACCTTCTTTTCTCCAGGTAAAACAACTTCAGTTCCCTAAGCCATTCCTCATAAGATTTATGCTCCAGACCCAGCTTCGTTGCCTTCTTTGGACCTGCTCTAGCACTTCCACATCTTTCTTGGAGTGAAGGGCCCCCAACACTGAACACAGTACTCAAGGTGTGGACTCACCAGCACCAAGTACAGGGGGAAAACACTGCCCTACTCCTGCTGGCCACACTTCCCCAAGTCTGTAGCATTCCATGGGGTTATTGTGACTCAAGTGCAGAAGCTGGCACTGAACCTTGAACCTCATACACTTGTCCTCAGTCCATCAATGCAGCCTGTCCAGATCCCTCTGCAAACTCTTCCTACCCTCCAGCAGATCAACACTCCCACCCAGCTTGGTGTCATCTGCAAACTTACTGAGGGTGCACTCGATCCCCTCATCCAGATCATTGATAAAGACATTAAAGAGACCTGGCCGCAGCACTGAGCCTTGTGGAGCACTGCTTGTGACCAGCTGCCAACTGGATTTAGCTACATTCACCACCACTCTTTGGGCCTGGCTACCCAGCCAGTTTTTAACTCTCTGAAGCATATGTCCATGTAAAACATGAGCAGCCAGTTTTTCCAGGAGAATGCTGTAGGAAATGGTGTCAAAAGCTTGACAGAACTCTAGGTAGACAGCATCCACAGCCTTTCCCTCATCCACCAAGTGGGTTACCTTCTTATAGAAGGAGATCAGGTTTGTCAAGCAGGACCTGCCCTTCATAAACCAATGCTGACTGGGCCTGATCACCTGGCTGTCCTGTACATGCCAGCTACAGCACTGAAGATACTCTGCTCCATAACCTTTTCTGACACGGAGGTCAGGCTGAAAGGCCTGTAGTTCCCCAGATCCTCTTTCTGGCCCTTCTTGTAGATGAGCACATTTGCTAATTTCCAGTCAACCAGCACCTGATAAACGATTGAAAGTGCTTCAGTGAATACATTATTTACCCAAAATAATACAGGTTAAGGAAAAGCTGAACTGGCATCTTCTATGGCTATAGACTCATGCAAGGTAATTTTGACAAAATCTCTCCGGTTCCCACTGACCTTCTTCCAGTATGGTTAATTCTGAATGTGGAAGAAAGAAATAAAACCTGGCATGTCCTCCTGAAAATGTCACCAGTCCCCCTGCTCTGTGTTGCCTAGCTAAGGACTGCAAAGGGGTTCATTAACTAGTTGAGGATCTCTCCCTGTTGCAGTAGGTCTCTGCCCTCAGTTCTGCCACTCACTGTGCTGCTTTGCTCCAGTGCTGTTCAGCAGTCCTTACCTTACCTTGATTTTTTCCTAACTCTACAGAAGCTTTCAGCACTGCATGCTGCCTTTCTGAGGATAAATTGTGTTTTCACGTTGTTTATTTTCAAACACCAAAAGGTTTCTGTGCACATAACACATAAATTAAACATTATTAATGCTATTACTATGATCATGTGTTCCAGTTCCCAGGCTTATTTTAATGATGTACGTTATGAAAAAGCCATGCTGGCATAACAATGAAAAATATGCTGCTCTCAATAGCATTTCATTTTATAGATCGACAGAGAAGTCTATGATGATGACTAATTTCATGATAAGATCATGTCACTTATTGCCTGCCATAAATGAAATGTCATATGCAGTCACCTATTCTACATTCTCTAAATCATTCTAATTATTGTACTTAAACAAATGGCTGTGACTGAGATAGATACCCTGCAGACAACGGGACTGTCTTTGCCTTTATTCTTTCATACCAAATCTGTGCAGCAAATGCTAAGACCTGACCTTGAATATAAGTTCTGGTTTGGCTGCCAATTACACCCATTCTTTTAATGTATGAAACTGTATGTATTAGGGGGCTTTGTGTACCCAACCTATTTCCTCCTGTTGGGTTAATTTCATAATGTCTCATAGTTGCAGTGCTCTCAATTTAATCTAGACATTTTCCTTCCAGTTGATTTACTAAAGTTTCAATTCTACACACAGTTGATTGAGTAAAGTAACATAAATCTCCCAATGATTAGAAAATGTAATCATTTATTACATGGACAATCAGTTTATTTAAAAACATAATTAGTTTGTACCTCAGGAAACCTTTCCCAGCTGTGACAAACTACAAATAATTACTGGCTCTCCTTCATTGAAATTAAAAGCCACACAAAGCTGCTACTAGCATTGTGTGATTTGTTGGAGAAAACGGATTCTTGTTTTTCCTGTCTCTGTTCAGTAGATTGAGTTTTCTTTCTTCTCATCCCTTAAAGAGAAAGATAAATAGAACAGACAGATTTCAGAGGAGATTGACAAAGATAGCATGATATAGCCAGAATTACCGGTGACTGTAGGAATCTATTTCATAGTTCCCCTGTTAATCAAATGAAAGACAGAATCTTCAGTGATGATAGCAGGTGTTAATGGCTCTGCCAGCAGCAGACTGGCCACCTTTCCTGATCCTACAAGCTGCATTGCCTGGCCCACAGCCAGAACACATACCACACACTTTGAAGAGCTGGGGCAGAAGGAACAGTTCCCAGGTAGGAGCTGACATTGTCTCCGTTAGAAGGAGTTTTGCGTTCAGATGGATGTGTGCTGCTGGGTTGCAGGGGGACTTAGTGACATTAGATTCAGGACTCTGCATGCTCCAAAAGCCTGGGATCTACATAAAATCATAGTCACTGAATAGTTTGGGTTGGAAGGGACCTTTAAAGGTCATCTAGTCCAAACCTCCTGCAATGAGCAGGGATATCTACAACCAGATCAGGTTGCTCAGAGCCCCCACCAACCTGACCTTGAATGTTTCAAGGATGGGGTATCTACAACCTTTCTGGGAAACCTGTTGTTAAAGTTGCATGGCAGCATTTTACAGACAAACTGACCTCTACTATTAGCTATGCAATGCAGCCATGACGTACAAGTTGCACTTGAATAACGTAATTCCTAAATACAGTTTTAGAACACAGGCTGACAACTGTGTTGAGCAGGCTACTGTTTGAACTGAATATCATTGCCTGTTTTCTCAGAGGTCTACCTGGCTAATAGAGATGTGTGGATGAATTTGTGTAGTGTGAATTTAGCCAGGATAAATTCAGTAGCAGCTGGCTGGAACAACAGTTCCAGATGCTGGTTTTGTCACCTGCTGTCATGGTTTGAGCATGTTTTGAGGGTGTTTTTGTTCAAGGTTTTTTCCAGCCAGGTGGAGGAGGGGAGGCCGGAAGGAAGGAGAGACAGGACACCTGACTCAGGCTAGCCAAGGAGGTATTCCATACCATAGCACGTGATGCCCAGGATGCATACTGGGAAAGAGAAAGCTGGAGGGGTAGAGCTCTGGAGAAAAATGGAGGAAGGAGCACACGGTGCTCAGCCGGGCAGGGTGGAGTGAGTTATGGGTTGGTGGCTGGTGGGGTGTTGTATTCTTTTCACTTGCTGTTTGCTGTATCATTATTATTTGTAGTAGTAAATGGCAGTAGGGGTTTAGTGTTATGCCTTAGCAATTAAACCGTTCTTATCTCAATCCGTGGGGGCTACATTCTTTGGATTCTCCTTCCTAACTCTCCGGGAGTTGGGGGACTTGGTTTAAACCACGACACCTGCCTTGTCCATATTCTTTCTTTTATAAGAAATTGCTGCTCTGGAAGGCTGTTCTGAGCCCTGTCACAAGGATATAATCTCCTTAGTTTCTACTCATTTGTAAAATAGGAGTAGCAGCTACTTACTTGTCAAGGATTTCTGGGGTGTTCACACATTCATGACTCTAAAGCTTTCCAGGATTCTTAACAAACAGTAATGTCAGGCATCATTCTTCACACAAATAGTTTTGAGTCAGATCTCTAATTCTGGGGGAGTCCATGCTTTGTCTTGCTGAGTACCAATGACAATGGAATTCACTATTCAGGCAAATAATAAATATGTGGTTCTGAATTTACTGACCAATTTATCTGGGTGCTTCTCCTGATGGTCAGCCACTTGTTGGAAGTTACTGGCAGATGAATAGCACAGGTAGTATATGCTTACACTTTTGAAGACATTATTTGTTTGTATTTGTTTCTGGAACCTTCATTCAGCTCTTAAATATTGTGGATTCTCTTACCAGCAGAGCCATTTCCTTATCAAAAATAGTCATTTATTCACTACAAACTGCTCTTACCCTTAGCATTTATTCTAGTCTTAATTAGTATGCTGTCAGCTTCATCCTTGTAGGATAAATTGCATTTTTCCACAATACATTTACAAAACACTGAAATATTGAACTCCTGATAAACAAAGTCATGTTGCACAAAAAGAAAGTGAAGAGAAGGAGAGTGGAGGGAAGAGCCCAGACTAGCAAGCACTCAAGCCTTTCAGCCATCTTTAGGAGATAACGGTCAGTGCTTGCCCAGCAGGGAGTAAGGAAGAGGAGGGGAGAAGAGCAAGATGAGGCGCAGGAAACAGGACTTGTTCAGTCAATGTGAAGTGCTTAAAACCTGAGCCTAGGTCCCCTCAAATCAACTAGAAGGTTTCCCTGGAAAGCCATAACTTTGGATTAAGCTCTTGGTTTCAGAGAAAATCAGCTTTTTATCAGTTCTTACAGCTGGTTTGACCCAGCAACAAGAAGGTCAAGTGACTTTCCAGAGATGACATGGTGATGGAGTGCCTCATTTCACTTTAAACCTGGAACTATTCTGGTTGTCATATCTATCTACCTACAAAAGCATTTATAAAACATCCATCATTGTGATAGAGTCACTTAAGCAGACGACCCTCTGAATATCTATTCTCCACCACAGCCTCATACTTGCTGACTGGAGAGGGAGCTATTCTTTTTCATCCTCCTTCTGTCTCTAAGGAACTGAAAGAAAACTTTTTTTCTCATTGCTATGGAGGAGATAATCACACTATTCATATTCAGGCTTGTTAACTACTAGGTCGCTAGCTGTGCAAGACAAACATTGCTAATAAAAATATGTCTTGTAATTTAAGAATAAATTGCTTTGCTAAATAAAAACACAAAATAGCAGCAGAGCACCTCCCCCTTTTCACTAATAGATTTGATGTATCTATCTTATTTCTTATTTTCTGGAGTCAGTAAAATAAATTAGCAGATAATTATTTTGCACAAATATGTTCTTTGCTTTCAGCCACATCAAATAACATTTTATATGTCTCTTACTCCCAGCTGTTATGCCTCAAATCTGTATCAGCAGCTTTGGCAAGGAAAGAATATCCTATCTAGTCTTTGGCAATATCTAGCTTTATAAACTGACATAACTTTTGCTTATGTTTATTCTTTGGGAAGGCAATGGGTATCTCAAAACAGTTCCTAGAAATCAGCATGGAGAAAACCTTATGGAAAATATAATAAATAGACTAAAGAAGACTTCATGTGAAACTCAAATAGCTCAGTGCAGAACCAGCCTGAGAAGAAAATTGTATGGTGGAGGTGGGATTCAAGAGGAATTTTTCTTCTAAAATATGACAACCCACCTACAATCATTCACCACCTTATTATTAAAAAATAATAATAGAATTAACACACAGAAGACACATTCCATACTCATTTGATTGCAGTCCTATCAAGAACCAAAAATAGATTACTGCCCTTTAGGTCTGTTGTATATTTTAGTAAACTTCATGCTCTGAATGTGACTGAGTGGGCTATCTTTTAATTAATTCCAACTTTTCTTTCTGTATTTTTCACTTCTCTTTTCTTCTGCTTGAATATCTTGACTGTGTCCTGGATATACCTGAGAGATCTAACTCATGTAAACTCTCTAATTATGCTCCAACCGCTGGCTGTTCCAGTTGTAATTTATAAATGAATCTGAGTGTGTAATTATATGAACAATCAGAAAGTGAAAATTGAGAAACCCACTATATTTCTTTGATAAATATAATGTCCTAGTAAGTTAACTTGGCTACTATCAAAGCCTTACAAAGCTAGAAATCTATCTTTGCTTGTCCCACTTCAGCTGCAGTACTGCTAGACCTTCGTAATCTCCTCATGTCCTCAACATTCAATGCAAATGACACTGTAATAATCAGTTACTCAGAAGGTTGTGGCCAGGAAACTGCTGTGCAAGACAGAGGCTGCCTTGTAAGGTTAAACCTGAGGCCATGGGCTGTACTCTGTCTCCAACAGACAAGAAGATTTACAGTAAGCCATTAAGATATTGCAGTAGCCAGGTATCAGACAATCTGTTTCTCTTCCCCTTTCTCTTCTCATTTGAGGTGTACAAGAGTTGCTAATCAGCACTGAAGCATGTGATTTAGTGCTCCCTCCAGAATATACATGATTAATTACGATAATTCTGATGCTCACAAAAACATCTGAATTAGTTCTTGGTCTCAACAACTTCCTTTGGCAAGAAGTTCCACAGCTGAGTTACTGGGTTAGTGAAGGATTTCCTTTAAGCAATCTTGAGGCTCCCACATTTAATTTTATTTAAAGTCACACTTATCCAGCCTCTTCTCTCGATAACATTAGTGATCCTATTAGACATTTTTTTATTTTGGACCTTTTCTTCATCTCCTTTATAAGGATTTTAATAATGTCCTTATAAATTTTTCAGATTATTTATTTTCAGCCTATTGACGGTTCATGAAGTATTCACCTCTATTCATTGGTTCTCATCTTTCCAGGCTTCCAGGGTTTGTTGGTACCAAGGAAAATGTTTGATTTTTCACTTTTTCTCTAATGTTATTTATACTGCATTTGCCTCAAGATCATGACCAATGTAGTGGATATCTACAGTGGTATGACTGTACCAGTAAAAAAGGGAAGAGCTACGGATGTCATCTGCCGGGACTTTTGTAAGGCTTTTGATTCATGCTACCACAACATTCTTACTCTAAATTGGCAAGGTATGGGTCTGATGGATAGACAGTTCGATGGATAAGAAATTGGCTGGATGGCCAGTGGTTATGGTCGGTGGTTCAATATCCAAGTGGAAACCAGTACTGAGTGGTGTCCCTCAAGGGTCCATACTGGCACCAGTACTGTTTTAATATCGTCACCAACAACATAAACAGTGGGACTGAGTGCACCCTCAGGAATTCTGAAGATGACACTATGCTGAGTAGTGCAATTCATATGCTAGAGAGAAGGGATGACACTCAGAAGGAGCTTGACAAGCTTGAGGAGTGGACCCATGTGGACCTCATGAAATTCAGCAACACCAATTGCAAAGGTCTGCACATGGGTTGGGGTAATCGCTGATGTCAGTATATTGTGGAATTAATAGATTGAGAGCAACTTGCAGAGAAAGGCTTGGGGATACCGGTGGATGAAAAATTGGACATGAGCTGGCAATGTGTGCCTCACAGCCCAGAAAGCCAACCTAATGCTGGGCTGTATCAAAAGAGGTGTGACCAGCAGATCAAAGGACGTGATTCTGACCCTCTGCCCTGCTTTGGTGAAACCACCCATGGTGTGTTGAATCCAGCTCTGGAGTCATCAGTGTAAGAAACATTTCATCCTGTTGGAGTGAGTCCAGAGGAGGGCCACAAAAATGATCAGAGGGACAGAATAGCTTTCCTATGAAGAAAGGCTGAGAGAATTTTGATTGTTCAGCCTGGAGAAGACTCCTGGAAGGCCTTATTGAAGCTTTTCAATATATAAAGAGTGCTTATAAGAAAGAGACTTTCTACCAAGGCCTGTAGTGACAGGAGAAGGGGCAACTGTTTTAAGTTGAAAGAAGGTAGGTTTAGATTGGAAATAAGAAAGACTGGTTTTCATGGTAAGGAAGGTGAGACACTGAAAGGGTCGTCCAAAGAAGCAGTCTATGCCGCATCGATCAGAAGTGTTCAAGGTCAGATTGTATGGGGCTCTGATCAACCTCATCTAGTGAAAGATGTCCCTGTTCATGGCAGGAGACTGAACTATACGATCTTTGAAGGTCCATTCCAGTGCAAACCATCCCCTGGTTCTGTGATCCTTTCAAATCTACATAAAGCCCAACACATTTTTTTATTTTTATTTTTTACATTTTATTTCTCAAATCCCCTGTCCTGGTTTGAGCAGTAGCAGTCATTTTTTCTCCTTCTTGGTAGCTGGTGCAGTGCTGTGTTTTGACTTTCGGGCTGGGAAAGGTTGCTGATAGCAAGCATGTTTTGAGTTACTGCTCAAATGTTTGGTTTGTCCAAGGCCTTCTCTGAGCTCATGCTCTGCAGGGAGGAGGGGAGGCCGGGAGGAAGGAGAGACAGAACACCTGACCCAGGCTAGCCAAAGAGGTATTCCATACCATAACACATCACTCCCAGGATGTTACCGGGAGAGACCTGGAAGGGCTAGAGCTCTGGGGGGATGGAGGAGGTATCGGTCGGTGCTTGGTCAGGCAGGGTGGGGTGAGTTATGGGTCAGTGGCTGGTGAGGTGTTGTATTCTCTTCACTTGTTATTGGCTTTATCATTATTATTTGTAGTAGTAGCAGCAGTAGTGATTTGTGTTATACCTTAGCTATTAAACTGTGCTTATCTCAATCCGTGGGGGCTACATTCTTTGGATTCTCCTTCCTAACTCTCCGGGAGTTGGGGGAGCGAAGGGGGGAGCGAGTGAACGAGCTGTGCAGTTTGGGTTTAAACCACGACAACCCCTTTCTGGATCAATATTCTCCCTCTCCTGTGGTCCCACACAGATTTCTGGCATGGGCAGGGGGAAAAGCTGTATCTTCCTCCTAGGGAACAAAAGGGTTAACCAGGGCCTGTGCTGTAAACCTGTTATAGTGTCACAGAAAAACATCAGCTAAACAAATCAAAGGAGCTCAGCAGCTTTAGTCAGGTACAACAGGGACCACCATCTTTGCAGATTAGTAGCTGAGAATAGATGATAATAATATGTTGCTGAATGTTGTATGGGTTGTTTTAGGGATCTTCAATCATGTGATAAATGAGTGGATTGCTGAACCTTCTGATAGAATCATAGAATAATAGAATATTTAGGATTGGAAAGCACCTCAAGATCATCTAGTTCCAACCCCCCTGACATGGGCAGGGACACTTCACACTAAACGATATCACCCAAGGCTTCATCCAACCTGGTCTTGAACATTGCCAGGGATGGAGCATTCACTACCTCCCTGGGCAACCCATTCCAGTACCTCAGCACCCTAACAGTAAAGAATTTCTTCCTTGTATCCAGTCTAAACCTCTGCTGTTTAAGTTTCAACCCATTCCCCCTTGTCCTATCACTACAGTCCCTAATGAATAGTCCCTCTCCAGCATCCCTGTAGGCCCCCTTCAGACACTGGAAGGCTGCTATGAGGTCTCCACGCAGCCTTCTCTTCTCCAGGCTGAACAGCCCCAACTTTCTCAGCCTGTCTTCATATGGGAGGTGCTCCAGTCCCCTGATCATCCTCGTGGCCCTCCTCTGGACTTGTTCCAACAGTTCCATGTCCTTTTTATGTTGAGGACAGCAGAACTGCACACAATACTCCAAGTGTGGTCTCACGAGAGCAGAGTAGAGGGGCAGGATCACCTCCTTTGACCTGCTGGTCATGCTCCTTCTGAGGCAGCCCAAGATCCGGTTGGCTTTCTGGGCTGTGAGTGCACTCTGCTGGCTCATGTTCATTTTCTCATTGTCTAACACCCCCAAGTCCTTCTCTGCAGGACTACCATGAATTTCCTTTTTGCCCAACCTGTAGCTGTGCCTGGGATTGCTCCGACCCAGCTGTAGGACCTTGCACTTGCCATGGTTAAACTTCATGAGGTTGGCATCAGCCCACCTCACAAGTGTGTCAAGGTCCCTCTGAATGGCATTCCTTCCCTCTAGAGTATCAACAGAACCACACAGCTTGGTGTCATCAGCAAACTTGCTGAGGGCACACTCAATTCCATTGCCCATGTCAGCGACAAAGATATTAAACAAGTCCCGTCCCAACACTGATCCCTGAGGGACACCACTCGTTGCTGGTCTCCAGCCGGACATTGAATCTTTGACCACAACTCTTTGAGTGCAACCATCCAGCCAGTTCTTTATCCACCAAGTGTTCCACCTATCAAATTGATGACACTCCAATTTAGAGACAAGGATGTCATGTGGGACAGTGTCGAATGCTTTGCACAAGTCCAGATAGATGACGTCAACTGCTCCACCCCTGTCCATCACTTTTGTAGCCCCGTCATGGAAGGCCACCAAATTGGTCAGGCAGGATTTTCCCCTAGTGAAGCCATGCTGGCTGTTACCAAGCACCTTGTTGTTTTTCATGTGCTCTAGCATGCCTTCCAAGAGAATCTGCTCCCAGATTTTGCCAGGCACAGAGGTAGCTAAAAGCCTATGGATTGTGGCTTCCCATATATGTCAGAATCTGCAAAACTATGCACACTCACAAACAGATTTCCAAATAAATGATGGAAAAATAGGGTGAATAAAAAAAATAAAAAAGAGGAATGCATGCCAGACTAAACTGAGCTTTTCTTCATGATAATAGAAACAACTTTGGGATTGGGTACACCTAGCCATGGAGCTCCTTCAGCTGAAATTTGCGAGGAGTCAGCAAAGACATATGTAACAGGGAGATATGATTCTGGCAGCAGGAGACAGCACTGTTTCGATTTACAAAGACTGTCCTGGCTCTTACTCTCATCTTGTATGTTGTAGTTTTATCCTTTTTTCCCAGGTTGCTGTGAATTCCATGAATATATACATATATGTATTAATGGATATACCCTTTAATAAGATCATTAATGCTATATATAAATGTTCAATGATGCACCCTACTGTATAGATGCCTAATTGAAAGATATGACACCCAACACAGCATTTATGTGTTTATGTGTTCTGCTACTTGTTTTTCTGTTTGCACAGGTTTATTTTTTCTCTTTCAAGTTCAAAGTATCCTACTTAAATCGCCCAGAAAAGACATGTCACTGAATATGTGCTTTTTCAGCTTTGTGATTATTTGATTTCTCCCTGCCACAGTTCATGCTATTTAAGGCAAACAAAGACCTACTGTACCTCGACAGTGAGACCATCTGGAGTTCATTCTTGTAATTATTTTCAAACACACAGTCATCCTCTGGCAAATAGGTATTTTAAAGCATCACAGGGCATGTTCATTAGTTCACTGTGAAACAAATGCTGAGCTCCATATCATACTGAAAATGATATTTTCATCATCATAATTAATCAGTCTTGATACAGAAAAAGTGTGAATGTGTACTTGTGTATGTGTGGTATGGATGCATAATTACATGGCTTCAGGCTGCCCACCTGAAGGCTGAGAATTACAGATGACAGTCAGGGAAGACTGAGTTTTCATCCTAATAGCTTAGAGAGTGTCTTTTTAATTGTAACTGTTCTGCCAGTTCTTTGCAGGAATTGCATCTGATAAAGGGAATTAAAGACATTCAGACTGTGAAAGGAATTGCAGTGCAAATGCATTAGCATGAAAGACTTATTTGCATCTAGATACATATTCTGATTGCATATTTTATAGGTGAGCAGAGAACACAGAGCTATGGCTTTTATGGGGACGCATAGTGATGTGATATTGCTCAGGCAGACTCTGGAAATTGATGTAGCAGATGTAATCATATGCTGCTCTGGCTTGCACTCAGGAAATGGAGGCTTGCTGAGTCTGATTTCCAAAAGTATCTAAGCAGCTTAGAAGTCCATGATCAAAAGGGCATTAGAAAACAGATTTGCAAATGAATTGAGGTAGCTAGTGAGATTTGCAAGCCTGGAGATGAGTTAGGAACCCACTTCACTGTTGCTTTTCAATACCTTGCCAAATTGTCCATTTAGTTGATCTCCAGTAAGTAGCTATCTGCATATTTAGATGTTTGAATATCTCTGAAAATCTGGGCCTACACACAGAAAACATCATCAAGATTTCAGTACTTTGGAATGATAAAATACATACTTTCTCCTTAGGAGCTTTTGACAATTACCTGTCCTCTGTCATCTATATTTACTAAAAGGCCATCCCTTGGGAGTGGACAGGTGGGATTCATTTTACTTGGTGTTAGATCTTTCCACTGTAGGTTTCATCAGCCAGGTTGGTCCCCACTGCAGTGGAAAGTAAAAAGCATTAGCAGGATATAATTTTTTTATTTGCATTAGAAGTAGTTCTTATCTATTTACACACTTGTATGCTAGACCTGTCAGGATTTTGCCAGCTGTCCCCGACCTTGCAGAGATGGGAATATGTCAGCTTGGGCTGAGTGTGGTAAGTAATGTGTAGAAGAAAGTATAAAAGGTTATTTACAAGGGAATGGAAACTTTTCTGCTTTCTGAGGTATAATAACTAAATATTTTAATCCTGCTAGTAATGACTTGGTAATGAATAACTTGCACCGTTCTTGTTTTAATTGTCTTCTTAAACCTCCCTTGTGTTATACACATGTATGCACACATAGAAGCCTACTATGAAATTTTATGTTGAGATTCTCACTAGTCAAAACGCATTAGAGCTCTCATCAGAGATATACGAAAAACAGGTTCCTTTTTCAGCTGATCAAGATCCAGAAAGAAAATGTCTTCAAGCACTGAGGATATATTTGCAAGGGTTGAGCTTGTAAGCTCTGTTAGATACTTAGATAAGCACAGAACTCTGAAACCTTTCTCTTTACTACTATGAGTAGCTATGCGAAGTCTGACTCCTTTTAAGTCAGTAATTGAAATGAGGTGTGTGTATGGAAGCTGGATAGAAATGTCACAATGAAAAGATGAAGAGCTAAAAGGGAAACTTCCTCACATCCTAAATATTTTTTTTTCTACTCATTGAGTATAGCTTTAGTGCTCAGCATTTAATCTTATTCCATCTCTGAGGTCATGGTAATTTTGGAGGTGCAAGAGCTCAGAAATTTTCTGCTCATGCTTCAAAATAAAGTACCTTTGTGAAAGAGAAGGCTCAAACTAAAACCCTATAACAAGGGGTGGGTAGAGAACAGTACGTGAAGTGAAATCACTTGAGAACAGAAGAACTAAGCACAAAAAGTAAACCCACTGCATTATAGCTGTTCTTCTCCTTGACTGTTTTCCACAGTTTGACTAATTCAATTGAACTAAACAAATAGGATGCTCAGAAATTGACTCATTGGGAATCTCTAGGGTCTATAGCCCCATTCCAGTGAATGCTGCTTTGTGCAGCAGTCTGGCAGCCGTACACTAGAGCAGACAGCCTTGCCTGTACAGTCCCCATAACCTTGAACCATGCCTTTGGGAAATATGAGTGAATTTATACAATTTGTGGTTCATGCAATTTGTGGCTCTATGAAAGGCTACAATGTCTCACAGAATGGCAAAAAATAAGGACCATTAATAAGATGCACAAATCACTGCAGAATGACATAGTTTGAGGGATGAATTCTTAACCCAAATATCATGAGACTTCAACTACAAGTGGAAACAGAAACACATTTCCAAAAGGCCATTTGCACCAGCTAAAATATGAAGACTGGAGTAAATCTTTCTAAACCTGCCACTCTCTTACTCTGGTGAAAAGATGGACTGAGCCTCAGAGCAGTTAATTTGTCATCCAAAGTCCCTGTCTACTTTAATTCTTACGGGCAGAACTGTGATCAACAGAGACACAATTTTAGAACACAAGTTTACAAGGAAAAGAGTTGCTTACCATGCTCAAGATCACGATGGCATCTGCCAGTTCAGTTTATGTAGGAAACCAGAGTCATGCAACTTCGTTATCAGAAATATTTTCTGGTATTGTTTTGATTCTATGTTACGAAGTACAGTAGCATGAATGAGACAGCCCAGTGTGACTGGGAAAACACCTTCTAAGAGACAGGACTCCCAGCCTGGTATGTGGGTAAATATCCAGGTATACATGGCACGATAAAATACTAACTGCAGGTTTTAAGATACAGTCAGAAGCAGTCTTGCTTCTCTAGTGCAGGAGCAAACTAAACCTGATGAGAGCAGAGGTCTATTCTCTATAAAAGAAGATCACAGTCCCCATCATGCTGTTTCCCAACACCAACATAGTTCTGCAGAGCCAGTCTGAAGACTCTCATCATGCAGCTGGGAAGCAATTCAGGCATAAATCCTGGCTCCACTGAACTTACTTGTAGGTTGAAGTTGGGATTTTTAATTGACATCAGTACATGACAATTTCACACAATCTAATTATTTTCAAACACTTCTGGAGCTTAGTCCTGTTATAAATAGAGACAAGTCACATACAGACAAAATGGAAATCATAGAATTATAGAATAGTTTGGGTTGGAAGCGACCTTAAAGACCATTCAGTTCCAACTCCTCTGCCACGGGCAGAGACGCCTCCCACTGGACCAGGTTACTCAAAGCCCCATCCAATCTGACCTTGAACACTGCTAAGGATGGGGCAGCCACAGCTTCTCTAGGCATCCTGTGCCAGGGCCTCACCACCCTCACAGGGAATAAATTCTTTATATCTAACCTAAATCTATCCTCTTCTAGTTAAAGCCATTCCCCCTGGTTCTACCACTGTATGCCCCCGTAAAATCAGTGTCGTTTTGACCATCTGCACCAATTCTGAATTTTGCTTTCTGATTTTCCCAGTTCCCAAAAACATAGTGACTAGAGGGTTTGTGAATTTTATCTTCCATGAGGCAGATACTAATATGGAGCATAAATTACTCCATAAATCAATTATACCTTTACTTCTGTAAAACACCATGCATAGGTGTGTGTGTGTGTTTATGTGAGAGAATATATCAGCGTGTACCTCCACTAGCTAGATACTTATATCTAGCGCCCTGGCAGCCAGAAAAATCAATTTGTATGCAATGACACCTCTTATCTCTTAAATTCATGGAAGTTCTGTGACTGAGGATTCATATTGATTTTTTGATACTATTTTCTGCTTTATTCTTAGGAATTAATTTAAGCAGTTTTAGTACTATATATCCATAAAGGTGAGTAAAATCTACACAGTTAATCTTTAAAACAAATTAGCTCTAATATTTCTACTTGATTAAGTATGATAGTTTTGCAGTTTCACTATTCGCCATCATGCAAGGGAGAAATCTATTAGAGGGTATATGAATTACAAGAAATGAGAACATGCTATTAATTCCTGGACTCCTGGATGATTGGGCCAGGAGACCTCCTTGGATGCATAAGGAGCTGCTGAGGAAACTTCGAATGTTAAATGACCTCACTTGGGAGTATTGTGTGCAGTTCTGGTGTCCTCAACATAAAAAGGACATGGAACTGTTGGAACAAGTCCAGAGGAGGGCCACGAGGATGATCAGGGGACTGGAGCACCTCCCATATGAAGACAGGCTGAGAAAGTTGGGGCTGTTCAGCCTGGAGAAGAGAAGGCTGCGTGGAGACCTCATAGCAGCCTTCTAGTATCTGAAGGGGGCCTATAGTGATGCTGGTGAGGGACTCTTCATGAGGGACTGTAGTGATAGGACAAGGGGTAGCGGGTTAAAACTTAAACAGAGGAAATCTAGATTGGATATTACAAGTTCTTTACTGTGAGGCTGGTGAGGCACTGGAATGGGTTGCCAGGGAAGTGGTGAATGCTTCATTCCTGGCAGTGTTCAAGGCCAGGTTGGACAGTGCCTTGGGTGCCATAGTTTAGTGTGAGGTGTCCCTGCCCATGTCAGGGGGGTTGGAAGTAGATGATCTTAAGGTCCTTTCCAACCCTAACTATTCTATGATTCTGTGATTAACAAATGACGTTCTGCATAGAATTAAAAAAACAATGAACAGTTGCATTTCGTATAACTCTGGTTATGGTGTTATGGTTAAAAAGTGTAGCCTGCAACATGTCATGGTAACCTGCAGTACATATGGACAGCATAGAGGGGTGTCAGTAATGGACATACCTGCCCTGTATCAAGGACATCTCCTGAATATGTACTCTCAAAGAAAAGTAAAGTCTGCTTAGTTGGTGTGCACAAAGGATGGTATTAATCTGGTCATACAGAGATAGTTGCAATGTAGAAATCTCCACCTCAGGTAGTCACACAGCTCTTTCTGTAGTTTTTGAAGGAGATCTTTATGGAGAAGCCAAAGCATGAGTCCTCTGTCTCTCTATTGACTACAAAGTGGAAATCATTCTTTTCTCCACTACTGTTCTCATCTTTCTGATGGAGACACCTGAAGTCTGGCGAGATAGATCATTCTCGCCAGATCTTTGCAAGATCTGCAAACACCTTATTTATTACCACTGATATATTCAGAATATATCTGAATCCCTAAAGTCTGTTACTGCTGCACCTAGATATTCTTCAGTTCTGTTAGTCCTAGATATTGAGTACTCTTAATCCTGGGCTGAAGTCATGCTAGGTATGCAGTTCAATACCTTATATAAATTTCAATAGCTCCACATGCACCATCATTGACAACTAATCAACAGCAGAGCACAGAGAATGTCTCAGACACCTCCTAGAAAGAAGAGGTATAATGGTTGCTTAACATAGGCATTGAGCATTTTCTGAAGCACTGGGGAGTACCCATCTGACCTCCAGCTGCCAGTCCTGAAGGTGGCATCCAAGACACCTGTCTTAGATACCCCAGGGCATCACAAGTGGCATTAGCCACTACTGTTCAAGTAAAAAATCCCATGCTCAGATGTCTAGGATGGACTGAAATACAGGCTGTACAGGATAACTGATCTGTGAGAATTGTGTCAGTCATTTAACTGTCTTTTGATCTTTTGAGGTCTTAAGTTTAAATACTGTCACAAGGGGCATGATCCACTGCTTAGGCTTCATTTACCCATTCTGCCTCCTCCAGTTTCATGCTGCCTTTATGCACACATAATTCTTTCTGCTCTGGAGTAAACCAGGAATATTTAATGGCTTCAATAAGGATGGACTGGCTGACCACTTCTGAGTAAGCTCTGCAGTAAGTAGCTGTCCTCACAGTTAGGACTGGTACCTGTGTTTAGCAAAGATGTCATTAACAATTTGAACAGCTTCCTAAGGGGTGCAGTGATCCTCTGCCATTTCTCACACCTTAATGCACAGGCTGAAGTGACCTTTTTTCTTAAAAATTTGCTTAGCTCAACAAGACATGAAGGGCTTGAGGCAGGAATTATTAGGTGGCATTCAATGTGTCATGCTAGAGGTTAAAATAGAAAATCATAATGGCTCTATCTGACCTTAACAGTCTCTGAAATCTGCCAGCAGCTCATGGGTAAGAACTGAGTTAAAATATACAGATGGCTGTGAGCAGAAGTTACTCTCTGGCCTTCAGCTCTGTGTGAGCCATGCATCAGAGTTATGGCAAAATTCATCATAGTGCAAGACTAAAAGATTTTTTGGGTGGTAGAAGACACCATGTCTTGATTAAACCAGCAGAAAAGCCATAAATTGACTACTTCCCTCCAGGACAGACACTGTTCTGGTTTGGTTTGGTTTGGGGTATATACTGCAGCAAATGCAAAAACTATTTCTCTGTTTCTTAGTTACTATTTCACTGCAGGTGACAAACTGGAGGCACTGGAATCCAATACCATCTGCCCAAGGGCAACACTTTACTCAGCTACTCAGTGAAATGTCATCTCATATCAGCTCACATATCAACCTGAGCTGAAAGAAAACTCCCTCACTGAGAAGCTGTTCATACATTTGCCCAAGTATTCAAGTTTTATCTTTCCTGAGAAAGTTATTAGTGATGCGAAATGCATTGTATTCATACCACTATGAAATGGCAGTGATATGCCATACTGGTTACTAGATAACCCAATCCTCCTCCTCATGATTATTCCTCTTAATCTTTATACAGTCCCTAAAAGCCTAGCAGCGAATCATGAGCCCACAGAGCCAGGTGCTGCTGTACAAACACAGGATATAAAGATATCTCCAAGGTACTCAGAACCAGCAGGGAAAGTCAGTGGAGGATGCAAAAAAGTATTGGTAAACAGGAAGAAGAAATGATCGTAGCTGTGGCCAGGTAGTTGGGACACATCAGTACCCAGTGTAAACTTATTGTGGGCCTAATGGGAAAGAAAATTTTGTGAGGGCATAAGAGAGGGATGCTGGAGGCACACTACTTTATTACACTATGACTACCTCCAAATACAAGGGACAGCAGGATAAATGTATGAAAACACATCACTCAAAGGTATCCAGGTGAGGAAAGAATGCTTGCAGTAGGGGAAGGGCTGGTGGTAACTGAGATGGGATGCAAAACTGGCCTTTCAATTTGAGGGTGAAAGTGGTCCATTAAAGAAGGCAGACAAGAAGGTAAGAAGTCTTTGTTGTAGTACTTGGGAAGTAGTGTGTCAAGGATTTAAAAATCAAAATGCTATGGTCAGTGATCGGAAAATTATCTCATTTTTAACTCCATGGTGACAGGGTGCTGGCAGGGCAAGACAGTATTTAGCAGATCACAGAAAAGGAAGGATGGTGATGGAGAAGACAAGATGGAAATTGCACAAAGGAATTTCACTTACCCAGAAACCTTCACATAACTAACAAAACATGGTTGCATTCAAACATTGGTTATTTTCCATTGTTCTGTTCCTAAATCTTGGCATTTCTTTTTCTTCTATTTTTAGTTATGCTGGGAGCACAAAGCAGGGACACAGCCCTGTATCACAGGCACATTCTGAACCATCAGCCATCATTCTATCCCATAAGTTTTACAAGAGGGAGGAATTCTGGGTTCAGCCTTGTTCTGTGTTCTTCTCCTGCTCTGAAGTGTCATATCCCTTTCCCAGAGAGGTGAATCACAGCAAGCAGTATGTTTGTGAGCAAAAGTGAACTAACAGCTGGGTCAATTCTTTGCCATGGATGGGGGGCCTCCAAAGACTGAACTTGCCTTTGTCCCCCAAAGCTGGCCCAGAGCTGCTGAAGATCTGATTCATTGCTCTAACTCCGTACAATTTCGCAAACTTTTCTTGGGATTAAATCTTCTGCATTCAGCATAACTTCTTACTGTCTCCTCCATTGCTCCCTGATTTGCTCCTCACTTTATCTTTGATTCATTTTACCAATGGATTTTGACTTTCTGAAGTTTATTTTGTTATAGCATAATGTTTTCTTTCTTCTGGGCTGCCTTCCAAACATCATTTGTTGAAATTGGCTCCTAAATTTTAATTAAAGGAACCTTTTGTTTGGCCTATAAATTAAAATGTTCTGAGTTCTTCTTTACTGTCCACTTCAAGGCATCAAGCCAAACATGAAATACAGAAAACTGTCCAGATATCTCGTTCTTCCTTTCCTTTGTGCTCAATTTCCTCCCCTGAGACAGAGATACTGACAGTAATGTCTCTGCCACAGTCCTGAGACCTTCCATCGGAAATACTCTACAGAATGACTGACCTCATAGCAGGGCAGTCATATTGATGAAAACATATAACTGACAACCTAGGCTTTGCTGTCCTGCTTTTGAACTCCTGCACAGAAAGACAGGAGTGGGTGTGCATTGTCACACGCTTTTGTCAGTTGCATTTGAAGTTGTGCTAAACATTTGGTTCTGCTCACAGGAGATTAGATATTAGGATAAATAAAATAAGCTTCCTGTTTAAAAAAAAATTAGTAAGCACCTTTATTTGAAAAAAAAAGCGGGAATATGAACACAAACACCTGCCCTCCTCTTTCCATGCCTCTGTTAGACATCTTCAGATGTGTGAAAGAGATTCTGCAAGGAGGATACAAACAGATAAAAGATCAAGGCACACCCACACACAGGATTACTGGGGCTTAATGAGCTGCCCAACTGAGCACAGGGAGCTCACACATCAATACAGCACCCCAGTGCCTTTTCTGACTGAGGCACCACCTCAGGAGAGGAGAGCTGGTCCTTGCAGCCACAAGGCACCTCCTCAGTGGTGCTGAGTTTACCTATTTCACCTTTGTTTTTTTCTTCTTGATGGTTTTATACCTTCCCACAGTGGGGTTTTTCTTATGAACCCTTGAGCTGGTAGCAATGCTGTCTCAACCACCCTACCTGTGCCTGTGGTGTCACCTTTGTGTCCTTTGGCTCTGCTCTACAGATGTCCTCTGGCTCCTTCCGATGACTGTACAATGCCTGCAACAGCCTGAGTTGTGGCTAGACAGGCATGAAGGCTGTACCAGAGCTGGGCTTTGGGGTCTTGGGCACAGCTGGTTGCTGCTGGAGTAGGGTGAGGAGGTGATAGCCAGGGCTGCAGACCAGGATTTACATAACAGCAGTAAACCCGAAGATAAAGAAATGAACACAGTAGTATATTGCTGAGTCAAAGCCTGGATCTTCTATATAAAAAAAACCCCAGTATTTTAGCAAATAACAGTTTACATCCTGACACAAGAAAGGGCAATGGGATCTGATAACAGAATAAATTTCAAGCATCCTTAACCCAGGTTTCCATCACAACACAAGCCATTATCCCTTCTCCTTGCTCTCTTTCTTCTCTGTTGTTAAAGACACAGAATGTCAAATTCCCTACTAGCACTGTAAACTTCAGTGACACTTCAATGCAAAGCTGTCTGGCCCAGTTTATATAGCATGTGCATGGTTTGGGAGTCAGTGTCAAGTGAGCAAATTTTAATGCTTTGTGGGATAAACCACCACACAGACCAAGGAAGAACCTGAAGATGAAGAGGGATGATTACACTGAGCAGCTGGTAAGTGTCACAGTGACTGGCTGTGTGTGGTCCCACCAGATTTATCCATGTGCTTTGGTGAAGAAGCACACTTGGCACTCAGAGTTATGGCTGAGGTAAGACTGGCTCTGGAGCTTCACCTCTAAACCATGAAGGCTTGGGTGCCATGTGAGAAACTGCCAGAATTACATTTTCCATCAATCCCATGAAAAAAGGTCCAGATCAGGTAGGGTTTAAAACCTCTGAAAAATCTGAGTGTATTTGGTCCCTTTAGACTTTCTGGAGTCACAATGAGGAAGGTACCTATTGAAATACAAAATATTCGAGGCAGTGCGGAACAGTGTGGTCTTAATTTTCAAGAAGCTTCAGAAAAACCCAATATAGTAAGTTAAATAAACTTCATCTATTGAATGAGGCCAGGTCTCTGCAGCAAAAAAAGTATGAATCAGATGAACTGTCAGGGTACTGGTACAGAACAGGAGTGAAATAAAGCTGCACACTTTAAATTTTGGAATCTCCATGCTTTGCAACCTCCTTCTTTTTCCATACCATCATATTATTCCTGCTGGGGCTGTGCAGTGCTGGGACCCCATTGTTTGAACAGTTGTGCACACCAGCTCCTGCCCAGCACAAGTGCTTGTGCAACAGCAGCAAAGTCTTCAGGACTGTGAGGATTAGTGAACCCTCAGGTCTCAGGCAGCAGAGTCCTCCCTCTGATTGCTCCAGTGCAATGGTATGACCTGCAGGCACTCTTCTTTTACTGCACAACTTGTCTCTACATCCAGCTGTAGCTGCTGAAGAGGTGAGATGGCGGGAGTCTTTTTTTTCCCTCTAGGAGAAGCAAGTGTGCCAGGATGGACAAGCCGATGGGAGCACTACAGCTATTCTACAGCTGTCCACCAAGATTCAGTGAAGTCCATGAGCAGGGACAAGTCACACCCAACCACATCAGAGCTTGCAATGAATTCATTCCTTACCAATCCTACTGTGACATTATAACTCAACGTGCTGGAAATGCTACCTTGCAAGAAAGTTTTGAGCCTATCAGTCACTAGTCTGTCTGAAGGTCAGCAGATGTTAATTCAATTTTGCCCAGTGTTCCCCTTCTCCATGCAGTATTATCCTAGGCAAGGGTAAATGAGCTACTATTCCCACAAGCCTTAATGGCAGTTATTTGCTATAGCATTCACAAGAATTGTACAGCTATTTCTACATCCCTTTATGAGGAACACTTTTTTTCCTCCAGGAGACTCTTCCCTACCAGGTTCTACCTAGGACTAGAAGGAACCAAAGGAAACTAATGGCAGTTTGTGCAAACAGAATTGTTTATACAAGCACAATAATTTTCATTAAAATTAATAATTTGAATGCTGTAAAATAAAATGGGTGTAACAAAATGTGAATGTGTACATACAAACATTTTCATACATGGACACATATATAAAATCACACCATTGCTGAGTTTGGAAGGGACCTTTGGAGTTTGTCAATTCCACCCCTCCTGCTCGTAGTATGGTCACCTAGGGCAGGTTGCATAGGAGATTATCCATCCAGGTTTTTAATATCTCCAAAGATAGAGTCTCAACCATCTCTATAGCAACCTGTTTGTATGTTTGACCACCCTCACAAGAAAAAAGTTATGTTTAAATGGAATTTCTTGTACTTCAGTTTGTGCCCACTGCCTCTCAACCTGTTACTGGATACCAGTAAGTAAGAAATCTGGCTCCACTTTTTTCACTGCCTCCCATCAGATATTTATGCATACTGATAAGATACCTCTAAGCTTTCTCTTCTCCAGGCTGAACAGTCCCAGCTCTCTCAGAACCTACTTGCACCAATCTCTTACTTATTTTTGTGGTTTCACTGAACTTCCTCTAGCATGTTAAGGTCTCTCTTGTAGTAAGGAGCCCAGCACTGAATCCAGCACTCCAAATGTGCTTCACCAGAGCTCAGTAGACGGGAAGGCTCTCAATCTCTCTGACAAGGTGGTGACACTCCTCGTGGTACAGCCCAACCATTTCCTCTATCTACAAGTCCCCCCAGTTTTGTACCTGCAAATTTGCTGAGGTTATGCTCTGTCCCGTTGTACAGGTCATTAATGAAGATGTTAAACAGTGTTGGCCCCAGTATCAGGCCCTGAGATACAGAGCTAGCTACTGGTGTCCATCTGGACTTCATGCTGCTGATTACAGCTCTGAGCTCAGCCAGTTTTCAGTGCCCTTCACTGTTCATTTACCTAGCCAATGCTTCATCAGTTTGTCAATGAGGATGTTATGGGAGAGGTTGTCAAAACTCCTGCTAAAGCAAAAATAAACAGCACCTACTGCTCTGTCCTCATCCATCGAAGTCACATCCCTGTAGAAGGCTATCAGACCAGTCAAGACTGATTTCCTCTTTATAAATCTATACTGACTACCCCCAGTCACCTTCTGGTCCTTGAGATATACACACACAGATACATATATATATATACACATATGTATATATTTAACAGAGCAGTTAAAATTATTCCATACATAAACATGATCTGAATAATCCAAATGTTCCTAGGCCTTAAACACCATTGCAGAAAATTCTTCATGAAAATCGGTTTGCTCTGAAATATCATTTAAAAAAAATAAAAAAAAAGAATGAGGAAAAAAGAATGGGAAGACAATGAGTCTAGATAAGTATGAAGTGTGCCAGCATTCAGAATAGCCTCTTCTACCTGTCCCATCTAAAGGAGATGGACAGCTAAGACTCTGTGAACCCCATAGCTGGACAGCACAGGACACTGGGAGCTGGAGACCAGCCCTGATGTGGTATCACTGGGGCAGTGACTGATGATCCTGGGAGCTGACATGAGGTCATAGGCCATGTACAGAGTAGCAGGAGTGCTGGGGAGAGTCTTACTAGTGCACTCAGGGCCCTGACATACACTTCTCTAGACAATCCTGTCGTTCTCTGCTTTTGTTTTCCAAAATACTGTGATAATCATTTTATGCTAACAATTTTAATTAAGTCAATTAGGCAAAATTACAGGAGTACCTTAGAAGGCAGGAGAAAACTGCTTTCTATATAGAAAGTATATAGGTTGCATAGGAGATTATCCATCCAGGTTTTTAATATCTCCAAAGATAGAGTCTCAACCATCTCTATAGCAACCTGTTTGTATGTTTGACCACCCTCACAAGAAAAAAGTTATGTTTAAATGGAATTTCTTGTACTTCAGTTTGTGCCCACTGCCTCTCAACCTGTTACTGGATACCAGTAAGTAAGAAAGAAATCTGGCTCCACTTTTTTCACTGCCTCCCATCAGGTATTTATGCATACTGATAAGATACCTCTAAGCTTTCTCTTCTCCAGGCTGAACAGTCCCAGCTCTCTCAGAACCTACTTGCACCAATCTCTTACTTATTTTTCTATAGAAAACTATTTACCTTATTCTACTGCCTGAGGACTCTTAAATGCACAAGTAAATATGTTTAAATGCAGCTGGCAGTGTTTGCAACAAGTAAAGATATGAGGAATGCTGATGAGTGCAGAAATAATTTTATTCAGTCATTTCAAGTAAAGGAATGCTGCAAGTGAACAATCTTTATTTTACAGACTTAGATCTTACCTTCATCAAAACCCAACAGTGAAATGCACTGCCTTTTACTAGCCAGCCAGCCTGCCTGTGAGTTTGTGGGAGTAGAGGAGAGATCTGCTCAGGCCTGGCACTATGGGGACATATAAACCTTTTTGGATCTGGGAAAACTACTCCTGAGGCAGGATTTGCATCAAGGGAGTTAACCTGGTTAATTTGCTTGGGTTTTGATCTGAGTTAAAGCTGTGTGAAGGCTGTGTCAAGGTGAAGTTTTGGCAGCAAGAGCTCAACTGCCTATGACCTTTGGAAAACTGTATTAAAAACAAAAGATGTGGAAATGGGAACTAGTACTCCCATCTGGCTTCAGTACATCATTGAAAAAATGTATATCATTGCCAAACTAGCCCCATCTTGAAATATTACAAAAGCCAAAACTGTTCTTTTTGTCAGTAAACATTTTAGGGCTGATCTGGGATGTCTGAAACACTGTAACTAAGTGGCCAACAGGTAAAGGTGCTTTCTGCTTCCACCCTATCACTATGTGAGTTATCAGGGATGGTGACAGATCCTTCTTTCTGGGGCATCACATGGCAGGACTGTGTTTCAAATGGAGGGAGTGAGCATTCCTTCCTTTCCTTTTCCCACCTACACCTGCATCTCACCTGTTAGATTGCCAGTGGGAAATACTCAGAAAGGTTCTCCAGTGGAAGCTGGGTATTCTGGTAAAAATTGGGAAGTTTGGAATGAGTTGGGCTTCCAGAGCACAGGGACAACTGACAGTGTTACAAGGAGGAAAACTGTTATAAACATAAAAATACAGACATTTGTGTGCCATATAATGTTATCAAAACAAGTTAATAGAATTTGTTATCATAGTATATAACACCTGAAGGTTTGAATCACTGTTGTTAGAGTTGATGCACATTTCTTGAAGTCAGCTTTGTTTCGAGGAGATACCAATCATGACTGTATGTCCTAGTTACTGTATGTAAGAGAGCAAAATAAAAAAGTCCCTGCAGTCTTCGAAACACAAAGTAACAAATGCACCAAAGGTGTATTTAATTAGGCCAGTGTTTCTCAAGGTGGATCTCATCTGATCTACAGCACAGCATTAAGGAACTGGATATCCCAGTCTAGTTTTACAGGACTCAGGGAACCCCTAAAACCTTGGTGATGGTCTAAGCATTGAGATGTACATATGGAAGACAAGAGCCAAATAAACACTGTTTACAATAGGACATGGGCCAGAGTCCGCAGCCGACATCCTGAAATACCTTTTTATGTGCTGGAATTCTGTATCTCACCAGGGTTTTCAAAAACACTACACCTCTAAACCTACAGGCAGCGAAGGTTTGGAGAAGGCTCATGCAGACAGGCCTGAGCCCTGACAATGCTCTCTGCCCTTAGAGGTTTTCACGAGTGAACTGGATGAAGCTCAGAGCAGCTTAGTCTGACCTCAAGCTGACCCTGCTGTGAGCAAGAGGTTGGACCAGAGACCTCCTGAGCTCACTTCCAAGCTGAATTACTCTGTGATACTACCGTGATCGTGGCTACACGAGGTATGGGAGGCCTGAGCATCTAACTGGACATCTGCAGCATGAGCAGTAGCACAGAAAAGATACCACAACCTCTCCTTGGGGTTTGTACACTTTAGGTTCCTTACTATCTTGACAGCCCCTTTATGGGCCCTCTCAAATTTCTCTTCCAACTGCATTGTCCAGTTCCTGCAGATCCAGTCCCTGGACACAGGTGTAGATTCACCAGTGCTAAATGAATAGAAAGGAATAATAAACTGCCACCACCTACTGACCATGATCCTCTTAATGCAGCTTAGTCTGCTTGATTAACGCTGTTGGCTCATACTCAATTTGACATCCAGCTCCAGTCCATTTTAGCAGGAGAGCAACTCAACTAGCACTCAGCTGTGCAAATGGGGTTATTTGCTTACCAACAGAACTTTGCACTTCTGCTGAAGTTTGAAAAGTTTTTCTTGACCTAATCACCAAGACTTTTGTGGACTGAATCTCTGCCATTTGGTATGTTAACCACATACCTAAATTAGTATCATCTGCAAATTTATTGAGAGCGCAATTTTTTCATCATCCAGCTTATACTTCTATTATTAGATGATGTTATGTTATCATACAGATCTCTGATGAAGTTATTGAACAATACAGGCTTTGGTAATAATTCCTCAGCTACTCGACTTGTTACTGGCTCCCATAATGACACTGATCAACTGCTTACTATCTTTTTCACAGAAGTCTGACTGAAGTTATACTTTGTGCTGGGACATGCCCACACCAAAGTGAGCTAAAATGGGAGAACAGAGACTCTACTTTCACAATGGATCAGCAATGTATCAGGGTAAAGTGACCACCTCTCTGTCTAGGTGCTTACAAGTGCCAGCCTGAGCTGCTCAAGTTTGGATTGCTCAAGTCTGGACACTGATGGGGAAGCTTCTCTTTTTCACAGTAAGTGAAACCCAACAAAAAGACCAAAACAAATCACAACAGTAAACTGTAGGGGATATAGTCCAGGTGCCTGGAGT
This sequence comes from Melopsittacus undulatus, assembly GCF_012275295.1. Taxonomy (NCBI): domain Eukaryota; kingdom Metazoa; phylum Chordata; class Aves; order Psittaciformes; family Psittaculidae; genus Melopsittacus; species Melopsittacus undulatus. The sequence continues at coordinate 16,312,301 of NC_047528.1, read as the reverse complement.
GCTCCAACAACAGTGGGAATTCTGTTTAGTTTGATTCAACTTGTTTGACTCTCTGGCCCTATAGACAGGAAATACCCTAATCACATGTGTAAAGGGGCCTGAACTGGGAGGCTATACAGCTATGATCATAAACATGTAAGAGCAATGTAATTAATACGCTAGCAGGATTTCAGGTGGTTAGTAATACAAATAGGAATTAAGGTGAGATTTAAACTGGAGAAATACAAACTAAATTCAGCAAACCTGAGTTAAATAAAAGCAAAGCAATTACTGGGGGATCAGTATCTAATAAACGATAATAGATGGCCTAAAAAGTACTTGAATGACCTCAGGACAGCTGGATGGATTAGCTGACTGTCTAAAGTCTCTTCTACCTGTATATTGCTGTGATCTTTTTTTTACCTCACTTTATTTCTTCTTCCTTCCCCTTTCTCTCTCCAGTTGTTTTCTGTTGGTATGGGGAAAAAAAAAAAAAAGGAAGAATTACACCTTAGCCAGCCAACACTGAGCCTATTTGAAAATTGTTGTGAGCCTTGGGCCAAAGAAGAAGCTAAACACAGTGGCTAAGCAGTTCAACACTCGAAGTTAGCAGGAGGTACAAGTAAAACAGGGTGCAAGACCTGTATTTCTCCAAGAGCAACATTATAAAGAAACAGCATGAGAGAATAAAGCAGCCTTATGTCATGACTATCTTCTTCTCTGCCCTTTTGTGTATGTTTGCCTCCTTTTGTCTTGAAGGAAGCAAGATATTGCAGCAAAATCAGCCCACTTTAGTTAGCCTTTGGACTTCTCTCCAGAAAGCTTTAGTGCTGTTAAAAAGAATGTCAAATTAAGACTTATTTCTTCTCATGAAAACTTCCTTGAGGTGAAGGTAAAAAAGCAACACTGAACGAAAGAGCTACATAAAGCATAGATTTATCTTTTTATTCTCCTCTGTATCTGTAATAGAAGATCCACAGTATTTCAGTGGTATTCAAGAACTGAGCTTCCTTTACTCAAACCCCAAACTTTGTTTCACTGTTTAATGCCATATTGCAGTATAATGTCAAGACTGTGTTTGTACCTTTGCATTGTTAGTCCATTGAATACGAAGCTAACCAGATCCCTGTGGGTAGCTTCTTATATGTTCAAAAACACCTGCTGCCAGGCAAGGGGTGCAAAGAAGAAGAAGGAATTTTCAACCTTTTGATAAAGGTAAAAAAGAATCCAGGATGTTTAAGTGACATTTGGCCACAAAAGAACAACCAGTTTCAGAGCCGTGAGAAGAAATTGTCAAGGGAAGGTGCTATGAAATGGCAGGCAGTTGCAGAGCTGAAACAAGCACTAACATGGTAATACCAGGGTACTCAATCTGTCCATGTCTGTCGCCCTCTGTACATGTCTGCCTGTCCCCTCACTAGCCAAGGAAAATAGCTATCTGCTCCCACCCCAGCTGCAGCCCAACCCTCATGACACGGTCAGGACAGCAGGTTTGGGTGGCTGTACTGCTTCAGTTACCAGCAGCAAACATAGGGGTGCTTGGCACATCCCCCAGATGGTGCCATCATGGCACTTGTGCATCTCATCATCACTTTCACAGAATCACAAAATCATAGAACCATGGAATCATAGAATTATTTGGGTTGGAAGTGATCTTCACAGGTCATCTAGTCCAACTTCCCTCCTGCAATGAGCAAAGACATTTTCAACTAGATCAGGCTGCTCAAATCTCTGTCCAGCGGGGCCCTTCCTGGTTTTTGGCCCTCCTTTTGCTGCTTATACCTCCCATCTCAGACTCCAGCCCCCCCACAGTTACAGAACCTGCTTCTGAATCTTTTACTTTCCCTGGCCACTTTTGCCACACCCATACCCAAACTTGGTAATTTTGACTCATTTACTGGTTAATCTTGGCCTTGCATGGCATTGTTGACAAGGTCATCTATTGGCATGATTGTTGGTCTAGCCCAGCTCTACTCCCCAAAGGTCCCCAATACCCCTCCAATGACCTACAGAGTCTGGGTGTTTCGCACATGCCCACTCTTTGCCACCTATGTGGCCTGTACATTTTGTCACTGCTGTCACCTTCTTGCTCTGGTTTTGGCTGAGTGTAGCAGTTTGCCCTCTCACATCCTCAATTTATCCCTAAGCATGACTTCTTCATACCACTGTTTGTGCTTAATGAATTCTCTTTCCCTACATGAATGTCAGGGGATAGTGATGGAAAAATAAATCTCTTGTTAATTGTGCTTTAAGGGACAACCATGGGAGCCTGGACAAAGAAAATTAAGGGACTAGGGACAACCTCAGAGAAGCAAGGAGTTAAATGCAAGGGCTTGTCTCTGAAAACATACTGAATGAAAGACTTTTCCCTGGGTACCCACTGCTTGTAAGGCTGGATATTTTTAACCTGACCTTCACAAATAGGCAAATAGGCTCAGGGGAGTTCAGTGAAAAATTCTTTTGCTTTCTATTCCTACTTTTAAAGGCTTGGGTTAAATATCTTGCAGATCTGTAGGCATCAAACCTAATAATTCTTCACAGCACTAAGAGGATAAGTTATGCCTAAAGATTTTAGGAGGTTGTAGAGATATTAATAAATTGGAACTTTTGAAACTGGCTTTATATGTAGAACATATGAGATTTATGAAGTTAAATATGATTGTGTCTGCATTTTACATTGGAAAGAACCCAAGCAGAGAAGCTGCAAATGACATATCAGAGGTCTGTGAAAAGAACAGTGTTCCTGCAGGGAGGGACAGCATCTGGGCCCTGGCTCTAGTCCCCATCTTTTCTTGTAGGACCAGCCTTTCTCCCCGGTTTTGCAATACATGTAGTTTCTCCCTACTGATCTGAAACAACGCTTTTGCTCAGTCACCTAGACATGGGCTTAGGATGCTCAGCCACAGTCCCCTCCCTTCCTCTCATAGACAGTATGTAGTCTGGCATCTGCAGATGTGGGCAAAGACCTGGCAGGCAATTCCCTTGACTTGGAGCACACTTGTGCATGCAATGAGAAAAAGGACAGAGAGGCTGTTGGGAAAATGAGACTCAGGGGCAGGTATTTGGCACATCAGAACATTTCATTGTTTGATACATAGACATTTTCGTGACAGATAACATGTTTTCCTTTGGAAAAGGAACCATTAGGAGCAACCTTTATTAGTGACCAGGTAACCACAAGGTGCATCCTCACCCAGCGACCATGCATGGGACTATGCATCAACAGCACCATTCATCTCCCAAGAACAGGAGGTCCTGCAGTGTCTGTGTACATCCTGTGTCTGGTATACATAGATCCAGCCATAGAAGATCATGGTGTGCAGCTGTTGAAAACTAAGTTGGACAGCCTGGATGCCACTGAAATCATCAAGGCTCATCTAGAGCATTTCTCTTCAATTCATTTATGCAACCACTCTCATTTTATATGTCTTTCTTTGTTTTTTGATATGACAGATACCAATGGCCCTACTGGGGATCCTGACTCTTGAGTCATTAAAAGCTACAGTAGACAATGTGCTTGAGACTACATCTGGACAAATGCAACCTGAGCACAGCTAAATTTATTAGAGAATACTGTGGCTCAGAAAATATATAAAAAGGAAAGAATTTGTGAAATGCTTTTTCCTCAGGTAATCGAAATGCAATTGTCCCATGATTAAGAATGAATGTTCCCTAGGCAGAATAGTATAAAAAAAAAGAATGAAAAAAATCTAAAACAAAATTAAATATTTTACTTCAGGGAAGGCAAGTGATTTGGTTAAATGAAAGTTATTATTCACCTGCTTTAGTTTTTAATTTTAGGAGGGAAAAAAGGAACTAAAAAAAATCACATGGATTTGACCCAAAACACTGTTAAATACTTGTATAAGTTTCAGTAACACAGTGAATGGGAAAACACATTAGGGAGGGCCAACTTTGCAGCATCAGTCTGTCAAGAAAGTTGTGTTCAGACCATGAACTGGGCCTCATCTGGAGGCTAGGTACACAACCTACTTCCACAGGTCGATCAACTTCTTAACCCGAATAAACCCAGGAGCACCAAATCTTGATACAGACCATGAGAAAAACTCATTTTAATGACTAAATTACCCATAGGAGGTGCCCATAATACATCCCTCAATGTCCCACAAGACTATTGTCTGTATTTGATTTCAGAATCCCAGTGAGATTTTTTCATTTCTAAAAAAGTATTGCAAAGAATGGAGAATAAAGAGGTGGAGTAACACAGCACTTTGCAATGTATCAGAAAGAGGGTTTTGTGAAGCTGAAAATATATTCATTTCCTTAAATACTTTTGCAATTATCAGATTGCTATGATAGATAATACTCAGCTGAAATCCCAGTTTAATTGCTACTTCAATGTTTAAATTTAATTCTGTATCCATAAAATATTGTGAAGCCTCCTGGTTGTATTTAATATCCTCACACTGATGTTCTGTATGTACACTGGGCAATGCTCACACAAAGAAATGCTGGGTTACTTTCTAAATGCTACCACATTTCAGGCAAGGAAAATCAGATTCCTTCTTTTATTTAATCTCAGTTCTATTTAATGAAAGTTTTAAGAATTCTTTTGTTTTTGAAAAATTGGCTAAATAGAGATTTTGGGGTAAATCGTTTACTATGAGTTTGAATTCTGCACGAGATATTCTAGGCTATGAATAAATTTGACATACTGGCAGGACCAGAATATTAAAGAGCTGGGTAACAGGGATGACAAAGAACTTCCTTATTTCTCCCCTAGAAGAGCTGTAAAAGGAAGAAGTTTGTGGTTCTTCCCTGGATATCTTTGCTATTCATCTTGTGTGCATGCATTTTGGGAAGAAGACTAATAGAACTGCTTATGCTTGTTATTCCTCTTTCTTTTTCCTTTACATTATTCCTTATTTTCCTTCCTTTAGACTAGTTAAATAAGAATATTTGATCTAGAAACACAGTGAAAGACACTGTGATGTTGAGAATCTTTACAGAAGTTATTCTCAACTAAGGATACCTCTGACTTTGGAGCATTTGAGAGACTTAGAGCAGCAGAGGTCTCCGGCCCTGAGAATTTGATTCATCATCACACACTTTGAAAGCATCCCAATGGCCTGGTGAGCCACTCTGGAGATGGCATCTGGGTGTCACATGCCTCAGCAGACATTTTCACACTGTGATAACTGATTACTCAAGAAGCTTGCTTTCAGGAATGTCTGGAGAAATAAATACAGAAGATCAGTGAGTAAACTCACAGGGAAGGATGGGGTGGAGAAGAGAGACAAGATATTTCTCACTAAAAATGTTTCACAAAATGAAAACCAAAGACACTATGTATTTTTCTAAGCAAAGGGGAGGTGGCTCACAGATAGGTAGGAAAGTGCAAAGTGGATTACAAAATTGGACTCACTAGGTTAAAGGAGAGATGCAAACTCTAAAGTCTCTCACAAGTGTAGTTAGGCCTGGAAGAAGTTAATGCAGATAGTTCCTTGCTTTGGAGACAGAATTTGGCTTCCAGAGCAATGCTTACATCCATTTTGAGCGGCAAAAGCATTCTAATCACCCTGTATCTGAAAATGTAGAAGGAATTTCAAATCAGGACTTGAACTCCAGGACACGCTCTGCATTCCAGATCTGCAGGTCATGCATATTCCACTCTGTCTCTGATGCTTCCAGCAGAGGTTTTGTTGCTAACATCCCTTCTCAAATTCTTTTCTGTGCTTTTGCAGTCTTTACCTTTATTATTATTTGCTTTTCATCTCACTACCTTACTTTACAATACAATAATGCTCTTCAAGTCTGTTCAGGAGTCATGTGTATTTGGACTCCTGGAACATCAACTTCCAATCTTCTGAATATCTCCTCTAGCTCCTGCCTGCTTCAGGGGGTAGCCTATGGATGTTAGGCACAGGCAAGACATGTTGTTTGGCCTGCAGATATCTGGAAAGAGCAGTGCTCTCAGACACTCTCAAACTGCTCATCAGCTTTCTCCATGGAGGCTACAATTCCCTTACAGCAACATAACTGCATGTCCAATGATAAGGACGTGTTTTATAAACCTGCACGCCAGTGTTTAAGGTATATCAGGATCTTTTGATGCAAAAAAACACTTCAGGAGCAGTGAAACAAGAAGATGCCACCAGATCTGAAGGGACAGCAACCATCTGTTTCAGAAGGTGGAGAAGGGAATCAGGGCATCAAAGTGTAGGCTAGGAAAGGTATATCTTCCACCCTATTTAACCTGCAACTGTTCCTTATATTTGACCTTAAACAAATGAAATAAATACATACAGATCACACAATGCACAGTGTTTCTAAATATATTTATCTTGTTTCTTTGCTTGCCTCAGGTTTCCATAAGTAAAAAAGTGAAAGTATTTATTTTCTCCCATTTTTTGTCCATTTTTTAGACTGTAAGATTGTAAACTGTCTCAGCACCTGTAAGGCAATGATGTATTACAAGTAATAAACACTACTATCATCTTGAAAATTTGTTAGTTCATAGAATCATAGAATAGTTAGGATTGGAAAGGACCTCAAGATCATCTAGTTCCAGCCCCCCTGCCGTGGGCAGGGACACCCTACAATAAACCATATCACCCAAGGCTTCATCCAACCTGGTCTTGAACACTACCAGGGATGGAGCATTCAATACCTCCCTGGGCAACCCATTCCAGTACCTCACCACCCTAACACTAAAGAATTCTTTATATCCAGTCTAAACCTCTGCTGTTTAAGTTTCAACCCGTTACCCCTTGTCCTATCACTACAGTCCCTAATGAATAGTCCCTCACCAGCATCCCTGTAGGCCCCCTTCAGATACTGGAAGGCTGCTATGAGGTCTCCATGCAGCCTTCTCTTCTCCAGGCTGAACAGCCCCAACTTTCTCAGCTTGTCTTCATACAGGAGGTGTTCCAGTCCCCTGATCATCCTCGTGGCCCTTTTTTGGACTTGTTCTAACAGTTCCATGTCCTTTTTATGTAGAGGACACCAGAACTGAACACAATACTCCAAGTGAGGTCTCGTAAGAGCAGAATAGATGGGCAGGATCACCTCCTTCGACCTGCTGGTCACGCTCCTCTTCATGCAGCCCAGGATACAGTTGGCTTTCTGGGCTCATGTTCATTTTCTCATTGTCTAACACCCCCAAGTCCTTCTCCGCAGGACTACCATGAATTTCCTTTTTGCCCAACCTGTAGCTGTGCCTGGGATTGCTCCAACCCAGCTGTAGGACCTTGCAATTGGCATGGTTAAACTTCATGAGGTTGGCATCAGCCCAACTCACAAGTGTGTCAAGGTCCCTCTGGATGGCATTCCTTCCCTCTAGAGTATCAACAGAACCACACAGCTTGGTGTCATCGGCAAACTTGCTGAGGGCACACTCAATTCCATTGCCCATGTCAGCGACAAAGATATTAAACAAGACCGGTCCCAACACCAATCCCTGAGGGACACCACTCATTACTGATCTCCAGCCGGACATTGAACCGTTGACCACAACTCTTTGAGTGCAACCATCCAGCCAGTTCTTTATCCACCGAGTGGTTCACCTATCAAATTGATGACACTCCAATTTAGAGACAAAGATGTCATGTGGGACAGTGTCAAACGCTTTGCACAAGTCCAGGTAAATGACGTCAACTGCTCTACCCCTGTCCATCACTTTTGTAGCCCCGTCATGGAAGGCCACCAAATTGGTCAGGCAGGATTTTCCCCTAGTAAAGCCATGTTGGCTGTCACCAAGCACCTTGTGTTTTTCATGTGCCCTAGCATGCCTTCCAGGAGAATCTGCTCCAAGATCTTGCCAGACACAGAGGTGGAGCTGATTGGTCTTTAGTTCCCTGGGTCATCCATTTTCCCCTTCTTGAAAATGGGGGTTATATTTCCCTCTTTCTGGTTGTTGGGAACTTCAGCTGATTGTCATGATTTTTCAAATATGATGGCCAGTGGCTTTGCAACTTCATTCACCAGCTCCTTCAGGACACACGGATGGATTTCATCAGGTCCCATGGACTTGTGTACATTCAGATTCTTAAGATAGTCTTGAACCAGATCCTCTCCTACAGGGGGCCCAAGGTCTAGGTTTTCACAGTCCCTGCATCTGCCTTCCAAGACTTGGGTGCTGCGGTCAGAGCCTTTACTAGTGAAAACCGAGGCAAAGAAGCCATTCAGAACCTCAGCCTTCTCCAAGTCCTGTGTAGCCAGTTCTCCTGAAAGTTTCCGGAGGGGGCCTACATTGTCCTTAGTCTGTTTTTTAGCCTCTACATACCTATAAAATCCCTTCCTTTTATCTTTAACATCCCTTGCCAAGTTTAGCTCCAGTTGGGCCTTAGCTTTCCTAACTTGGTCCCTAACTACCCTGACAACATCCCTGTATTCATCCCAGGTCACCTGTCCTTGCTTCCACCTTTTACAAGCCTCTTTTTTCCTGTGAATTTTTCTCAGCAGCTCCTTATCCATCCAAGGAGGTCTCCTGGCCCTCCTGCTGCACTTCCTTCTAGTTGGGATGCAACATCCCGGAGCTTGTAGCAAGTGATCCTTGAATATTAACCAAGAGTCTTGGGCCCCCTTGCCTTCTAGTTCTATATCCCATGGAACCTTGCTAAGCAGGTTCCTGAAGAGGCCAAAGTCTGCTCTCTTGAAGTCCAGGGCAGTGAGCTTGCTGCACACTCTTCTCACTGTCTTGAGGACCTCAAATTCGACCATCTCATGATCACTGCATCCAAGACTTCCCCGGAGTGTCACATTTCCAATTAAGCTTTCCCTGTTGGTGTGGGGCACATATTCAGCAGTGGCTAGCAGAGCGCGGAATTGAGGACATGGTGACCTTGGAGGAATGCTACTGACAAGTTCAGCAGAAAGAAAATGTTCAGTAAGCAGGATAAAAAGAAGCTGGGGATTCACAGAGTGCTGGGAACTGTGAACTGTTGGCAAACGTACGAGGTCAAGTTCTCACACCTGTGCTTAACCAATCATGAGCTCAGCTTTTGCAATATGTATGAGCTAATTAAGTATGTTATAAAAACATGTGTATGCTTATCAATAAATGAATTCTGCCGACTTTACATGAGGGTGCAGTTTTCCCTCCGCCGTCTTTCCCTTCAACATGTTGGTGAGCACGAGGTCAAGCAGGGCACCTCTCCTCATCGGCTCCTCTATTGCTTGTAGAAGGAAGTTGTCTTCCACACAATCGAGAAACCTCCTGGATTGCTTGTGCCAGGCTGTACCGTCGCCCCAACAGATGTCAGGGTGGTTGAAGTCCCCCATGGGAACAAGGGCCTGCGAGTGTGAGGCTTTTCCTATTTGTCTGTAGAGTTCTTCATCCACAGGTTCCTCTTGATCAGGCAGTCTGTAACATATCCCCACAGTAATGTGTCCCATCACCGATTTCCCATTAACCCTGACCCACAAACTTTCTGTTAACTGATCACCTGTCCCCAAACAGAGTTCCAGACCCTCCAGCCTATCCCTAACATAAAGGGCAACTCCCCCTCCCCTCCTACCGGGCCTGTCTTTTCTAAAAAGCCTATAACCCTCCATTCCAACACTCCAGTCAAAGGAGCCATCCCACCATGTTTCTGTGATGCCTATTATATCATAGCCCCGTAGATGTGCCTACATCTCTAATTCCTCTTGTTTATTCCCCATGCTACGGGCATTTGTATGGAGGCATCTGATCCGATCTCCTAATGAAGCCAGCTCAGTGGCTGGAGCGGCTAGAATATTATTACATTGCTCAGAGTATTTATTATAGGTGCTGGCAACTGACTGGGTGTGTTGGGATGGAATGATGCTCCCCTCCCCCAACACAACTAGTTAAAAATATGGAACGCTTCACGAATTTGCGTGTCATCCTCAGAAGCAACCACGTATTTCCATACCATCACCTCTCAGCTCATTGCTGCTTTATCTTTCAGCTGCTGTGTCACCTTCTGGGAACGTTTTCCTTCAGTCTTCTGGGTAGACACTGGAACCAGAAGTTCACACAGGAGCTGGGTCTTGGGACTGCTGTACACTAGAACATCACTTCTGAAAGCCCTGCATTGCTCTGTGCACTTTTTGCCTTCCTCCTAAGAAAAAGAGCTTCTGAGTTCTGTTCAATATTCAACTACTGTCCTAAAAAGGTTTTGTTGCTTTGTTCTTGATTCATGGGGGTTGGTATGGCTAATTTGTCACTGTTTCAAATATGCTGTAGGTGTATGAAGCGGTAACACCAGAGCTTTAGTATTCAGGGCCATTAGACAGATGAACCCTTGCAGTCCTGATCCAATCTGCTGAAGAAGTGATAATACACATATTCATCTGCATCTGATTCAGGCTACCAGGGTGATGAAGAAGGGAGCATTGTGCTGCTGCTGTTGGCAGGAGTTAAGAATAGCTTTGTTCCCTGAGACTCAGACACATGCAGTGTCACCATACATGGGCTTATTGAGGTTTGTTTCTGCAATGATGCAGATGCCCCTTGCCCAATCTGGAGAGGTTGGTTAATGTCCCTGGCAAATGCATTTGCTTTTCTGCTTTTGCAGAAGAACTAAATTGGCAATATCAAATCACAGACAATTCTCACACAAACAGAGCAACAGCTTGATGAGGCAAGGCAGATGTGACTGAGACTCTACTTCAGACTTTAATGACAAATGTTTTTTAAACAGAGAGAAAAATGTTTTTCTGATGATCTAGTACAGTCTTAGGAGGACATACATTTTCTCTTACAGTCATCTGTCAGACAGGCAGATCCTGTTCCCAAGTGGGCTGATTGTGGATGCTTTTAGGATCCAGTACTTCCATGGACCTTGTGATGGACACAGGCCCCAAAATCTTGTGCTGGACACAAGCCCTGGTGAAACAGTGACTCAGACTTGGGTTTGTTAAATCCTCCTTCCCCCTTTTTCCTGTACTCTGTGCAGGAGAAGTGAAGGATATGTAGGGAAACACAAGCCCTCTATACTTTCCAGGGCAGATATGGGATGCTGCTGGGAAAGAGTGGACCACTTAAACAATGTTTAAGTGGTGTCAGAAGTGAGCTTATGTGTCCTAGAGAATGCAGATGGGACAGCATCTTATGCTGAAAAATAATGGACCAAAGTAGTTGGGAAAAGGAGGAGTCAGGGGAAGAAAGAAAAAGAAAAAAAGAGTAACAAAGTGCTGTGGGAAGGATGTTTTCTTTTGTAATCTCGCAGTTGAATTCATGACATTTGTAGCCTTGAATTGTTGAAACTCTAGGTCCTGCAATTGTAAAGACTTCTCATGATCTGTACAAATGTGCTGATTTCCCTTTGGCTACTTTGAGGGCAGGATGAAATAAGCAAAAATAAAAGTCTTATAAACATTGAGGAATTCAAGCTGGGGCTTGAAGCAGACCACAGCACTTTCAAGGAGGTGAGCCAGGGGAAGGACATCCCAGCAGCACCCTACTGTTGGTTATCAGAGAATTGACAACCAGCGCTGTTTTACTATTTGGAGGCACACAGTGTCACAGCAGTTTGACACAGATTGACATCTGTGCTTCTGCTAGCATCTCCACATCAAAAAACTCCAAAGGTACAGAAGACACAGGCATTTATGAATTGTGCCAGTGCAGCTAGTTATGCCATCCAAGAGTGTCCCATGCTGACCTGCATCATAAGTGAATGGAAAGCCTTTCAATTGATGTAAATTGAAGTTATCCTGAAAGAGGAGAAGAAACAATAAAAATGGATATATGTACATTTCCTAGGATGTCCAAGATGGAAAAATCACTTAACGTATGGTCGTTTGAGCAAAGTTTGATGCTCTGCAGAATGGCACTGTGGATGTCCCCAGGCAGCTCATTTGCCCAATCTGCCTAGCCCCAAACTCTGCCAGATGGCTGATGAGGGTCTACAAAGTGATGATGACTTCTCCGCTGTTGCGGGTTCTTGGAGAGGAATCTCCTGGTGCTATAGGATGGGAGCTAGCTCCCTATAGAATATTCAGAGTCTTGTTCTGCAAGTGTGGGTAATGTATATTTATTTCTCCTCACTTCAAGCATGACATGCACTGGGACTAAGCTTCTTCTTTATGACAAAAGGGACAACAGATTTGCTATGCCTGTGGTCACACTTGAGGTTCAGGAAAATACCCCAAGAAAACATTGCTATTATGTTCTTGAGATTTTGTAGAAACATTACCTCTGGAATGTCTACATTTGTCTCTGTGTTGGTAAGTTCCCTGAACCCTTTTTGCAAGAAGGGTCTTTTCTGTAAAGCATCATGGTCACATCACCTGAGGAGGGTAAATAGCAAAAGAAGGCCTCAGAACCTGCAGCAAGCAGTGTCTGAAGGTGTGTTTCTGATACGTTTTTTCTTTTTTTTATAAAACACAGCAAAACGTTTTGGTGTGTGTGATGCAGATAAGACTGAGTGTAGAGCACTCTATGTTGTGTGTGCACAAAAGTTTGTGGAATGCTTATTAATATTGGTAATATACTTGATAGAGAAAAACAGTCTGCTCCAGAAACTCAGACTCAACCAGTTTGGGCACAGAGACTCTCTCATTGATGTGGATCACAAACCAGGGTAAATACATGCAGTGAAACCTGAATAACAAATGGCGCTGTTAAAAAATATTGATTTTGGCAATTTAGGTACTGCTGGAGCTGAAAATTTCAGGAGTTCCTTCAGAAAGGATAAGAATACCACATGTATGCCTTGGTATTTTCCCTGGCTATTCCTGCTGCTGCTTGCTTGCTTGTATTTCACACGGAACAAAGAAAAAAGATGAAAAAAACCCCACCCAAACCCTAAAAAAGACTTCTGAAGTCAATGTCACAGCCAAGCAAAATATAATACATGAAAAGGCCAGATTTGCTAGGAGGTGCCAAGAACAAGGGTAAACAGCTGAGGCTTTTATTACTGCAGATCACAGTTTTTGCTGAACATTGCATATGTAGAATGTTAAAAGAAGAATTAATAAGGGGAAGAATAATTTTTGGCAAAAGAGACAGACAGTTCATCAGCACAATTTAGGCTTAGGCCCAGATTGCTTGCTAACAATGGCTCGAGCAAAAGTGATGCTGACCTACATACTGGCAGCACAGAAGAGATTGCAGCAGACCAGTGAAGAACAGGAATACAAACATAAAAAGAGCAGCTGCAAGCACTTTTAATATCAGAAGTAGTGCTCAGTGATTGAGAAAATAAAAACCCCAAGGAACTTTAACAGGAGATTAAGCAGAAAAGTTGTGAGAGACTTGGCAAAGAACCATGGCACACAGGCCATAAAGTACCTCTGAAGACTCAGGATGTAAGAGATGCCACAGAGGACATGTTGTAGCTAGGGTAGCAGGGAAATGATCACTAAACCCATGTTGATATTCTACAACCTAAAAGAACTTTTTAAAAAATGCACACTAGATAATCAAAATCTTGCATTTAAAACGTAAATATTCAGCAAAGTCCCTACTGTTCTACTAAAAGGTTAGAGCAATAGGGTTTGAGATGGATATAAGGGAAGACCAAACAGTTTATCAAGTATGGTTTAGACTACTACACAATATTTCTAGCCACTTCTCTGGGAGACTCAGAAAAGGATGCAAAGCTCTTCGTTTTTTTTTGTGGTGCTGAGTTTTGCATTGTGTCTCAGAGAACATTCATATTTGGCATCCTACTGGCTTTATTTTAGCCCCAGGGAATCTAGAAATAAAGCCATGTTAAACTGTGGCAACAAATCAACAAAAACCCTTGACCTTCCCTTCTTCCCTGGAAGTGCATAAAGCAAGTTCAGCAAAATCATTAATCCTTTCCTCAGCAGGAGGAATGTAGGCTTCTCTTTTACCAGAGTGAAAAACTTCTACCAGAGTTGCTAAGCTGGAATGTTCTTGATAATTCACATCTTTTCTGCCCAATGGTGTCTGTATTTTGACTAGCCTTGAACTGTGTATGCACAGAGGTCCCCACTTTTTCTGTCACCTCAGAAAGGTTCAGTGCCAAGCTTAGATAATATATGATGGAGAATAAAGCCCTGTGACTGCCAATGCAAGTGAAAGAGCACTCCACAGGCTGTGCAGAGGCTCTGCAAGGCTTACCAAGTTAGGTTTTTTCTTTCCTGTACTAGGATTGTATTGGTATCCAGTTTGTCCCTCAAACTTCACCAATAGGTGGATGGGCAAGTCAAAGCACTTTCCATTTCAGTCCATCAGGAGATCACTCCTAGATAAGCTTTCATATGCCCCTTGCTGATCCAGAGGGTTTCATGGCCCAACATAGCAATGTGAAAGAAATTAAGACAACTCTGACAACTTGGATGTTTTGTCTCTGCTGTGTAGAGAAAGGTGCAAGCCACCTCCTGTCAGTAGACTCCCAAGCTGTGGGAAATGCAGTTTACCCAGTCACGATAACTGTGTACTCCCCACAGTGCTTAAGGGCTCACCTATTGAGGGAACAAAAGCCATTCCTACTGAGGTAGCTGTATATATTGTAACTGAAGGGAATCAATTCAGACTGTGTTAAACAAATCCTTTTGAAATGTGGTCTAGAAGCCATTTTAGGCACCAAGCCTGTGCATGTTCACACTATCATAGCACATCACAACCACTGGGAGCTATTTTTTTTTGTTTTCTGCAAATATTTGGGATTAAGAAGTGATAAAAATAATAGACTTTCAAAATGGAAAAACTCAAACACATTTTCCAAGTGTTTGAATGTTGATGAAAATACTAGGTTTTGGTTTGGTTTCCTAAAGAAATGGGTTTATTTGGCCACACTCTGTGCATCATGTATGCACTGAGGGTGTGTATGGAAAGTTTCTAAAAATTTTGGGTGCATTTGCCAAATTCAATTACACTGAGAAAGGGTTAAAATTCCCAAAGGTATTCAGCAATAGTGAATTAATACAAAACATATTTTAAGATCACAGCTAGCTATTATGTTTTTACAAGTTCTTGTGTCAATGTTTGCAAATACTTTAGTGTTTTCATTGCAGCACGGTGCTCCACAAACTATTAGCCCAATATAGTCATAGGCCTAGCACAAAACTAGAGCTAAGATACACAGCAAGATGCTGAAACAGAATATTATAAACAAGCAAATGATGGCAAGAATTACATGTAAACATCTGCATGCACATAGTTGGACATAAAATTAGTTTTAAGAAAAACAAAATGCATCCTAGAAGAGAAGGGTTTTTGTATTTGTCTTTGTTATTTGTTGGCGATGTTTCTTCAGAATATGCTCCTCTAATTTTAAAAGATTCTCAAAGAATTAACTCTAAATACAATGTCAGAAGAATAAAACTGTACTAACATAAAAGAAAATCAAACCCAAACCCCAAAATGGGAATTTGAACAGATTATGTCTGTAAGTGGCAGTACTTCCTAGGAAGCCAGTGCTGCTACATTATTTATTCATAATGTTTTCTAACTGGATGGCATTAGGTTTAGAATATGCTTTCTGTTTTTCCCTCCAAAGAGTTTCATTATTTAATAAACCTCTTTTATTCTGTTTATTTTCCAATTCTGACCCTTGCTACCCAACATAACAAGACTTTGATGGCTAGCATGGGGATAAACCTATATGCTAAGCTGCATTATAAACTTTTGCTACATTTAATGGGAGCTCTTCTGGGCAACAGACAACTTGTCAAAGTTAAAAAGCACTGTAATGTGAATCTCACTTATGTGATTGTTCTGTTTTAAACAGAGTTCGGGCTAAGCAGGTGCTTTCCACAGAATTTTCCATTTCTAATTCTGCTAGTTGGAATGCTATATAGAAACTCTTAAAGTTGAAATAAGTTGTTACACTGTTAAAGAATGCTTCAGTGCAACTAGGTCAATTGCTGAGGAGAGTAGCTTGAGAGAGGACGCCTGTAACACCACAGCGGAGCCGGGGGAGATCAGCGTCCAGGAGCCTCACCTCAGAGGGACAAGAGCCACTGAGGAGGGAGCCTCAAGTCCTCGACAGGACTTGCTCAAGAGCCACCGCGAGGAGGTGACTCACCGGGGGCGGAGACAGGAGGAGTGGTACCGACTGTGAGTGGTTAGAAATCTACCCAGGGAGCGCGGTGAACAGAGCGGGCAAACAGAGCAGGCAAACAGAGCAGGTCGAGGCAGTTTGTGCAGCAGTTCACGCGGGCAGGCGAGCGGGATGGTGAGCACTCGCTGTGTGACCAGGGTCCGGCCTGGGAGCTCTGCCCCAGCCGCCCCGGTGGTGGTCAGCGTAGGCACCCAGACAGAGCTGGTAAGAGGGGAGGTTGAGGTGCAGAGCTTGGAGTGTAGAGAGTGCCTGCACTGGTCTGGTGAGGAAAGGGGCAGAATGGGCAGGGCTGCACTCGCTGCTCCCTGATGGAGGTCCTCCTCCAGCAGGTGGCTGAGCTACGGCATGCTGTCAGTAAGCTGCAAGATGTCAGGGAAGCTGAGAGGAAGCTGCAGTGCTTGCTGCAGGCTCAAACAGCACAGGGGCCTCAAGCTTCCCCTCTAACTCATGGAGGAAAGAAAGAGGCTGTTGATCAGGGAAGCTGGGAATTAGTAACAAAAAAAAAACAACCAAAGGAGGAAGAGAGCAATTAAAAGCAAGGGGCTTCCTCCTAAATCTGCTGTACCCACCCAGAACCCCTTTGCTGTCCTGCAGGAGGCTGATGAGGAAATGCATCAGAAACAGCCAGCTGGTGCACTGGTACAGAAGATCTCTACTGGTGCCGCCAGGAAAAAGCGGTGGGTTGTAGTAGTAGGGGACTCTGCCTTGAAAGGGACAGAAGCGCTCATCTGTTGGTGTCATGGGTTCAGCTGTGGCAGTCATTTTTTCTCCT
Organism: Melopsittacus undulatus; assembly: GCF_012275295.1. NCBI lineage: Eukaryota > Metazoa > Chordata > Aves > Psittaciformes > Psittaculidae > Melopsittacus > Melopsittacus undulatus. Next base: position 16,295,585 of record NC_047528.1, on the reverse strand, counting down.
TCTTGTAGCTGGTGCAGTGCTGTGTTCTGACTTGCTTTTTCTGAGCATGTGCTCCAGCCAGGTGGAGGAGGGGAGGCCGGAGAGACAGGACACCTGATCCAGGCTAGCCAATGAGGTATTCCATACCATAGCACGTGATGCCCGGGATGCAACTGGGAGAGAGAGCTGGGAGGGTGGAGCTCTGGAGGAAAATGGAGGAGGGAGCATGCGGTGCTCGGTCAGGCAGGGTGGAGTGAGTTATGGGTCGGTGGCTGGTGGGGTGTTGTATTCTTTTCGCTTGTTATTGGCTTTATCATTATTTGTAGTGGTAATGGCAGTAGTGATTCTGTGTTATGCCTTAGCTATTAAACCGTTCTTATCTCAATCCGTGGGGGGTACATTCTTTGGATTTTCCTTCCTAACTCTCCAGGAGTTGGGGGACTTGGTTTAAACCACGACAGTTGGCCTGACCCGGTTGCAAGGGAGGTGTGTTGCCTACCTGGGGCACGGATCAGGGATGTTGCAGAGAGGCTGCCTGCTCTAGTAAGTCCCACGGACTATTACCCGCTTCTAGTGATACATGTGGGTGCTAGGGATATAGACAGTAGTAGCCTGAGGAGTATAAAGAAGGACTACAGAGCTCTAGGAGAGGTGGTCAGGGGTTCTGGAGCTCAGATAGTCTTTTGGACAATTCTCCAAGACACAGGTGAGGACCTTCCAAAGGCAAGGAGGATTGGACAGGTTAATAGATGGTTAAAAGGGTGGTGTCATAGTCAAGGGTTTGGGTGTCTTGGACATGGGGCCCACATTTGTAGGCCAGGCCTACTGGCGGCTGGTGGAACTGCTCTGATAAAGAACAGGAAGAGTGGCTTTGCTGGGAGGCTTGCCAGACTTTTCAAGGATGCTTTAAACTAGTTGTGTTGGGGGAGGGGAGCATCATTCCATCCCAACACACCCAGTCAGTTGCCAGCATCTATAATAAATACTCTGAGCAATGTAGTAATATTCTAGCCGCTCCAGCCACTGAGCTGGCTTCATTTGGAGCTTGGATCAGATGCCTCCATACAAATGCCCGTAGCATGGGGAATAAACAGGAGGAATTAGAGATGTGGGCACATCTACGGGGCTATGATATAATAGGCATCACAGAAACATGGTGGGATGGCTCCTTTGACTGGAGTGTTGGAATGCAAGGTTACAGACTTTTTAGAAGAGACAGGCCCGGTAGGAGGGGAGGGGGAGTTGCCCTTTATGTTAGGGATAGGCTGGAGAGTATGGAACTCTGTTTGGGGACAGGTGATCAGTTAACAGAAAGTTTGTGGGTCAGGGTTAATGGGAAATCGGTGACGGGACACATTACTGTGGGGATATGTTACAGACCGCCTGATCAAGAGGAACCTGTGGATGAAGAACTCTACAGACAAATAGGAAAAGCCTCACGCTCACAGGCCCTTGTTCTCATGGGGGACTTCAACCACCCTGACATCTGTTGGGGCGACGGTACAGCCTGGCACAAGCAATCCAGGAGGTTTCTCAATTGTGTGGAAGACAACTTCCTTCTGCAAGCAATAGAGGAGCCGATGAGGAGAGGTGCCCTGCTTGACCTCGTGCTCACCAACAGGGAAAGCTTAATTGGAAATGTGACACTCCAGGGAAGTCTTGGGTGCAATGATCATGAGATGGTCGAATTTGAGGTCCTCAAGACAGTGAGAAGAGCGTGCAGCAAGCTCACTGCCCTGGACTTCAAGAGAGCAGACTTTGGCCTCTTCAGGAACCTGCTTAGCAAGGTTCCATGGGATATAGAACTAGAAGGCAAGGGGGCCCAAGACTCTTGGTTAATATTCAAGGATCACTTGCTACAAGCTCCGGGGTGTTGCATCCCAACTAGAAGGAAGTGCAGCAGGAGGGCCAGGAGACCTCCTTGGATGGATAAGGAGCTGCTGAGAAAAATTCACAGGAAAAAAGAGGCTTATAAAAGGTGGAAGCAAGGACAGGTGGCCTGGGATAAATACAGGGATGTTGTCAGGGTAGTTAGGGACCAAGTTAGGAAAGCTAAGGCCCAACTGGAGCTAAACTTGGCAAGGGATGTTAAAGATAATAGGAAGGGATTTTATAGGTATGTAGCGGCTAAAAAACAGACTAAGGACAATGTAGGCCCCCACCGGAAACTTTCGGGAGAACTGGCTACACAGGATTTGGAGAAGGCTGAGGTTCTGAATGGCTTCTTTGCCTCGGTCTTCACTAGTAAAGGCTCTGACCGCAGCACCCAAGTCTTGGAAGGCAGATGCAGGGATTGTGAAAACCTAGACCTTGGGCCCCCTGTAGGAGAGGATCTTGTTCGAGACTATCTTAAGAACCTGAATGTACACAAGTCCATGGGACCTGATGAAATCCATCCGTGTGTCCTGAAGGAGCTGGTGAATGAAGTTGCAAAGCCACTGGCCATCATATTTGAAAAATCATGACAATCAGCTGAAGTTCCCAACAACCAGAAAGAGGGAAATATAACCCCCATTTTCAAGAAGGGGAAAATGGATGACCCAGGGAACTAAAGACCAGTCAGCCCCACCTCTGTGTCTGGCAAGATCTTGGAGCAGATTCTCCTGGAAGGCATGCTAGGGCACATGAAAAAGAGACATGTGCTTGGTGACAGCCAGTATGGCTTTACTAGGGGGAAATCCTGCCTGACCAATTTGGTGGCCTTCCATGACGGGGCTACAAAAGTGATGGACAGGGGTAGAGCAGTTGACGTCATTTACCTGGACTTGTGCAAAGCGTTTGACACTGTCCCACATGACATCTTTGTCTCTAAATTGGAGTGTCATCAATTTGATAGGTGGACCACTCGGTGGATAAAGAACTGGCTGGATGGTCGCACACAAAGAGTTCTGGTTAACGGTTCAATGTCCGGCTGGAGATCAGTAACGAGTGGTGTCCCTCAGGGATCGATGTTGGGACCGATCCTGATCAACATCTTTGTTGCTGACATGGACAATGGAATTGAGTGTGCCCTCAGCAAGTTTGCCGATGACACCAAGCTGTGTGGTTCTGTTGATACTCTAGAGGGAAGGAATGCTATCCAGAGGGAGCTTGACCCACTTGTGAGGTGGGGTAATGCCAACCTCATGAAGTTTAACCATGCCAATTGCAAGGTCCTACATCTGGGTTGGAGCAATCCCAGGCACAGCTACAGGTTGGGCAAAAAGGAAATTCATGGTAGTCCTGTGGAGAAGGACTTGGGGGTGTTGGTCAATGAGAAAATGAACATGAGCCAGCAGTGTGCACTCACAGCCCAGAAAGCCAACTGTATTCTGGGCTGCATCAAAAGAAGCTTAACTGCAGGTTGAAGGAGGTGATCCTGTCCCTCTACTCTGGTCTCATGAGACCTCAATTGGAGTATTGTGTTCAGTTCTGGTGTCCTCAACATAAAAAGGACATGGAACTGTTGGAACAAGTCCAGAGGAGGCCACGAGGATGATCAGGGGACTGGAGCACCTCCCATATGAAGACAGGCTGAGAAAGTTGGGGCTGTTCAGCCTGGAGAAGAGAAGGCTGCGTGGAGACCTCATAGCAGCCTTCCAGTATCTGAAGGGGACCTACAGGGATGCTGGTGAGGGACTATTCATTAGGGACTGCAGTGATAGGACAAGGGGTAACAGGTTGAAACTTAAACAGCAGAGGTTTAGACTGGATATAAGGAAGAAATTCTTTAGTGTTAGGGTGCTGAGGTACTGGAATGGGTTGCCCAGGGAGGTTGTGAATGCTCCATCCCTGGCAGTGTTCAAGACCAGGTTGGATGAAGCCTTGGGTGATATGGTTTAGTGTAGGGTGTCCCTGCCCATGGCAGGGGGGTTGGAACTAGATGATCTTGAGGTCCTTTCCAATCCTAACTATTCTATGTTTCTATGATTCTATTCTATGATGAGCTGGTGTGGCACAGTCAGCATCCGTGCCCACAATAGTTGTGGTAGATGGCAGAGACTCATGCTCTGCCAGCTCTCTGAAAAGCCCTGCTTCTTTCCCTGCTGATACACGCAACTTTCACCAACAACTTTTGCCTTTTCTCCACCTTCCTCCCTTGCAGGAAAACTGTTAATGGCAGCTACGAAAGATAGTAGCTTAAATATGTGTTGCACTAAGTTTTCCTTGGCTTCACGCTACAGCAGTATTTTTAGTACTGTAACAACTGCTATTTTTAGCTGTATATTAACTACTAAGCAACGTTGAAACTGAAGAAAGTTATTCTTTCTCCTTTTTTTTTTGTGTGTGGGAAGTAAATGCAGCCCCTTTCGTTAGAACCACAGTAAAATAAAGCAGACTGTAACTGTTGTGTGTAAGAAATGCTCATAATATTCAGCTGTGTTGCATCTTTCAGTCAAAAGTCAGAGGCACTAAGAAATTAAGCCTTACACAGCTAGAAGGAAGGATTTTTTTACAGAATGTTTTTATGTGCCACTTGCACTGCTGGTGTTTTATACAAGTGATATCATCATAATTTTTATGGTAAATAATAATCATCAATATTAGAAACACCCTGAATTAAAACTAACTTATTTAAAAATGGGATTTGCCCACAGAATATGTAATTTCAAGACATCAGCCTTGCCTGAAGAGGATTGCCTTGATTTTTCTGCCAAATGCTTCAGGTTTACAGTATTTTGCATAACCTGGTCTCGATAAGGATATGTATAGCCCTCCATCACCCATTCTGTCTCTACTTTCTGTACATTTTTCATATTGTTTCTATAAAGCTGGTAGTAACTTCTACATCAGTGATAAGAAGCAATGATCAGTCAAAGACGGAGCATCATGTTCTGTGTTTCACTGTCAGAAACAAGGGGACAGCCCAGGCAATATGAACACATAACAAAGCCAAGTGATGGGTTTGTTTCTGTCTTTCTCTTTTTTTGTGTGTACAGGATAGCTCTCGGGGTGATTTGCATGTACATTTTATCATAAACAATACAGTAGGCCGTTTCTTCTGATATCACAAAATTCAAATAGATAAGGCTGGAAAACTGCACCTGGGTGCCTAACATTAAATAAACTTGGCCTCTGGATAAATTGTCTGTATTTCCAAAAATGAAGCCACCTACCTAAGTGCTAAGTGTGTGGATTTACATGTCTCTTTCTATCAACAGTCAGGCTTGAACATTTTAACCCTGGTGCATAAATCCTAAGATAATGAAAGTGGATGGTGAATCTGTGCTTCACTGTTACAGGGACAAGGGTAACTGAAAACCCTGAGAGTGATTGCTGTGGGGCAAATATAAGATGTATCTTTATGATCAGTTTGTCTTCCAATCACTATGGAGGAAGTCAAGATTTTCCAAGATTTCTTAAGCTCATCTCAGGTTTCAGTTGGAAGGATATATGAAGATCTGAATGTCAAGCAAAATATTTTCTATAAATGTATCTTTGGGTAAACTTAAACAATTTATTTTGATCAAATTAGAAAGAAGTAATTTTAATTTTGACCTTACTATGTGCATCAAATTGATTACAATAACAATATTTTTAAACCATTTGGAAATCAGGAAATTAACTTGAAAACATCCTGTTCCTGCAGACAATTTTCACTTGATCCAAACAGCAGTTTCCAATGGAAAATGTCCATCAAAAAACTTGACCAGGACAAGGGGTAACGGGTTGAAACTTAAACAGCAGAGGTTTAGATTGGATCTAAGGAATAAATTCTTTACTGTGAGGGTGGTGAGGTGCTGGAATGGGTTGCCCAGGGAGGTAGTGAATGGCAGTGTTCAAGGCCAGGTTGGATGAAGCCTTGGGTGATATGGTTTAGTGTAGGGTGTCCCTGCCCATGGCCGGGGGGGTTGGAAGTAGATGATCTTAAGGTCCTTTCCAACCCTAACTATTCTATGATTCTATTAGAAGCCCTTGGACATTGAGATCCAGCACCAAGCAGGAAACTGAAGCCCTCATGCACAAAAGCATGTGACAACTGTTTTTTCCTCTACTGTGCTACTAAATGGACTCTAAATAATAGTCATGATCCAACAACACACTAACAAGGACTTTAACCCTGCTGCTGTGGTTGGGTGCAATTAGGAGCAGTCCAGAAACAGTAAGACTTTCTCCTGCTACTTAACACCAAGCACAAAGATAACTTTTAGAGTTAAGCTATAAATTAAAAGTGACAGTAGTTATATAGATCTGAAATTAATTCTTACAAAACTTCTAGTGAAACATAACCCTAAGTATATTTTAACTGGATTCTTATGTTTTCTTTTTTAAGGAGACATCTGGAGTCCCATCTGGCCTCATCTCTTACAACACAATCTATTTTGTATTATAATATTTCCAATATGGTTATTACTATTGCTGGTTGTAAAAAAAAAAGTGAAGTTTCAGCTTGGACAATTTCATCTGGCCTTCAAGTAAAGCTGACTCGACTTTCAGTATGTTGTTGTTTAGCATATTGAAAATTATGCAGCACTAAAAGAAACAACAAATAGCCTGAGAAAAATGTATTATTGCCTGGTATTTGAGTACATCACTTAGAACCAGCTGGTTCAAAGGCATGGAGCATTAAACACAGAAAGAAACAGCATTGAAATCCACTACTGAATTTAAGGTAAAGATTCAGATTCACTGATTATACCATTATTTCCACAAGGAACCACTGTATTCAGGCCATTAGAAAGATTAAGAATTGAACATAAAAACACTGAACACCTTACCTGTTCTAGAGGTATGAACCCAGCCATGCACATTAGCACAAAAAGCAATTCCCACCACCCCCCTCCACCCTCACCCCACCCATCCATTATGAGGGTAATAAGGTTATTTGCAGTCCCTGATTCATCTGAGAGGTGGTTTGCAGCAGCTGACCAATCTCAGGAAGTCATCAATCCAAAGGACAGAAAGAGGTTCAATGCTCTGGCATGTGTTTCCCCACCATGTGTAATATATAAATATTGCATGTTAATGTTTATACCACCTTGAAGTACAGGAACATAAAGACACATCCATGAAAACATAGGCCTAGCTGGACAGTGATCCAACCTGGACAGTTATTTGTTGCCCACTTCAGTAGCAAATGGGCACATGGATAAATGTTGTTCACATAATCTTTGCTACACAGAATGTTATGAAGGGACAGGCTGCAGAGTTGAGCACTGGAGTTTAACCTGGGGACTGTGCTTTAACAAGTCTCTTGATGGATAAGCACTGAAGTGGGTTCTTTTCTTCATCCCTTTCATAGAATCATAGAATAGTTAGGGTTGGAAAGGACCTTAAGATCATCTACTTCCAACCCCCCTGCCATGGGCAAGGACACCCCACACTAAACCATGTCACTCAAGGCTTTGTCCAACTCGGCCTTGAACACCACCAGGGATGGAGCATTTACAAATTCCTCGGGAAACCCATTCCAGTACCTCACCACCCTAACAGTAAAGAACTTCTTCCTTATAGCCAATCTAAACCTTCCTTGTTTAAGTTTTAACCCATTACCCTTGTCCTATCACTGCAGTCCCTCATGAAGAGTCCCTCACCAGCATCCCTGTAGGCCCCCTTCAGATACTGGAAGCCTGCTATGAGGTCTCCACGCAGCCTTCTCTTCTCCAGGCTGAACAGCATCAACTTTCTCAGCCTGTCTTCATATGGGAGGTGCTCCAGTCCCCTGATCATCCTCATGGCCCTCCTCTGGACTTGTTCCAGCAGTTCCATGTCCTTTTTATGTTGAGGACACCAGAACTGCACACAATACTCCAAGTGAGGTCTCACAAGAGCAGAGTAGAGGGTCAGGATCACCTCCTTCAACCTGCTGGTCATGCTTCTTTTGATGCAGCCCAGAATACGGTTGGGTTTCTGGGCTGTGAGTGCACACTGCTGGCTCATGTTCATTTTTTCATCAAACAACACCCCCAAGTCCTTCTCTGCAGGGCTGAAGGGGGCATACAGGGATGCTGGTGAGGGACTATTCATTAGGGACTGCAGTGATAGGACAAGGGGAAATGGGTTGAAACTTAAACAGCAGAGGTTTAGACAGGATATAAGGAAGAATTCTTTACTGTGATGGTGGTGAGGTACTGGAATGGGTTGCCCAGGGAGGTTGTGAGTGCTCCATCCCTGGCAGTGTTCAAGACCAGGTTGGATGAAGCCTTGGGTGACATGGTTTGGTGTGAGGTGTCCCTGCCCATGGCAGGGGGTGGAACTAGATGATCTTGAGGTCCTTTCCAGCCCTAACTATTCTATGATTCTATGATTCTATTTCCACTTAGGAAAAAAAAAAAACAGACATTCAGTGAACAGGCCAACCAATCAAATGAAGAAGAAAGACAGGATTTTCCAACTCTTGGAATTCTCCCCTCATTTATAGCAGTTTCAGATTTACATTACTGTTTTGATTTCAGTGATTGAACAATGCTAGGGAAGAAGCGGTGCTCAAAACCCATGAGACCTGTGCTTCTGATCAGAGCGACTGGTACTGGAGCTCTGAGTGCAAACATTCATGATTATCTGTTTGCAGAACAGCTACAGACCCAGACAGATTCTCAATGAACACTCAAATAGAATCAGTATATTTAACAAATTTATGCCAGTTATGGATTAAGTTCTTCCACTGAGATAAGAGGTTAAGGGACAGACTCAGGCTGGTGTAAAGTACCGTAGTAGAGTGTTTTCAGCAAATAGCTGAGTTTCAGAGCAAATAATCCACAGTGAAGTACTGCCGTACTGCAGTCCTCACCACAGGGGTTTACACTCTCTAGCCTGTAATTACCAAGCACTGCCTATTCAGTTTGGAAGTATACTGCTAGCAAGGAAAACATTTAATCCTGCTTGGTACCCTGTTAGTCAGGTTATTCTGAGTGAGCACACGGTGCCATCTGGCAGGCAGTGCTTTGCCTTTCTGTGCAACTGCTTTTGTTTCATATAGAAGGTTCAGTTACAAAATACATGAGTTTAGCTTCAGCAGGGGCTGGTCCCCTATGTGAAGGGTGCTGGTGTTTCCAGAATCCAAACATACTGTCCTTCTCTTTCCTGGCATCCATAACTAGGTTGTTTGAAGCAAATGGAAATATTCTGCATCACACCAGATGAGGAAGAAATGGATCTCAAGAATATAATATAGGAGCCCTTCTGTGTCAGGCTCAAAGATACACACATCCCAGTATCCTGTCTGTGACAGTGACCAGTGGCAAAGAAAGGACATAAGAAATAATGGGGATACAGTCTGACATGATTTTTATCTGACTCTCCTGAGGCAAGACTTGCTAATAGTATAGAATGGAATTTAAGTTATTTCAAAGAAAGTTTTACTTCTACTATTCAGAATAAAAGTTGAATTCAGATCTTAAACCTGTACATTTGTAGATGACTGATTTCTTTCCACTTGGTAAAATACCTGAGGGGGAAAGGGAAAATAGGCTGGCTATACTTTTTTGTTGTCATCTAATTAAGCTCTGTAAATATTGATTTCCCGCACTCTCTCCCCACCTCCCTTTTATTATTGTTCTGTGTCATTATTAACTACCAGCTTTGGACATGGGACTTTTCAACAGCAGATTCTTTGCAGCACTTAGATATCTAGCTGCTCACACAGCTGTTCTTGAATTCAAATGAGAGATGTATTTTTCCCCTGGTCTGGCAATCTGAGCAGAATTCAGATCAGCACCAGAAAATAATCAGGTTCCTGAATACTTCCCTGTGGATGTCTCAGGGGAGGCCACAACAGGGGGTTATTAGCCAAACAGCCCACTGGAAATCTTGATGAGTGAACCTTAGTCTCAAATGGCAGAAAAGCAGTCTACCAGCGAACCTGGGAAGCACACTGGGAACCAGCATCACCTTCTTGATCCTTGAATCCTTGAATCATATAAACCCCAAAAAACCTTCACTTCAAACCCCTACACCTTAGCTTTACAACCTTTGTTCTGAAGCCCCTTTGGAGGTCCAAGGACTAATACTATGGGGTCCAGGAAAGGAGCTGAGAAAAGGTAGACTACCATCAGCTCACACAGAGTCCTTGAACAGAGTCCTCACATTTCCCACAAAATAATTAAGCTGTCCACAAATGAAAAAGGTTGAAATTACTGTCTTTCTCTACAGCCATTTGATAGGAAACATTAGAAAGAAAGAAAAAGTATGTAAGGCTCTCCTGCGTGCCTTCATGATAGAGAAACAGTAACACACACTGGAGCATAAAGGAATCACCACTGTCACACAGGAGAAATCAACACCCAGGCTCATGGAGAGAAGCTTTCTCTCATTCAATAGACTGAAGGGGACAGCAGGGTCACTGTTCTTTAGATCTGTTCCCTTTTCTGAGAAGATAACTGCACCGTGAGGTCCTGCCACCAGCATTTTCTCTGTCTCTGCCATGCCAAAAAGCAGAGGTCTAGTCTCAGCCTTAACATACCAATGACCAATCAAGTCTGGGAATATCACAGAATCCCAAGGGTTGGAAGGGACCTCAAAAGATCATCTAGTCTAACCCCCCTGCAAGAGCAGGGTAACCTAGAGTACATCACACAGGAACTTGTCCAGGCGGCCCTTGAATATCTCCAATGTAGGAGACTCCACAACCTCCCTGGGCAACCTGTTCCAGTGCTCTGTCACTCTTACAGTAAAGAAATTCTTCCTGATGTTAACATGGAACCTCCTATGCTCCAGTTTACACCCATTGCCCCTTGTCCTACCACTGGATATCACTGAAAAAAGCCTAGCTCCATCATTCTGACACCCACCCTTTACATATTTGTAAACACTGATGAGGTCACCCCTCAGTCTCCTCCAAGCTAGAGACCCAGCTCCCTCAGCCTCTCCTCATAAAGGGAGGTGTTCCACTCCCTTAATCAGTGCAGCAAGTTGTCCTTTTTTACCCCTTCAGTTGTCCCTCCCTTGGTTCCTCTATTTCTTTCTTCCTGCTAGTTTTTCATTATATTCCCCCTCACTCTTGCTGGCAGATAATTTATCTCCTGCACGTTCATAGGCAGTTCAAATAGGTCTTAGTATTAGAGGCAATGATTTATAAGTGAAGCCTTTCATTCTTTATAAAAAAAAAGCTAATTAATCTATATTTAAAAGCTGTTCAATAAACTAATGGTACAATGCAAGTGGGAGTGTTTCAGAGAAAACTTGAAATTGCTGAACTGAATTACTGCATTCACACATTATGATTCAGAATATTTCTATAAGGCTTGAATATTGTGCAGACCTTCAGAAAAAAGAGAGAGGATTGGGGAAAAAGGAGAGTTATTTTTTCAAATAGCATGCTATAGCCTAACTTTTACTAACTTACCACATTTCTGTGACTAAATACTATGGAGTCTTTGATTGCTTCACTAAGGTGTAATGATTTTCATAGTCATCACTGCTATCTGTTATATGCACAAATTGCAGTATACTGTGTTTACATAATAGAGATAGGCCTTAGCTTTGAGTATGTGAGCTACAAAAAATCTTAGTAAATCATCCATCAGTGCATAAGATATATTTTCTGGGTATGCTTCTTTTTCTGTAAACTTTTTGCTATCCTCTCTCTTAAAAGTCACACAATGAAACAAGGATTAGACAAAAATAAAACTTGGAGGCAATCAAGGTTCAAATTTATTACAAAACTGGGCCTATCCTGTTCAAAAATAATTTTAAAATCTCAGGCAACAATTATTATAATTGCAGAAACCTTTTAGGTGAAACATTTGCGAACTTCTTGTTGACTGATCCTTCCAAATGCAGAGCAGAACATTCAAATGAAATTGTTCCTATCAGTTTCCTTGCAATTAAAAAAATACAAAAAACCAAAAAAACCCCCAACAGGCTGTTTCTAATTGCCAGAAGGATAAAGTAGTCATTTTCAGAAGAAAAGGAAAAAAAGAAGTCTTTAAATTATTAAATAAATGAATGGCATCATATAACTTTCTAGATCGAATGAGAGAATCCAGTATCTCAGCGATTTATATTTCACATTTACTTATGGAGAAATAATAACATTTCTATGTTTAAGTTTGCACCTAAAATACCCACAGTAAATCCGATTTTGTTCTCCTTTGCAATGCAAAGTAAGAGGAAGGAATGTTCTTGTAACTTGACATTTCTGGAGTCATAGACATGCTACATGCCTGCATGAGTGGCATGACACTTGAACAGGAGTCCTGCTTCTTATTTGGTGGCAAAACTTTACTTGGAGACTGAAAGTAATATACTATGATCTCAGAAGTGCAAAGGACAACCTGTAAATCCCTTTGCATTTTATTCAGAAGACTTATTTTTGTAAAATCAGTGGTATTTCCATAATGCTTTATGCAATCATATTTTCCTGTGGCTCTGGTTCCCTGTATTGGCTTTCTGCAAGAGGATGAATCTCACCTGAGATTTTCCTGAATACCTTGGCTTCAGAGATAATTCTAAGCCACATGAGAAAATGAAGCTGTTTCCATTCCCAGCTACACATATCACACATAAACAAGTTTCAAATTCTAACATAAAGACAAACCGTAATTCTAAATAGGTTAAAAAATTTAGCCTAGCCTTTTGCTGTATAGTTAAGCCACCCGTTGCTTTGTGCTTTCTTGACTTAGCAGTTGATAAGGATGAGAGTGGAAACACCCTTAGAGATTGTGGAAATCTGTTTTGTTATTAAACCAGGAAAGAGGAGAAAAGGGTCCACTGTTTCAGGAAATACTGGCTATCTATCTGAGAGTCTATCTATCTGATAGAAACATACTGGGAAAAGAGCCACTTTAAAACTGAATCCCTAATTCTAGCTTAAATCACTTAATTTTCTACAGGGCTCCAGACGCCAGGAAGTTGACCTGTGCTTTCCCCATCTATCTCTTTCCAAAACACACTTTTTGCTTCAGTGAGAAAGTCTGAGACACTATCCCAGCACAGATTTTTTCTAAAGAATCTTCATATTACCTGAGAGGTTTTTTCAGTGATCACTGCTGAAAAAGTAGACACTATGAATAAAGCCACTGTAACAGCTTGGGTCATATTTGGAAGCATCTGTGAAATGCCTTTTTAGATAGGTGTTTATGAATTGCCATAGCACACAATGAAGATATGTGGAAGTAATTGCCTAGATCAGATCTCATCTTGCATTCCTTCCAATATTCCTGTATTTATTTGTAATTGGCAGGGAGGTTCTTCATGCTTTCTGTATTCTGCCATAAAGATAGAAAACCTCATTCAACACTGTTTGAAGATTCAATTACCTGACATGACAGGAATGGTCATCTGTGGAACATAACTGAATTTATTCTATTTATTTCTTGCATTTTTTCTCAGAAGCACCGTTGCTATAGAAAGAAATGCAGTGCCATTAGCTTTGTACAGATTACTTTGGAGGCAGGCAAGACAGCAGGGTGAAGAAGAGGTCTGTAGAAGATTTATTTTGAAAGCAATGAATCTTCTACATCTGCATACTTGGATTTAATCCCATCAAGAAATTACTGGAGCCAATTTTTTAAGGTGCTTAACACCTGAAACTCAGAGAGAAGTTCTTAGTGTAATTCATTTGATTCCAATATATCAACTTCATGTCCTACAGGTTTACAGTGATACTTAAAAAGACCTACATGCTCTTGAAAATGCACAGACTGCTTGTCTGCAGCTCTGGGTCCCCACACACCTTGGAGAATTTGTCCCTCATGCATCATTATTCAGCAGCCATGGGAAGAGTTGATGGCCTCTATTAAACTTCCCGAAAAAAAAATGTTTACATAAAAGATCCTGACATCCAAAAAGACACTAACTGGCAAGCCAATAGGCAGTCCCAGGACCAATGGTTGGATGGGATCAGAGGCAATTAACAGCTATGGGATTAATTCTCCTTTCTATACTGAGCTTCAGATTACAGTGTTTATGCAATGAGAATTACTGAATGTGTATCAAAAAGCACTCAAAAATCATTTGTCTAATTTTACATTTCTTTGGGGAAAAATAAAATCTTTTCTTGATCTCTTGAAATATCTTAGAATAATGAAACATTTTGGAGGAAAAAAAACCCACAACAAACAAACAAACAGAAAGGGGAAGGAATCAAAGCCAGGCTTCAGCTTTACTCAATCATAGAAAGAACAAAAGGTTTAATAATGACTGTTTTTTTCTAGTCTCGTTTCCAACTGCTGAATGTTGGTGTGATGCCTGCACTTGATAAATAACAAATTATGATACTGCTGCTTGTGAGTGACATGGCTTCTCTGTCACACAGCAAGGTCTTTACTATGGTCTGCTTGTATAGAAAAGAACACAGAGATCAAGGACCACTTCAAGCTACTCTAAAGGACTAACCTATCAGCATCTTGGCTCTGCCAGAATCTGGATTATAACAGGCAACTTTGTGTCACTATCCTGCTGTTGCATGTAGGTACGTTTTGGTTGTTGCAGGATTCATTGAGCAGCATCCTCCCTGGCCAATCTCCCATGTCCATTCCTGGCATCAGCAACATGATTGCTCCCAAAGCATGTAAATGCCAAGTAGCGTGGAGCAGAACAGGCAGTGAAGAGGAGCTGCTGCATCATGCTCTTCTCCACAGAGCTAACGTCCTGCAGTCTGTAATTCTGTGGAGGAAGAACTGAAAGGATGGTACAGAGTACACTGATGTTTCTCTAACTGAAGCAAGCAGGTGAATATGGAAATAACAATGCAGAAGAAGGAGGTCTCATTAACAATCTCTCAAGCAGTTACTCTAGCCAAGAAAGAAAACAACAATTTGACAAGAAAATTATGCCAGTTTACGTGATCAAAGGTTGATATTCAGCACCTTGGGTGATGAATTTGAGGTATGGTCTATATAGTGAAAATAAAAGATCAGGACAGATTCCTGCCTCTAATGCAAGATATCCTCAGTGCCACAGCCACTACAAGGAAACCTGCTTTCACATGATAAATTATGCAGTGTTCTCAGCTGATTGGTCATAGTTGCAGCCAGCAGTTGGTGTGATTTGAGGGAAGCACAAACAGTATTGTTGTTTGTAAGGATCTAAGTCAAAGAATTAATTAGGAGATAAAGAAACCTGGAGATAAGTAAGGGGAATGGAGGTGGGGGAAAGGGATGAGGTCTTTGGCTTTATATCTTTGACCTTAGGCCTCTAGTCTTAAGTAAAGCAGCTGCACAACGCCACCTGGCCCAGCCTCAGGAATCTTGCAGCCTTAAAGATGTTTATTCTGGGGGTGGTGTGCTCTTGCCCACTGCTTCATTCTGCACGCAGTTTAGCCCACACTTCTCTTTGATGCACCTGCCTGCAATCAGATTCAACAATCCAAGCAGCTGAATTTAGAAATAAATACTATTAATAAAAAGTAGAAATCTCTCTTTCTCTCCAACTCTCTTAGTACTCTGGTTTCAACAGAGGAGCACTATTACTGGGCTGTGTTTTACAGCTTTAATTGACTTTCCCCTTGAGTTTGATCCATCCTATCTCATTGCAGCCATGAGTTCCACAGCTAAATTAGGTACCATGTGAAAAAAGCTCCATCTTTGTTTGGTTTTCTTTGCTTGTTTGCTGCCTGAGCAATATTATTGTCTGCTTGCTAGATATTGCATTACATGTTAAGACTTCTAGGCAGGTTCATTGAGATGAAAATTACACAAGGAGTGAAGGATAAAGCCCTCTTCTTGTTGCCAGTGGTTTCTTCCCACCTTTTGACAGACTTTGGGAGTTGATAGTTTGTAGAAGGTTGCAGTGATGGAAAAATAAGAGGCATGTGAGTTTTGATTTATGATTTAAAGTACAAAGTAAAACACTTACTGAAAGTACACTTGCTGTTTTACAAACCCAGTCCTTGTAATGGTTCTGTGAATAGCCCTCTTACCTTTTTTTTGCTCTTTTTGCAATCTCCACATGAAGCAGAATTTCTACAGCCCTAATTCCTGTAACTGTTTTCACATGGTCCAGGAAAAGAAGACAGGTGAGAAATGAATCTATGAGAAAGGAGTAACCTTTAAACATCTGTTTTTGGTAGCAAGCATACACTGACTCATCAGATTAGGAAATAATATAGATGATACAGTTCTGAAACTAGTGCTGTATTTATGAACAGCTCCAGGAATTTATGGCATGATTAAACCTAATGATTAAAGTTTCTAATGGAAAACCCGCTAATATGAATGGCTGAGCAAGGCATATATTCCAAAGCACAGCTACTGGTTTCTCCCATGATATTTGACACAAGAGTTCTCCAATTTAAATGTGTGATTTGTTATTTAAAGACAAAGCAGGGGGGTCTGTCTATTATTACTGAATTTTACAGTTTGTCATATTTTCAAGATAAATGAGGAAAAAATACACTAAGTGTATTGAAAGAGTCTAAAACTAAGTGTAAATGAAAGAGTCAAGCAGCTCTTAAAGGTTGTGAGTTTTCAAATCTGCCCACACTATTATCAATGTTTGCAAGTTTCTAAAGGATTTGAACAAAGAGAAGCATTCAAAATTGATTAGAGAAGGCATCTAAATAAATTGGAGGATATTAAGCAAACAAGACTTTAGAAAGAAAATCAGGAAAAGATTCCTAATGATGAAATTTGCCTGACTGAAGAATAATTTCCCAAAGGAACATACATATGTAATCTCTGTTGCTCCAATGACTCGAAAGTGAACTTGAATACAGTACAGACAGTTTTATATAAGGACATAATTTGTCTTTTACATCATATTTCTATTATTCTGTATTATTGTTTCCATTTCTCTAAGCTCTACAATTACTGTCTATAGCCAGACAGAAATCAGCCTAGCAAAAGAGAAAGACTGTAGATGCAAGATAAGCATTTAGCTCTTTCCTGAATGTTTTTTTCTCCTCTATAGTATATTTATCTTTAATAGTTTAGTGACAAAACACCAGCAGCTGGAGTTCTCCATCTTTCACAGGTCAAGAATTTTGCATTCAGTTAGAAGCTGAGAAACTCCCAAGAGGAAGACAGGAGCACACTTCACCTTAGTTTAAACAGGCACATCCTTCTGTTCATGGTGGGACACAGCAGACTGCACCCTTCCTCCCTGCCTTCCTAATCCTTAATCCCCGACTGCATTTAGATGAGCATGCCCCTGGGTCCTGCTGTAAAAATACTCAGGCTTGACATACGGGAGGATCTGAGATGGTTTCTTGCTCATGGAAATCCTGCAGCCTTCATGGTCCAAAAGTTTCACTACCTTAAGCCTCTAATTGGCCTTAATTGTAACCTCAGGCTGCTATTTCCAGGAGGGCTAAGAGCATAGAAGAAAAGTGTAGTTGCACTGAATGAGACCATCACATTTAGCCTAGTAACTTGTCTTGAATGTAATTACTGATAAGCACATATGAAGGTATTTTCCCAGAATAATTTCCCAGTGTGTCCAGTGGTCTTTCCAGAGGGTTATTTTCTCAGCCAGAGAGGATTTTATGTGTTTAATATGCTTCAGTAGGCTTTTCTCCCTAGAATTTGCCTAAGCCCTTTCTGTTGGCCTGTAAATCCATATCCATATTCTCATCCTACACCAAATGCCAAGGAGCTCAACAGAAATCAATACACTTCCTTGTATATCCAGGCAGCATGATCACCCCAAGACAAATATCTCAAATGTGCCATTTCTAGATGTCATTTCTGGCTATATGCAAGTCATACGTAGATTTTGGGGCAGTGATACATATACATCTTTCAGGAAAGGAATGGAACCTAACCCATCCGTAAAGTCATTGAGATATGTTAGTCATTTGTAATCCTTATTTGCCTGGGTATTAAAAGTCATAGCTATCCCCAAGACTTAGGCATAGAAGACTATTCTATCATTCATGCTGAAAGGTATCCACTGCCTCAGGATGCTACAAAAAACAATTAACAAAAGACTCCAGATGGAAATAAAAATAATACATATAACTGCTTTATGTGTTTGAAAAGCTAACTTATTTTGCTATCCCTTTTTGGCTACTCATATACTTACTGTGAAGGATCACACAAAATTATTCAGATATTTGCATTTACCTTTGGTGACTTACTTGTGATTTATTTGGAATAAAAGGAAAGCTTTATTACTGTGCAGTGGAGATGGGCCCATTACACTGCTAATAGCAGTGAATTACTTAGGAAAGCTTTGGTGATGTTTTCTGAAAGAGTCACCCAGATTTGAAGGCATTCTTGTGAACCTCCACACTGGAAAGACCTTGGGTTCCTCTTTGGATCACAGAAGTGATTTCTATGATCATATCTGTGCTGGGTGTTACCAAAAGCACAACAGGGCCATGCAAGCTATCCCCTATACTTTTGTATCTAACCAGTACAAGCCCAGGCAGTACACACTGCCTCTTGGCACTACTCTGGCTCATGCCATGACTGCCACAGGCCACTTACCATAAAGATAGCTGCAGGTCCCTTCCCTTGCACTTTTTTTCCCTGGACTCTGTCTCATCAAACTGTCCTGCGTCAAAAGGATTATCCAAAATTAAGGGACCACCTTATAACCACCTCCATGCTCGAAAGTGGGCCAGGCAGATCAGAGGTGGTGGACAGAGACCAGACATGACTTCCTCTACTCCTCCATATTCTCTCCATATCATCCATGTTCTGCACAAAAGGAAACAGGAGTTTTCTCCTTACCTGCCTGCTTCATTCAGCCTACTCTGAGAATAGACCCAGAAGTAGCTTTGGCTGTGTCTAATCCCCCTCCTGTTTCTTAAGAGCTTTCAGTGAGAAAAAGCAATGCCTGCTGCCAGCACAATAAATACATCCCTTCGCATGAGGCACAGTCAGCAGCACCTGTGATCTTTCAGGTAGCAATACACACTCCACCATAACCTGTCCTACCTGTTTGAACCCATGAAGAGGGTACAAACACTTCCCACTCTACACACAAATGAGGGGGATTTGCCTTTCTGTGCTGTGGCTACATATTTACCCAACACTTCACATACACAAACAGTCAGCCCACAAGCACAGATGGTGCGTGATTCACTCCAGGGCTCTGATCAACGGCTGACACTAGCTTTGGATTGGGCCCACAGCACTGGGAAATTACTGCAGACAGTTGTGTAATTTGGTAATGATTTTGCAGCCAAAGGCTCCAGCTGCCCTTACTTGAGTGGCAACTTAGAATAAGGAGACTGGCAGAGGCTGGTAGGACTACAATCATCTACTTACCTCTGGCAACACCAAGAAAGGGGAAAAAAACTGCCAACATGAAGGGCTACATACTGGATCAGCAATGCAGACTGCTGCAAACCTCCCTCAGTCCTCCTGGTGCCTGTGGTCCAGCTGGCATTTGGTGCATCCCATTGGATCCAGGGTCAGTCTAGCAGGAGCAGGCAGGTCAGTAGCTGGTTTGCTGCCCCATCTGTACCTGGAAATGGTCAATGCAATTAATTCCTGGACAGGAAGCTTCATGATTTACCTGTACCACAGGCTGAGTTTTGTGCCTTCGCAAGCAGATGCTTTTCACTGTTATTATTAACAGCTCTAGGAGAAGGTTGCATTTTTTAACCACCTGTAAGATACTGCAAACCATGAGCGAGCCTTTCAAATGGGATGGCTGGACTATCTTTCATGGAAACTTACGAATTAAGACCTATGATAGAATTAAAAAAAAATTTATTTTACAAAATTAATTAAAGCTCCATCAACGTTTGGTACATAACAGGTTTGGAATGTCAAATGAAACTGGTACTGAACAAGTGACTTACTTGAGAATTCTTCAGCTTTTAGAAAGGTAACCCAGAATGCACAGTCACTCACTGTTAAGGCAAGGGCTCTCAACCTCAAGGAGTTACCTTGGGTGGTGTCCTGACCCAAGGGGAATGTCCCCAACTGGGGACCCACTGCTCTAAGGAGGACTGACAAAACTGGCCCTTTAATGGGCCTTATTTATACCCAGCCACACCATCACAGATAAGATTTTATGAGTATGTTGTCATGGCCATCCAGTGACAAGTATCTAAAGGTGCCTGCGGGTAAGATGTTGCCCTGCCACTGACTTTTGAGCATACGTGGTGCATATAGATACTTTTCTTTTGGTGACACATAGCACCATGGCCTTCTAGGGACTTTGCAAGCCCAGCTTGGCTTAGTTCTACCAACTAAAAGGCAATCAGATAGCACATCAGATGGAGGGAGTCCTTCTGCTACTCCAAGAGTAAACATATCATTCAACAGTGTGTTGCCAGGACACAGGAAGAGAATAGATTTAGGAATGCCATGAATCGATAAAGTGAATTGATTAGTTGAACCTTCAACCTTCTCTATTCATTAATGAAACTAAAATAATTACACAAAACCAAAAGAGCCAGGAACTGCGGCGACAAGGACAACCAGTGTTATGGACAGGACTGGGAGACACATTCTGCTAGGTTAGTGTGCCAGCTTGGTGCTGTGAAAAAGCTTCCCCAGGGTTTTGTTTTTTTTTTTTTTTTGTTTGTAAATAATCAAAAATATTTTGCACAGATGGTGTTTACATGGCTGCCTAAAACACTGAGCATTACCATAGTTCCAAATTTTAAAACAATTGTAACAAATACCAGCAATTTCAGGATAGCCGTCTCTAAATACTAGACCAGAGCCAAAACCTATGAGGTATTATTTAAAATAATTATGTATGGGACCTTTTATGGTGGTCAGCAGTTTACAAGATCATCCTTTTTCAGTTATACTTGCATAAGATTTAAATTGTTTGCTGCTGAAGTCAGTGAATTCCATAGACACCAGTGGGATCAGACCTGTGCCTACAGTGTCTTATACATAGTTAAACCACACAATCCACAGTACTATTTAGCCATTAGATAAAATTTCTACAACAACCTGGAAGGCAAAAATGCATGTTATTTCCAAACTGTGAGGAGAAGGAGGCATATTTACAGAACAAATTTTTTTTTAAATGTTGCTTTATAGACTGTAGGAATACTGATTCCATTTTAACATAAGCTTTTTATATGTGCATTGCCATTAGGAAAACCCAAACATTTTTTATCTCATTTGGCTGACTTAACACGTCTCCTAAATAATGAATAAACAGTTATGTCTACACACACAAAACGAACAGTGCATGCAGAATAGCTATGTGATGTGAACCTTGTTGTTTGTTAAAGGAAACATTTGCTAATCTTTATAAAAGCCTTAAGAAAACAAAAAACTTATTTCACTCTATAAAAAGCATCAAGGTGCAAGACAACAGATTTATTCCAATGTAGCTTCAAGTTTTGATGCAGCCAGTAAAATATTAATTTCAGATCTATATTAATGAAGTTTAAAAAGATATGTTCAGAGTGCTTATTACACAATCAAAGCACAGACTCTTTGTGTTAAAGCAGCTGCTGATTTTCAGCTAATTACAGGACAGGAGCATAACTGGGCTTTGCATTTGTTATAGGCAGAAAACTGGTGTTTTGAGGAGGAAGTCTTGGCAGTCTCATGGCATAGGCTGGAGATGACACGGTTGGAAGTGACTTCAGGAGGTAATAGAGGTCATCCTCCAGTTCCAAGCAAACAAATGCTAACTATGGATTACAACATACATGGATTTTCTAGAATTTGACCCAAATAAGAGGAATGATAGTAGCTGATGAAGGAGAACTTCATCACCCATCATCCCACACCACTGTATCTTGTTTCAATGCACTATATGAAAAGTGAGCATTTTCTGTGCACAAAATCACCTAACAGCCAGAGACTAAAATAAGCTGAGCTCCTTCTGGGCCAGGCAGCATGATGGGTTAAAGCCTTGGGATTTCAGGCAAGCATTCGGAGTAGTACCAGAGCAAACGATTACCATTAACCATGCACATTACTCATCATTCATCTATATCAGTTAAAACAGTTAAAGCTGAACATAAAATTACGTTCAGACTTTGAAACAGAACTAAAATTAACAGAGAAGCAAGGTAAAGAGAGAAAATGAATGTATTGATATTATTCTCCTAGTCATTAAAAATAATGTGCCCTGTGTCCTGGTTATTAAAAAATAATAAATGAAAGGTTTGGAATCTTTTTGCTGTTTCTCCCAGTTCAGACTGTCTCCAGACTGCAGTTGCCTCAAGGGTAACATATTTTCCCAGCAGTATCACATGACAGATGCAAGCAGGGAAAGCAAAAACCGTCTGAAAAGACTGTAAAACATTTGAGACTGCATTCATGGGAGGGGTTGATTTGCTGAGATTGTTGGTATCCAGCCATTCTAGAGCTGCTGACTGCAAACTCCCCAGTTAGCCACGGTCCCTTGTGTTGTTACAGACTGCCCTGCTGAGATTAGCAAATGGTTTTTGTCTTTGCCGAGTTAACTTGTACATTAAAAAGAGAACATATGAGCTACAGTTAGCTAATGAAGTCCTCCGGACTTGCCGTAACCTAGCAGATGAAAATCAGATAAACATGATTTCACAAAAAAAAAAAAAAAAGAAAGAAAAAGAAAGAAAAATCTACTTTCCACAGAGAATTGGCATTTAAGGTGAGTTTTTTGTTGCAGCTTAATGTAGTGTCACCTGCACATACAGCATATCATTTTGGATTGCATCATACCTGCACAGCAAGTATAGGCTAGGGATGCCATAATTAAGAGGCATGACCAGCTATTCACTCCCTTTGATCCATCACTTCAGTAGAGAACATAGGATATATTATGCTGGCATGAAAATTACACTATAACCTTCACTACAATTAAGGTTGAGTTGGTTGTCCTCTGAGAAAACCCTGCTTTAGTGTTCATGGTAATTCAGAATCACATCAGGCTACCACAGTCATTGTGAGCGTAGCCGAGTGCTTCATAGGTCATTTTCCCAAAGTGAAGTGGCTTAAAGTTGGAAAGAAGTTCAAGGTTACCAAAATTAGCTGTCTGTATTGGAATGTATTCTTGACATCAACAGTTATGAAGAGGAGTAACTGCCACTGGTGGAAATTAGGATTTTCCATGTCTCTGCTCAGCGATTGTACCAGACATTATCAGCAGGCTACCCGCTGCTGAAAGTGGGATTAATTCTCAGTATAGAAAA
This sequence comes from Melopsittacus undulatus, assembly GCF_012275295.1. Taxonomy (NCBI): domain Eukaryota; kingdom Metazoa; phylum Chordata; class Aves; order Psittaciformes; family Psittaculidae; genus Melopsittacus; species Melopsittacus undulatus. The sequence goes on along the minus strand of NC_047528.1, from coordinate 16,272,697 downwards.
GGCCTTAGAGAGTCTTTCTTTAATTTGAATTCCCCTCACTGAAATTAAAGCCCACTGTTCCTTATTCTGCCTATAGAGAGAACATAAAATAACACTTTCTTCTCTACAACTGTACTTTCCATACTAGAAGACTGCTGTCATATAATCTCTTTGCCTTTTGTTCTCTAGAATAAAAAATCACAGTCACAGTTCCTTCATTTGTCTCTTAGACCACTTCATTAATAAATTTTTTGCATTTTCTCCATGTTTCTCAAAATACAGAGCCCCAAACTAAACAAGATATCCAACTCTGAATAGAAGAATTATTTCCAGGTATCCCTTTTTATGTGCCAGTCTGATGCTGGTAGTTTAGTTGAGTATTTCTTTGTCATAGCCTAAAAATTTTGACTCATGTTTACCTTATAAACCATGGCAAATCCTAAATCCCTTTCTGTGGAAATGGTGCTTAACCTGTGTTTCCCCAATTCAGTTTTTATGCAGCAGAGTAGTCCTTTGTGAATATAGAACCTCTACCTGTCTTAAGAACTTTTCTCTAGTTTACCTGTATAATCCCGAATTTCATTCCCCATCTCCATGCACTTTCAAATTCCCACATACCTTTGTCATCTGAAAATTTAAGAAGCACATTCTCCACTTCAACTTCCTATTACCATTTTGCATAGGTCGAGAATCTAGGACCAACACCTTCAGTCTCCAGAGATATTGCTTCCACTCTGACAGTCAGTCACTGATGGCTGCAGTTCAGTGCAACTTACTGTAGTTCAACCCTCACTATAGCTGTTCTTATTAATGTAACCTGATGACAAGGCCCTGGGGCCTTGAAATAATTTTCTCATTTTTATGAATCTCCATGGCCATAATATCTTCTCTTAAAAAGGTAACACTGCACACAATCCAGAACAACAACCTACAGAAGAGTTGTATTATCACATGGTTTATGGCACTGTTACGGCTATTTCCTTGTTGGCCTTAGCCGTACTGACTCCTATATTAATAGAATGGCTTGAGCCCAAGGATTTCTATTTCACAAATGAACATAAGGTCTACAGGACAGAGCTGTGACAAAGAATAATTTACTGCTGACATGCTCATATTTTCAAAAAACAATTGAATCAATTGTATATCAAATCAGCAATAAGCCTTGACATTCCCTCAGATGAAGTGGGGAATTACAGACCAGTCTCACCTCTGTGCCTGTCAAAATCTTGGAGCAGATTCTCCTGGAAGGCATGCTAAGGCACATGAAACACAACAAGGTGCTTGGTTGTCATGGTTTGAGCATGTTTTGAGGGTGTTTTTGTTCAAGGTTTTTTCCAGCCAGGTGGAGGAGGGGAGGCCGGGAGAAAGGAGAGACAGGACACCTGACCCAGGCTAGGCAATGAGGTATTCCATACCATAGCACGTGATACCCAGGATGGATACTGGGAAAGAGAGGGCTGGAGGGGGAGAGCTCTGGAGAAAAACGGAGGAGGGAGCACGCGGTGCTCAGCCGGGCAGGGTGGAGTGAGTTATGGATTGGTGGCTGGTGGGGTGTTGTATTCTCTTCAATTGCTGTTTGCCGTATCATTATTATTTGTAGTAGTAAATGGCAGTAGGGGTTTTGTGTTATGCCTTAGCAATTAAACCGTTCTTATCTCAATCCGTGGGGGCTACATTCTTTGGATTCTCCTTCCTAACTCTCCGGGAGTTGGGGGACTTGATTTAAACCACGACATTTTTTGGCGCCCAACGTGGGGCCCGAGGGTTTGAGATAAGAACAGATCTGAGCGGATTTATGGTCTCTTGTCACAATGCTGATTTATTGGCTCTTAGAGGTTTTTCTCTGGATCTTGCTGTTTCGGGATTTTGCCGGGTACTTTGTGTATGTATTGGATGTGTTTGAGGCGTGGGCTAAAGCTTTTGTTTCACTGTACTTTGTGTCGGAGGCTTGTAATACGGTGGGGCTCCGGCAGCAGGGGGGGATGGACGTGCCCGTGGACTTGGACTTGGACTTGTACCAGGCCGTCCCGCTGCTCTTCGCCGTCCTTGTCCTTATCCTCCTCGTCGTCTGCGTGGAGCTGCGTGAAGCCAGGAAGGAGCGGCCCCGGGAGCTGCCGGCAGCTGAGGCTGCCAGGGAGAATGGCACGGGGAGCCAAACGGCTGTGGCAGAGGAGCGGGAGCAGGCGGGGGAGGAGCCGAGCAGGGCGGTAGCTGAGCAGCAGGATCAGGCAGCGGGGGAGGTGAGTCCCGTGGCCGTTCCCGACCCTCCGACGGCCGAGAGTGTCCCCCGGAAGTCGCCCGCCGACCCCCAGCAGGATGCAGGAGACTACGCAGCATTTCCCAGCAAGGCAGAGGAGGAACCGAGTCCTGCCGCCGTTCCGAACCCCGCAGCGTCCAAGAATATTCCCCGGAAGTCATCTGCTGAGCCCCAGCAGGATGCAGGAGACCACGCAGCATTTTCCAGCAAGGCAGAGAAGGAAGATCCGGACTCAGGAGAAGAGAAGCTGGTGGTGGGAGAGCTGGCAAGCACGGCAGCTACATCAGCTCCAGTGATAAGTGCAGCAGCAGCACCTGAGAGTTCTGACGGTTTTGAATGGCTTTTGGGTGCCCTTGGGACCTGCCTGCTGATTGTGATAGGGGTCAGCATGGTGGCACACACACAGAGTGTGTTCTACCCACAACCATTTTGTCTGATCCCAAAAGTTAAGCAGAGTCAGGTTTGGGTCTTGTCTAGGGTTAGACAAGGATATAGGAGCACCAGTAGACTGTTCCCAAGGCTGGACAGTCATGAGTGGCAGGGCATGTGGGACAGTATGGCCAGGTATCTGATCCACTGGGCCCCTCCAGTGCTTTGGAAGCATTGGAGGTGGAAGGCAGCTGTATGGAGTCCCCAGCAGCAAGCTGTAGAACTGCTGAAGGGGACGGTGAATGATTTTGAGCCTGGTGGGCCCAGATACTTCAGGCTATCAGTCCAGAGATGCAACATAGAGATGTCTCATGATTGAGGGGTGGACTTAAGAGTGATGGTGTATTGGAAATGTGGGATCTGGGCATGACGTGAATGGTATGGAATAAGGGGTGGATAATGTCATGGTTTGAGCATGTTTTGAGGGTGTTTTTGTTCAAGGTTTTTTTCCAGCCAGGTGGAGGAGGGGAGGCCGGGAGGAAGGAGAGACAGGACACCTGACCCAGGCTAGGCAATGAGGTATTCCATACCATAGCACGTGATGCCCAGGATGCATACTGGGAAGGAGAAAGCTGGAGGGGGAGAGCTCTGGAGAAAAATGGAGGAGGGAGCACGCGGTGCTCGGCCAGGCAGGGTGGAGTGAGTTATGGATCGGTGGCTGGTGGGGTGTTGTATTCTTTTAACTTGCTGTTTGCTGTATCATTATTGTTTGTAGTAGTAAATGGCAGTAGGGGTTTTGTGTTATGCCTTAGCAATTAAACCGTTCTTATCTCAATCCGTGGGGGCTACATTCTTTGGATTCTCCTTCCTAACTCTCCGGGAGTTGGGGGACTTGGTGTAAACCACGACATTGGTGACAGCCAACACGGCTTCCCTAAGGGGGAATCCTGCCTGACGAATTTGGTGGCCTTCTATGACGGGGCTGCAAAGATGATGGACAGGGGTAAAGCAGTTAACATCATCTACCTGGACTTGTGCAAAGCATTTGACACTGTCCCACATGCCATCCTTGTCTCTAAATTGGAGAGACATCAATTTGACAGGTACACCACTCGGTGGATAAAGAACTGGCTGGATGGCTACACAAAAAATTGTTGCGGTCAATGGCTCTGTCCGGCTGGAGCCCAGTAACAAGTGATGTTCCTCAGGGATCAGTGTTGGGACCGGTCATGTTTAACATCTTTGTCAGTGACATGGACAGTGGGATTGAGTGCACCCTCAGCAAATTTGCTGATGACAACAAGCTGTGTGGTTCGGTTGATACGCTGGAGGGAAGGAATGCCATTCAGAGGGACCTTGACACACTTGTGAGGTGGGCTGATGCCAACCTCATGAAGTTTAACCATGCCAAGTGCAAGGTCCTACACCTGGGTCAGAGCAATCCCAGGTACAGCTACAGTTTGGGCAGAGAAGAGATTCAGAGCAGTCCTGTGGAGAAGGACTTGGGGGTGTTGTTTGATGGGAAAATGAACATGAGCCAGCTGCAGTGTGCGTTTACAGCCCAGAAAGCCAACTGTATCCTGGGCTGCATCAAAAGAAGTGTGACCAGCAGGTCAAAGGAGGTGATCCTACCCCTCTACTCTGCTGTCGTGAGACCTCACTTGGAGTATTGTGTGCAGTTCTGGTGTCCTCAACATAAAAAGGACATGGTACTGTTAGAACAAGTCCAGAGGAGGGCCACGAGGATGATCAGGGAACTGGAGCACCTCCCATATGAAGACACCCTCAGAAAGTTGTGGCTGTTCAGCCTGGAGAAGAGAAGGCTGCGTGGAGACCTCATCTGAAGGGGCCTATAGGGATGCTGGTGAGGGACTCTTCATGAGGGACTGTGGTGACAGGACAATGGGTAATGAGTTCAAACTTAAACAGGGAAGGTTTTGATTGGCTATAAGGAAGAAATTCTTTACTGTTAGGGTGCTGAGGTACTGGAATGGGTTGCCCAGGGAGGTTGTGAGTGCTCCATCCCTGGCAGTGTTCAAGGCCAGGTTGGACAGTGCCTTGGGTGCCATATTTTAGTGTGAGGTGTCCCTGCCCATGGCAGGGGGGTTGGAACTAGATGATCCTAAGGTCCTTTCCAACCCTACCTATTCTATGATTCTATGAGCAGCAGTCACAGAACTTCTAAATATATATAGCTGAAATTATAACATCACCAATGTGTTTGACTATTGTACCCAGAATAAAGACAATGTCTGTGACGGAAAGTGTATAACCTAAATGACAGATAGTAGACAGAATGCACTTAGAAATGTCAGATCAGAATAAGATGCTTTTCTCCTTATCTTGTAATCAAAATCACATCACACTCCTATGAAGCATATAGGTGCTGCCCTGAATCCAGGTGTCACCTAGAGTTATAGGTGCCTACTTTCCATAAATCTAATCCGGGACCATGTATGACTGAAATACTAGAAATCTGCTTTGGGGAACAAACCTGCACCAATATGGGATGTTCCTTGGCAAGGGAACTGGATTACAAGGTCAAGGAACCCCAAATAATCTTTGAGAGTGTGGCTTCCAGCCTATGCTGAACAGAAATGTCCTTGACCATTTCCCAAGATGGGCTTCTTACCAAACCAACATGATCATTTTTACTGCTATTAGTTCAGTATATTAAACAAAAGTCACCAACTTTTCTTGGCTAAGATCTGATAAATTCCCCTTAGCCTGCTGGGGTCATTTTCCATTTATTGCTTCTTTAAGAAATTAGAGTCATCTGCTTTGCCACACTGTGCCACTCCAGCTGGACTGTAAACTTGTTTATGCTATGTACATTTAAAATAAACTTGGCAGGTGGAACAGTGGTTTTTTCCAACATACACCTGCCTAGTGTCTTCCAAGATGTGGCATGCTGCTTGTAGGTAAATGTCTAGGAAAATGATCCCATGCATACATGGCATTACAACTACTTGGTATTTTTCACCAGTATTTCAAAAAGCCTATGTGAAAAAACAGGCATCTTCCCTGTTTTGAAAAGCAACAGACCAAAGAGATTTTAATCAGGTGGTTTTGTCATTTACAGTCTCAAACTTCACTGTATTTAGGCAGAGACTGCTTTTCATGTCAGGTGGCCATAAATGCTAGCTAGAATTAAGAAAGGTAGTACAAGAACTTCATTAGGCCTTGATTTATCACTTTGCTACCCCTTCAATAACAGACAAATTTCATTAGAGTTCTGCAAGAATCTGCCAGAAGTCAGTGATGGGTGACATTAATACTGTTAAGGTGAAAACAGGGACTTGTAAAATTAATCAGTGAGTCATTCAGGTGTTGACAGAACAGGAGTGAACCATCAAAATTTTACTAATACGCCTACACTTCAAAGAGGTCCCATAATGCTAATTTTCATTGATTTTCTAGGTCCCCCTGGCTTATTACAGTTCCACCAACTGATGACCAGAAGACAGTTTGGCATGGCTGGTTACAGCTCTGCTGGGTGTTGTTCCTGATGCCTGTGCTGTGCCATAGGCATACTCTCAAGGACATGAGTTAGGCAAGAAGGACAACACAACCTAGTCACAGCTCAGAGTCAGAAAGAGTCTCCAGCATTGTATGGATGAGTAAATACCATGCAGCACATTCAGCATGAGGTGCTCTGGGACAACCCTGCATCACCCCACAGACCTGTGTTGTACATCTACTCTGCTCATTTTATTACCAATCTATTATTTCCTAACAGCTCCATGCTAGGATTTGGTGTGTGACCTTGGGATATTCTTCTCCAGGGGGATTTTTTCTAACGGAAACCAAGTCCCCGGAATCAGTTTCATAACAAGGCTCACTCTCATTTTCAGAAGATCTTGTGTTATAAAGGCCTTACTATAGGTGACAACACAAACGAGTCTTAAAGGGAATGTAAATATAGGGCTTTACTTAGTAAACAAGAATTTTGCCTGTAGCACAGAACTGGCAGGAAATGGCCTAGTCCTTTTCTTATGGAACTGTTTCAAGTCAGTCTCTACAGCAGCCAACACAGTGATGGGTAATGACCCTTCTTCACTTACTGTATCAATTTACAGTTACTATTTCTGCTGCTTTGTTATTTTCTCCTTAGCTGTTTGTCATTTTCTCCTTAGCTGTTTGTCTTCTCCAACCCTTCAGTTCACTCCTGTGAAAATACTGGAGCAGTCATTCCAGAAGAGAAATGGAGAGGTGTAATCAAAATGAGTGGATGCAATTTACCTATCACATAGATTGTCATTGGTGGTTTTGTACAAATAATATGTAAAAAAAGAGATTGTACTGATACACACTGAAATCCCAACTTCAAGACAAATAATGATGATGTGGTTTCGACCTGGCAGCTTGCAATCTGAAAGGGGCAAGAATGTGCACAATTTGGATTTCCTTTCTCCTTCTGAGAAAAAGAAAATATCCTCTTCATTTTGTTTTCAGCATTCTCCCTGCCATGTAAATGAAGAGCAAGCCTAAAAATGTTAAAATGTTCCATTTGCTTGCTTTTAAAGATCTGATGTTAGAAAAAGCTTGCTGACAAAAGTGTTTTCTCTCCAAGCATTTTGCATGAGTGTCAGTTGCAATGCTAGGAAGCAGTGTTTGGAAAGCTTTATAAGCCATATAAAAGGTTGCCTCCTAGTGCTGCAGAATGAGGCTTTTTTAGCTTTCTGAAGGACTACACATGCTGGTGTTTGACCTTCTTGAAACAAATTACTATCTTTGTCCTTTGATGCCAACTTTTCAGATAAAAGATAGCTCAGCTGTGTATAGACGTCCCTGGTGTCAACAGAGATGGCTGACTGGCTTTCCCATATGCCCCTAATTTGCAGGTTTCTCCCTTGCCATCTTGACAGGACACTCAGGAGCAAAACTGTGGCTCACATATACACACATACACATGCACATACACACACATATACAGACATACACATATACATATTTATTGTCAGGGGTTGCCTAATCAGTAGCTCAATGGAGGTGAGGATGCTGCAGCTCCATGCCCCCAAAATTCAGCCAGGCTGAGTGTGTATTCCCACACACTGAGTGTGCTGGCTGGGACACTCAGGCCCCTCCAATGGCCAGCTCTTCATGCTGTTTCATTTCTGCACACATAAACACCTCCCAGATCACATCACCTCCTTACCACCTTGTCCAGCTTCATATTCACTAGAAATCCCACACAGAATTAGGTATCTTCACTGACTCCCATTAATGACACCACAGACACATGCACACTCTCACCTGTGGTCCAACTGACGTCTGGCAGTGAGAACCCCATATGCACAGAATATACAGTCCCTCAAGCAAGAAAATATTTAGAAATGGATTTTAATGAGAAGTTATGAAGTTATTTTAATGAGAAGGTTAGACTGTGCTGACCATGGGCAGGGCATGCCCACATCAGCAGCCCCTTTCATCTTTTTTGTTCCCTTTATTTTTGCACAACCATTCCTCCCCAGACCTCTTTGATTCTTCCATTGCTGAATATCCCATTAAAAGTCTTGTGCTCTGGACAGCCTCTCCCTTGGGGTGTCCCTCTGCCCCTGGAGCTGAAGGTCCCCTGTGACAGTCTGGGGAAAAGCTGGGGAAGTGCTCGTGTCTCTTAGCAAGTAACCGGAACTCTCTCCCCTGTCACTGTGTCCAATGACACTTTAATATAGTACATAACTATAGCTTTATCTGGTCTTTGTATAGGCTGCTGCCTCCAGCCAGATCAGTGCAGTACAGGAAGACGACCCAAGATCTTTCTGGAATGAGAGCTGAGTAAAATCTGTAGTGAGGGAAGTCAGCTCTCTCCGACTCTGCTCCCCCTTCAGGAGCTTATGTAAACCAAATCCCTAATTTTAAGGGGTTTTGACTGTTTCTGTGACAGCAAATAAGCCTAAGCAATGGTCAATTTACCTCTGTTTTTCCTCATCACTGTGAAGAGCCCACCTTCTTTTTAAAATAAACTTTTAATGTCAGTTAACAAAGTGACCTTTCCTAGGTTACTTAATCTCTCTGAGATTCTCTTCTCTTGTTTGCACAATTAGGACAATAAAACAATTCACCCACATGGGTATTGTGAAGTTTAATTAACTGGCGTGTGCAGGACTCTCTGAGGTTCTGCAAAGGAGAGCACTGTAAGCATACAAAATTAATGTTAGGATGGATATTATACAATAACCTGACACAGCTTCTGTAAGTGAACATTTTGCAGAAAAACTCACATGAGACCAGATTTTTCAGTGCACTGAAGTAAGTTTTGCAGCAGTGGCTTCAGATTCAGTGTTCAGTGGCCAGAAACATAAAAGAGGGGAGCAGCTTGCAGTCCCAGGTTAATTGTTCAATTCAACAAAATCGTTTATGTTTGGACTTGATGATCTTAAGTGTATTTTCCAATGTAAATGATTTTCTGATTCTATGATTTGCAGAACACACATTTACCCAGTTAAATATCTATGTCATGTATTCCCACCAATATCCATCTAAATCTCCAGTCTTCTCAGCACTGTCATTAGAATAGCAGGTACATCAAGCATCCTGGGAGGCTTTTTGAACCCAGTTTCTTTTATGAGGTTCATCTGGTGATCTAGATATGCCACTAGATTTCCATTTCAGGAGTATCCATGCCACAGCTTCTGTCAATGCATTTTGTTTGCAGGCTCTAGGCTCAGGCAAAGCCTGTGTGAAGCTCGGAAGGTGCAGTTATTAGGAAAGAAATTAAAGGCAATATCTACACCACTCAAAGAAAGAAGAAACTAGAATGCTACATAGTAAAAAGCAGAAACTGATTATGTGAAATTTCCATACTTCAAAAGAAGTTTGCTTCGTAGTTTATACAGTATGTTAAATGATTTTACCATAAGCATCCATAAGCATCTCAGCTGTATAGCTGAATAACTTCCCTGATTATGACAAAAAAAATATATTAACCAAGCCCTGAAGTTCTGCTTCTCAATATAAGACATAGCAGATGCCAGGTTTCTTAGTGATACCATGGACCTCAGAAGCCAGGTGATGCAGTTAATTTTTAGACAGTTACCAGGCAACAGTCGGGACTATGAGCAGTGGCCATGAACAGTGCCTTAATTTTCTTTCCTGAATCTGAGCTGCTGGATTTATATTTCAACAATTTTTCCACCAGAGGCCTTAGCCATGGAAAAAGGATCATGACATATGTTGGTTAGATTAGATAAGTGATTTTCTTTAGCAGGTCTAAGTATTCAATAAATCTATTCCTTTGTAAATATAATATAAAATTGCTCTTTCAATTTTTCGTATGCTTACATCTAAGAAATTCTACCTGCAAGAGAGAAGCTGAACAAAAAGCTCACAGACATTCTATGGTATTGCAAAAAGCCTGAGATTTTGCTTTTTGGTTAGATTTTCTTTCATCTGTCATTTCTGTTTTGACATATTTCCCAAACTCTTGTTACCAACTATTATGATCATTACTATTAAATTAAGAGTGATGATTTAATGAACAATGGAACATTCAGCTATGCTATAGTTTTTTCTGTTTTTCCCCTCTGCTTTCACCAACAAAATCAACTGAGCTTGATATGCTTATGAAAGAGAGAAAATGGCATGTTCGCCTGCAACAGGAGAGATCTCGACTTGAAGATCAAGATGTACTTTCCTCTGTTATTGCTCTATGGTAACATCAGTTTGTCTACTGTGTTTTACATGTCAATAATCAGCTTACTTTCACACACAAAGTTACCAAAAATCTGAGTTCAACATGCAGGAAGAAAAAAATAAATAGGAATGGAAGTTTTCTTTCATGTTTAGCATTTCATATAAGAAGAAGTGGCATTTCATGTAATCTAATCACTCTCATACTTACATTACATAATCATTCTCACAAATACCGCTCTCACAACATAGTCAACAACTGCAGCTCCTCAGCTGGTGAGGGTCCTTCATTCACTGGTATGACTTCATATTTAAAAGGAGCTGAATTAAATCATTGCCACAAAAAATGTGTATCAGATTTAAGACATGACAATCCATATTATTTTTCCCCCTATCAGGAAAATGGAAGGTAAGGACAAGGAAGGGCTCTAATTTTCCTGCTTCAGATATTGTATATTATCACACTCTAGCATCTTATTGTCTGCAGGTCTTTAGAAACCTGTGTTTATTTTTACTATTCTTTATGACTGTTACTGTACTAGCTTCTACACAGAAATTATACTTCTCAATTACAGACCTGTTGTGCTCAGCACTCCAGGAGCACAAAAAAACAGGTTGCAAACTTGTGCGGTCAAGTTATTGCTAAGGATTTTGAGAGCCTGCACCTACCTCCCTGAGTTTTTTTTGAGTATTTCTGACATTAGTTCCAATTTGAATTATAACCTGCCACACAGTGAGTAGGTTGCTTGAAACACTTAAGTGATACAATGCACATAAATTTGATGTTTTTCTCTGTGTCTTATTCAAAGCTAAGCTGAGATGGTACATCTTATTCCAGATTTCTGTAGCATCTGGCATTTCATAAACATTGATCAGCTATGCCTGATATTTCCCATATATAAGGAAGAGTTAGTAAGCCCATGATATGTGTATCAAAGCTGAAACAGGCAATAGTTGAAGATAATATTTTCATACTTAAAAGTCAACACCTGTACTGTGTCCATCAAGCTGACTGTGAGTCCTCGAAGACCCAGCTCTGGCTTCATAACTCTTTTGAACTCACCGACCTCTGGGCTGTTATCTAAAGAGACAGTTCTAACGCTTGCCGCACTTGAGGTAGCTGCAGGAGAAATGAATGAATGGAGTATTGGCAAGGCTGTGCCTGTTCAATGCAGGCTGGTTGAGCAAAAGCCTTACTGTGCATGGAAGGCTTGGGCTCTCCCCTGCCAGAGTGGCTCAGAGCTCACCTGCAGTCTGCACTAGAGTGTAACCTTATCAGCAGGAGCACAGGCACAAGCTTAACTGACAGCACCAGTAAGCAGGGCAATGGTAGCACGCTGAAGTGGGGAAGAGGACTGGGGGCTAGTAGTACTTTGTCTTGGCTGGAATAGCAAAGACCTCCTTTCTCTTGCTTTGCTCTCCTTCCTGCCTCCCATACGTGGTCTGATGACATTCTCTCAGTTCTTCTGGTTCAGACCATTCATTGCTGCTGTGCTACTCTCTGTTGTCTCTTCTCAAATAATCCCATGCTTCCAATCACTCCTCACCTTCCTTTTGTACAAGTAACCCATATTTTCTCCTTTGCCACAAATGTCCCTAACATTTCCACATACTTACCCTTCTTCCCCAGACCCCAGAAGCTCCTGTGCCTAGGGATATTCAACATTTCCCTGCTTCAGACCACACTGGCCAACAGCCAAACTCGGTCGGGGCAAATGCAGAGCACACCCCAAATCCTTCTATCTCTGTTAACTTGAACATGCTCAAAGCACTTGCCAGTATTTTGACACTAAATGGTCAGCTAAGAACAGAGGGGATCTTTCAGATCACCTCATGGTTTCCTGTCCTGGGTTCAGCAGTAGCAGTCATTTTTCTCCTTCTTAGTAGCTGGTGCAGTGCTGTGGTTTTGACTTGCAGTCTGGGAACAGCACTGATAACACCAATAATTTTAGTTGCTGCTAAGTCATGTTTACTCTGACCAAGAACTTTCTGAGTCTCCTGCTCTGCCAGGGAGAAGGAGAAGCTGGGAGGAAGCAGAGACAGAACACCTGACCCAGACTAACCAAAGAGATATTCCATACCACAGCATGTCATGCCCAGTATATAAACAGATCACTGCTCAGTCGGGCTGGGTGTTGGTTGGCGAGTGGTGAGCAGTTGTATTCTTTTCCCTTGCTATTTCCCTTATCATTATTATTATTGGTGGCAGCAGTAGTGATTTGTGTTTATACCTTAGTTACTGAACTGCTCTTGTCTCAATCCGTGGGAGTTACATTCTTTCGATTCTTCTCCCCATCCCTCTGGGAGCCAGTGGGGAGAGGAGGGTGGGGAGAGTGAGCAAGCGAGCTGTGTGGCTGACTGGTCTTAGACCAAGACAGTCCCAAAGAAAGATGGCAATTGGAAGAAAACCTTTGTGAAAAAACCACTCTGTCCTATTAAAGCAGATTTCAACTAATTGGAAACAATACACTGGTGGGGTTTCTTTAATACTTTAACCAAAATGTTCCCCTTTGGTTATCTATATCATTGAAACACAGCCATTTTATGAAACTAAAAGCACTGGGTCTGGTTTGCAGCCAATATGCTGAAGGCTTCAGGAACAGTTTTATTATTATTTCAATCAATTGACAATGCTGAATATTTTAAGAAAAACCACGTAGCATGTTTTCAATGGATGAGTGCTCCGACTATATCACAGAGTTCTTATGGCCAAGTGTACCTGAATTGGTGGGCTAATTCTTTTTTTCTTACACCACTAAGGAAGGACAAATGCAATTCCTCACCTCTTATTATCTACAAGAGATAAAGCTACCAGATTTTCTTCCCCTCCAAAGCTATGCAAAATGTACACCTCCTGTCAGGTGGTCCATTCTTCAGGTATTCAGATTCAGGAACTGAAAAAAAAACCCTAAATAAGGAATTCTTTTTAAGCCCTCTCCCCACTCCCCAGGCTGACAGGAAGCTGTACTGACCCCAGAACTACAAAAGGAAAGTCTTACTGCTGTGCTGACCAGCACTGACAAGAACCTGTAACACTTTGCCTCTCAAATTGGTTTCAGTTCCTCAGGGACATTTCTGTCAAAGCTGAGTGCCACTTGCAAACAGGAACTGTTGCACTGTCCTTGAAAATGACACATAAAATTATACTTCAAACTTTTATGAAGCCCTGCAGTTTACTCATGATAATTACTGAGGAATTTATACATGATATTAGAATGTGCAAGCATGATGATATGTGACCAGTGATTAATGAACTGCTCACCAATGAAAGACAGGTCCTTTGTTCTGGTACAGCAGGAGAGGGGAGCACAGGCTTGATGAGCCGACGGTATTTCATCCAGGCCTACTTTCTGTTATTCCACACTTATACTCCTCTATCACATTTGGAAAATCCACGCATACAGAACAGACCTATGAGCACTTGCCCTCATTATAGCTGTCCTTTTAAAACAATTTTTTTAAAATGCCTGAAACAAGTTCCTTTGTTTACCATGCAGATTTTAAATTTGGCAGCTACAGTGCCACAATCTTAGAGCTTGTCTTCATAAATATAATCATTTTACGACCATCCAGGAGAGTATCTGCATTAACATTGTAATGAAATGCAGTAAGTCAAGTTCCTGTCCTTTAACATTAGTTCTCCTGTAAAAATGATCTAAATATCACCTTGAGTATGCTTCCTCCATTAGCAGCCCACAATCCAGAAAAGAAGATAATACAAAGTATTTGAATTTTAAAGTGTCACTTTAATTTAATAAAAAAGCATGATGTTTCTTATTAATATTCTATATGCCTAACTGCTCTAATAAGCAATCTGAAGAACTGCATAGGCAGTTAGGAAGAAAAAGCCTCAGTACATTGGATTCTCTGAAATTAGCAGATTATTCTGGGTTGCTCAAATTTTACAAAATGCACTTAAGGACTCATTTGTAAGAAGCTTTCTTCGTGGTGTTCAGTGAAACAGAAAAAATGCCATCAAAATTAAAGTAAAATAGTAGTATTTAACATTACATAAGAAACTATTATAGTATCAGCTTCTGAATTTAATTACAATGTGTTTGTGAGAACAAGCTTGTTGGCTATTTACTCATCCAATTTCCGTTATTTCACATCCCTGTCTCCACTGTGAGTACCTTCACCTCTCTCTCCCTTCAGGGACGTGGTTTAATGGTGGAAGAATTGCCACATGGCTGAAGCTTGTCTGAGGACTCCAGCAAGCAATGCAGACGCAACTCAAGGAATGAAGTTTAGGCTTCACCTGAAAGCTTCTCTGAAACTAGAGTTATACTATTTTTCTTAACTTTGCCCCAGGTGGAAGTTGCTATGAATCACCAAGTGAAGTAGCAAGGAACAAAGAGAACAATAAGAGAGAGAGATACAACATCTTTCTCTCCAGAGGTAACCAAGATTTTTAACAGCATAGACACATATTCCCTCAAGGAGCTATTCTGCCCATCAAGGATCAACACAGTGTCCTGCCTGCTGCCTTGGAGGGAGAGAGCCAATCTTAGGCCAGTGACATGTCTTTCTTCAAGTGCCAAAGTATTACATGACTATGAGATTTGCCATATAAAAAGCTGACGCTCCAACCCCAAAATCATAGAATCATAGAATAGTTAAGGTTGGAAAGGACCTTAAGATCATCTAGTTCCAACCCTGCTGCAATGGGCAGGGACACCTCACACTAAACCATGTCACTCAAGGCTCTGTCCAACCCGGCATTGAACACCACCACGGATGGAGCATTCACAACTTCCTTGGGCAACCCATTCCAGTGCTCACCACCCTTACAGTAAAGAATTTCTTCCTTATATCCAATCTAAACTTCCCTTGTTGTAGTTTTAACCTCTTACTCCTTGTCCTATCACTACAGTCACAGAGTCACAGAATCACAGAATCCCAAGGGTTGGAAGGGACCTCAAAAGATCCATCCCCAACATCCCTATAGCCCCCCTTCAGATACTTGATGTAGGAAGGAAGCAGGAGATGATAGGCATGATCCTCATCTATTTCTTTTCAAAGCACTCTGGTAGTTTAACCATCTTTCTCAGTCTTTTGAGGTGAGCACTGTACTTTCCTCTCATTGTGCCTGCCTTGTCTGTCTTTGTAAGACTGGACAGATGGCGAAGATGGAAAAGGAGTATCAGGCTGCCCAAATCATGCCTTTTTTATTGTATTCAATGAAATATTTCCCTTTTAGTGCAGTGCTGTGGGAGTAGGTAGTGTAAGTTTCCCCTAGCAGAAGTACGTTGATGCATCCTTCATGTGCTCCTACGTGTAAGGAGTGCTCAGTTGCACTCCTTACACATAGATTTCACCTCATAGGCATTCAGCTGGCAAGAGAGACAATCAGGTCCATATCCTTTTGTAATTTGAAGAACCTGAATTAATATTTCTGGATCAGGGTAAAAAAAATATGGGCCTGGCTGACTGAGTTCCAGCCCCAGAAGACCACACAGTAATTGCCCAGGTCAAAAGGGTGTGCCAAATTCCTCCCCATGACACAGTCCACAGAGTACTCCCTATCACCTTAAATCAGCCTTAAGCTGCAGCTACAAAAAAAAAAAAAGGAAAGCAAGTATATCACCAGTGACCTAGAATAATGGGAGAAAAAAAGACATAATAGTGGTTAAATAAAACTGCCAGCCTGGCTTTGACAGCTATGCAGAACAGGGTAAGGACAACTCTGACAACGTGATAGTCTCACCTAAAGAAAAATTCCTCTCTAACCCCAATCTGGTAAACAGTTTATTCATGTGTGCAGAGCACAACACATCTAAAGTACGCCACAGGAGGTCAGTTCCTCTTGCTCTTAAATCTTGTTTACAGCTATGATCAATGTCAAAGTCATTAGAGAAAGACAAAAAGACAAAAAAAAAAAGCAAGCCAAATATTCATCAAAAGAGAAAGGTGGTGGTTCTTATAGAGTGCAGATAGGCATTAGCAGTAAGCATTAGAAGCCCTAATATGGATTAAGACAGCAGTAATGTATCACAACCACAGAACCCATCAGGCCAACTTCAGATCCCCCAGGTGATTTGAGAGCCATTATATCAAAAGAATGCCTTGAGCAATCCCCCCCAAACCTGGTAGCTTCCCTCATTTTTTTTCTTACAGGAGCTATACTAATACTTTTCATCTGCAACTAATGTTTCCTACAGACATTTCATAAGAGACACTCTACCCAGTGCTTCTCTTCCATACAGGTAGATAAAATCCCCTGCATTCTACCTAACATAATTCATTATCTCTCAGAAGAAATAACCCTAAAAAGAGAGTAAGATTCTTATGCAAACAACAAAAGACTTTGCTTGGATTGCCATTCCAGACCAGAAAATATTGAATTAATCTATGCAAAATAAGGAATAATCAGACAAAGAAAGCTGAGGAAAATCCCTCCCAGATTGCTCTTCAGCATGATAGTTATTTTTTCTGGCTGGAGGGTTAAAATTACACTAGACTGAGGGAAGATCTGAATTTGGCTCTGCAACATCTGAGGATTCTTTCCCATCATCCAAGTTTGATGGATCTCTTCCACCATCTGAGGAGAAGCCCATGCATATGGGTCCCAGGCACAAACAGTCATCAGCCTCTGAAGTCCATAAGGTTTCCTTTTGAGGTTACATACTTGATTCTACCTGTCTTTAAATAGCCTATTTTACAGCTAGATAGCTTGGGAAAACTCATCCAGACCAATTGCTTTTACAGCACCCATTCTTTTGCATCTCACCATTCTGCCAGATGACCAGTGCTACAAACAAGGCTGAATATAATAATACCAGAGCTCAATAGTTTAGTGGTGCTAGTCCTCTGCAGCTGATTCAAGATCAGGCTAAGAGTGGGTGCAGATGACTTGCTGGTAGGAGACTCTGAGAAATAAATGTGGAATCTGTAAGCCCAAACTGGCTTTAAGCAGGTCTGAACTTTTTTTCTGCACCCACACAAATGCATGTCCTTGTACAATACCAGATGCGCTGGCAGGTGGTTTCCACAGAGCAGTTTTAAACTACAGTAACCAAGTGAATTGACTGGGAACTTCAGTCTTCTGAGCTGTGACTGTGTCACCTGCTTCCAGTTCACTCTAAGATGTGTAGTGTTGTTTGTGCATTCAGTGATTTACAGACCAGAGTCACCATTACTCTGTGCCTTGGAGGGCAACACACCATGTTCTTCTACACCCAAATACAGGTAGTTTTGCCACTGCTGGCAACTCTGCAGCAGAATGGACAGCTTGCAAACTGTGTCATGTATGAGCAGTGACAGAAGCTGAGGTCACTGTCATTATAGAAAGGAGCCTTTAAAAGATCACGGTACTGTCCCATGGACAATGACATTTACAAATGTTTTGCTGGTTTTGGTGAGCAAAAAATATCACCTGTAGTAGTAATTTGTAGTGGAAATACAACGCTACTGGAAAAGCAAAATCCAGGCCAATACAACCTCATCCATGAGTTTCATGCTCCATAAATCCACTGGAAATTAAACTCAGCTGACAACATTTCAACAAGTGTTCTAATTCTGTTATAATCAAGAACATTAACAACCCACCATATTCACTTTCAATGGCTTCAGCTTCTCAGCCTAGCATATTGGAACAATTCAACACATCTGGGACTAAATTAATGTCACAAGCAATTCCATACACTTCGAATGATCTTCTCACTTTGCATTACGTAGAAAACAGTCCTCAGAGCAAACAGCATTAAAATACTCCCCACTTGTGTAAGTTACCCTTGAAACTGAAATAAGCTGTTATTAATTAGTAGCATATCCTCTGTGTTTATACAGCAGCATTTGTGTGCCTGGTATATGTGAACAGTCACTACCCCAAGGAACTTATAGTTTAAATTATACAGATAGCTAACCACATCATTATAAACTTGTTAAAGATTTGGGTCTAAAAAGGAGGCAGGGCAAGACAAACCCATGGGGAGTGAAGACATTCGTTTTGCAAGTGAGCTAGGATATGAGGTTATGAAAGGATAAAAGTGTCTCTTTTAATAAGTGTATCCACTATAATATAGAACAGGGTGGTGGTGCGGAGGGTTTTCACTGGATCAGACACTGGGGAGGTGTTTAAAGCTAGATCCAGTAAAAGACCTGGGCATTGCAACTTTTGGGGTTTGCTCACTACTGCATTAGTCGGGCCACATCTAATAAAGCAGGCATCCCAGAAGTGCATCTAAATTCCCACACCTCATTGCTGCTTAACCCTGGACCTCCAGTAAGAATCAAGCTGATGAGTTTTTTCTGAAGCACCAAGTTCTGCCCACAGCCGTGAGACACTACCAGTGTCCCAGAGAGATTGCTGGGAAAAGAAAAGCCTGGAAGAAGTTTCCACCCATTTTGGATTTTGTTCTTTATCTCTTAGATTCCTTTCCACGTATCACCACACCCCTCTGCACAAAGGCTTTGGGTTGTTCTCTTTCCCCAGATCACCTTCTTTACGTATTTTTTAAACTTTCAGTTCATCTCTTGCAATTAAGTATGTAGGAGAGGACATTGGAGTCTTTTGAGGCAACATTTACTATCATGCACCTAGCAGCATTTGTCAAGTGTATTGGAAGTCCTCTCTCAGTTGAATGTGTTTTGCAGTAGTGAAGGTGTGCTATGAGAAAGCAAAGAAACCCCCTCACTTCCAGGAAATGCTAGCCTTGGAACAAAAAATACATGTGACATAATGTGGATTTTTTTTTAATTGATGGTTCCTGTGCAATCTTTTGGAAAAAAATAAAAACAGTCCTTTGGTCTTCTTTTTCTTTGCACAAAAAGTCTGGTTTATGGTGAAAAATCTATTTTGTAGATCGACAAACGAGGCTAAAAGAAAGTCTTGTCTGATCTGCAGAAATCCGTGTGAGGAGTATCATTAACCAAAAATCTTTGCATCAACCTTGTAACCTCTTTGGCAGTAATGACATTTTAGAATAATGTGGATTTAAACAGTTCAAATTAGAAGAATCTGCCATAGCCTAATACATTATCTCTACTAGCAAAAATATTCTCCATGTAATAGCATCAGCTTATGCATTTCACATCAGGACATTTTGTTCTATTCTAAGCAATTACTCCCCATGAATAATATCTTTCCCATGTATGGGAATGATGTAGGGGTGCTCTCAAATCACCTTATTGCTTTTTCTTGGGTAAGCAGAACAAATGGAGATTTTCAGGCTTTTACTAGAAGGCATGTTTACTGCACTATCCTGTGGCTGTTTCCTGAATTATTTATCAATTAAAAGAAAAATACCAGTTTGCTTCAGTACATTGCCTTATTTCTATCGGGACACACTAGGAAACACTCATTGATAAGAATGAATGTTATTCTCTTTTTATTAGGACAAGCCAAATGAAGATTACTTCTCAGCTTAGCCTGCAAGAGAATTGTTTTGATGCCACTTGACAGTAATCTTATAAATAACCAGAAGTTTCTATAACTGATTATTCTTCTTTGAGAAAACAGATGAAAGCAGCTATGAAAGAACAAACAACCCCAATTTTTTCTGAAAATCTCGTTAACTTAGAAGTTGAATCGTGGGTTTTAAGAGGAATCATCCTATCAAAATCTATGTGTGAGAGTTTATAAGTACATGCATATGGACAATACATTCACATATGTATAGCATACACATCTATTGATTTATATATATATATTTATAAAAATGAAAAAAGCTGTGGATTATATGCGGCCTCTGTCTTTGTATACAGATCACTAAGGAACTTTCAACTGCACTCATCTTTGAAAGAACAAAACTTGGTTCTTCCCCCCTCTGCACCAGGACCAACACAAGTGTCTTGCCTCTCAGGAGGGCCAATTCAAGTCCAAAATCATCAGCTCACAGGCTGGAGAACCCTGAGTTTCTGTATCCTGCTTTTTACCCAGACCTTCAAACTGGCTGCTGCTGGGCCTCTCCCTGGTCACTAAGACCAAGGTTACTTTGTCTTCAGAGGTGAGGAAGGAAGGGACATTCCTTTGCAACAAAGCCCTAGACCCTGATGATTTTATTTTGCAAACCCCCTTAAATCCATGAATAGAAGTTGTGATTTATAGCCATACAGCTGCTGAACTGCTTAAAGGAGGAAGGATGAGAAGAAATCTGGCTAATCTTAAACAAAATCAGATTGTCTGTAACTTCAGGAGACTGTACATTTTATTAGTTTCTGCTCTACAGTTAGTGATCCCTATAACTGCAGCCTATGAAGTACCATAAAATGGCAGGCTTAATTCTAACTTTAAGAAATCTACTGAGACAACTCTATGTCCTTAATTCTTCTTTGGAAAATAAATTCGTATAAGCCACGGGCAAAATAGTTTTCAGATACTTACCTGTAAAAAGCTATCTGTCTTGAAAATATTGCAGGCCTATTGCACACTAGGCCCTAAAAAACTATGAGGTATGCATCAGGAATATTTCTGATATAATCCAAATCCCTTTAGAATGAACAAAGCTTCCCATTAACTTCAGTAGGATTTTAGTCCAGCCCTTGGTCCATTCAATGTAGTGTGAGGTTAAAAACCTCAGCCTGATTTGCTGTCAATGAAGAGCAGAGAAATATTTTCAGGTTCAACAGAAGACTTAGTTTTACTAAAGAGACATTGGAATAAGGGGGAATGAGGGGAGAGAAAGGTAAATCTATAAAACCAGTTTATTTCATGAGGCAAAATTACAGAGACCACAAACATCCCATTTATTTCAGGTGACACTTTCCAAGTAGGTGCATGGTTCCATACGTAACACTTTCACGTATTTTTCCCCCAGGACACTGTTTTGTTTACACTCTCAGTGCTGTGAATTTATAACTGGGGCATCGTTTGGGTTATCACATGTAATAGGAACTGTATTTTCACAGATGGCTTACCTTCCTTGCCAGATGTCTGTTTTTAAGTGTCCTAATAACTACCGCATATGCCAACTTCATTCTGTGTATTAAAAAAAGAAAAAATCTCCTTGAAGGAACAAACCCTTCATTTTTAGGTTACTTTTGTAATCACTGAAACAACTTATGAAAGTATGAGCTGGATTCACCAACACTTCCAAGCTGGAAATCAGCTATGACTCTCTTTCTAAAAAATTAATGCTTCTGTGCCATTGGACCTGCCAGGCAGGAGAATCAATTACTGGATTAAAATCCTGTTTGTGACAGACTGTAGATAATTTTGTATCTATATGCCTCCAGATCCACTCTTAGTCTTAGAAATCTATGATTCACCCTCTGAACAAGCTTCACACAACCATCACAATTATCAAACAAACCTCTAATTTATTGCTTTGAAAGATTACAGTCTGGAAAACCAAAGGAAACAGACAATGTCTGGGTGTTGAAGAAGAGTGTATAAACAGAACAGACTGGCTTCAAAGGTATTGTTGAGCAGCATTGCCAAATCCAAACATTTCAAAACTATGAGTCAGGCATCAGAAAAGTCTTGAAATTTACTTACAATTCAGGAGATGTGAAAAGTAACTTATTTCAGTAACACCTGCATTATCGTGCAGGAAAATTTACTGCCCAACTGCCTGTCAGTTGTCCTCCCCCAACAGCATTTGCATCCATTGACTAATTTCAACTAAGTCTGAAGAAAGGGTGGAGAGCTGAATGGTGTTGACTTCTTATGAGACCTGGGGGTGGCCAGGTTGGGGAACAAGCCTATGCTGATGGCTGTCCAGGAAGGAAGGCAGGGATAACCAGGACTTTGTGCACACTGATCAAATCGCCCTTAGCCATTCAGCTCCGTACATGCCACCTGCAAGTCACCCAGGTCAGGAATGGGAGCTGCAGACATTGTAAGGACACAGAGGGGAGCAGGGGAATACCTGGAGAAACATTAAGGACCTCATTCAAAGGGTAGAAGGAGAAAACAAGCTAATGCAGCTGGACACCACGGAGTGTGAAGAAGGCTGTGGGCATTGTGCACTGAGGTGTGACAGTATCCTAGCCATATGAAGCTCCACAGCCACAGCAGGCTATCTGTATTTTAATCCCAGCTATTCACAATATGGATATTAAGCACCAGATAGTCTAAATGGGACTCATAAGCCCTTCCTCACAAAACTGTACT
Source organism: Melopsittacus undulatus (assembly GCF_012275295.1). Lineage (NCBI taxonomy): Eukaryota > Metazoa > Chordata > Aves > Psittaciformes > Psittaculidae > Melopsittacus > Melopsittacus undulatus. The sequence goes on along the minus strand of NC_047528.1, from coordinate 16,250,405 downwards.
GAAGGGTTTAGTGCCCCTGCATCGTTCCCCTTGCTGCTGGATGCTACTCCACTGCCCTCCCAATGGTTATTGCTCCCTTGTGATTCACTAACTCATCCACTGTACATCCATACAAGTGTACCATAACTTGCTCCACAGTAAAATAAGTTAGTGAAGACCTAACATTGAATTCAGGTAAGAGTGGTCTGGAAGAATGCTGGCAGAGGACAGGAACAGGAAGGAAAATGGAAACCTTAGGCTGAGAAGTTACTCCAGCCAAGGCAGTGTGAAGTAAATCCTGAAAATTTTCCTTACCAGATCACCAGTGCTAACCCAGCAAGATCTCTGCATTTCAGAAAGATGTTTTTTTCATGCCTTGCATGGTAGGAGGTGAGAGTTTTTCTCCATTTTCCTCTTGACAGCTAGTTCACTCTCTCCATCAGTCTGAAGGAGCTGAATGAGAACTGCATGCTCAAGGAACCTGAACTCCTCCTGACCCCTTGCTGCAACAACTGGTGCACATCAGCAGAAAAGTAGCAAGACTTTCAGGTAGTGAAGTCCCCAGACTATGGACAAATTAAGATTTGCCAGCCTAGTGTCTTTCTCACATCGATTATGTTGTCCTGTTACTTTATTTTGACATAATTTGAGATCCTGTTTTCCAGAGCATTAGATTTTTTGAAAGGAAGCAGAAGATCATAGTGATCTCAAGAGTTTCTCTGGAAGTTATACTTATCTGAAGTTTTCATTTATAAAAGTCACTACACCCAGGTCTCATACCAGGAGTTGTGTGGTACAGCCATATTTTCTCACTTGCAAGAGTACTGGCCTGAGGAATCTGCTCTTATCCCTCCAGTATGGCTACAGCGCTATGCTAACGGTAGTGCCAAAATCCACCCATCACATCTCAGCTACCTTTCTACTCTTTCTCTAGGTTTTTCATCATCCCTTTACCTCAGGAGTAACTGACTTTAGAGGAGCTCTGTCAAATAGGTAATGGCCCATATAGCCAGCTCAGTTCCAGAGGTTTATAAATCCAGAATAACTCAAGTGTTGAGCAGACATGTTTTGAACTCGCTTCACTGTAGATAGGTAAAAAGACATGGCTGTCTCAGAGTTTACATGTTTCTTGCTTTCTGTTCAAATGCAATCGTTGTTCACAGATTTTTGCAGTGATCCCATATGGTCACCTGGACAGTTGTCCTCCACACAAAACCATTGCCAGATTGAATGAGCTGTAACACATGTGCTAGAAGTGAAGGCTCCCCTGTGCTATTGCTGATGTCCGTGAAAAGGATGGTTTGATAGAAACTGTAGTTCTATAATGAAAACAAATAGACTGTAAACAGTTCAGCTAGAGATCATAGAGAATCAGAGGCTTACTGACCGAATTTTCTAGCTGAGCAGCAAAGGAAAAGCATATGTCTAATAGTGTTCAGCACCACAAGTAAAAGAATGGATTGTGGTAATCTGATATAAAAGAAGAAATTGTGGACCAGGTGGTCAGCTGTTACTAGACATTCAGTTGACCTTGTCTGTCTCACAGGTTTTACATATTTGCACATTAATACCCATATTATCACCACATCCTCTCATTTGTTTAGTCTCCCCTTTGTAGTAACTGATACTTTTCCTTACAGTAATGTTCTTGACAAGAAAGAATGATGCTTTCTCAGCAGTTTCAGCCTGTGATCCAGGGCTGGCAGTTTAATCAGGAAATGCAATGCTGTTCCAGAGCCAATGGACCATGTTGGGAAGTGTGCCGAGATTTCTCAGACTGTTTGAAGTCTAGCACTTTCTCAAAAGCTTCTGCTTTGTCACAGAGATTTTGATACCATAACAATATGGCTGAGCTATAGGTAAATGTGTGACAATGCTGGATCAAGAAAGAGGGCAAAGTCCTACAGCATCTTTGCAGAAATCAAATCAACTGATCACTTGAAATTAAAAAATTAAAAACTCGGAGATAGGCTGAGATCACCCATTGAGGGGAAGAAGCAAGCCTGGGCAACACAGCACGTCCTATGGAAAAGACTAACCAAACAGGACCTCTCATGGAGATTCAGATTTAGAGACAATAGCAGGACACAACAAAAGCTAAAGAAAAGCATAAGCTTATTCCATGTAGGTAGCCAGCCCCAGGTGATCCTCTGCTGTCCCCCACAGGAGCAGAGTATGGACCTGTGAGTCGAAAGATGAGAGAAATCAATGTTCCCTAGAAATACTAACTGTGGAAATTTAGAGTCTGATGACACTGGCAAGGGATGAACAGCCAGCAGGGAGTGAAATTTGGTATCATCTTGGGCACAGTCCAGGCCCCACTGAATTCAGGGAGGTTTTGCCATGAATTTCATTAGTGACAGATTTACTCCCAAGAATTGTCTTTTCTTGTATTGTTATTACCTTAGTCAGCACTCTGCTCAAAACCACACAAGGCTGTTCTCTGCACTGAAGAAAGTGTTATGAGTGATGAGACAGTACAATAAACATTAGTTGTTTTGGCTCTCCTTCGTAATATTCCACTTCAACTTAAAAATTAAATTGAGCCTCTCGGTGTGACTGTTCAAACATCTTGCCCAGCCACCCACCTCCCAACTGTGCAGTGTGCCCCTTGGACCTCATTGCCAAATGTAAGTAGTTGAATAATCCAAACTAGGTGATTAGCATAAAGATTGTTTCCATTTGTATTATAGTATCAGTATTTTTTTAATGTGTATGATGCTTGATTTATTCATTTCAGGACTGTACATTTGTGTGTTCCATGTCTTTGTTTAATAGATATGTATCGCTTACTACATAAATAGCTTGGAAGCTGAGAGCCTCACAGTGCGGAGTGATAGAGCCAGGAATGAAATGGAAAGATGCTCGTTTAGAATCAAGAATTCATCCACCAGCAATGCTTGTTTTGTTGTACTATAGACCTAATATTTTATCTTTCTAACCTTCTATACTTAGCCCTTATTTACATTTCTAATAATCCCCTAGGATATTTTATTATTTTTAGATTATAGGATATTTGAAAAGTTTTAACCTGTACATTGTCATTGACTGTGAACTAAACAAAGCTAAAATCATAAAAGAAAAGCAATCTACCTGTTGTATGTGAGTTATGAATAAAAACTGACTGGAGGGGGTCTGAAAAACAGAGAACAAAGAATTAACTGTGAAACTAACAAAACCTACATAATTTTGTTCTGTTGTCCAATGAGGAATATTTTCCTGTTTGTGTATGCATATTTTGCAGTGCTTGCTTCAAATTCTTTGTCCTTTTTAGAAAAGTAAAATAATGAACAGATTATATTGCTCCATTTTAAGATAGAAAACAACAGAGAAAGACAATTGGAACACTAACATATAAAAATAAAGGCAATTTTTACTGTCAGTGTTCTGATCCAAATATTTATTTATGTGTTTGTTTGTTTCCTAAGTCATACAAAACTGATGCTTGTGGAGGTATTGGATTAAAAGGGCTAGAAAATGAATTCTTCTAGTTATCCACAGAAAACACAGAGTACTAATGAAGCAATGGAAACTTCTTCAATTTGAATAAGTATTACATATAATTTAAATAAATGAGATCTAGTGTCATATAGAAAATGATGTTTTAGAGCAACAGTATCAGGAAAGAGACTGATACTTGTCTCTGCTGTGGCTGGAATGGGTCACCCTTCACTCAGGTCTGCCCAGTGGATGGGGAGGCTTTACTTCCACAGCTCCGAACTATCACCATTGCCAGGCATTTCACCTGTTTGCTTGTCAGCCAGTCACCTCTCTCCCCAAGGCTCTTACACCATCCACTTCTTGCAAGTTCAGAACACATTTCCTACACTACTGAGTTTGGCTGGATCCAGACCAGAGACCTACATGTAGAAGACTAAAAACATAAGGAGACTGTTCTACTAGAAATTTATTTAGCAATCAGATGGAAAACTTGGCATCAGTGGAAAAAAAGAGCTAGATACCAGAAAGAGATGAAAAAGTCAGTCCTGGGTAAAAGTATTTCTAATTTTTAACATAAATAAAAGCATTATTAAAGGTTTTTATGAGTCATGCCAACTTCTACAGAGATGAGAAATGTAATGAAATGGTATCTAAGTCATTATGAATTCTGCAACTTACACAAAAGAGGAAAATGAATGTTTTCTACTTCATTTTTAGTGTTTCCCTTCATACCTTGCATACTTATTAAAATGCAGGGCTTCAAGTACCCATAGAAAAATACAAATGTGCAGAGAAAATAACCACTAAAAAGAAAAAAACCCAATCAAGTCCTATAACTGGATTTGAAATAATTTGGCCCTTTCTAAAGAGTCAAACCATGTTCTTTTTCCTCCCTACATAGAAGTTGCGCTCATATTCATAACAACAGAAGAAGAAAAGCACAGTTGCTACATAACACTGGACATAGCTTTCCAGAAACAAGATAGCAACTACTTAGAAATGTTATGGAAAACATTAATCACAGAGTAACTTGCTTTTTACATTAAAGATAATAGTCTTTAGCACTAATTAAAAATAAAATAAACTCATCCTCCCCCTCCCTCCCCACCATTTTTAGTCGTAGGACAGTTTTGTCTATAATGTGGAGTCTCTGCTCTTTATGCTTTGTCCAGCTTTCTTTTTTCTTTTTCTTTTTTTTTTTTGAGATATGTATCTATATATATATATAGATGTAAGACTGAGAGATGTATCAAAAGCTATAACATATCCAAATGGAGACCCTACAAATTTCATCTGAGACTGCACTTGCAGTAGACAAACCTCTCCCGAAAAAAATGCTGGAATGACACATTTTGATGAAATGGCATTCCCTGTCCATGATCCACACAGGATCCACGTAGAAACCTGAACACCTCAGTCCGTAGAAGCAGGGCTGACTGTAGCAGTGCAAGTTCCCTCGTGCCACCAGGTTGAAGAACCCCAGACCTTGTGGGATGCAGTAGTTTCCATCCCTGCAGAGGCTGATGGGGCAGATGCAGAGGAGGACCCATGGTGGTCGTGTGGAGAGCTGCCAACCTCTGGACCTCAGATAGAATCCTAGTCCTTTGGAAGTCAGTGGGAGCCACTCCTGTTGATGACAGTTGGAACTGCATGAAGACCCATGGAAGCAGCAGGCTCTGACGAGAGGAGTGCAGGACAAGGCATCATCAATAGCCTGATCCAGCCCCAGCTCTGCCATGGCATCATCCAGCAGGCTCTCAGTTCTCACTAGGATCTACAAACCAACTCACTGCTGTCACGCTTCTTCCACAGGATGATGGCTGCACTGGACAGAAACTGTCGAGCACCACAGCACTTCTTATTCTTACACATGCAGGATACTTGTAGACAGCTGTCTCCAATTCTGAACCAGGAAAATCTAGCTGGAAGAACAGAGGAAAGACTGTCTTTGCTTCCAGGAGTCAGCACTCAGCTGCCCAATCTCCACTGTAACTTGCTGAAACCAGTGCAAATTCACAGGAAAAAGAATGTCCACATTGAGAGGATATAAATGCTTTCTTACATGGGAGAATGGTACAAGCATTTACCTGGCACCTCTATCAAATATCATAGAAAAGGTTACACAAAAATATTTAAATATATGGATACAGAGACATAGATATTATACTTGCATAAAATATGTATATGCAAAACCCTTTGGGCAGTTTCACAGTTAGCTGAAAATGTATGCTTTAGAAATATGAACAATTTCCTACACTCTTCTAGTTTAAGTAAGCAGGGGGAGGGGAAAGAAGCATCAGCCTTATTAATACTGAATGCTAAGTGCAGGAGTTTAGCTGTAGCTGTAGGGTTTTAAAGCAATTGATGTGACAGAACCTCCAAGCATAAACTCTGTTTTAAAAATCCACATCTATTCCCTAGATTGCTTATTGTTTTATGAAAGTGAAAACCTATGTGTCCTGTTCATATCAGCTAGATCTCCTGAGACCATTCAATTAAACCTCGGAAGCTTGAAGTACTTCAAGATAGGACTGTGTACTGGAAGTACACATGAGCAGTTCAGTGTGATAACAGGAATTTACAACTTCTTGTATCTTGTATAATTTAACTTAAGAAATTAAAAAAAAAACCCAACCTTAAATGACACCACAAGAAGCTCACAGTTCTGAAAAAAATTAAAGTCAGTATGAAATTTTACTTATAGACCACATAATTTACACAGATTTACATAAATACAGAGATATTAAAATATTAAATCAAAGCTACTTAACAGAGAATAGAGTTTTACATGATAAAAGATTTTAATTCTAGTTACATTTTTGCAACTACTTTTAGTGCCATGAGATTGTAAAAATAATATATATACCTGTATATCCATAATATATATAAAGATATATATATATATCTCCATCTCTCTTTTTCCTCTTCAAAATTAGGGCAATTTTATAACTGCAATGAGATGTGACAAGCAGTACACTTCTGGGGAATTATTGCATGCCTCAAGTGCATAAGGCAGAAAGAAGAGTATCTGACTTCAGACACTAAAGAAGTGGAATCATCAACCAGAAATGCACTGGAGTGATTTGGAACATCCTATTGCTTTTATAAAACTCAAAATTATACACTGTTTGGGGGGGGGGGGTGTTTGTTTGTTGTCTTTTGTTTAAAGGCACAAAATAAAGGGGAAAGTAATATCTCTCTATTTAGTGGAGATCAACGATCAGGAAGCTCCATTACTGCTCACTGAACGCTTTTCATTGTCCTAAATCTAATCCCTGTGGTGCAATACTGTGCTGCAGTTGCATAAGGAGGTTAAACACAAAAGTTCATGCATCCTTTATTAGGGGAAACAAAACAAAGCCAATGTCCTCGCCCAGCAATAACCAGGAAGCCATTAGCATCCGACCATCGGGGCTGGGGGCCAGAGTCAGCCATCGCTCCCATCAGACTACAGTGTGCACAACCCCACTCGGCAGCAAAAACACTTGCGACAGTAACCTCAGCTGGTGGAGCAGCTTCGTGAGCTGGGTGATACAGACTTGCCTAAAACGCTGGAGGCACAGATCCAAACTCAACAGCAATTTCCCATCATACCAGGCAAGACTGGAACGGGATAAACTCCTGTAACAGAAACACTGCCCTGACATCTCTGCATCTTGGGGCTATTAGGGGATGATGGAGCACTTCTGCCACCCTCTTTCTCAGTTTTAAATTTGTTAATGGCTTTCACTCCCGGTTTAGTGCCACACACCGCCCCGGGATTTTTGTAGCCTAGCAGCCACCCTGGGAGGCAGAGTAGAGCAGAGAGGGAGTAAGTGATTACAAAATACTAGAAGCTGTGGACTATAACTATCTCCTCAGATCACTGTGAATGCCAGGCTAGAAAGAAAAAAATAATAACTTCAGAAGAAAAAATCCCTCGGGATCACTTTTTCTTTGCTGTATTTCCAGATGTTCATATACACAGTACAGGGCTGCCTCTGCTATGATACCACACAAGATGATTCAAAGTTTGGATATGGCACTCTGTTAAGGCACCTTCAAGCAATGGTCATTGACTTAATCCCTATGCAAAGCTGCATTTTCTGTACCCGATGCTGCTTCAACCAACACACACAGCACTAGCAGCCACTCACACCTGCCATCCATGAACAAAAAACTCTAAGTGCTTGCTAGGGAGAAACCACACCAGCTACTTCCAAAATAAATAGGAGTAGACATTTCACACAACTGCATGGTTTCTTCTCCGAGAGAGGAAAGCAGAGAAAATTAAGTGTTGTCTGTCCCTAATTGTCTACTAGATTAGGAGGGTTACAAATATCTATCAGCCTAAAAAAGTAGAAGACACCTCTGTACTGCTGCAGGATTTCTTGCTAGGAGGCGAAGCTGTAAACGCAGGCATTCAGAGCAGGGCGCCTGGTGCAGAACTGGATTGTTTCAGGACCAACAGGAGGCACAAGGACAACCTCCCCTGGGAGAGGATAAGCAAGTTACTGCACATCACCTCATCCTGCCACACAAAAGGGTATTGGGTTTGGGTTTCAGGGTTCATGGCACGGGGATGGGGGGCATTTGAAGATGAAGGAAGCTGAGGAGAGAGGAGCTGTGCAGACAGCTGGCTCCATCCCCCTGATACTGGGATACTCAGCACTGCAGCTGGGGCACGGGGGCTGGAGGGCACTTGCAATTAAGCCCAACTAGGGGTTCCCATTTCTACACAAAACAATAGCCAGTCCTGGATAGGAGTGAGAGGGGTGGGACAGGGGCGTAGATCCTAGCACAAAACGACAGAGACCAGGGTGGACTGTTGCCCTGCTCCAAGAGGACAGGGGATCCCAAGGCACCCTGCAGACCTGCCTCTCACCCCACACCATGCACCCATGCCCAACCCACCCCATGCAACGGTGACACAGGGTGCAGTGGGAATCCCAAGAGAGTGGGACTGTCCCAGTCCTCAGGGTAATGATGTCAGGGGGAAAGAGACACCCCCACACCCCTGACCCTCTCCTCCAGGAGGAGGACTTGATATTTAGAGCTGTGTGCAGCTCCTTCTACAGTAAAAAGAAGCATCCTTTCCTCACACAGTCAGTGAGAGACGCAATGTGATCTGTTGGGCGCTTGCATCATGGGCTTGTTCGTTAATTTTAATTTGCAATGTTTTCTTCTTCGGGGGCTAGAATAATCACTCAGGTATTTACAAACACCAACCAGCGCCTTTGCGAGGTCTCCCCCAAATCGTCATGACAAAATCACCGTCTGCAGGAGCCCAGCACCAGCTGTGTCCAAACAAGCCCGTGCTTGCTGAGAGCCTGGGGCTGTCGAGGGAGAGGGGCGCTGGATCTCCGAGTCCTGGGGGGGTCTTCCCAGTCGGCTGTCTCTTCCTTGAGGTGCCTCTCCCTGCACCCCTGTCCCAGGGTTCCTGCTGCTACTATTGCTGCTGTGGGTGCAGTGGTCCCGTTCATACTCCTCCTGAGCCTTTTGCATTTTCCGCTTCTTCATCTTCCTCTTGTGGATGTGGAAGGTGGTGAGGGAGAGGAGGATCAGGCAGAAGATGAGGGTGACCAGAACAATCAAAACCACGGTGGACGAGAAGGACTGGAAGAGTTGACCCACTTGCGTGATGCAGGTGCTGCTGGTGTTTAAGGTGGCAGATGTTCTGTTTAGGAGACAAGGTGGCAGCGACAGCCTCAACTCCTTGGAGAGCTTGGCACTCATTGAGGAGGCTTCGGAAGATGAGGATCTTCCTCCCCTCTCCGAAGACGTCTGAATTTCGACCGGTGCCGGGCTGCAGGCGGGCGCTCGCTAGAAAAGCCCGGGATGCTGCCGGCTCAGCCTCACGCTCGCTCTAAAGTGACAGAGCAGCCTGCAAAGGAGCGGGACACATCAGCTCTCCGGGGAACCCACCCTGGGCAGCTCCCAGCTCTCCAGGACCGCGCCGGTGGCTGCGGCAGCCTCCGCCCCGCGCCCGCCAAGGCAGCGAGATGAGTGGCCCCGGTTCCCTGCAGGGGGGCAGCGGGACCGGGACGGGGCATCGCGCCACCACACCGACTTCGCAAATCACTCGGCATCCCGGGCAGCACCGTCCGGTCTCTTACCCGACTAGCTGCCGCGGGAAGGGAGAGAGAGAGGGAAAGAAGGATGGAGAGAGCGGCAGCCCTGCTGCCAGCATCGCGAACCCCAGGGGAGACCTCCGCCCCAGAGCGCCTTACCTGTGCGGGGAGGGGAGCGCCCGTGCGCCGCGGGCTCTGTGTGCTGCGGTAGCGGGAGTGAGTGCGCAGAGCGGAGCCACCGCCGCTTCGGGGAGCGCCGCCAGCAGCCGCCAGCCACCCCGGCCGGTGACGTCAGCGGCACGCCGCGCCCGCACGGCCCCGCCTAGGGCCCGCAGCCATCGGCGCGGCCGGGGACTCGCCGCCGCCCGCAGCCTTCCCTGGCTCCCCGTTCTTCGCATCCCCAGGCGCTGGGACCGGCCCGGGCCTGTTCCCCGAGCACCCCAGCACTGGCCCCAGCCAGCCCCTGCCCCCGAGTGCTCCTCCACACACAGCAGCACCAGCGACCACTTCTCGCCACGAAACCCCTTGCGCCTTCTCCTCCCGGGATGCTGTGTACCCACCGCCATCACACCGCGTCCCACCCGCACCAGGGTCCCCCACAGCTGCGGGAGCCCCCGTCTCTCCTCACAGCCATCACACCGCTCGCTTCCACCCTTCAAGCGGGGCTGGTGGGAATCTGAGCGCAGAAATGCCGAGGCGCCTGTGCCAAGTTGTGACAGACATCACCGGGAGCACCTGTGAAAACTTGCCTTGCCAAGATTAGGTGTGTTGCAGCTGGTTTCTTCAAGAACAAATGGGTATGACCTGCCCATTAATACATTTAAGCTAAAAATTGGACAATTTCTAAACAGAAAAGAATTTGTGATTTGAAAAACACTGTCAGTGGAGATAATGGTGCAAAAATAATCATTACCTTTAGGATGGTGCTCTTCAAATTGCCAAAAGGAGCTAAGTGATGTAGTTGTGTGTGGCAACATGGGGCAGGACCTGGTGGCCCAGAAGGCTCCTTCAGTCCCGTGTTGTGTGCGGAGAGCAGTTACTGTAAAGCTCTACATGAGTAACAGGACTTTAAGGAGCAATAGAAAGTGCCAGTCTTTTTGGGGGGCCTGAAGCCACCTGAAAAGCCTGAAGGAAAGTTTGTACAAGATAAGCTCTGTCATGAACTGGAAAACCTTTCAGGAGCAAAGATCTGTCAGATCTGTGGACCATGACAGCCAAGAACCTGTCTCTGAGGTGGTAGGAGCTGGTAAGCTGGGCATTTAAGCACTTTGTTGTTTGAAGATAGATTTCCTATGTACTGCTTTTGCCTCTGATAAACACACTGCAGCCTGTGAAACTTGGCCAGTCACTACTAACTCTATGATGGTTCTGGAGAAAGACTTACACTGCAGGGGATGAACAACATCCAACCCAGCTGGAATACATTTGATCATTTGCAAAAGGACTGCAATTTCAGGCTTCCTCTAAAACCAAAGGAATAGAGATTCCCATTACTCCCTCTCCAAATGACATGGTCTGATGCTTTAAAGGAGTGCTGCAGGAGCTGCCCAGAGAGGAAAGTTGAGTCCAAAACTGAAAGACAAGCCCTTACTCATTCATGTACCCACTACTCCTTGCACTCAGCAACCCTATGTACATATCCAGTATCACTGCCCAAAACACACCTCCTCCATGTGTTCTCAGCCACATTCCCTGCACACATGCATATCCCCTCTTGTATACCAGCCACATCTGCATATCCTCACTGACATTATGTCTGCACCCCTTTCTTTCCCCATAAGAATAACCTTTTGCACAGAAAACAGCATCAACAGCTGTAATACAGGGATGAAGGTAATTTAGGATGTTAGCCCTGTTTATGGCAGAAATAACCAAATTGTGAACTGAATAAACGTCAAAGCCAAAGAATTTGCTAACTTGTGATATGGTTATTGCAAAAGTTAATAGGACTAAGTTGTACCAGAATATTTTACTATGTCTTCAGGTTTTACCCTTGGAAAAGGAAACACAAAGCTACTGAAAGTTAAATTGCCTTGGATAAATTTTAAAATCTCTGTGTGTTATTTTCACCTGCTGTCTTTCACCATCTTGCCATTTGTCTCAAGCTGCCTCTTCCCAGCTCACCCTCCCTTGTCCCTGCTCATCCACTTTCACACAGACCAGTGGGCTAAAATGCCCTGGGGGATCCATGTATGTTTTACTTGCTACTTTCAAAATGTCACTCACATTACTCCTTCCTTTCAGGATTAGCAAATAGTGAAAATGTGTATTGGTATAATATTTATTCCAAGTACAAGGCTTTTCCTAAATGGTAGGAAATGAAAGATGGGTCCCAGGAGTGGAGAAGGGAAGAGGCCTCAGTCTTACTCTTTCCCTACTGTCTCAGGCTCTTTTCTGTCTGTGACCATGTGCAATTTTGGAATATTTCTGCTTCAGCCAATAGCTATGAAAAGCATAGGCAGTCCTTGCTCTGACTCGCAACTGATTTTACAATTTTAAACGAGTGAGGCAGTCAGAAGAGGAGCATTGTGGAGAAGAGGGAAAATAACTGTACTGTAATTATATATACCTCAGCATTATGGTTCATACTGGCTGCCAGCCAACTGAAGTATATAGATTCAAATACCCATGATCAGAATACAGGGAGTTTTAGAAATCAGGGGGGAGAAAATCTGTATTGCTATAGACCAGTAGCTGTGTATAATTTCCTTGCTATGATTAACTGATATAATTAGATTTGAATATAAAAATAATAATAATAAAGAGTATACCTCTAGTAGATAATGTGGTCATGAAAAACCCTTCCTTTATTTAGCAGAAAAGAAAGGATATGGCATCTTCAAGAGTGCCCTCTTTCAAAAATAAATTGCTTGTTAGTTATAGGGCATTTTCCCACAGTATATACACAGAATGACATTTATGGAGGTTTCATTTCTTCTTCTAGTAGGATTGACAGCTGCATGATAAAGGATATTATATTAAGGGGATAGATTTTGCATTTTACAACAATGTTTGTACTCATTATAACCTTGATAACTCCCAATCTTCTCTGAAATCACGCAGTCAGCATACCTACTTGCAAATCCCCCAAATGGACTTCTGTACATTGATAATTTTTAATCTATTAATTAGAGAAATTTTTCCTTCAGATGCTTTTTCTTCAAGCCCTGCATTGCAAGGCTCCTTTTCGCCAAGGCAGTTGCCAGATGAGGTAAGCTGTATGAGCAGACACTGGTCATGTAAGTAAAGGTTTGATGGTTCAGGCCCTTGGCTACTAATGACCCTTCTCGAAAAAAATGTCCCACCACTGTTTAAATTTAGCAGTTGATTGCATATAGAATAATGCATGACCCCTTTTGCACTGAGATTGATGTCATCACTCACCAGACAGACCATGTACTCCATGAATGCCAATGACTTTCATATTGATTTGCAGTCTCCCCATGGGATTAAGGCCATCTGTGTAGAAGTCCTTTAGAACACTACATACTCCCGCTACTATAGGTGAATCCCAGTGATTTAAATATGGTCTGAAACCCTAGTGCTGTAAATAGAATTAATTTTAAAACAAAATAACATTTGTATTTCATGAGCACTCATAGGTCAGCTAATATCCTACACACGTAAACACTGGTCTTGCAAAGATTCTGTAAGTGTCTGAGAGATTTTGATGGGAAATAACTTGACTATAGCTGAGAGCTCTGCTTCCCAGGCTACCAGCACAGAGACAGATAAACTTTTTCTTTCTCTCTTTTCCCTACATCTTCTATAAGAGGGTAGTCAGAGCGATGTGGGCTTGCAATTACTTCATTCTCAAGAGATGATTCCTTATGAAGCTTAAGGACAATTTTACATATTCAATTTCTATTCTTACTTTAGAAAAATATTCTTTTCTCATTCTGGTAAGGGAGAAAACTACCACGTGGGATGTTGAGAAGAAAAAAAGTGAGGATAATGTGATGCTGACTGAGGAAGGTTACTAGGCTTTTGGTGATTTCAATAGGGTGTTGAATGGCACCAGGAGTAGAATATCAGTCCAGACTATAAAAAAAATAAATAGGCAGCATTGTTCATGCCCGTCTCAGTACACAGATCTTCAGTTTAATTATAACAACAGAATTCTAAAGCTGCAAAATACATGCATCTACTAATGAGTAGCAGATCTGGGTAAAATTAATACAAAGGGGGGAAAGAGGAGCAGGATTTTATCTGTAATTGTATAGTAGGAGTTCTATTTAGTTTTTCATTAGACAATACATTTCAGAAAGTCAAAATCAAGGTAATGACCTTTCAGATTTAATCTTATTGCTCTTCTTAGTAGCTTACAGAGTTTTCAGAGAATTTAGAGAAGCAGACTTTAATTACATTTTTTAAATACAGAACATAGCTAGTGGTAGGTGAAACATAAGCTGACCATACTAGCAGATATCACAGAGAGAAAAAACAAACTTGTATTGATTACTTAAACTGGAGAGAGGTTTAAGCATAATGATCCACATTTAAATCCGATTTCATGTTAGCAGCAGCTCACCTGCTTCCCCTACCACAGATTGAATGCATTATAGAACTAATTCAACATATCATTCACTCCAGGTTTTAATACAGGATAAAGCTCTTGTTCAGTCAAATTCAGTTTGTGACAGAGTTAGATCCAGCCCTGGAGGATGGTGGGTTTGTGCAAGCTTGCATTGCATTGTGCGAGCTAGGGCACTCTCTCGTCCCATCAGTGGGTTGTGAGGGTGAAAATTCCAAGGGAGAGAAAGAAACAACACACCTTCCATAGGTTATCCCATAGGATAGGAAGAGAGTGGTCTTGATGGTTGCTCATGTGATCTATCTGAATATTTTGATGAACTGGAACAGCAGCAATGTGAAAGGGACACACAAGATAGCAGTCTGGTGACTGTTGTCTGCGGACAGGAGGCTGGTAGAGAAGGGACCTGAATCTGGGTCTTTCATCTCCAGGTGGCACATGGCTCAGCCTAAGACAGGCGATTTTCTTGTTCATTCTATGCACATAACAATCCTCCCGCAACCTGTAACAGCCTGGCTTTCTTCCAGGGAGGAAATCTAAGAAAGCTGGGAAAATGTAATGGATAAAAAAGCCATTTACCTCTAGCTGTACCAGAAAAAAATCCATGCTCAGTCAAGTCCAAGCTCACTGTGCTGTTCATCAGTGAAGTACATAGCTCAGATTTTGCCCAGGGCCTTTTATAATCCTTTTTTTATCAACTACTGTGTGAAGAAGGAAGTTAGTTATTCTTTTCTGCTCTTATTTCTTAGGCCCTAAGCACTCAAGAGACCCCTGGTTTTATCCCCCCTTTCTCACTATTGCAATAGTAAAAGAAATCCTGATACCACCAGCAGCTGGAAATACCTTTTTCTCATGTTCTTGCATAGCTGGAAGCCTTTGTGGACAGCCCTGTTCTTCTGATTAGTCTGTCACTCTGCTGGCAGCCAGGTGTTAACAAGTGACCACCTTATGTACCACTCCTCTTACAGAAATTTGAATTAATTTTAGAAATTTTATTTAATCATAAAACTGATTCTTACTAGATTTATACCACTTCAGCTTTTTTCTTTTGAGGGTGCAATCTGGAGGAGGGGTAAAAGGATATTCATTTTTAATACAGGATCATCCCCAAACTTCATAAACATAACATTCCTTTATGCTCATATTTTCAAAATAAGGATCAGAAATGTGAAGGTATTATTCTGCAAGGTGCCATGCCCTGTAATCAGAAACAACAGGATACAAACACCTTCTCACAGGAAAGGTAAAATTAGGTATGTCACTAATTATTTCTCGGATTGGATCAAGAACCTTTCAGCAATGGCCCCTAGCAAGGCATTTCTTCTTCTCTTTCCCCAAAAACCCACATGGCAAATGAAGCTGCCCCAGCTGAAAAGGGATGGTCCCTTATGTGATGAGGGGCCTCCATCATACGAGTGATGATATGATCAGCTTTTAAAAGAGAAAAGGTTCTGAGAGAAAAACAAGCTCAAGGCTTTCACTTCGTTATTCCTGGCATTTACCTGATGTCATGTAGGTTGTGCTTGTGAATAATCTTTTTGTACAAAAATAACTTCATCTTAGAAGTGCTTATTTTCCCAATGATATCAGCAAGACACAGTTGTTTGTTGTGCTTACATTTTAAACTTACTTCACCACAGAGTGTAATAAACTCTGATGGAGAACCACGTAATATTGTAGTACTAAACTCTGTTTTTTTCTCTGTCTCCTGCTAGGTTTTGTTATGCTCTTTGCCATGTCATGTCTGAAATTAGACTGAAAACACTTTGAGAAAACAACTGAATTATCTGATTTTTATTAGGAGATGCTCTGAGAGAACATAAAGCTCTCTCCAAAATAATATAAAACCAACTATAGCAGCAGCTGGAAGTAAGAAGAAAATACCAACACAATAAACTATCAACAAGAGCAACTACTTCCTTTAAAGCCCTTCAAGAACATATCTGGATGTTCTTGCATGATAGCAGGAGACTTTTTAGCTGTTTTGCACATATTCAAAGAAAGTATTGACACTGTAACTTTTCTCTGTATACTCAAATAAGACATGCCAGTAGCATACAGAACTAGGAGAATCCTAGCACTGTTTCCTACTTCTGACTTTCATGGCTCAGAACTAAAACCTAGTTGTCTAAACCATTGCTATCATACAAATATTTTTGCTTGCCTTGAAGGGCCCATAAGTATAGCTTGGCTAATCCATCTCTCACTATCTTTGTGGGTCATGCTGGGGTAGCAACAGTGTGAAAAAGAGAAGCTTGGAAAGCAAGGGGAAGACTGAGTCTACAGAATTAAAAACAAAAGGATAAGCAAAAATGAACATGACAAAGCATTTTATAGAACAAAGACAAGCAGGTGGAATATAGAAGACACAGTCTAGAGGTAACAATTGTAAATAACACTTATTTGGGGAGGAATACATAACAGTGAGAAGAGAGATTGAAAGAAATTGGAATTACATAACAAAAAATTACACAGCATAAAAACATCACCTTTCATTTCAATCATAGGCCTGTGAGGACCTAACACTAAATGCAGTTTCAGTTGTTCTAGATAGAAAGATATGTAATAATCCTTATGAGAATGCACATTTGAAAGTTATGTAAACTGTGATAGCATGAAAAAAAACTGTGAAATGCTATAATATTTCCTTATATATAGATGCACATATCACCCGCCACTTTCAATGCTATGCAGTCCTTTCCAGCCTGTCATATTTACTCCACAAGTTTGAGAAAGAGTTGAACATCTGCCACAGAGTGTGTGTTAAAGTATGTCAGAAACTCTCAGGGACAGGTACTAGGAGAATAGGATGTCATCCTAATGAGGGGAAATGTAGAAACACAGCTGAGATAGAATAAGAAGCTGTATTTCCTTTAGTTTTTTTTTTTGTATGAAAAGAACAATAGAGAGGGAAAGGAAAAGAAAGGAAAGAAAACTAAAAGAAAGAAAAGGGAAGGGATTTCTAGTTTTTATTCTACTATTTCTTACGACATTTGATGACAGAGAAACAAAGGAATGGGATGCTGGTAGTGGAATGGTTTGAAGCTAGGCTACCTAGGTTTGAGCTAATGAAGCTAATGATTAGATTGCCTTTCCAGATTCAAACAGTCCTTGGAAGGGGGCAAATGTGGTTATCTATCTAGTTCATGAAGGTGTCGTGTTTCAACTGAACACATTTGTATGTTTCATATCAGCTAAAATTTGTTATGATTTAGAAAAAAAATAATTTGACAAGTGGCTTTAATTTAATTTAGCCATCACATATGGTATTTTCACATTAAAAAAAAGACTAATTAACTACAGCTGTCATTTAAAAAAGAGCTGTTTTACAAAAGTACATTTCTCCATAGATTTCCATAATTATTTTTACTATGACAGAAAAGGACACAACCTAAATACCTAAGTACTTCATCGCTTGATAGACTAAGCTTCATTTGAGCTGTTCCAGTCTCTTATGCAAATTGTATCATATTAAACAAAATTTATTGATGCTTATTTAATTGGGAGATGGCAGCATCTCTTTTTAGCTACTTAAAGCTGCACCAATAGCTGAGAAATATTAGTTTGAAAGCTATTCAAACATAAACCTTGCAAATAAAAAAAATTCTGCTATTTGATGATATTTTACACTGAACACAATCTCTATCACTTCATCCCACAAATAACAATTGTGCTTGTGAGGAAAGCAAGGGACAAAGTCAGGACTACAATATTCTATTCCCAATTCAGCTACTGACTCACAGTGTGATTTTGCTCATTTACCACCTATAAAATGGAAAATGTGATAATGCTAATGACGGGGATAATAATACCTACATAAAAGAAGTGCTAGAAGCCTTAATGTTTGGAGAGAGCTTTGAGATAGAGCTGCTATATAAACACAAAGTATAATTAACAAGGGACTATAAGCTTGCACAATTTGTACATTCTTTGGGCTTTTAAAATTAAAGACAGGTGAACTCTGTATACGTGAAAGACTAAACTCTGTTTTAATAGCTTATTTGAGAAGTCATTATGTTTCACAGTTGCCATTACATTGTATTGGACCCTGGCTTTTAAGAAGACCTAACTATTTTCCAGTCATTAACATGAGAAACTTTAAAGGCAGTTCAAAATAATCTCATCTGTGTGACTACTGGCTAGAGCTTGTCTTATTGTATTTTCCTCTTTGTTGATATGTGTAACAATGCATTTATGTGGAAGACAGGAGAAAATGAGCATGTGAACACGGAGAAGTAATTCAGTGCCTTAGTGAAAGCTGAATTCTGAGGTTTGGGTGAACTGAGATTTTCTTATACCATAAATCTATCTTGACAAAGTCTCTGAAAATCACAGGATCGTAGAAATGATCAAATATAACCCCAATGATAATTTTCCTGACCGGTCTATTGTGACACAGTAGTATTATTCTTTTGAAAATAATGGATTACATTAGAACAGAAACCTAGTAAAAATGTGGATAAGATACTCAGAAAAGGTGAAGTGTCCCTTGCTGAAAGTCAAATGAAACAGTAGCTTTGGAAAGGTAATATAAAAAACAAAGTTAGAACAATAATGAAAAAGCCAATGTATGGATTACACAATTTTGGAGACCACAGCACAATACCAGTCTGCAAAACCAGGTCAAAGCATCTGAAAAGGTGCAGCAGTCTCTTTTATGTCATCAACTAGATTTTTAAAACAAATTAGCTAAATGAAAAGAGAACAGTCTGTAAGTAATCTTTGTGTGCAAACAAATGATTATTGCAGAGGAGCAGTAAAAACATCTTCTATTAATAGCTTGTTTTTGTAGGAAAAAAATAGATAGGACTAGATTTGTGTAAAACCAGCAGGCTACAGGAGCATGAAGAGTGAAGTGATATTAAAAGTATTTGTGTAAGCATACATTATTCTGAAAGATTTACCAGTGCATGACATTTCAAATCCATTTCTATTTTCGTAAAAAGCATGTCAAATTCTCAAACCGTCATGGAATAGAAAACGTTTAAAGGCTGTAATAAAACTGCTTAATTCTTCTAAGACATTTACATTTCATTACTATTGATTACATTACAATGCTAAAAGTCCTCATTGAGCCAACGTTGCGGTAGTGAAATATTAAAGAGGGCTCATACTCTACAAGAATACAATTCAATTATAAACCAGTGAGGTAAACCAATTTAGTTAAGGCCACAGAAGGGGTCAATGGAAGAAGAAGAGCAGTCCCTAGATTGCAGCATCTGTGTTGTAAATATGACATATAAAGACAACTCTTGCAGCATAAATTGGTAGGCCAGCCCAAACCTAAAAGAGATTATAAAGCTATGAATAGTTTGCAGCCAACTTGGCTGCCCTGCCATGTTAGCTTTCAGTGTACTGCTCATCTCTGGGTAGTCGGGTCGCTGGTGTGGCATCCTCCTCATTTCACAAGAGTGGGTTGACTGGCAGAGCAGCCCCCACAAAGGTACACCTCCATGCTGTTATTTAATATTTCAGAGATGAAGAACAGTTAGCTGATGACAGGGAATATATGCATAGGGTCCCAATGAGAGTTAGAGGAAAGAAAGAACAGAACGGGCAGTAAGAACAGCAAGATTTCTTCCTGCTGAAAGATTCCATTTTGTGATAGTCAAAAAGAAGCTCAGATTTGCATAGAAGAGAACACATAGATCGCTGCAGCTTTCCTCTTTAAAAGAAAAAATACTTGCAAATGCTGTTGTGCAATGACCATGTGTCACTGGAAAAGAAAGATCAAGAAGAAGTACATTTTATGGAGATGTTATTCTCTACATACCTGTTGTAGTCTTTCCTGAACATCCCTATGAACTGCTCAGCACCAGTCTTAATGAAAAGCTAGATACTACACGAGTGAGGGTTGTTTTTCTGTTCCTAATTGAGTGGAAAAGTACTGCATCTCTCTGATTTGTTAGCAACATTACTGGGGAGCAGGATCTTGGAAAAGCTTTCTCAAAACATCAAATGAGATAAACCCAGACAGGGCTGATGTGAAATAAAAAATGAAAAAAACACAAAACTTTTGTGGATGGAAAGGGGCCATTCATGATGTTGTCCTAAACACAATATCTGCAGGGTTTGTGCTCATGGATCTGTGAGGACTATGTGAACACGTGAGGACCCCTGATTCACAGTGTTAAGAGCACACATTTCCTTATTTGTACCTGAGATAAGAGTTCATATAATTTTATCCTCAGAACCCCTTTTCCTTTTCTGGGTTTTTTTTTGCATTAAAATCACTTTGCATCCCAGTTTCAGCAGTGATAGAGTCAGTTTTCCTCCCAGTATCTGGTACAGTGCTGTGGCTTGGATTTAATATGAAAATAATACACCACATAGCACACCAATGATTTTAGTTGCCACTTTTTTTTTTTTTTGCTTACTCCAATCAAGGACTCTTCAGTCTCATGCTCTGCCATTGAGGAGGGCACAGAAAGCCAGGAGGAAGCAGAGACAGGACACCTGACCTAAACTAGCCAAAGGGGTATTCCATACCACAGCATGTCATGCCCAGTATATAAACTGGGGGTAGTTGGCCAAGAGGGACCAATCACTGCTCGAGGATGGGCATTGGTCAGTAGGTGGTGATCAGTCATATTGTGCACCACTTCTGTTTCTTGGGTTTTATTCCTCACCTCCCCCTTTTCATTACTGTAACTATTGCTATTATAATATTTGGCTTTATTTCAATTATTAAACTGCCCTTATCACAGTCCATGAGTTTTCCCACTTTTACCTTTTTCTGATTCTCCTCCCCATTCCACTGGGGAGGGGGCAAGTGAGCAAGTGAATGCATGGTACGTAGTTGCCAGCTAGGGCTGAACCAGTTTGATGAGTATTTCTTGTAAAAACAAGGGAATCATTCCTTTGCTTCCAGAGCCAATCCAGAAAAAGAGAGAAGGGTTGGGATGAGAGCTACAGAGACTGCTGTTTGGCCATGTCCAACTTTATTTTTTTATTTGAGGCTGCACCTTGAATACTGTGTTCAGTTCTGGGTCCCTCACTACAAGAAAGACATTGAGGTGCTGAAGCAGGTCCAGAGACAGGCAACGGATCTGGTGAAAAGTGGAGAACAAGTCTGATGATGATCAGCTGAGGCAACTGGGCTTGTTTAGTCTGGAGAAGAGATGCTCGGGGTGACCTTATTGCTCTCTACAGGTTCCTGAAAGGAGGTTGTAGCAAGGTGGGGATCGGTCTCTTCTCCTAAGTAACAAGCGATAGGACAAGAGGTAACGGCCTCAAGGTGCACCAGGGAAGGTTTAGACTGGATATCAAGTAAATTTCTTCACCAAAAGGGTTGCCAAGCACTGGAACAGGCTGCCCAGGGAACTGATTGAGTCACCATCCCTGGAGGCGTTTAAAAGATGTGTGGATGTGGCACTTAGGGACATGGTTTAGTGGTATCCTTGGCACTGTGAGGTTAGCATTTGGACTCAATGATCTTAAAGGTCTTTTCCAATCTAAAAAATTCTACAATTCTATGCTGTATTGATCTTGGCACTGCTACTCTCAGCTTTGAAAATGGCAGATTTCCTTATTCTCAACCTTACTTTGCCATGACCCTCCTTATCTGAGAAAAGCTAAGTAGGAGGCACAGAAGTATCAGTGTCAATGGAGCATGTTCATTTGTGAGAATGGCTGGGCAGCTTCCAAACATGCATATTCAATATTTTATGAAAAAACCTTACACAAGATTCATCATCCCTTCTTTCTATCCATGCTGGTGCTCCCCTTTTACTTATCACAGCTAAGTCATTACTGCTCTTCTTGCTGCATTCACCTTCTCCAGGCAGCTGGCCTGACTGCTCTCATCCTGCTTTTCAGTGCCACTGCCAAGTCTCCCTAGGAGTTTCCAGGCCCTTTGTCTGAGCCTAAATTCCTGCAGTGTGAATGAGAGAGCCGCGTAGGCTGGATGTGTCATGTGTCCATCAATGGATCTCATCTACACCCCAGTGATAATCTCTCCCCTCTGAAAATTTTGTATCTGAAGCCTTGGATACACTTCAGATTTGCTAGGCTGTAGAGGAATAAGGTCTGTGATTTCAAGACAGTAGGATCAGATTAAAGTAAACTGGTCACACAATTCATGCAAATGGCATATATGCACTCAGAATACTAACTGGGTTTCCAGCTAAACTGGCATAAATTGTCTTTTATATATAGTGTGGTGTAGGTGAAAAATGTCCTAAAATGTTGATATCTGAGAAAAAAGTATCGAAAGCAAGCTACACAATTTCAGATTCCCATCATAGCAACTGAAATGCAGTCTTAGCTTCTTGTCAGGTGTTGATGCCAGCTGCCAGGGTGGTGCCATGCTGCTCTTGCACTTTTAATTATCATTAACCATTTGGCATATTTCTGCATAAGTGACTAAGAACTCCAAGGGTGTTCAGTCACTTGTCCTTCAACTCTAACAACTTTTGTTATTCTCTGAAAACTAGCTTGTTTCTCTTCTTTTGATCTTTTTGCCAGTTTGCCCTGGTGATCTGTTCTGGCCTGTGCTTACTTCCCTCAGTGATGCCTCTGGTTTCCAAGCAGCTACCCTGTGACAAGAGCAAGATTTCCAATAAGTAAATGAAGGCAGATTGCACCACCATATTCTGGTTTTTCCATCTTTACTTTGGACTGCCTACTCATCCCTCATATCCTAAACATAAGGCAGATTTCTCAGCATCTTTAAGTTACTTCCTTTATGGATGATATTTCTCGGGTTGTCAGTTCCACATCATCTCCAAATCCGCACATCTTGTTCTACATTTCCTTCTGCAAGATAACTGCTACCTCCTATATATAGCAGAAACAGTACAGGCTTAACATATTGCCACTTGTCACTCTTATCCCACTGTCTCTCTCTACCCCGCTGTCCCATTTACCATCTCTGGTTTCTGTTAGCAAACCAACTGATCATTTCATCATCAGTGTTCATTTGTTAACCTGACAGATTACTCTGTCAGTGGGCATTAAAAGCTATCCACAAGTCCTTGTGAAGGATACCCACACATTCACCCTGCTCCATTCTCACTTTCTCCAGCTGGGAAAGATTAATCAAGACGACTAAGTTTGAACTTCTTCAGTGCTGAGTATCTCTGTCTGTCCAAGTGTTCACTATTTGTCCTTCAGCAGCTTTCCCAAGTCCTAGAATGCAAGCCAGAAAAAAGGGTCTGCATATACCACTTCTTTTGAACATTTCTTTTCTAACTTGAGAAGCCCAAGTAGGTGTCTCTGTTCTCTAAGTGCAGTAGGCTCAGTCTTCAGCTGGCATCAGATCAATAGAGCTGCACTGTTTTCAGCCCAGTGAAAGTTTTCTGTATCTTCAGCTTCTAGTTCACCTATCTCTGTATAATCTTAGATCTGCAAACAGCTCATAGCATTTTAACAAGGTACCACTTGTTACTGAGCATACACATGCTCCTTGCTGAGCTGGAAACCAACATGCACCAGCTTCAGTTCCATGAAGGTGGTTTAAGTTAGCACATTTTTTGTCTTACAGACAGGGAAGGCTAAGAACAAGTACACACACACTTACAAAGCCTCAGCAGGTGAATGGTAATTTATTAAGTAGCAGGACCCAATCACATTCAATTACCACCCGTATTTTATAAGCAAAGTACTCTGCCTCTTCTTAAATTTCTATTGGGAAATTGAAGTCTTGTACCAAAGTGCCCTCTTGGAGTTTTGGTTGGCTCTGGCTGCATTTCTAATCCTTCAGTCTTTTTAGATTTTAAGTACTGCAGGCTTCTTGAAGTGCACGTGGCAGACAGCATGAATCTACTATTTTGTTTTGATTTTAATATAATGTTCTCATACAGCTTTCTTAGTAAAACCTTTTACTCTTGGGTACTGGAAAATATAAATGAATACTCTCTCTGAGGGGCTAAAGTCTATGCTTGACTGTGATGCAGAGGCGACAGGAACAGGGCAGGCGCCTTAGTTGCCTTTTCTGTCTGCAAATGTCAGAAATTCCACAAGTGAATGTCTATAATGGAATTACAAAACATGTTCACTGTGTGTCAATTAATATGTGTACTTAGATTATGGGCTTTTTTTCCTATTGTAGATGAGGCCTTATTTTTCTCCCAGGAAATCCTAGGAGTGCTGTAGTTAATACAGGAACCCTTCTTTGCACTTGCTCCTCCTAGGTGGTCTCTGAAAAGAGATTGCTTGGGAAACATACAATCGCGTTTTGCTGCCACAGAATATACTGTAAACTGGATCTTCTTCATGATGGGACCACAAGTCAGAATGTACCTCATAGGCAGAGTGAGGGAGAGGGCCATTTTTTTGGCATCTCCAAGTCTGACCTTGCTGGAGACACACTTGGTTTCAGGCATCTCAGTGTGAAACCTGGTCAATTAGAGCAGAGCCTGGACACCATGTCTAGCTACACTGGAGGGACAAATGGTGACCAACTGCCAGAAGTTTCAACTGTTGACCATTAACCATATATACTAGGCTACAGGATTTTCACCTTTCTTGGTCTGGGAGCAACATTACTGGTAATGCTCCAGTCCACTTTCTGATAGTAATTTTACCTGAAATGGTTTGTCCTTGTTCTAGTCACTGGCCTCTTAGATTTCAGAGGTTTGATGTGATTTACTGGGAAATGTGATCCTGTCAGGAGAGCATGCTCCCTGTTGATTTTCCCTAAAGAATTTTGGGGTGTCCCCCTACATGTGTACACATATAATCTCAGTTATCTACATTTAAAGCAGCTTCTGGAGGCTCTTCATTTACTCACAATCCTCTAGTTCTTTTCTTAATTGATTGAATCACTGTTCAGGTTTGTGGAGCCTGAAACAAAAACACTTTTGTTTACACTCCTGAAGATAATTGGAAGTAACTTCCAAGTGTTCGTTTTATAAGTTGCTGTTACACACTCATCTTAAGATATACCCTGTTTTATGCATTGTTGTTTATAACCTCTTTGGAAGCTTAAATTTTAATATATTTGCTGACCAAAATGCATTTTTTTCCTGATTATAAAACACATATTGTTTTATGATGCTAGGATTAATCACATCTGTTGGGCTCTAAGCAACCTAGCAAGATTTAAGGAAGAATCAAATTTTTGTTTCACAAGAAGTATAGCCAGGGCTATAACAGTTAATGGTAACATTAGCAGGGAAAGGATGTTAAACGTCATGCTTTAAAACAATCTACATTTCAGAATTTAGAATAATACCGAATTTCGGGGCCATATGATCTGCCTACTGTATAGTTCATAAATGCTTACATCTGAATCACCTCATACCAGTGACTGCAGGAGACTTACAACAGACTTGACCCCTGTTTCTAGCTTTTGTTAGGATCCAACTACCTCTTTGGAGAAAGCAATACATGTGAAAACACAGAAGCGGTGTGAGCAATTTCTGCTCTTATTACATTTTTCCCTCAGTCCTGTAGTACAATCCGATTAGTTGGAAGTCCGCTGACACAAATGGACCAGAAAAAAATCCCAAGCAGACTGTCAGACTGAGGTATGGTCAGTGTATGACTCTGGTTCTGCCTGTACGATTATCTTGAAAGGATGCCTTTGGTTAATATGCCCTACAATAGTAGCAAGGAGAGTTTATTTCTGATGTGGGAGGAGAACTTTGAACTGCCAACTGATAATCCAAAGAAAAAGCACATACTAGTCCAAACCAGTCCAGGATTTAGCTGTATCTCTTAGTCACCTTCAGCTTACCCCCTCAAGTCAACCTTACTTTACTTTCTAAATGGCTGGGCTAAGATTACACACTGAAAATGATGTTGTATTTGATGTTCGGTTGTGGTTTAAATGTACAGTGTAGCAGAGGAACTGAAAAATCAGTGGTATTGCTTATGTGGCAATAAGATTCAAGTCATATTTGAAATTTGCTGAAGGTGCACTCAATCCCACTGTCCATGTCACCAGCAAAGATGTTGAACAAGACTGGTCCCAACACCGATCCCTGAGGGACACCACTCGTTACTGGTCTCCAGCTGGACATTGAGATGTTGACCTCTTTGCATGCAGCCATCCAGCCAGTTCTTTATCCACCGAGTGGTCCATCCATCAAATTGATGCCTCTCCAATTTAGAGACAAGGATGTTGTGCAGGACAGTGCCAAACACTTTGCGCAAGTCCAGGCAGATGACATCAGCTGCTTTGCCCCTATCTATCATCCCTCTAGGGCTTTATCCCATGGAACCTTACTCAGCAGGTTCCTGAAGAGGCCAAAGTCTGCTTTGCTGCTTGCCCTTCTCACTGCCATGAGGATCTAAAACTCCACCGTCTTGTGATCACTGCAGCCAAGGCTGCCTTGGTGAGCATGAGGTCAAGAATAGCACCTATCCTTGTTGGCTCCTCTGGCCTGATCCTCAATTGGTCTGATCATCTCCCTCAAAGCCAGGCAGCTACACTGACATAAAATTGCCGAGGATAAGAATAGAAGGTTGCTTCCTACTTTTCACAAAAACATCCTTAAAAAATCAACTGAGCCTGCTTGTGCCAGAAGAATCTCACTTGATCTGAAGGCTGGAATGAAGAACAAAATCAGGGCTAATAAACACATGTCAGGATATCAATTTATAGGAGTACAGGTAAATATTTAAGGATCAGCCTAAGGTCTTGCCTTATTTAATACTTCCAATAATGAGCTAAAAAGAGAAGTAAACAACATATTAATGAAATTCACAGGTGACACTTTACTGAGAAAAGGCAGGAAAAACAGGGAAGCCAGAGATATAGAACAGAGGGACTAGAGTAATTAGTAACAGGAACCAAAAATAACAAAACAGGAATCACCTCAGAAAAATGCAGTGAAGAGTATCAGCAGAAAAGAAAGGAAGATTAGTGTGGAAGATGGTTCCTATAAGCAGGAGATTCTTAGGTTATAGAAATTTGGTAAAAGGATAAAACCCAGCAAGTTACTTTCAAGAGTATAGTATGGTGGGAGAAAAGTTTGATGTAATTTATATGTGTATGTGCAAAGATTCAGCAACACAGAACAGCAAGAATCACTCTCTGCAAGACTGAGGTTTAACGCGTGAGGGATATTGCTCCATCTCTAGTGAGATTTTCACAGGGGCCTTCAATGAACCACAGAACAACTAAGAACACTAGACCAGCTCATGCCCAAGGAGTGATTAAATTAGAAATGCATAGGGTGAGTAGTGAACCAAGAACATGACACCAACATTGAATAGGTGAAATCAGCAAGCAAGAAATTAATATGAACAGAAAATCATCAATAAAAAAGTTTTGAGATGGAACCAGAGACGTTTTATCTCTGGAACAATATCATGATAGGTTTAATAGACATAACAGTTACATAGCTTGGACTTGGCTAAGGATCCATGCCAGTCTTAGGTTGCTGAGTCTTCCTATTTTTTCTCACACTTTTGATTGTATCTTGGGCTCAGATTTTAGTGTCCTGATTCTTCCTTCAATTGCCCTGGCGTTATTCCTAGCCAGCTCTCTTGGCTTTCAGCCAGGTGTGCATATTCTTTGTTTGAGATACTATCTGTTGTGGTTTAAACCCAGCTGGTAATTCAGAACCACGCAGCCACTTGCTCACTCCCCACCTTCTTCCTCCCCCCACTCCCAGAGGGATGGGGAGGAGAATCGAAAGAATGTAGCACCCACAGGTTGAGATAAGAACAGTCCAGTAACTAAGGTATAACACAAACCACTACTGCTGCCACCAATAATAATAATGATAAGGGAAATAATAACAAAAAAGAATACAAATGCTCACCACCCACCGATTGATACCCAGTCCGACCTGAGCAGTGATCTAGCCCTTTTGGGTAACTGCCCCCAGTTTATATATTGGGCATGACATGCTGTGGTATGGAATACCTCTTTGGTTAGTTTGGATCAGGTGTTCTGTCTCTGCTTCCTCCCGGCTTCCCCTCCCCCCTGGCAGAGCATGAGACTCACAAAGTCCTTGGTCAGAGTAAACATGACTTAGCAGCAACTAAAACCATCAGTGTTATCAGCGCTGTTCCCAGGCTGCAAGTCAAAACCACAGCACTGCACCAGCTACTAAGAAGGAGAAAAATGACTGCTACTGCTGAACCCAGGCCAGTATCCTACACCATGGAGGTCAAATCTCACTCCCACTAAGACCTATTTCCGCAGCACCTATTCCCCTCCTAGCAACACAGTACTTACAGCTATTTCTGCATCATAATTATTTCAAGCTCTTAAGATAATTTTGTGGCTATTTCTCATATAGACCTCATTGACATTCTCTCAAAACCTATTTCCAAGCATGAAAGAAGATGCAGAATTTTCAAGTAAAGCTGTTTTCTTAATGAAATAAGGAATGGGAGTGTGGTGAAAAGAGATGGATGAAATATCAAAATGATATTAAAATGTGTTAGAGAATGTGCTGGGGATAAAGGAAAATTATACACAAAGAGGAAGTCTTAGCACAAGTCAGTAAACATAAGGGCTGGCACACTGGAAAAGGTTACCAAATTACCTTGGTGAAGTCAAGGTGCAAGTAGCCATGGAGAATTTTCTGAAGGATTATGACTAATGTTGGTAGGGCATGTTAAGGAAGATGAAGAAAATGTTTTTTGTTCATCCTAAAATGCTCAAACATTATCCTGTCTTACTCCCTTTCTCTTGAGAGACAGCCTTTATGGTCTCAGTTCACATGAAGGGTCAGATATGTCAGCTGCTGCAAAAAACCCAGGAAGTTTCCCAAAAGTATTTTCTCACTGGAAATAGCTCCCTACATTCACAATCCTCCTTTTATAGAATGAATTTTAATAAGTATCCTTTTTTCTTTCGCTCCCCCTGATTGCTTCAGTTTTATTGTGCTTTGCCTTTATTTTCATTTTCATGTTCTTTCCATTCTACTGCATTATGAATTTTCATTTTACTTGCTGAAAGTTAGAGCTACTGTACATATATTTAGAATACATGGGGGTGTATGTGGATACAGATATTAATAGATACATGAGCATCACATAGCTCTCATTACTGTTCCAATATTATCAATTTTATTCACCATATGCCATGTTATACAGTTCTCACCTTCATCAACTTTAGGTGACTGTTTGCACGTGGTCAAATAAAAACGAACATACAAATGTCTAGTATTTCAAAATTCAGGATACATTTTGATTATTTTGTTGGCTCAAATGTGATACAAAGAATCTGATAAAAGAATCTCAAACTAATGTGGCAGAAGTTTGCCTTGAAGAGGAAATTTTATAACTAAACCAGTGTCAGGCTAAGGCTCTTTTATCACATTTATACAATGGGCAAAGACATTAGGATAGACAATTTGAAAAAGTCACACCCTGCTAATCAGAGAGAATTAATGTTCATTTTCTTTCTGCAGCATTTGTTCTTATTTGTACATCCTAAGACCAAGAAAAACATTATCTAGTGTCATCCAGTACTTTGCAAATCATAGAATCATAGAATAGTTAGGGTTGGAAAGGACCTTAAGTTCATCTAGTTCCAACCCCCCTGCCATGGGCAGGGACACCCCACACTAAACCATATCCCCCAAGGCTCTGTCCAACCTGGCCTTGAACACTGCCAGGGATGGAGCATTTACAACTTTTTTGGGCAACCCATTCAAGTGCCTCACCATCCTCACAGTAAAGAATTTCTTCCTTATATCCAGTCTAAACCTCTGCTGTTTAAGTTTCAACCCATTACCCCTTGTCCTATCACTACAGTCCCTCATGAAGAGTCCCTCACCAGCATACTTGTAGGCCCCCTTCAGACACTGGAAGGCTGCTATGAGGTCTCCATGCAGCCTTCTCTTCTCCAGGCTGAACAGCCCCAACTTTCTCAGCCTGTCTTCATATGGGAGGTGCTCCAGTCCCCTGATCATCCTCATGGCCCTTCTCTGGACTTGTTCCAACAGTTCCATGTCCTTTTTATGTTGAGGACACCAGAACTGCACACAATACTCCAAGTGAGGTCTCAGGAGAGCAGAGTAGAGGGTCAGGATCACCTCCTTCAACCTGCTGGTCACACTCCTTTTGATGCAGCCCAGAATACAGTTGGCTTTCTGGGCTGCAAGCGCACACTTCCAGCTCAGGTTCAGTTTCTCATTCACCAAAACCTCCAAGTCCTTCTCCACAGGGCTGCTCTGAATCTTCTCTGCCCAACCTGTATCTGTGCCTGGGATTGCTCCCACCCAGGTGTAGGACCTTGCACTTGGCATGGTTAAACTTCATGAGGTTGGCATTAGCTCACCGCACAAGCATGTCAAGGTCCCTCTGAATGGCATTCCTTCCCTCCAGCGTATCAACGGAACCACACAGCTTGGTGTCATCAGCAAACTTGCTGAGGGTGCACTCTATCCCACTGTCCATGTCACTGACAAAGATGTTAAACAAGACCGGTCCCAACACCAGTCCCTGAGGGAAACCTCTCGTTACTGGTCTCCAGCCGGACATTGAACCATTGACCACAACTCTTTGTGTGTGGCCATCCAGCCAGTTATTTATCCACCGAGTGGTCCGCCTATCAAATTGATGTCTCTCCAATTTAGAGACAAGGATGTCATGTAGGACAGTGTCTAACACTTTGCACAAGTCCAGGTAAATGACGTCAACTGCTCTACCCCTGTCCATCAGTTCCATAGCCCCATCATAGAAGGCCACCAAATTTGTTAGGCAGGATTTCCCCCTAGTAAAGCCATGGTGGCTGTCACCAAGCACCTTGTTGTTTTTCATTTGCCTTAGCATGACTTCCAAGAGAATCTGCTCCAAGATTTTGCCAGGCACAGAGGTGAGACTGACTGGTCTGTAATTCCCTGGGTCATCCATTTTCCCTTTCTTGAGAATGGGGGTTATATTTTCCTTTTTCCAGTTGTGAGGAACTTCAGCTGATTGACATGATTTTTCAAATATGATGGCCAGTGGCTTTGCAACTTCATTTGCCAGCTGCTTCAGGACCCATGGATGGATTTAATCAGGTCCCATGGACTTGTGTATGTTCAGGTTCTTAAGATGGTCTCGAACCAGATCATGTCCTACACTGGATCTAAGGTCTTCATTCTCACGGTCCCTGCATCTGTTTCACAAGACTTAAGTGGTATGGTCAGAGCATTTGCCAGTGAAGGCTGAGGCAAAGAATTCATTAAGAACCTCAGCCTTCTCCAAATCCTGTGTAGCCAGTTCTCCTGATAGCTTCCAGAGAGTGCCCACATTGTCCCTACTCTGTCTTTTACTTGCAATGTACCTATAGAATCCCTTCCTGTTATCTTTCACATCCCTAGCCGAGTTTAATTCTAACTGGGCCTTAGCTTTCCTAACCTGGTCCCCAGATTCCTGGACAACATCCCTGTAATTGCACCATTTGAATACTTTGTTCTGTATGAATGATTGATGTCCATAAAAGTAGCATATCTTGTATTTTAAAACTTCATTTTACATGAAAACACTGAACAAAAGACAATATGCTACCATAATAAGCAGGAACTAATATTTCAAGAATTCAACTCCATAGGTAAAAAGAAGTAAGTTAAAAAGCAAGAATAAATTCCCTTTTTTATATAACCACCAAAATCTCAGAGCCAGATAGTGTGTTTCACTTTTATCTCTATGCACTGCACTTTCAGCTGAATTTTCTACGGTATTGTAATAATTCATCCATTAATATTTCTTATCCCTTTCAAAATCTCATGCCAGATAAAATCAGCCCGTGACAAACATCTCTAGCAACGAAGGTATGGTGGATACGTAGAGCAAAGAGGGTTCCATATACCACCACACACAGTAAAAGAAGGGAGCGACCAGCAAGTTTAACCTGTATCTTCCAGCACTAGCACATACTACTCTTGCTCCTCAGGATGCAATCACAGTCATGTATCACCCCCATTAAGATACAGACTGCATATCTCTGATTGTCATGGAGACTGTTTCAAAGTCTTCCTGTGCTTCAGCAGCAGCAGCAAAGGGGGTGATAGTACTTAGTCTTAAGTGGCTGAAAAGAAAGCAACAAAGCGCAGTGGAAAAGGGAAGGAGCAGTGACTGAAAGGGATATGAGCACAGCAAGACACACTTCCATCTATTGCTGAGGGCTAGAGGTATAAGTTAGAGCAACCTTCCAGCTACTCCTACACAATTATGCCCTTGTATTTTTGCATAGTTTCAAATAATTGTGGCTTCAAGATGAGCACAGGAAGAGCATTTTCAAGGATAGCACATTTTTCCTTCACCTTTCTGACTCCTAAACCTCCCCCAGGCCGAGGTGCTGGGGTATTTCAGATTAAATGTGTTAATTAGGAAACTATTTAGTTTACGATGTCTTGTCTGCTTTTCTGTTCCTTTGGGGCATTTTAAACATATAGACTATTGGAACAAGTGATATACAACAACTTGGAACAAGAGGCAGGCAGAGACCCAGATAAGTGGAAGGTGTTAGTAGAGTTGATTTTTTGCAAGACCTAAGGCAAATAACTGATTTCTGTAAGAATGAGGAGACAGTTTTACGTCAAATGTCAAACCTGCTAAGAATTGCAATTTGCAGCCATCCATAAGGTATTCTCAAGTCAGGTCAGTTCTCACAAGAAATGGGAGCAAAAGGTAGAACTGAATGACATAAAATCCAAATTGGTACAAAATAACTGGTTTTAATCACATCTGAGTAAAAGAAGTCTTTGGAGCAAATTTTCACTGTAGGAGTAGTTATTAAAATAGTTAAGACATAGAAGCTTCTGAAAAAAAACTAGTTGGTGACCTCCCTGTCAAGATTTATGCTTGTATTACCACAATAATCACAGCATCTCTCCAAGGACTGAGCAAAACCATTACGAGAGATACCAAGGTTGTGACCTGAATCACTGCTTTGAAAATGTGAAGGACACCATCACTCTCAAAATGGAAGTAAATAGTTGAAATGAAATCAGGGAAATAGTAGAGCAAAAGATGCTTCCACAAGCTGTTTCTACAGCATTTGGAGCTAATTTGCTTTAGGAAAGAGATCCACTATGGGCAGCCCAAAACACGAGAAAATAACGCTCAGTGTAAAAATGAAATATGTTTCTTTGAAAAAGAAGAGGGAGAGTCTGGTGAGCACACATGCAGTTTCACGGTAGCAAATAAAGCAGGTCTCAAACCTCTTGGAAATATCCTGGCAAATTTCAGCACCATGAAAACTTCACTGGTAGGTCTTAAAGTCCTAAAGGTACAACTCTTTGAGGGGAGAAAATTCCTGTAACAGATCCTTTCTCATGGAAGACTTGGAGGAACAGAAGAATGTGATAAAACAACAAGTGCTAATGTTCACTAAAAGCAAAAACTATCAGATATTATGAAAGAGACAGTGACAATATAATGAAGTTTCTAAGAAAAATTTTATGGTCAAGGCAACCTGCACAAAATCAACAACTTCCAGGTGCTACCTCTGGCCTGGAAAAATAGTTGGCTCTGGGCAAAGCAAAAGGAGAAAAAAAAATCAGATAAAATTAGTTTAGATGCAGTTTAGGAATCTAGGAGCCATTGAATTTAGGAGCAATATGGGACATCAGTGTGAGCCTCTCAGCTTGGGATGCTGAAGCAGTCTGGAGAGAAACCACTGTGCTCCCAGTGACCACCAGACCCACCAGAACACCACCCGTGCCAGCACAAGCACTCAGTGACACTGTAATGTGCCTGTGCTTATGTGCAATACTTAATTCAGCTGAGAGAGAAAATTCCTCCTAATGAGCAGACAGATAGCTCGTGATAAGGTCTACTGCCTTGAGCAGAAATGCTCCAACTGGTATCTTCAGACTTCTGCTGTTTGCAGGACAAGTGTGTTTTATTTGCACACAGATAAAGAGAGGGAAAGAGTAGCTAAGAAGCATAGATGCTGGATTTTGCCCTCTCCATTTTCCTCTCTAGGAAATTGCCATTACTATAATGCGCACCTTTTTTTTTTCTTGAAGTCCAGCCAATTACTGGCTACATGTAGAGAAAATTAACAGCAGTGTAATTTCCTCTGTGTCTCATGGAGAAAATTACCCTGTTCTACTTGTCAGAGACCTGTATGGTGGAAGATGCTCAGGAATGCTGTGAAGTGTCTGATGCTTGTGTACTTACCTGTCGGTTCATAAGGTTTCTGATCCAAGCACAGGGGCTGCAACCATTTCGTTGTAGATGACACATCTCTCACATGGGAGAGGAGAGGGCTGGTTGTAGCTTTAACTGATATAAAATAAAAGCTGCTTTAAGACCAAAAATATAAATTTTATTCTCTCTATTCATAAAACATAATTGTTCTGACAGAAGGTGATTGCATTAACAAACATTTTTGGCACATTTAGTATCATGGTGATAAAGTTGTTATTCCTGGGAAAGGCTCACAAGACTTGACAGCTCAACAAATGACCTCTTCATGCAAACCTGTAACTAGCATCTGTTCCTAGGACAGGTCCAATGGATACATGGCATAGGAAAAATCAGTACAGACCTTCTGTCTACATCTGCATATGTCCCAGAGTACTGTTTAGGTCCTCAGGAGCATCATTACCAGCATTTAATTCAAAGATCATTACGTGAAATAGAATCCCTGAAGGACAAAGCAAGAAGGCCGTTAGAATCCAAGCAAATCCACATGGAGCAGACATTGGCAGCAAATCAGTGAAAAAGACAACATAAATTTGATTAAAATGATATTTGTATAGGTATAATGTGAGAAACTTCTTGCCACTGATCAGGTACACGAAATACTGAGGATTTTATGGGGTTTGCCTTGAATTTTTCTGAGAAAATCAGTCATCAAGAAAATTTGTTTTCTTATAGATCATAAAATCATAGAACAGTTAGGGTTGGAAAGGACCTTAAGATCATCTGCTTCCAACCCCCCTGCCATGGGCATGGACATCTCACACTAAACCATATCACCCAAGGCTTAATCCAACCTGGCCTTGAACTCCACCAGGGATGGAGCATTCACAACCACCCTGGGCAACCCATTCCAGTACCTCACCACCATAACAGTAAAGAATTTCTTCCTTATATCCAGTCTAAACCTCTGCTGTTTAAATTTCAACCCATTACCCCTTGTCCTACCCCTACAGTCCCTCATGAAGAGTCCCTCACCAGTATCCCTGTAGGCCCCCTTCAGATACTGGAAGGCTGCTATGAGGTCTCCACACAACCTTCTCTTCTCCAGGCTGAACAGCCCCAACTTTCCCAGCCTGTCTTCATATGGGAGGTGCTCCCATCCCCTGATCATCCCTGTGGCCCTCCTCTGGACTTGTTCCAACAGTTCCATGTCCTTTTTATGTTGAGGAATCCCTACTTTTTCAGGCTCAGCAAAGCTCAAGCCCCACTTGGATCTGAGATTTCTGCAGACAAGAATAGTATTTGTCCCTCCCTCAGTCAAATTCTCTAAGAAAAAAAAAATCTTTTCGCCCCAAAGTGAGTGGTTTTGAGCAAGTTCTCGCTAGGTGTTTACACAGCCTGGAGGTGCCCCCTACAGTCTGTGCCAGGTGCGGTCTGTCCAATCCTGAGGTTACTTGTATGCACATGGCTGAATGAGCACACAGATTCCAGGAAAAAGAGATGACTGAATCAAGTGACAGGGGCATAGAGGGAAATGCATTAATCATCAGCCTAGAGAGATGCACAGGTCGTTGTTCCCAGAAATGGAAAAGCTTTCAGAAGCTTTTCTGTGCTGAAGGCAACAGTAATTACACTTCCCTACCTCCAGCATGGTTTGGAAAGGGACTGATTCCCTGCTGCAGTGCCCTGGGATAATGCATCAAAAGTAAATAAACTTGCAGAATACTGGTTTTGTCTTTAGCATGCACTGCACATGCTGGCTGCTCAGAACTCAGCTCAACTCCTTTCAAAGGCAAAGGAAGGTCTGCTGATTGACTCGGGAAGAACAAGGATTGGTGTTTTGTTACCATAAAACGTCCATAACAGGTAAATATCATGGTCCATGCTCAGCAGAATGGAACATGAGTAAGGCAAAGGCTGTAGAGCCACTGTAGTCAGCAAAGCTAGAGAAGGAAAGCAAAGCCCTCTCGAGTCTGGCCAAGTTGGGGAGCGGTGCCTGGTGCTGGGGACCAACACACCCTGTCACCACAGTTGGACTGCCTTCAGCACTTTAACTTTCCTGACCACTGTCGCCGGGTTTACATGATTCCTCATTGGCTCTGACATTGATAGAGGGTTGCTTGGTTTGGATAAACAGGTTGTGGCTCCCTGGCAGGAGCCAGACTTTCCAGTCTTCACAGCAAATTCTTGAAAGTAAAACTGAAATACTGCTTTACTGTTTTGCAAAGTAACTGCTTATAGCCACATCAGCTTTTTTTTAATCTTCAGCACATTTCACCCCTCTAACCCTCACAATGTTTTAAAAAATCCACAGTGCTTCTGTGATCTCACCACACTGTTGTCTTGTTACTTCCAAATACTTAGATTTATGATGAAACACAGCAGCTGTTAAAATGTTTAGCAGTACTGGAAGTTTGTTTTCTATCAGTCATATTTCAGATCAGCTGAGATGATACAGGACAAGAGAGATTCCTGGCTTATTAATAGCCTGCTGCAACACCAGGAGAAAAAATGTTCTGATTACTACAGGCAGACTTTTATTTCTTTAGTTTTGCAGTTCTGACTGTCAGTGAAAATAGCACATATGCTCTTATGGCCTCCATAGCCTAATACCATTAAATAAATTAAGCGAGCATCTTTTCATTATATACTACTTTAAACTCTGGTCAGATCTAGCTCAAAAATCACATAGAAAGTGAATTGAATGTCATAATAAAAGGATTAGAGACAAGAAAAGGTTTTGGGACTTTTTAGTTTCTCTTGGGGAGTGTACCAGGACTTTCTGGAGAGTGCTTCTGCTACAGGCAGCACACAGAAAGAGGCAACAATGGTAGACAGCCCCAGTCCATTTAGGATTTATAGCAGGTCAAATTAACACTGTAAACATCAAGAAACTAATAGGTAGGCAGCATAGCTCTGTGCAGTGCTGGTGACTTAGTTTTGATTAGATTAATTCCTCAGTAGCTGGGCTGCTGTTTTGAACCTCATTTTTCCTTAAGAAAAAAGTCTGCTCACAGGGAAAAGACACATGTCACAGAGCAAAAGACATGGTCACAGGGTGTGAGCAGAACACAGATCTAGCGACTTCAGTCTCCCAGACTGCTCTTTCTGTATGAACAGGCAAGTGACCAGGTCATGCCCCAGAGCTGGAGCCCTACTGACAGCTAACAGGATCCTGCTACACAGCCTAACAGGGATCCCCACCAAACCTCACAGTGGATGCTGAAAACCAAGCCATAGCCTTGGCTAGGGAGGTGTAAAGCAGACCTTTTGATGGGAGCAAAACAGGTTAAATCAACAAACCAAATTCACCTGACACCCATCTAAAGCATGAAGCATTTATTTTTAATCATTATTTTTCAAGTGTTTATTTGTGTTGAAACCAGAAAGAATGGCAACATGTAAGGGGGCTTTGATATGTATGATAGCTAGCAGAGGTTTCTGGGACTGAAGGGCATGCTAGCCAACCAAAATGGCTGGAGTCTCCACTATTACCAGAGCTTGAAGTTAGCCATGAGTGCACCACAAAGCCATGTTTATGAGCATCCCTTGCATTTTCACATTTGCATTTTAAACCCACTGCAAAGAGAATTGCTAGAGACGTGAAACAACCACAGTTTCCCAGCCCAAATGCATCGCCCCTTCATTGAGCATCAGGATTAGCCAGTGCCTAGGGAAGGGGCCAAATCCAGTCAAATCCAGGTATGAAGCTGTGAGGAAACAGCCAGGGCCTTGTATTTGAAAGCATTCAAATGAAAAGTTCATTTCTAATTTTCCTCTGGAAAAGGTCTCAGTCCATTGATATGAATGTTGACTGCCACTTAATTTACTTCAGTAATTGCTTTGAAGTTCATTTCCAGTATTTGCAGCT
Source organism: Melopsittacus undulatus (assembly GCF_012275295.1). NCBI lineage: Eukaryota > Metazoa > Chordata > Aves > Psittaciformes > Psittaculidae > Melopsittacus > Melopsittacus undulatus. The sequence continues at coordinate 16,212,541 of NC_047528.1, read as the reverse complement.
ATTTATGGTGATGGTTTGCTGCTGACTTTACAGATGACCTTTTTTTCTCCCTCATTCATTTTTTTCCCCAGTTCCACTTTGTAGCCAGAGCCTAACGGCAGGATTTGTCTTCTCCTGGCTCTGCCTTCACTGCCATCTTGTTCGTAATTATTTCACATCATCACAAATCCTGCTTTTGAATCTTGCAGGCAATGAGATTATTATGGATAACTGGCTTCTCTGCTCCACAGACAAACTTCATTTAACTGCTCTTTTCTGTTTCCGTCCTGCCGTGCAGCTGACGCATCTTTTAAGATTCTCTAGTCTTCATGACTGTGAATAAGAAAATTCTGTTTGAGCTTAAGATTACCATGGTGACAGATTTATTATCTACTCATTTGGATGCAGGTTATCCTTTTGGCGACTTTTGGTATGTATTAGTCAGTCTGTGCTGATTTGTTGGAATACATTTGGAAGCACACCATCCATGGGGAAATAGAGAAAACAATACCATTTTTGTAGCAGCAAAAAATGCAGACTGGGATCTATCTTTTAACAAATGCATCACAAGGTGGTCAAGTCATGGATGCAGAAGCTGAGCTGAGTTGCTAGCTGCAACACAAATTGTATGGGCAAGATTTTTCTCTGTCTGCACCTTAAATTTTTGATGTCAAATAGAGATGGTACTTGCAGGATTGTGTTCTGGGTTGTTATTATTATCACACAGAAAACACCAGCATTATTGCACTTTGTAACACCTGGTATTTTTCTTACTGGGCCTCCCTTATACCGAGATGGCAAAAGACCAAATGCTTTTAACATCCTCCTATTCGGTCTGTTGGGTTCATTTTACAGAAGGATTGGTTGATACACTATGACTTACCCAAACTTAAATTCACACCAGGGATATGTAGAAGCTCTGAGCCACATGAGAGCCAGCCTGAGGCTGCAAATAAGTTACCAGCAATTTCCTGCAGCTCTTCTGCTGTAGGTTTGTGAAAATGCCCAGCTGATCCTCTGCTGTCTTACACCTTGCCTCATCTTCTGCACCACTCTCATTCCCTTGTTGGTCTTACCCTGGGAAACCTTACTTACTCTGGGAAGTTCCTGGGGTGGCATGACAACCTAGAAGCTCTGCTGTCATGTAAATGTACATATGTCAAGTCTTTATCACCAAGCAAATGTGAAGAATGTAAAGTCTTTGGTGTGAGCACCTCTACCGTAGCAGCCCCAAAAGGTGGCAGCTTCCCTGTGTCAGCTAGGTGGGATGTTACTACACCAAGTAAAATGCACCACCTCTTTAGGTTTTTACTGCTGATGCTTTTATTGATCATGCCATTAAATCCTGAGGTCTGTGCTCAAATCTGTCTGGACATGAAAGCAATGGTGCAAGGAATGAGAGAACCATATTGTCCTCTTGCGATCCAACAGATCTTATGTCCCCAGGGAGATGATTTATGTTTGCAAGTCCTCATGTTCTCTGAAACTGGTCTCAGGCATTTCTCTCTGACTTGTGCACCTCCTCCTCTATCCACCACTGATAAAGTCAGCATGATATCCCTTCTTACCCTGTGCTAGCTGCAGTCACAGTCTACAAGACTGCACTTACTCCAGAACAAAAAGATACTGAGCAATGTTTCAAATCAGACAAGAATATGCCTTTTCCTGGATGTTATGAATCATCCTGAAGATGTTTATCTTTGCCAATTGCCTTTATGCATTTTGCCCCTTGACTTAGGATGGCAGAAAGCAAAAATCCTCTGAGGTGAAATGAAATAAACTGAAACACTTCAGAGATTTTTCTGTAACAAAATCTTAACATGATCTTGCTTTTCAAAATTTTTAAACAACCTTTCCATTATTTGATAATTGCAATTATAACACGGGAATTTATTAGTTGTAGAAAAATAATTATTCACCCAATTAAAGCAAATGGAAATAAACTGAGAATGTTGGCACCCATTCCTGCTGTCCCCAGCAGGAAGAATTAATTTGACCATGATGTTTGACTTCAGATAAAGAACTCTATTTTATTTTTTTGGCATTGTAATAATGAATTTTAATGAAAGACTTGATTGTGGGGCAGTGCTGACTGAATAAGAGGCAACATGTGGGATTTGATTGCACATATGAATAGTTAAAAATAGAAAGACAAATTAATAAATTTTGGGAAAGATCATTTGGCCCTGATTCTATCTGCATAGCTCAAACAGGAGTTACTGCTGCTTAAATCTAGGAGGGAAAGCTGGACCTCAGGATGAAGCAGCCTTCTCTGCAGACCCCCAGAATAGGAAAGCTTTATATTAAGGGTGTTGTGCCCTCCCCACAGCAGTGGTTTTAGGTAGGTGTGGCTTAGGGCTGGTACAAGTGCCAGTGCATCGTAATTTGAACAGGAAAAGGGTGGTGTGATCAAAGTTCAGTGTGCAGGACTCAGAGAGTGTGCAGGAATCAGACAGAAAGAGGCCAAAGAAATGTCAGTCAGACCACACACTAGCCAATTCCAGCTGCAAATACAACCAGACTGCAGGAGTTCGATCTTAAAGGTAGACCCTCTGACTCCTTCAAGGACCTTCTGTCGGTTATGCACCAGATCAAAGGATGTGAAAAGCACAAAGGAAAAATCCTTAACTCTCTCCCTTCTGATACTTGCCTCCAGCCTTTATAAAGTGTGATTCAATCTCATCAATACTCCCTATTACAGAACACACTAGTGCTGGAGGACAGAGAATCCTGGAGATAGCTTACCCCAGCTGTTGATACTCAGTAGTGATACAATGATGTTTCTGAGCTACATGATTTAAATAATTAATACCCATTTTAGAGCTGGTATCTTTTAAAAGAAATCAGCAGACTCCATCACTGCATTGCAATCCAGCCACTTACTGTACCCAGAAAAGCAACTTGCAGTCTGCCTGCTAGGCAGAAACAGCCTAAAAGAAATCAGTGAAGTAATACACAGCACTTGCCTGATGTGAACAGTAGCAGTGGAGTTCACATGGAGAACCTAAACCTGTCCTCTCCTTCACAGAACTGTGGGGCGGCAGCAGCAGCAGCAGCTTTTTCCCCTTTCAGCTTGCAGTCTGAATGCAAAAGGGGGATGGTACTTTTTTTCCAAACACCACTATTTGCTCACATTCTAATGTGAATAAAGCAATAAAGAATAAGGTCCCAGCAGTAGCTTGCCATTCACACCTCCAACCCTCGTCCCAAATAAATATATAAAGCTTTGCACCAAGGCTCCCATTCTGTTAAGCACCTTGGCAGACCTTGTCATACTGTCATAGGAATGTCCCTCCATCTTATACTCTTCTTCTTCCATTATCAGCTACGGAATCACGTAACAGTTCTGTACACCCCAGACTGTTCCAGTCTACTAAATTTTAAAGGGCTTTCAGAATAACGGGTGAATTGGTCCCAGTGAATTAGCTAAGCTACAGATGCATAAAGAACAGCGACCACTGCTCAAAGCACCAAGAGGACAGTTGTATAATCACTGCTCTCTGCACTAAAACCAAGTGTAGTTTCAGCTCTGGTTTAACAGCAGTAAAATAAGTGATTACAGAAATAGAAGAAGTATTCAAACTTCCAATCTGTTTGGAGCCTTTGATCAATTAGTTTTACTAGTTCATCACAAACAGAGCAAATAACATCTGCAAATTAGGGCTCCTTTGGTTTGCTAGATGCCAGCAGAAAAAAATCCACATAAGTACATTGACTTAGTAAAAGTATATTGTTAAATGTTAAGGAGAATCTAATAAAAAGCTTTAACTTATTGAATAGCTGTATTTGCTGAAGGGCATCAATGTGTTAACATTAGTGTTCTATACAAAATTCATCCTGCAGTACAGTAGCTTTATCTCTAAAGCCTATTATAGCTCTATCCCCTTGGGCAGAGGCTGGAGAACTGCCATTTAATTGTCAGTGTTATAAATTAAAAGAGTGCTTAAGTCAGATGTCATCCACAGCTTACAGACCTAGCAGAGTGGGTAGGAAATGCTGATGGAGAATATCAGCCTGGTGAGAACCTTCCCAATGGCTCTCCCAGCATTTTGAACCTAATTAATTTTCCTGATCTTTTGTGTGCATCTGCATTTGCATTGTATTTAATTTTAAAACAGCTATGTGCACTTGGCTTGGCAAAGCCTGGATAGCTATGAAACAAAAAGTATGAAGGAAAAACAATGATTCTGTTTTCTTGGCTATTGTTTAGCACATTATAGGGGAAATGCAAGCTTAATAGCTTACAGAATGCTACAATTCCCTCAAGTGTTCAGAATTATGTTACAACCCAAAGCAGAGAATCATTTCTAGGAAATACATGAAGACACAATTGCCCAGCACATGTAAGTCAAAATCTTAATTGCTGCAGAAGAACTAAAACAAATCAAATTCCCTATCAAAGGCAGAAATCATCCTAGAATGGCAGCACTGTGCCTTGTGTCTCTAAAGCAGAGGCAATAGTGACAAGCTAAAGGTATTGAGTAGAGCCCATCAGTTCACTCAGAAATCAGTACGTTCATATTCAGCTGCCTACTGCAAGCTGTTCGCCTGCTTTTTCAGCAACAACTTCTATCCAAAAAATGAGCAAAAAAGCAGTCTAGTCACCGTAGCTCCAATTTTGTATGTACTTATTACAAAGTGGCAGTTAATAAACACAGATTTCCCACTTGCAGATGTCACATCACCTTTCCTTTTTCACTTAACTTGTCATAACATGAACTTTTTTCCCTCCTAGAAAAAAACGAGTTTAATCTAACAGAGTACTCAAACTGAAAGCCTGTAGATAGTAATCAAGGTTTGCCAGTGGTGAGTGTTGATCCTTGATTCCAGAATCTGCTTTAAAGGCCATTTGTTTCATGACTGAGCCAGATAGTATGACAGCACCTAAATGTGCAAACACAGTCATTGTTCAGTCACTTTTGTTATTTACATATTTCTGCTGCTGGTGGCCAAGTTTACCAGGGAAGGTATGTTACAGCAAGGCAGAAGGTTCTCTCAGACCAGGTTATTTTATGCTGAGAATATATCATCAGAGAGAGCGATTTAACCAATTGCCATTTCTTTCCCAATTTGATAATTGCAATTTTATTTCAAAGAGTCAAATACAAGATTTAAGAGCTTCCTTCCATTTAAGTTCACCCAGGCCACTTGCAGGAAACAGCCATAAATCAACATTTTTTAAAAATCTGAATCATTCTGATGAGCGATGACAAATGATATGGAAACACTTGAAATTCAGTGTGGCTGGGAGAAAGCTGCCTACACTTCCTGGGTTTGTGGGAAATGGATGAAAAATAGAAGCTGAACATGCACAGATTAACATGGACACAAAAATAAAAGCTATAATACATTTCAATTAAGTTGCATGAAAAAAAACAACTAAATAATTAACTAAACTCACAGAAGTGCTAAGGGGCTATATCTACAGGAGGACTTCGGCACTTGCCACACCTAAATATAGACGCATTTGCATTCAGGAGTGGCAGACAGAGCCCTGAGCTCTGAAGGGCTAATGGAGGAGGTGGAGGAGGTAGAGGAGGCTCCATGGACTCCCATGAGCCAGCATCTGACATGTGGGATGGCTAAACCTACCAAAGGGGAATGCTACAGAGGAGGAGGTATTTCTCTTGGTACTTCTCTCAGGAGATGAGACTTCATCCTTGCCCCATGAGTGAGGAATGTATGAGAGATTAGATATCACAACCTACAGCCCCAAATAAGACCATGGCAATTATGACATTGCCTATGGGAAAACAACTCAATAATTAGGGTGCCAGAGACCAAAGATCAGGTCCTTTTTGATCTTATAGATTCAAACCTTCCGTTCCTTCACAGGGACAGCACTAGCCACTGCTCTGGGATAGCACAGACAGAGCACCTTGACATGAAATATACCCAGAATGCCCAAGAGCTGTTGTTCCGTACATCTCTGGCAGCACTTGCAAACATGCAGGTTTGCAAAAATAAAAATCAAGGACTTTTTACACAGCCAAGATTAACAATTAGGGTCAGCCTTGTTGATGCTTGCACTTTTTGATGGGCAGGGTAAGCTAGCACATGGCCGACTTCATTTCACCAATGCTGGGACAAAAAAAGACCAAAATATATCCCAGTATTCTCAAAATTTTGTAAAGCTTGCCAAGGAAGGATTTGATTTTCTGTGGTGGAACATCCTAAGTGACCTTCGATTCACTGATGACAGGGTATTCTTTGCTCTGATTGCTTGTTCAAAGAGTGCAATGGTATAACCAGTACAAAAAGTTACTGAGAAATAAGGGCTATTTTAAAAATGCAGCAAACTAAATAACTCAATAATGGGAAACAAGATGCAAACAAATATAGTAGACAAAAGGTAAAAGCTATAATTTAATTCAATAATTCAGAAACAGAATTATTAACAGAAAGGGAGCTGACCCAGAAACTTGGGAAAGAATGTCCTTCCTTCATGGAAGTCTGAAAAAACTTGCAGAATCTCAAAATATGCAAAAGAACTGAAAGCCTCGTTTTCTCCATAACAACTGGAGGATATGAATCATGGGAAATCAGTGGTGCAGACAGGAAGAAAATTGAAGTTTTTGCTCTGTGGTAAAGACAAAGATTCCTGCATCTCCTAGACAGAAAGGATGATTGCTTGTAATAGAAATATTACAAATACTAGTGTAGAAATGCAGACTGTGTTAGAAACCAGCATCAAAAGATCCCCAATTTTTGGCTGTATCAATCAAAGATGAAATGTAAGCACTAAGAAACTAGAAGATGCTCAGAAAGCAGAGGCAGCAGGAGTATATAATAGATGCTGAGTGGAGCACATCCAGTGTGCAGTTAGCAATGGGACAAGGAGTTTTCTAAAAGTTTAGTTGAGGTATCAGTGGTGCTTAACTGTGGGCAAATGGATTTTGATTAGCAAGCATTGCTCTAAGTTTTTCTAGCGGCTTTCTTGCAGAAGCTGGCAAGCACCATTCAAACAAGCTCTGAGCTTGTGCACTGCCAAGATACACAGTAGGATGCACCCCTACAGTCCCCCATGCACCAAAATCTCCAAGCAATCCAATCACCAGCCTTTCCAGTCACTGTAGGTACTGTGGCTCAGTGGTGACTAGCTGCTGATCCGGAAGCCTGTGGCCCTATCCAGAGCTCCATATCACATTTGCAGAGCTCATGCAGATGTTTTGAGCACACGGGGGAAACTGAACTCCAAATGGCTGGCAACCACCCTCTAAAACAACATGAACACTTTCTGAAGCAGTTTTGGTACCCATGATACATTTGCCTATGGTAGAAGTGGGGCTAACACGCTGTAAAGCCTACCATTTACATCTCAGGTTCGCAACCCCTCAGAGGCAAAGAGGAAGTAGGAGGGAATCTGAAGGGGGGTGATGGGCCCTGGTCCTCTGCCTGTGGGTCAAAACAACTGCAGTTGGCATCAGACTTACCCTGCTCTTGCAGGGGGGGTTGGACTAGATGATCTTTCGATGTCCCTTCCAACCCTTGGGATTCTGTGATTCTGTGACTGCAAAATGGCTTTTATAGGCATGAATGCATACATATGTCTGCAAACATGTATACAAGTGGGATTTTGCTTATAGGATGAAAGCTGTTGTGTTTCTCTTTATGAAGAATGGTTCTCCTGCACACAAGACTATTATTCTTCATATGTTATTCAACATTTGCCTGTTTAAAAACTTTCAGTTCTCTAGATAGGGAATAGAAACACTGTGGCTTGACAGCTGAGTTACACCATCTGAATAATGAATTGTTGAGGTTTACTAACCATCAGCAGGTTCCTCATAACTATTAGCAAGCACTTATGAGTACTAGCCACATTTGCAGAAATCCCTGCTGATTCAAAACTATTTTCAAATAGAAGCTGGCACATTCATCAGGTTACATATTCCCAATAAATAATTTAGCCAACTCCAGCACCTGGCAAACAACAGATGACAGTACTCAGAAGTCATCAGAAAAGAACTGTAAAAAACTCAGTTTTTTTGAAGAATCAATGGAAATAAGATGAAGCAACAAGAGATATACTTGGTAGCCAAAAGATATTGTTACTTGCTGAAATGTATTTCATTAACCAGCAACAATGATTTGCAATTCTATAGCACTTCTCACAAAATAAGCACCCCAAAGAATTTCAATGAGCTGCTTCTCTGGGCTGATCAACGAAGAAAAATGATGAAGAGCTCAGTGCCGTTGTGTCAATCAGAAGGAAGTGACCCAGCTGGCAGAAGCAAGTTTAATTTCTGACTGAGAGAAATGACAGCATTGGAACTTGTATTGACAGTTTTATTGTGTTTAGCTAGACAGGATGACTAAGAGACTATGCAACTAAATAAACTGGAGCCCATCCTCTACCTTTGCTCCCTTTCTTCCTCACCCATAAAAGTATGAAACTGCAGGGACAAGTAAAAGTTGCTAGCTTTTGCAGGAAAAGCATCCCAAATAAATCATCAGTGAGGAACGGGTTTTCACTGCTGTCCTCATTAGACATGTTCAGAATTTTCCTAGGACTGAGGACAATCAGGCTGGAAGAAGTTTAGAGATCATCTAGCTCATCACAATGCACAAGGCAGGATCAGCTCTATCTGTGCCAACCTGGCATATGCTTGTCTGTTCTTAAAAGCCTCCAGTGATAAAAAAAACCCAGGCTCCCCAGCAGCCTACTCCAGAGCTCAGCTAGCCACACTGGTAGTAAACGTAGCTTAATTTTCAAGTTAAATCTCCCTTGCTGGAATTTAAGGCTATTACTTCATCTTTGTAATGGACATGGAGAACATCTGACTGACTTCCGTGCAGGTGTTTTATGTATTTGAAGATTATTGTGTCTCACATCAGTAGCTTCTCTAATTCCTCCCATCCAACCCCTTTCTTTCAGCCTTCCCTCCAAGTCGATTGATTTAGGTTTCAGGCATTTTTGTACTTCTCCCTTGACTTCTTTTCAGCTGGCCTGCCTTGAACTTGTAGAATGGTACCTGAAAGATTACCTGCAATGCTGCAACAAACATTTCAGTCAGGCTAAGCAAAGTTTTGCTTCATATGCACTATGGCATTCTGTTCATACATCATAGTGTGCTATTTTGTTGTAGTTTCAACAACAGTGTGATATTTTTGACTCATACCTAAATTAAGATACAGTTAGGGCAGATTTATTTATTTGTTTATTCATTGCAAGAATACGACTTGCCAATTTTCTTCACAGCTTGCATTTGCAAGTGATGTTCTTACCTGTTTGTGGATAACGCCTAAGACTATAAACCCAAGTCCCTCTCTCAGTCTGCATGAGTGACATTATAGGACTTTCTCATCAGATACATCTCAACAGATATTGTTAGGGGAATTCTTAAAATAAAGACAATCAGAAGAATTGAAATGTTTATGTTATCAAGTTTGTCTTCATACATAAATCTTGAGCAAAAGAGCTATTGACAAACTGTTCACCAAAAGAACTGTAAGTCTGCTTAAAGAATGGAAGGTTCAGGCTAGCATGCACCCGACACCACAATACACTAATGAGTAAAAAAATGAACAAAAAAATACAGAAAATATGATGATATGATCATGTAAAATGATGGAAGAGCAGGAATGCTCATCTTATCTCAGTGCAGCTCAAGAATAGTAGAAATTGCAGGGTTCCTAAGAGTTATTTGAAAATAACCAGTAATTATTTCTAAATTGCAAAGTATAAATATTCAATACCTATTCCTCAAAATGGCCATTTTCAGACAAGGTAAAACATAAATGGAATGCACAGAGCGTTCTCCAGGGTAATGAAATTTTAGCTCAGTCAGCTTTTGATAGAGAAAAAAGCATTTAACAATGTTCTCACACTTCCAGTTCTGTCCTGCAGTAAACACCTTCCTACTATATTAGCAAATTCTCTCACGTAGTCCCAGCAAACAATTCTGATCTGAATTCTTTTGCAGAGGTGCCATCACAGTCCTGGAAGTAAGCTGCTGATGCCCTCAAGTGCTGTTTGCTGTGGCAGTGCCAGGGCACTGCAGGAACGATTTGTGTCTCGTTGTTCAGAGTGTAGTGAGTGATGCAGAGTAATGAGACATGACACTGAATAAATTGATGGAATGAGATACAACAGAAAGCGTGGGCCTCAGTCCTACAGAGGGGACCTTTGTGTTGGTTAATCTGAACTTTTAATTTAATTAGATTTACGTGCAATGACAGCAGGGCATGAGGGCAGAGTCAATCTTTGAGTTACTTTCTGGGAGAGAGAGTCCTCCCAAGATGAAATAAAATACTGTAAAAAAAGTGTCTTATGTAGGGCATGCTGCAAGTTCTCATATTAGGCTTTTTATTACTATTGTATATACTGATCCTGATGAGTTAAGTTCTCACTCTGGGAAGCAGCAAAGGATAACCCCAGTCTAGGGACAAGTGAGAATATTGCCTTGATTTGTCAGAGGCACAGAAATAAAGGGCTGCATCTGATCCAACCATTACAAAGCCTAAAATAGACACTGGCATCTGGGTTCAAAAGAGTGACAAGCAATTATATCTCTGCATCAGCCAGCATGACCAGGCCCTGGCTCTGCCTTGGGACAGCAGGAATGCTCGAACCACAGGCTGCCATCAGATACCAAAGGCAGACCTGCCTATGGGCAGGCTGAAGCATTTGTTTCTGGTTTTGAACTTCAAGCCCATAGCAGGCACTCACACAGAGGCACACATTACCTGCCACGCCTGAATAATGGATCAAGAACAGAAAATCTGATGCCTATTTCTCCTCTCTTTTTCATTCCCTGGTCATCCACAGATGATGTGGCTAACCACTACTATGAATCATGTGTAATTATCTTTTTACTTCTATTTAAAGAAAGTTTTTAAAGATTAAGATGAATCTGAATACCTTACATTTTGTGTACAGTAAACAGACATGCCTGCTGCACTGGTGGGAACACGGAACAGCTCTAAAGTTGTCCCCAGCCGCAGTTGCCTGGCTCAGTTCTGGAGATGAACTGCAGCACATGGAGTCTGGGCAGACATGGTATCATGTCTGCAGAGTAATAGGTAAAAGGAGATGCAAACAAACAATATCAGTTTACCATCATATCTTGATTTCAGTCAGGATAGAAATGTCCTACTTCATTGATTTTGAAACCTAAGTCAAAATGACATGCAAGGATACAGGGTAAAAAAAAAAATATATATATATATATTTTTCTGCCCTGCTGATGCTCATTTGTGGTCCGGGTCAAACCCAGACCTAATATACTACAGTGCCACATCAGCAGTGTGCTCAAACAAGTTCCTCTGGAGAGCAGGTTTGTCTTCCTGCTGAGCTGACCTTGAATGACTGGAGGGCTGGAAGAGACATGGACTTGTGAAGAGAGTGCAGAAAAAAAATGGGTAAAACCTGACACTACTCAGAGAGATCCTGGGACTAGAAAGTGAGGGTGGGAAATCAAGAAGAGATCTTCACCATCGCCTCGGAGGTGTCCACATCGAGTGTGTAGTTTCTTTACTTACAATGAAAGTGAGCACAAAGTCTGTACATGAATCCAAACAGTTGTGGAGCATTTGGATTTGAGGTTTTAGTTTGGATCTCTTCTTCATTCGCACTTTACATTAGTCTTGAAACAACTGAGCTGATTCTGACAGGCTGGAATTTGGTCTTCCTGGTGTTTGCATTTCCTTTCAGCTCACACTTTTCAAACCTTCACAGACAAATGTCTACTCTCCCTCCCAAGACCTCGTATGCAAGGCTTGTACCAAAGTGAAATTCCTCTGGAGCATCTGAGCAGAACTAGGTTGCAGAAACATGTCAGTGGAGAAGATACACAGCTCTCCTATTATCCCAGAAAAGCTCCTTTTTTGAACTCTGACACAGATTTCACATGAACCAATACGTAAGAATATAAAAGCCTCAACCCCAAATCTCCCATCACAAAGTAGGGCAGGTGACTTGCCCTTTTAATCTTTTCTTGGTGCTCATCTCTACAGTGATCAGGCAATTCTCCTTTTCTGAATTCCCTTCAATTGATAGAGAGTTTCTGCTCTTGCAGATGCCAGGTCTTTTTATTTACTACTTACCATCTCTTTAGTTTTATTTTGTTACTCTTTTCTCAAATTTCCAGTAGGTCTAGATCCGTTTGCAGCATTTGTTATCTGCATCTATTCTCTGGCCTCAGTAATGCTACTATTTTCATTATCATGCAGCTTCCTCCCTCTTCAAGATCATTAAGGAAAATACTCAATGATATTGGATCAAATAAAATCCCATGAAAACTTCTCAATAACTTAATCCATTTAGATTCATTAGAGCACACATTCTTATTTTCACATTATGCCATACTCTTCATAATAAAGATAAATCAAACTACTTTTTAACTGCAAAAATCCAGAACATACTGCATGAATTTATGTAAATCCAAATATGTTGCATTTATTGCTCATTTATACACTAATTTTACTGCTACTTAAAAATAAACGAGATTATAAGACTTTTGAATTGTAAATCCAGGTTACTAATTGTTTCATAGGTCTGTTATTGTCTAAATATTTCATGAAAGTTAATTGAGTTCCCATTTTCTGCCAGGTCTGGTTTAATCACCAAACACAGAGATCTAATTAGCATAGAGCAAGGTGGATTCAATAATTTAGGAAGAATGTTAAAACAAATCTGGATCATCCAGACTGCTATGCCACACCCCTCACCACTGCCTCTGAGCATGAGTGAAAGGATCTGGTCATTTATGTTTAAATCACCAAATGCAGATATGACAGAATACTCATTGACATTCATGTGAGTTTGCAGCTCTGAAAAGAAGAATCACAGAATAAGCAATTGCAGAAAAAGTCTCTGCACAAGCCAGAACACTTGAGCACATGTGCAATAGGGTCATAAAAAAAAAGTACATGCTGCAAATGACAAAACAAAAAGGGAGGAAAACCCCAACAATTGGAAACCTTGTGGCAAACAAACTTAATCAAGAGCCAATGTAGCATTATGGAACATATATTAATGCTTTGTTTCAGCCAAAACTGGAAGCGTCAAGGCATGTTGACGTACTCGGTAAGTGCCTGTCACTTGAAAATGTTCTCTATTGCACTTCACAAGGGTCACCTAAAGGTTTTCTCAGCCAAACTCATTTCAGCACCAAAGGCACCCCACTTCCTTTGCTGTATGTGGCACCTCCCTGCTGCCCCACCAAGGTGAATTACCCGTTCCAGGAGCATCTCCCAGCCCTGCTGGGGCTAGAGACGTGGGGTGGCAGGGGAGGCTCATGCTTGGGAACTGAAAGTCTGACAAGGTCAAAAGAGGGGAGTGGGAGAAAGAGAGATTCCCATATTTTGTAAACCTGGTCTGCTCTGTCTTATTAGCTGTGCAGCTGAGGAAAGGTTTGGAAAAAAGAGAGATTCTTGTGGCCCTGCTCTTTGGTGTGACAGAAATAGCATTTTACCTTGTAATAAATATATTCTCTTAATATACTATATATGGTTTAATAACTTTGTTTTAAAATAACAAAGCTACTTTGAAAGGCCATGAGACTTGGTCAGACCAGACTTTTCTATCCTTCCCTGTAGATCTCCATCTTTCATATTGGTCCAGACAGGAACTGGACATCAAAAGAAGACAGATGTTCAAAACTCAGCAGCTGTCTTGGGGAGTCAGAATGCCATTTAGGAGGGAGCAAAGTGGACTTCCACAGTGTAAGGAATCAGAGGCATCAAGGAGGGATTAGATGTACATTCAGCATGCTTTATTGTCCTAAAGATACCCTTTTCTGGAAGTGCACTGGTCCTAAACAACAAATACAAGGCTTTATGGATATTGTTTGGTCATATTATTACTATTGTTGCCCTTGATGAAAAATAATTGCACATTTGAATCTAAGTTGGACCTGCTGAGGTAATCATGGGTTGATACACGTGAGACTGCAACTGAGTAGAGCTGAGGTTGCCTGTTTCCATGGCATAAGGCAAGAGCTGGAATAGGTGTGTCATGCACTGAGAAGCACATGCAGTACAATGTCATTTGCCTATCGCTAGACAGATATTACTATTACAGGCCAGACATTCACTCAGCTTCCCAATAAATTAAACCAAAGGGACCTCGTGATGGCCTAAAGCATCTGTAGTCATTTACCTTCGCATTAACTTCAGCAGCCCAGCTGTTTAGAAAAAATAGCGATGGCTCCATATCAGTAGAACCTCTTATTTAGCATTTTCACTACTGCCTGCACTTTTCAGAGACCAACACACAATAGAGTTCGATAACCCAGAAAAAGAATCACAGGCTGTGTATGAATCACCACTGGATCACTGCAGTGATAGGGTCCAGTACTGCAAAGAACATAATTAGCTAAACATTCTCATCAGTTAACAAACAGCCAAAATACCAGTGTAGATCATCAGCTCAATACACATATAAATTGCTGCTTCAGATATCGCAGAGTCAGAGTAAAAACAACGAAGGAATGTTCTGCTGAGCTCACTCATTCATATTGCCCCAGCACAGCAAAGAAAGAAAAAGGAAGAAAAAAATCTGTTTGCAAAGCCTTCAACACACTGCACATAAGCACGTTTATAGTAAGCAATTTTCTGGTAACTGGAACTTAGCACAGAAATTCCAGCTTCTTAGCTGGATTTAGGCAGCAACACAATTTCGGTTCAGGCACAGTGAGTGTATTACACAATAGCACGAAAAAAGTTAAATCTTCCTTTTTTTATTCAGAGAAATGGCCAGGTACTTTTCTGCACTGTTTGAACAAGAGGATACAAAGTGGAGAAAGGTTTGCAACTGGCTTTTCAGCATCACTTGTGTCCAGCTGAGACACAAATAACTTCACTGTATGGTTTCCCTCTCTATGTTAACACATCAAATTCTGTTTGTGCCTAGATGCAAAACCTAAAACCACTGAGGAAGATGCATACCTGTATATTTTTCTCGTCTGTTTCTAAGTTCAGGCTCATCTCAGAATTCTGGGGAGGTAGGATTTGTCTTGTTTAAAACTACCTTAATCTCTGTAACATCTTTGGTTATTTTTGCAGGAAGATGAAAAGATATATTGCTTATTTCCGTTTTTCCTCTCTTATATGAAAACAGGAGATTTCTTAATGAACATAAAAGTGCCCTTCTAGATATAATGTAATAAAGACATTTATCTTTCAGGAAAGGAGACATTTTTCCCTTTTATCTTATCTGAATAGCTTCTCTAACATTTGTCTTTATTGAGTTCTAGCTGCTCATGGCTGACTCTCTTCATTTCTCTCTAAATTCTGGGCCGTGTGCTCTCCAAAGCTTGGTTGCCATTTCAATTGCTGGGCCCAGTGGGCATGTTATGTCAATACAGTGATATTTGCAGTCTGCTCTATGTGAATCTGATTTACTGAACAATTTGATACCAATTGCACAAGTTAGGTTTCTGTGCCTTATGAATGTTTTATTCTCTGTCTCCCACCGAGTGACATAACCTTTGGATTACAGAATGAATACATACAGTGATATTTTTGTTACCCTTTTTACACTTCTTTTCTAGTCGAATAAAGAGCAGGACTGGTGCACTGACTAAAGTAGTAAGAAAAGCGGCAGTAGTAAGTGTCCTTTTGGAGACTGAGGTAAATTCTTGGCTCCACCAAAACCATTCTGTGGCTTTATCTGCCCTGTCCAACAACATGTGACACAGAGGTCTTTGATTTACTGTTCCTTGCTCAAGCTAATCCCTAAAGCAAACCCGCAGGGCTGGTCCAGAACAACAGTGGTGTCCTACTCACAGGCCATTGTTGCTAAATGGTGCTGTGCTGAGCAGCTGAAGGTGCTAGCTGAAGCATCCTGTGTGACCTGTCACTTTCCCTGAGTCAGTCCTAGATTCACACAGGTTCTTATTCACATATAAGGAAACACATTTTTACTGTGAAGGTGACCGAGCACTGTCATAAGTTTCCCAGGGACGTTGTGGAGTGATGGCCTTTGAAAATATTCAAAAGCCATCTGACATGGTCCTGGGCAACTTGCTCTAGGTGGCCCTGCTTGAGCAGGAGGGTTGGACCAGACAGCCTTTAGAGGTCCCTTCAATTTTCTGTGATTCAGTGAGAAGCCACTAGGTATTGATCTTAGGGTGAAGACAACCCCTCTCCAGGCTCTAAAGCTAGATCAGCATCAACTGTAAAAGTAGTTTAGATACCTTGCAGACATGCCAACATCTGATTGTATGTGGTTGGAGCTGAAATTCACTTTGTGTATCCCAGTTCTATGTAAGATGATGACAATACACTGTCACCTTCTGACAGAAGTGTTGTTAGAGAAAAATGTTTAGTGTTGAAAGAGTTGCATAGGTACTGTTGCTAAAGGTGTTAATGACATTTACCTTACAGTGAGTAATAGCTGATAAAGTACCATTATTTTTAACTAATTCTAAAAATTTGGGGAAACAACTTGTCAAATATATATATGCAGAGCCAATGTACATATGTATTCATGTGATGTGGAACATGTTGTTATCCTACCTCCACAGTGTCATTTAGAAAGGATCAATAGAAACTGAATCTTATAGAAAACCAGACAAGTTACACTTGGGCCCTTAGCCAAGAAAGTACAAAATCAATGGGAGGCTTCAAAAGGTAGCTCTTTCTTTCTAGACAAGTTTTTAAGTTAGAATTATAAGATCAGTGTGCAGCCTGGGCAATCCTTGCATCAGCACTGCTATTTACCTTTATTTTTCATATCTGACAAAAAATAAGGCTTCTCCGAAGATTAATATTGCTTTGTAAATTAACTAATATATGAGCAGATGTTGACTGCTTCAGAATTGCTGAATATTTCTTTTGTTATTCACTGCAGAGCCAGATGTTTCTAGATTTTTTTCAGAGCAATGAGCAAGGTTTGAAAGCTGAGGGGCAGAACTGTTACTGGCTTGAACAGCAACTCTGTGGTTAAATCTCCATACCAGCCTCCAAACACTGGCCACAGGACAGGGCTGTATTCTGCCACTTCTGTGCATATGAAGAATGTCAGCATTTACAGAGTGCTGCAAAGCATGGGCCATGGCTAACTAACACTGCCCTATTTATCTCATCTAGCTGAGAAGAGGGACTGGTTACTCTTACATTTACTGGTTGTGACCATTGAATTATAGAATTGTTTAGGTTGGAAAAGACCTTTAAAATCATCAAGTCCGATCATTAACCCAGCACTGCCAAGTCCATCAATAAGCTATGTCCCTAAGTGCCACATCTACAAGTCTTAAATACCTCCAGGGATGGTGACTCAGCCACTTTTCTGGGCAGCCTGTTCCAATGCTTGACAAGCCATGTGGTCAGGAAATTTTCCCTGATATCCAGTCTAAGACTCCCCTAGTGTAACTTGAGGCCATTTCCTCTTGTCCATCACACGTTATTTGGGAGAAGGGACCACCTCCCAGCTCACTACAACCTCCTTTCAGAAAGGTGTAGAGAGTGATAAGGTCCCCTCTCAGCCTCCTTTTCTCCAGGCTGAACAACCCATTCCCTCAGCCATTCCTCATCAGACTTGTTCTACAGACCCTTCACCAGCTCCATTGTCCTTCTCTGGACCCACTCCAGCACCTCAATGTCTTTCTTGTAGTAAGGACCCAGAACTGAGCACAGTATTCAACGTGCAGACTCACCAGTGCTAAGTAGAGGGGGGAAATCACTATCCTAATCCTGCTGGCCATACTATTTTTTGATGCAAGCCAAATCGCTATTGACCTTCACTACAACTCATCCATCTGGAACTAAAGACCATGTTTGGAAGGCTGTGTCTGATGTAAGCTGAAGCCCCAGAATCAAATGCCAGCTACAGAAAAATGAAAATCTAAAGATTACTGAACAGATGAAAGGAAAACACCTTTGCAAGCACCATGCTGACAAGGATGCATTTTGTAAACTGCTGTCAGTACAGCCTGAAAGGATTAGGGCTGAGTCCTCACTTCAAGGGATGACAGTATCAGCTTCATTTTGTTGGATGATTTCTGAAAAAAGTCTTTCCTTCTAATCAAGCACTGCTGTAAACAGCAGTCTCTGACCTACTGCTTCTACAATTTGAATACAAATCCCCACACACAGATCTGAGGTACCATGTGACATTTATCTAATTTCTTGTTCCTTTATAAAATGTCCTGCACAAAAATATGCATAAAAGACCAAGCAGCAAGAACGTAACACAGAATGATCTATTACAACCCTCTCATCCCTTGACTTCTATTTGTGTTTCTGAGAGGATGAATGTTAAATATTAATTTTGATAGGCAACTGCCCAAAGTTTCCTACAAAGTTTTTAACTCTAGTGAGCAGAAGTTTTGGAATCAATGCAAGTCCTGCTACTTTACTCCCACAGGCTGTATTCTTGCTGCATGTGATAAGTAGCACTGAGTGTATTCAGGTTGAGACTTGCAATTAAAACACAGTTTCTTTTAAAAGTACAACAGTTTTAACATTATGAAATGAGCTGTGTCTCTTTTGAAAAAGAAATAACTGAGGTTCTAGCAAAACGCTTCTCTTTCTCAAAGATGCTGTATCACCCTGGTAGTTGCAGGGCCCAGGTTCCAAGAGTGTGAATTCTGCCTTATCAAGTTTTCCCTTTGGAGCTTTGTAAACTGTGCAGTGTGTTCTCCCACAATCCTAGTTCCTAGTTCAAGAAGTGGTTCTGTGTCACTGCTGTCTCCAAAGCTTTGAAAAACACTTGTGCATCTTCTGAAGAAAATACATTAAGTGTTAGAAGCATACATACAACACATGATTCTTGAGTCTGTAACATCAAGGAGTGCATGATCCATACAGCCTCCAATAAATACATACGTGGAATGAGGAATATTCCCAGGCCTAAAACCACACTTGAACACACCTGAATATAAGGTATTCCTGTTTACACAGGCCTTAGATGATCTTCCTTGAAATTTCTTACCAACTGAGCCAACTCTCTCTGATCAAGGAGAGGTAAAAGATTATGAAAAAGAAACCATTTCCCAAACATTTTCAGGACATCACAATCAGCAAGTCTATAATCCCTACAAAAATCAAAACCAAACAAACAATAAAACCCAAAGAAAACCAAAAAACACCAAAACCCACCAGAAACAGACAAACAAAAAAATCTGATCACACTCAACCAGATGTCACTAATTCCAGAGAGATAAAAATCTAAGGCTGCATCTTACAAATCAGCTGCCAAATCAAACCCCAGAGGCTTGTCTTGATGCAGCACAGCAAAGAACAGAAACAAATGGGGGCAAATCAATTCTCAATCAAGATTTTCCCTAATCTGCCATCAATCATGGAATATCATTGTTATTATCTCAATTGCCAATATGCTCTGGAACTCCTAAATCTGTGTCCAGAGAGTTTCAAGCGGTTTTTAACCTGCTACAATATTGAGCTGCTGCAATATATGGAAGATGAATGGCCCTTTTTAGCACTTCCTAATAACGTTTTTCTTCTGACCTATAGCAAGCAAAAGTAAGATCATGCTCAGCATAACTTTATTTTTCCCATTTTATAACTCTGCAGTGGTTTTCAGAAATGTAACCCAGATGTGTGTTTGAAATGCAAGGTACAGCAGTGTTCAGGAAAGCTCAGGGTGACAGTGTTCAAGATCTCAAGATAGTCTTGTAATTTCTTATGAAGCAAACCTCAAATTAATGAAATCTTGAGAGACATCTTAGGTTGCCTAAAACACAGAGCAAACTCCAGTTTGATACCCCACAAACCCCACAAGGAGAAAGGCATTTGGTAATCAATATTTTTTTATAACATCTGGATTAATAGAAGTCAGACTTTAACCTAGATTTCCAGGATTTACATCATGTTATGGTAGAACCAAAATGTATTAGGTACCAATGAAACCCATAAGACAAATCAGTTCGTGTCCTTAAGGCATTAGAAAAGTTTCAGTTTTAAAGAAACTTTGGAATTATTACCATAGAACAACTTGCTGCATGTGAAGCTACTGGGAATCTGATGCCTGAGGCAGAGATCACTGCCAGGAGCATGAGGCATTGAGTTATGCTGGCTGCTTACTTATTTCCCCTTAGAATTAAATCTTTACAGCTCTCTTTTGCTAAACACCTGCACATCCAAATAACCACTTCCATAATATCTTCCCCCATTCCCTCAACAGCCAGAGCTCCCTCAGCCTTGTCCTCCTAAATCTGAATGGAGCTGGAAATATTCCCCGAGTGGGGCACAAAATCTCAGATAAAATATATGAGAGAATAACAACAACAACAGAAACTCCTGATGGATGCCTGAAGTAAACTGAAACAGCATCTTTCCTGACCTTTAATTTTTCATATATGTCATGTTATTCCTGAACTTTCAATTGTAGAGTTAAATCCAGTCCTGACGAAACACCTAGGTATTAGATTAACTGATTTAAGCTCTCAGAAGTAGTAGTAACCACATGTTATAGAGATACAGTCTGGTTCTACCTTTTCAGGAGTAGCTTCTCCAGGTCATCTGGACCTTTCTTTGCAGAGCCAGCTGGCTCCTTCTTGCTTCATGGACTCCCAAGCCCTTCTGAAATAGCCATTGCCCATGGTGCTCCAACATTCCTCACCAGACCCCATGCAGTGTGGTTGAGTGACCAGGGGGGTATCAGACATACAGAATCCTGAAATAATCTTCCCTTACCTCTTCTGTGATCACCCAGAGCAAATGCTTAAGAACCACTGTTCTTGCTCTGGGGAAATATACCGCTCTTAGGCAAAGCCGTCCAAATCACTAATTGGAAATACCAGCATTTTCAGTAAAATCTTACCAAGAACTCAAAATCGTTAGTTAGGTCTTCTGCAAACCTTAACCTAATAATTGGCAATCAGTCATCCTTATTACATTTCTATTAGTGATTAAGCAGTCCCAAGAAATGTTCCTGATCACTGTAATTAAATCACTTGGACTGCTAATTGTTACCATGCTTTCTGCCACAGTTTTGCTCCAGGTCATCTAGGACATCCCCCACAAAATATTCCCCATCAAGATACAAGAAACAGCAAGGCTAAGAACTGCAGTCATCAACTGGCCACTATGTGCCGGAGGGTTGAGAGCTTAATGCCATGGAAATGGACCACCTTCTGCTTGGAACAGTCCCAGACATGTTTCATTTCCTAGCACAGGTGTAACCTCACGGTTTCCTGTCCTGGTTCAGCCATAGCAGTCATTTTTCTCCTTCGTAGTAGCTGGTGCAGTTCTGTGGTTTTGACTTGCAGCCTGGGAACAACGCTGGTAACACCGATGTTTTTAGTTGCTGCTAAGTCGTGTTTACTCTGACCAAGGACTTTCTGAGTCTCCTGCTCTGCCAGGAAGGAGGGGAAGCTGGGAGGAAGCAGAGACAGAACACCTGATCCAAACTAGCCAAAGGGGTATTCCATACCACAGCATGTCATGCCCAATATATAAACTGGGGGCAGTTACCCAGAAGGGCTAGATCACTGCTCCGGTTGGGCTGTGTATCTGTTGGCGGGTGGTGAGCGGTTGTATTCTCTTCCCTTGTTATTTCCCTTATCATTATTATTATTGGTGGTAGCAGTAGTGATTTGTGTTATACCTTAGTTACTGGACTGTTCTTATCTCAGCCCATGGGAGTTACATTCTTTTGATTCTCCTTCCCATCTCTTCAGGAGAGGGGGAGGAAGAAGGCAGGAAGGAGAGAGCAAGTGGCTGCATGGTTCTGAGTTACTGATTGGGCTTAAATCACATTTCCTAAAAAAGCCAAAGAAAAATAGATGAGATTCAAAAGTAAACATAATAGAAGCCATTCAGGGTAAGACAAAAAAGAGTGAAAAGCTTGGTTAGGAGGTCCTAACCAGAAAAAAACAGCCCTTTTCATTCTGTTCCTAAGGGTAGTTACTATAGCTCTCACAAGTATCAGACAGTGAGAAGCAATTTCATCACCAGCATGCAGATGCAAAGTATTTTACATTTTAAATCAACACTTTGAATTGCATCCAGAACCAAACTGAAAACCAGGAAGACTCAATAGCACAAATGTTACCAAGTTCCCTGAGGACTGGTATTGAGGACTGATGTTAACTAGGTATGCAACTGCATCCTTCCACAGGCAGAGCACATTGCAGAGGTTGACTCTCATAGGAAACAGCCTTGATCACTGCAGCAATGATTGCATCTAAAAAAAGGTCACAATTTTCTAGCTAAGGACAGGTAGAAAAATGGATGATGCCTTTTCTACATCTAGAAGTAGCCAAAGACACATCTTGCTTTCCATCTAGTGAATTTGGCTTCAAAAGAGAAGCCAACTCTCAGTTTCTCCCTCACTTACATAATTTCATTTCTAATTTTATCTACAAACCATTTTAATTCCAGGCTGGCTATTAGCCTGATCAGTCTTTGATTCACTCTGCTGACTCTTAGCCCTCTACAAGTGCAGTTCGCTCAACAACCTACTCTGTTGATTTGCTTGTGATTTCCCAAGAGACAGTTCAGGCTCCAGCATTTGACAGGGTCCTTCTGCACCCAGTTTACCACAAAATAGGAACAGAGGGAAGTGGGCACTATGGCTGCCAAAGAGCATACAGGTCCCACACTTTTGTTAAAGGACACCATTCATATGGTTGACTGTGAAAGGAGCAAAATTTGAGAAATTAAGAACTATGCACTGTCACAGAAGTAAGCTTGATACAGAACCAATGTCCACTGAAAAATTAGAGATTACCTGTCTAATTATAAAACACCATAATTTATCTTGGCTATAATATAATTATTATTATTATGTAATTACAATTGCAGCAGGGTACGTAACACAAAAAAAAAAAAAGCCTGAACGAAGGGATCAGGAATATTGCAGCTACAATGCTGAATTATCATTTTAATGGAATAGGCCCAGTTACTATGTGTTAATACCTCAGGCCCTGGGTGGTTTTTTTGCTAGAATTTTATGCATTTAACTTCCTGTGATGCACAAACTACTTCACTGACTTCTTACTAACAAAGCACACCAAATTCATTTTAGTAAGCATACTAAAAGAGGAAAGACCATGTCTACATTTAGCTTGGATAATCAGCTGCCTTCACTTAATCTCCTACTCCAGACCATTTTCTAGTGCCCTTTTAACCCAAAAGGCATAGCACAAAATATTAGCCAGAATAAAATACACTACTGAGAAAAATACTTTCTAGTTAACTAAGCTTGCTTAACCTGCCTGAGAACTGTGAGAGGCACCTAGATCCAGTACCCATTGCAGTCAATTTACAACCTTTCATTGACTTCAGTCAGGCCTCAGGCATAAGATAATGTTCTTGTCTTACTCAAAAAATATGGATCCGCTGGGGTGGAGAAGTGCTATAAAAAGAGCCTTGAAAAGAAAACTGAAAGACAATTGTTCAGGGATGTAAGAGTGTTGAGTTTTGGAGTGTTTTCTGTTACATATAAATATCTTCTCAAGTGCATTTATCAGAATAAAAAAGGCAAAATATCTGAAGTTTTTTGGCACCTTCAGTTCCAAGCAGCTCACAAACAAACACAAAAAAGAAAAGAAAATAAACAACATGAACACTCTTCATTGTTCCTGTATTAGCTTGAAAGGAACAGGAAGTTTCTTTCCACCCATGGTACCATCAGCATAAATAAGGTACCACAGTTAAAACACTGAATATGCCTTGCCAGCTGTCGTGGTTTAAAACCCAAGCCACACAGCTTGTTCAATCACTCCCCCCCCTTTCTCCCCCAACTCCCAGAGAGTTAGGGAGGAGAATCCAAAGAACGTAGCTCCCACGGGTTGAGATAAGGACAGTTTAATAACTAAGGCATAACACAAATAACTACCGCTACCACCAATAGTAATAATAATGATAAAGGAAATAACAAGTGAAGAGAATACAACACCTCACCAGCCACCGACCCATAAATCACCCCACCCTGCCCAACCAAGCACCGACCAATACCTCTTCCAACCCCCTCAAAGCCCTAGCCCTTCCGGGTAACTCCTGGTTATATCCTGGGCATGATGTGCTGTGGTATGGAATACCTCTTTGGCTAGCCTGGGTCAGGTGTCCTGTCTCTCCTTCCTCCCGGCCTCCCCTCTTCCCTGGCAAAGCATGAGGCTCAGAAAGTCCTTGGACAAACCAAACATTTGAGCAGTAACTAAAAACATACTTGCTATCAGCACCGTTCCCAGCCCAAAAGTCAAAACACAGCACTGCACCAGCTACCAAGAAGGATCAAAAATGACTGCTACTGCTCAACCCAGGACACCAGCTTAATAACCAGAGCAGGAATTCTGAAAGCAGTCCCAGAAAGAAGCTAAGTGTGGCAGACAGACCTCCTTTGTAGCTTGAGAAAATAAGAAATAATAGGAAATAAAATTATTTTAGAGGTGGTAAGAACAGGAAAGGTCACCTTCATCAGAGCTGACCGTGATCTACAAGTCCAGCCAAATTTACCCTGTGGAGAATCCTTGAGGTATGAGTGACAATCAAATTCTTTAAAAAAAATCAACAAGGTATGAAGGAAAACTCAATTTAGGTAACAGCTACTGGATCCCTAATCAAAGGGAATCAGGGACAGCCAGAGGGTAATAGCAATCCTCTAAAAGGCAAGAGATAAGGAACATCTGCTAGCAGTGACCTGCATGAAAAAAGACCTGTCTGTGAATGGACATCAAATATTAATATTCCCATATCTAAGCTCCTCTAGGCAAAGGAAGAAACAAAGAGAAAACCTTGAATAAACAAGACTTTTGCAGCAGATCTCTATTCTGTAAAATTTAAAGCCATATTTCACATTATGACATGATTCACACGATGCTGCTTCACTATTGCACTTCCCAAGAGGATCCACAACACATAGCCTTGGAGACTATCCTGTCCCTGTGCACAACAGGCTGTTTGAATGCACTTATTTTCCATTGGTTGCTTAATAATTTGTCTTTGCTTCCCTGTGTAATTCTAATTTTGACAGCAATATATGTACACATTACAGTTAAGTGATCAGTTCAGCAGAGACCTCAGTGAGCCACTGAATATGGTTACAAAGAGGTTAATGGACACCTTGCCACTTTGCTAACATTCTCTGTGTATTCATGTTTTCTTTACAGTGCCTATCTTTCTTTGGAGAGGAAAATAACTGGCACTTAAAAGCAATTTTAAAAAATGGGTGTACAAAAGGAACACACTTTCTGGTGACAGAGGTCTGCCACTGGCACCACACTGTATAAAGGCATTTTGTAGCTGCACCAAGCTCCATTTTGGAAGCAATCACTGTATCTTTGTTTGAAAGCTCTTCCAGGATTTCGGTACTTTAATGATGGAGAGACACCTTTCCATTTCTAGCCTGATTTTGCTCCTGGCCCATTTATATACCTTCAGTTCTTGTAACATTTTTGCTATTTTCGGAACATCCTCATTCTTCCCACTGCATTTCCACAGACAGCAACTGTATCCCTTCCAGCCTTCATTTAGCTAAGCTAAACAAGAAAAGCTCCTTTAGCCTTTTTTGATATCACATGCTCTTTCTTCTCTTGTTACCCATAGTAATCCTTCTGCAGACTTTTTCATGTGATCCCAGCCAGTCAGAGCAAGCCCTTGCAACAAGTCCTACTGTCTCTCCACTGGTAATATGGGGATATTCTCTTTTACATACTTTCATTGCTGCTAGCACCACCCTTGGATCAGACAACACACCAAAGACTTTCCTCTGGAAAAGAAGCACAGTCATCAGCTCACAGAACAACTGGCTCAGGTGGTTCCACCTTCCTGCAGTGCTGCCTGTTGAAAGGACACAGAGCAAATCCTCTCCTGTAGGACTAATTGCTACATATTTAGCCCTTCTCCTTTGAAATGGGAAATTCTGATTTAAAGCACTCTATTCTCAATCTCCTATACCAGGTCTGCAGTATTCCAACATTGCTCAAAAACAAAAGCATAAGAGGGGTAGTTAAGTTTCACTGTTGAGCCACTTGATACGGTGATCAAGCACCTGGATGGATCCAAGAGAAGAGACAGATACCCTTCCACACCTGCAGCATGGATGTGGGGCCAGATTGACTTGTAGTCTTGTTAAGGAATCTGCAGGTATTCAGCATCCTTTTGGGTAGTTTACAGAAACTGCAAATAATTTCAGTGTGATTGCTGCTGCACGTGACAGAATTAAATACTATTTTCCTTTTTAAATCAGATCTCTCGGTCACAGAGCCCAGGCAAGGGTGAGGAACCATGGTTTGAATACCCCCCATTTAAAGATCATCCATCTGCATTCATTCTGCGTTTCCCTTATCATCAGAAGACAGAGGGTATTTTGCACATGAAAGTGATTCCATGCAAAGTTTTGCACTCTGAAAAGTTCTAGTAAATCAAATCCAACTTTAATTCTTCTACTTATATTGATTTATAATCATAATAATTTTGAGCAAAGATAATTGTCTGATTTGGTTTCCCATCCATTTGTTTGTCCATTGTTTTCTCATCCAAGCACAAGTCTTGGGCAATGTCTACCTTATCAGAAGAGAGACAGAGCAAACTGTGAGCACACTTGTATTGCACTGGGAAGGACAGGGACTCCCAAATCACATCAGGGAACAAAAAACAGCTATGAGAGCCACAGGCTGTGTTTCAGTCTGTTAATTATGAGATGTTTGGGGAACAGACCCTCAGCATTCATCACTAAAGGGTTCAGGGCCAAGGTGGAGCCAGCAAGTGCATTATTTAGGAGGAAGACAGTGATGAGAAGCAGCTTGGCTGCAGGGAGTGCAGGCTGGGGCAGTGAGACAGGGAGCTGTGCAGGCAGGAGGGGAGCGGGAAGGAGCACTGTCAGCCTGTGCCTCACGCGGGGATGATGGGGAGGTTGTTGCATTTCAATGAGGACACAAACTGGTGAGTGCTAGGGAGGCCACCACAGCTTTACTGGAATGTTTTGAGCTAACAGAAGCTCAGATCCTTTCCCCAGTCATCTTATCTCTTGGGAAAGCATTTCATCAACCTGAATGTCCAAACAGATGGTTCAGATAGGTCGTTAGATAAAATTAATGGCAAATGTGTTCAGCTGCTGGATATCAGGCCTGTGTTATCTGCCTGCAGCAAAATCTGCATTGCCATTTTTTTTGTCACTGTTTATTTATCCCAAGGTTCTATTCACAGTCAGACCTACTGATGTTTCTTGCATCATCTCCCAGCATGTGCTACTGAGCAAATTCAGAGATACTGACTACATGTGCAGCCACACAGGTGAAGATTTACAGTCACGCATGCTAGGAAAGCTGGAAGATTTGCAGTGCAATGCTTCTGACACTAGAGTACAAAACTGTGATAAAGCACTGATGTCTGGACAGTATGCAGAGCTGGAAATATAACTAGGAGACATCAGCTTCACGGCTGATGTGAGCCACTGCGCATCCACAGCTACTCCTCAGTACTTCATTACAAGATGGCAAAGCTTTTTAACACTGTGCACATGTGCCTCCTTTATGCAGTATGATGGAATGCCTAGTGCAACTTGGTGGCCTAAGTTTCAGCCACCATGGGGAAGACTGAAACTTGGCTGCAGCAGGAATCAACCCTTACTTGGGCAGGAGCACCACCACACCCTGGTAGGTCCAACAGAACAAATGAACTGGAAGGGAGTTGGGCGTCTATGTCAGACATCCCACCAAACTGACTGCTGTCTGCAAACAGCCTTTGCATGTGTGCTGCAGAAAACAGCTGGAGATATTGCGGATGTGTAAGGCCGTTCCCAGACTATTTGAGAGGAGACAAAAGCCACTGTTGCTATTCCTGGTTTTGGCTAATGGCTCTGAATGCATCAAAAGGGCAGGAAGAAAGGCCTGGAGTAGCTTAAGCATACCCAGCTGAGAGACCTGGTATCAACAGCCAGGCTGGAAAATGCCTGGGATCGAGCTCTGCTTGTGTGCAGATGAGTGAGGAAAGGAGAAGTGAGCTCATCTCCACAGTCCTCTGGCAGCTCTTCTTCCCTGGAGCTGCAGCAATGCCAAGCTGCTCTCTGGTAACAGTAGGTATTTCATCAGCAGTTACCCAAGAGATTGTACAGTGCACAAGCACTGACATGTTAAGACATTTTCTTGACAAAAAGAAAAGTGCATGGGCCACAATACAAAAGCCAAAACCACAAGGTCAAATCAGCAAGAGCAATTGTACTCATTAAACTTGTCTCTGAGAACTGTGCAGCAAGGGCTGTAATCAACACATCCACTACCCAAAAACCATGAAGGAGCAGACCGCAGTGTTGCAGGCTCCCTGTGCATTGTTCAGTACTCAAGGGCTCAAGTTATTTATCTACAAAATTGCTCTATCCTGCTTCACTTTGCCTTCTATTTTCCCACAGGTGTTTCAATACAAAATACAGTAATTATTTATTGTGAAGAAATTAACTGGCATTAACAATTGTGTGAAATGTAATTGTTACCATTTCCGTGGTATTTCTGTCCTGTTCAATTGCCTATATAGCTTGACCCTTCTGCACATTGTGGAAGGGCAAATGTATAGGCTATCATCAAATGATAAGTTATTGTCATTGTTTCAACTCAGTCAGCCACGCAGTCTCGTTAGCTCACTTCACAGAATCACAGAATCCTAAGGGTTGGAAGGGACCTCAAAAGATCATCTAGTCCAACCCCCCTGCAAGAGCAGGGTAACCTAGAGTACATCACACAGGAACTTGTCCAGGCGGGCCTTGAATAACTTCCCCGCTCTTACTCCCCCCACCCCCGCTCCTGAAGGGATGCAAAGGAGAATCAAAAGAATGTAACTCCCATGGGCTGAGATAAGAACAGTCCAGTAACTAAGGTATAACACAAAACACTGCTGCTACCACCGGTAGTAATAATGATAAGGGAAATAACAAGGGAAGAGAATACAACCGCTCACCACCCGCCAACAGATACACAGCCCAACCGGAGCAGTGATCTAGCCCTTCTGGGTAACTGCCCCCAGTTTATATATTGGGCATGACATGCTGTGGTATGGAATACCCCTTTGGCTAATTTGGATCAGGTGTTCTGTCTCTGCTTCCTCCCAGCTTCCCCTCCTTCCTGGCAGAGCAGGAGACTCAGAAAGTCCTTGGTCAGAGTAAACACGACTTAGCAGCAACTAAAAATATCGGTGTTACCAGCGCTGTTCCCAGGCTGCAAGTCAAAACCACAGAACTGCACCAGCTACTAAGGAGAAAAATAACTGCTACTGCTGAACCCAGGAGAGTTATCCAGATGCATTTTAGTCCATTTGACTTGGGGCTTTGGGATAGAAGTGAGTTTTCTGGAGGAATCTGAAAGAAGTGGTGCTACAAAATCCTTTCTAGAGCCAGGCAACAGTACAGAGGAACAAAAACTGTAGCTTATCCACATAATATCTTTCTCACATGGTAGATATACAGCAGAACCCAAAAATGACATAGCCAATTCCATAACAAAAGTGACTGGACGAGAAGCGTATTAGCTGGAATTTTCATCTTAAGGAGTGAAAAAGCACTTTCCAACACACCTTTCTGGAGCTGTATTAGACACCTTTAGCAAGGCATTTGAAGAAAGAACTTAAACCATTAATCTCCTTGTCTGATGTGTTAAATGGGACTTGAAAGGTAAGAAAGGTTAAGTTTGAAGTAAAATTAATTAGGTTGTTTGGTATTTTCAAAGTAATGTCTCCAGGCCTCTTACCCCATTGAGTCCCATCTTGACAGCAATGTTACTATTTCCATGACTAATTTTGCCTAAATCTCTATCATGGCTCTAAATTACAGCCAGTTTAACTACAGATGTTGTTCTTATACATTCAGATTCCTCACTCTAAGTCCTGACAATCCTTTTTTAGGAATATCTTACAAATGTGAGTTCCAGAGATCAACCACTTCTTAACATTCACTTGTTCCTTGATGAGACAAAAACTGGAGTAACTCAAATGGGACCTATAAAACTGAGTACTCCAGACTGAAGGAACCCCACTTCATGAAGACATTGTGTCATAGCATTTCTTTTCTAACGATTTCCAGCAGCTGTCTAAAAGAAGTTATATTTTGCTACCTTTTATTTTTATTTTTTTTTTTCATTCCCTGCTGTCTGGAAGGTTGTTAGCAAATGCAGTTACTCTGATGGCTAAATAGCCCCTTTCCCCTTTGACTTCAACTTCCCAGTTATTTATGGCAAACATAAACTCAGCTGTTATTGTGCTACCATGGCCTTTTGCAATAAATAGTTCCCCTCTGTGCTGCTTACATCTCACCTCTCTACACTGAACATGTTTTTTTAGATAGAAGTTTCAGCCCTCTAAGCAGGACTGGCACTCTAGGTCCCTTCTCATCCCAGTGACATCTCTCTGCACTCTTTACAGCCTCAATGTAACTCATATGAATCACACAAGCACAGGCCAGCTGAGGTGGGAAAGCCTTTCTGGAGATAATCTAGTCCAACCCCCTGCTCAAAGCAGGGTCACCTAGAGTTGGTTCTTCAGATCTGTGACTGGGTGAGTTTTGAATCTCCAGGGACTGAGACTCCAGAACCTGCCTAGGCAACCGCTGGTGCTCACTCACCATCACAGTAAGAATATTTTTCCTCACATTTAAATGGAATTTCTTGTGTTTCAGTTTGTACCCATTGCCTCTTGTCCTATCACTAGACTCCACTGAGAAAAGCTTGAGTTAATCTATCTTCATTACTCCCCCCATCAGGTATTATATACACTAGTGAGATCCCCCTGAGCCGTTTCACCTTCAGGCTGAACAGTCCCAGCTTTCAGCCTCTCCTCATATGTCAACAACTCCAAGCCCTTCATTATCTTTGTGGCTCAGTATTTTGATGTTTGTCTTGTCCTTGGGAGCCCAGAACTGGACAAAGCTCTCCAGTGGTGTTCCACCAAGGCTGAGCAAGGGTAAAGGATCACCTTCCTCTGCCTGCTGGCACCACTTTGCCTAACACAGCCTGGGATGCTAGTGCTGGGATCAGTTATTTCTACAATTCTTCAAATAACGGCATTGATCTCCTATCCCCACTGCAGACAGCTAACCTAGTTGAACAGTCTTTTCACAGATACATCATTTTGGATACTTACAGCCACTCTCTGATCTACCAGTGCCTCAAGAAGTTTTTCCTCCTCTCATTTACAGCTGATAAGCTCCCAGTTTGTAATAAAGGTTTTGTTATCAGCCAGTGAGAACTTGACCTTTCATTTTGTACTGTTAAATTTCAGTCCCTTTTGATTACTGCGGTCCTCAAGGTCACCCAGTTCCTTCTGAAGATCGTATGAATATTTTACATTTGTCCAATACATAACCTTTCTCTTTGGAAGTTCTCATTATCTTTTAAAAGTCTCTCTAGTTGGAAAGCCTCTGAAATATTACATTCCTTATTCATTTTGCTGCCCTTTTCTCAACTTTTATTATTTCTGCTTTGTCCTTCATCATATCTGTAGTCATGCACCATGGCAAAGCTCTCCATCTTCCTTTGATATAAAGAGGAATGCTTGACACCACCCATTAATTTTCTATTAGCTAAGCACAACCCATATGTACCTTGCAGCAAGAATAACCTATAGAGGTAGCACAGGTACTTCCAAACTACTAACCTAGATCAAACCAAACTCCTTTGATTCTGGGCTGCTAAACCCACTTAAGAATCAGTCCTCTGCTTGTGGTGTAATTAGAGTTCAAAAATAGGGCAGGTAGCTGCTCCTTATATCTGAAATGCTAGCCTGGTTATGTCAACGTAAGATGTAGTATTTAAGCCACATGCTGTATTAGCTGGAGATCTTCACTGATCTTCAGTGATGACTGAGTTTCTTGCTAAGGTCTTACAAATAAATTAGAGCCTAAAAACAGTATACACGGACCTGAAAACATTGTCTGTAATGGATCTATCCTTGCTCATAGAATTGTAGCTGCTATTCTTTCACTTCCATTGGGAACTGTTTTGATTGATTTAAACATCAGTATGTAGGACATGTACAGGCCAGCAACAAACAAAAACACAAAACAAAACAAAAAACCCCAAACCAAGCGCATTCTTAACAAAGCCATGCAGTTAGATTATTTACCAAATTTCAACTCAAAATTCAAAACCTTTAAAACCTTCATTATTTATAGTTAAGATACTAGCCTTGGGCAGTAACATGACTAGACTTCAGATAATACAATAAGTATTATATATGCTGTTTGGGAGTGGAGCAGAATGCAGTCTCAGTTGTTAACAGCTACACATTTTTTGAAATTGAGATGGATATGTCATAGCTTTGCTCTACATTGTTTGCATGTGAGGCTTAAGGGATTGCAGTACAATTTTCTCTGCTTTAAATTATTTGTAGCTCCATGGTCAATACCTGGGAAGTGGTCTTTCATAAAGAAGTTGACAGATGCATTTTTTTTCTCCAATTTTCCTTTGGCATCTTTAGGTTCTGTTTGAAAAATTGAAAAGCTTGAACTCAAAAACATCCAAGTATCAATGACTGAAAACATGTTTGGATTCTAAAAGGTTATCAAGAACTGAGAAGCAAATCAAAGCTTCTAAATTAAAACATAAAAGCATTTGTCTTGACAGGGCTTTTTGGGGGGTGGGAAACTGTGAAGGGAAACTTTTGCTTAGTTGTATGAAATCTGAAGACAAGACATACTGTCAAAGCACCTGGGATCCTCAGAGGCTGTCTACGACAAAACCAATAGTATTGTTCCTCTTGCATGAAAACAGTTCATACTTCTCCCTTTAGTTTATTTTTTTGAGTACTTCAAGAATAAAAGCATTAAAAAACGTGGCGCTGTCAATTATTGAAGAGGACCCACACACAGATGTTTGCCAGTCAAGCAGCCTGTGAGCATTAAATACTATAAGCAACCATGAGGTCATGGAGGCTATGGGCTGGGTGACAGTTGTCTGCTCATGGAGTATACAGGGACCAGCCACCAGAGACACTCCATTAGCTTCTCCACTGGCAAAAGAGATTAAATATGTGGTGAAACAAGGAGCAGTTGAAGTTGCTTTTGTGATGGTATGCTCAGCACAGTCAGGGAGCCTTATGCAGCTTTTCTGGCTGGGGAGAGTGAAGAAGATGCCCTGTTCTGACAGCACAGCCCAGGGTGATGGAAGGAAGGTGCCATGGGAGATTAAACTAGAGGTGAAGAGACTGGAGCAAGAAAGTGAAGGAAAGGAGAAAGAGATCTTGAACTGAGAGAAGACCTCTTTGGAAAGGCCACTTTGCCAGGGGGAAGGAAAAACTTGCAATTTTCCAGTTACCTCTGCCAATACTCACACTGCCCCAGCACCAGAAGTGTTGCAGATAGTCCCATCCTTACCACTGATAGCTTATGTTGTGTTTATTTGTTGGGAGGAGAAGGGAGTAGAAGCTCAGGCGCTTTATAAGGAGCTGGCTGGCAGCTATCTGCTGTTGGGAGGTTAAAGTGGGAGTGCTAGCACAAGGTCACTTCAAGTTGAGCTGTGAACAGACATAATGTACCAGACACCTCTCAGACTTTGCCCACATGATGCATAGAAAAGTATACCTAAAAAAATGAAGCTACCACAGACCATCTGATCTGACAAAGTGTCTGTGTCCAGTCTCACTCTCCAGCAAATGGGAAGTATCAGAGGTTGGTTGTGCTACTGAAGGGGGAAAAAGGGGTCTGACATTTACTTTTGGTGTGGCATGAGATTAGAATGTGGTTATGGGCTGCTACCATCCAGCAGCTGACACACAAAGGCAAGATCACAAATAATTTGTGGTGATCTTGGTTTTCATGTTTTTATTAATGGTGCAGATGTTACTGCCTAAATGATTGACTTGTAAAGATGTTTTTCCTGCCATACAGCTTCCCTACAGCAGTGAAACCAACTGCTTACAGGGAGAGGCAACAGAAGGAATAAAATTTCAGATGTCCTCTTTAAATTACAGCTGCTTGCCTGAGCCAAAGAGGAGGCAGCTGCTATCAAATGAGCTGTCTGCTGTCAGCAGAACAGCATCAAGGATTTTACAAAACAGTTTGAGAACCTTTGAATTAGTGTCTTAGCCAGTGGGTCATTGATGTGAAGAGCAGCAAAAAGAACAAAAGAACCCTCAGCATTCTTTTCAAATCACAGGTTTTCATATAGGTAAACTAATACTTTAATGAGTACATTAATTCTTTCCTCTAGCAAGAAATGCTTTTATGGTGAACATGAATTTTCTGCTCTAGAGAAAAACATAACTTTTCTGAAGACCAAAATTCCTAGAAATGTTTCTTATATGGTAATACTTAACTCTTCTGCACAGCTACAAATAGCAACAGACATAAAGGACCAGTGATACCTACCTAAGATGCAGCACAGGCAGGTGTCTTCCTTATACAGCTGATTACTACCACTTAATATTCATAGCTGGGCCTTGAAATTTCCCAGCACATACACTAGTACACATCTTCCTTATACTGATATTGAAGAAAGACATCCTGCAGGAGCTCTTCTCATGTGGTTAGCCTACTAGTCTGACCATCAGGGCTAGCAAAGTCCTGAAGGTGGCCCAGGTTTCATGTCTCTCACTGATAACAGTAATTTAGTTGTTGCTGTTTTGTTTGTTGCTGGCCTGTACATGTCCTACATACTGATGTTTAAATCAATCAAAACAGGCTTAGAGCAATAATTACAAATCATGTGCCTTAAAAGAGAATTGATGGTCTAAAGTTAATTTACCTCAAATGAATGCACCTGTTACATTAATTATGCCTCATTGTGAGATTTATATATATGTATATATATATAAGTCCAGCTACATATGCAGAGTATCACTTCAGATTATTAGAGTTAACACACATACCTTTGACTGTCCAGAAGCCAGGAAACTGCAGCCTGAATTTTTTGCATTGGAAACCCCTCCTGGAGAGGTTTTCCTCCGTGGCAGAAGCTTGCCTGCAGCACCCTGACATCTCTGCTAGACTTCTATATAGCTATTTCCACCTCTGGGATTCAGGAGGCTACTGGGAGATCTGAGTGAGGTACACAAAATGAGCATCAGCTCTTGCACTAGCTACAGGAATGGCGTGCCCTGCCAGCTGCCCTCCCCTTGCCTTGGTTCACTGAGGCTGCTAAACCAATGCAGCACCAGCTGCCTGCAGGGATCAGAGTGAGCGGTGTACCCACAATATACTTGAGAATCTACAGGAGTTAGGGAAAACACAGGGGTAAGGGAGATGCAGTAGATCTGTATAACACTGTATCCTTTATGTTTTGATTGGCAGCTTCTCAGTGGCTGGCAATGCAGTATGCTTATGGGTAAGGTAAAAGCTAACAATTTATGGTACATTATGTTAAGGAAAGTTGAATGCAGCCAATAAATCCTAAGTGTTCTACTGTCACTTTTCTCGCTCTTTTAAAGCCTGAACACAATATAAAAATCAGCTGGATTCTACAAATCCACAAAAAAAAAAAAAAAAAAAAAAAAAACCCCAACAAGATAAGTTACAATTGGGTTAAAATTAAGAAATCTAATAGAATAACAGAGTGGCTGAGCTCTGGAGACCACCTAGTCCAACCCTCCTGCGATATACTTCACCATGAAAACAGCACTTCAGTGACCTGCTTTGCAAGGAGAGGCTGAAGAAGAATTGCTGCAGGAAAGTGCTCCAGCAGAGAACAGATCCAAACAAAACAGAGCGTATCATACTAGACCAAAGAGGAATTATTTTTCTTTGACCCTGGAAGCCAGAGGTTTGATTAACACAGTAATAATAATTGCAACAGGTATCAAGTCTCTTGGGAATATCCTTTGGAGAAGTCTGGCTCCTCTACCAACAAAGCTTCAGTACATTATATTATAGTTCCAAAGCACCAGTAAAAAGGCAAAAGAAGTGTTTTGTAACAGGTTCTTTCTCATGCAGTGCTAAAAAGAGGGGAGACTTTAAAACATGGACATGTGATATTCTAACAGTTGTTAGTGTCTGCAAAAAAGAAAGCCAGCAAACATCATGAGAGAAAGTGAAAATTACAAGACAAGTGAAACTTCTAAGAAAATGTGTCATCAGGCCAGCCTGCACAAGGACAAGATCCCAGCAATGCTTTTGAATTTTGGGATGGAAAAACAGTTCCATGTGGATAATTAGCACTGCTAAAATTGATTAATGGGCTGCAGTGGAGAAACTTTTAGTTCTGAAGAAAGCAATAGCTGGAAAAGATTCATAAGGGGATTTCAATGCATGTACCTTTCCCCCAAAACAAAACCAAACAGCAAAAAATAAACAAAACCAAACAAAACAAGCAAACAGACAAACACCACCAGACAAGAAGACAGGTACTTGTCTGGCCCTCCGTGAACTCAGAAAACAGACCATGTGTTCAGGAATTTCTGCATTTGTTGAAGATGCTGGAGACAGACCTGCAAGGAGCTGCTGATAATTGGTGACACTCCTTGAGGAGTCTGGCAGAAACTGGCAACTGATTTGTTTGAACACAGGAAAGCTCTGTGTGATGATTGTTTGTTACTACTGTCAGTTTTCCAGAGTAATTCAGCTAAACTTCACATTATCCAGCACAGAAATGAATGACATAATACAATATTTGCCAACCCTTTGACCATCTTGTCCTGAACATGGCATAATACCCAGGACACTTGCAAGACTGCAGAGGACTATGCTTCATACAAAAGTCACAACCTGTATCAAATGTATATATGACTAACCAAAACCAGGTTGAAAAAGCCATGAATGGGCTCCAAAAGTGCCCTGTGGTCATCTTCTGTGGAGCCACCTGAGCTTGAGACCATAGTGGCTACAGCCCCTTTCAGTTGCCCAAGGACCAGGGCTGTCCATTCAGAAACACTTCATTATTAACTACAGCCCCAAATTCCACTTCTGCAGGCCTGCTGGCCAGTCTGAGCTTGAACATTCCCCAGTCACACTCGTGCCAAAAATGCCATGCACCCTCACCTCCCTGCGGTGACTGATTAAACCTCTCAAAGTATCCCAAAGGGTACACTTACCCCTATGTATGTTTGACTACAAACCCCAGTTCATTTGCAGCAAGTCTGTACATCATGGACATATCATATAATCGTAGAATCACAGAATGGTTTCTGATGGGAGTGTTATCTACCTCACGAAATGGGCAGGGAGATCTTCAACTAGATCAGGTTTCTGGAAGCCCCATCCAGCCTGACCTTGAATGTTTCCAGGGAGAGAGCACCTACAGTCTCTGGGCAACCTGTGAAAGTGTCTCACCACCCTCATGGTAAGAATTCCTTTTATCTAGTCTGAATCTATCCTCCTTTAGTTTAAAAGCATTACCCCTTTTCCTATCACAACAGTCCCTGCTTTTTCAGCAGTCTTTCCCCATCATTCTTGTAAGCCTCCATTAAGTATAGAAAGTCTGCTCTAAGGTTAGGGTTAGGGTTAGCCTCTTCTCCAGGCTGAACAACTCCAGCTCTCCCAGCCTGTCCTTATAGGAGAGGTACTCCAGCACTCACAATTTTTGTGTTCCTCCTCTGGACCCTCTCCAATAGGTCTATGTCTTTCCTGTGCTGACTCCAGAGCGAGACACTGTACTGCAGATATGGTCTCACTAGAGCATAGTTGAGGGACAGAACCAGCTCCTTCTATGTGTTGGTCATGCTCCTTTTGATGTAGCCCAGGACACGGTTGACATTCTGGGCTGTGAGCACACACTGCCAGGTCATAGGTAGTTTTATCTTGTCCTTACTGAAGTACAGACTATAGTAGCCAAAACAGCTGTTACAAGGGTTACAAAGACACTATTTATTACTGAAAGGAAAAAAAAAAGAAGAAATAAAATTTTAAAGAATATCTATAAGTCACCCCAGTGCAGAGCCTTTGAAAACAGCCTTATGGTTCACACAGGCCTTTAAAAGCAGCCTCATGCATTGCTCAGTTTCAAAACATACTCCTGCTTTTAACCTATAGACACAACAGCATTAGCAGTAGGGGAAAAACTGTACCTGAAGGAAATGATATCCAATAGCCTAAATGTGCAGAAGACAAAAACACTGCAGAACTGACAGCAGTGGGACTGTCTCAGAAAGAGCCTCCTTCCTGAAGATGAGTTGTGATAAGTACATGTATTTATCAGGTTAGTCCTCATTCCAGTAACTGAGTAGTGGGCGGGCATATATTTCATTAAAATGGCAAATGCATTCGCCTACTATAAACCAAAAATACAAACATGAATATGAAAGGCTATGAATTATGCACTCTCTTATCTTTGATCATCAAGTAGGAAAGAGAGCTTGAAAAATTACTTACAGGAATCAGCCCAAGTTATCAGAACACCTCAACATCATAAGCATCAAGTAGGAGTTGATCCCATAGCTGATCAAAAGCTGACTTGTTGCCTGCCTTCACAATAAAAATTTGCATTTACACTACATCAAACTGCTTGTAAGATGTGCACAGCACATTTCCCAGTAATCAGGTACAAAGAACAGCAAAAATAAAACCTCTGAATTCCAAAGTTTTGGCTTAATAAAACAAAATTATTTTGCATTTGATAGAGGAATAGAAAGAGGGAGAGACTGCTATATGCTGGTAATGATCTCAGCATGAGAATCCATCTTCTATACCTGAACAGCTGCATAGAACCATGCAGGCTCTTGCTTGGATCCTCCTCTGCAAAGCAATGAGCCAGGCTCTCAACTTTTGGTATTGCTTTAGCACCACTATGTCACTTTTTTGTGTGTGTGGATTCAGCTCATTTAGCACCAGGAGGCTTTTTCACTTCCAAGTGAAAACATGCCCTTACACAGAGGTAAGTGGTTGTAAATGTGGAGGGAGGAGAAAAGCCAAAGTGTTCTATAGCCTCTGACTTTAGGCTTGTACCCAAACACACAAGATTTCCCTCCTTACCTGGGGTGCTCCCCACATGCAGCCAAATGGCCCCCAGGTGGACACACTGTGTTGCCACTGGTAACA
Organism: Melopsittacus undulatus; assembly: GCF_012275295.1. NCBI lineage: Eukaryota > Metazoa > Chordata > Aves > Psittaciformes > Psittaculidae > Melopsittacus > Melopsittacus undulatus. The sequence goes on along the minus strand of NC_047528.1, from coordinate 16,173,765 downwards.
CAACCCCTTCCCACCTCTCTTCTCACTCACCACCAGAAGCCATGGTGAGAAAGGAAGCCTGTGAGCTTCGAAGCTCTAAAGCACCCTGCAAAATCTGCTGACTTCAAGGATAGCTGCAGTCATTCATGCAATAATTTACTAAATGCATGCGGTGGGCAGCAGGACCATACATCAGCACTGTCTGCCAGCTGCCTGCCCAGGAGCTGCCGGTGTGCTGCCAGCCTCCTGTACTCCTTTTTTACTTCTATCCGCAGGCTTTAGGGTGAGCCTGCGCTCAGTCACAAGCATTAGGGAACCATTAGTCACTTGGAAAGCAGAGAGGCTCTGATGTTCGTGTAGAGCTAGGCAGTTTCAGTGAGCGAGCAACACAGATGCGGCTGCTTGTGCCCAGACTATTTAGAGCTGAGAAGGACCTGCTGGTCTCCCTGCTGGTCTCGCTGCTGGGCGGCAGCTGCCACTGCCGTCTCCTCACCCACCTCATAATGGGAGGGCAGAGACTGCTCCTCCACTGTGCTAACATAAATATGAAGTAATTTAAACACGTGGTGCTTTTTTATGTATATGTAATGACAGCTGTTAGCTTTGTAAGCAGGCCAATATATTTAAAGGTGGGAAATTTATTTTATACCCTTGAGCTTTTTGGTGTTTTTCTTCTCTGCAGCAGGAATCAGTGATGGCTGAGGATAACCAGAGGCTTGCAAGAAGTGCATAGCCCCATGCAGCAGTGCACCCTGTGGGAGAGTAGGGTGTCAGCCCTCACTGCCTGGCTCAACTATGGGACAGACATGGTGCAGAAGGAGGTACAGAGGGATAAGTGCAGGGTGAAGAGGCAGCTACTGCAATCAGGCAAATCACATTGCTTCTGTGCATGCTGTCTGCAGCTGCCAGACGTCACATCTCTTCAGCTTTCTGGCTTCTTCCAGTGATGGACAAGAAACCAAATTTCCAAGGGACTCTTCCAGGTGTTTTCCCAAGTGATGCTCTACCCTCTTCCCTCTCCAGACTCTGGAAGGAGTAGATGCAGGCACCCCTGAGCACTGTGTGGGTCTCAGGCAGGAGAGGAAAGGATGTGAAGCCATCTTCAAATGAGATGGCTCATTTCAGGACTTGACTGAACACACTTCTCAGAAAAGGAGGGCTTTTGTTCTTCTCGTGGGGTCAGGGCTAAGTTGGAGGGAGGTGTATAGGCTGAGGGCAGTGATGAGCTCAGTGTCTGCAGGGCTTGGGAGACAGCAGCCCACCAGAAATAAAATACTTGTATGTCATGGAAGCTGTATATGTGGAAGACAGACCATGACAATTACATTTGATGATGTTACTTAGAAAACCAGGAAAGACAAAGGGCAAATAAAGTCTTTTTCCACACTTGCACCTTCTGCACATAAAACAATCTCACTTCTTAGACTCTAACAGCAGAGCCCCCAGGCCCTCCATGCATCCCTCTGTAAAGCTCTGCTCTCTGGGCCCAGGACTGACTTTGCCCTGGCCCACAAAAGCCCTGAAAAACAAGTGATGGCAGAGATGTCCCTGATCATGTGCTACAGGAAAAAGTTTTCCAAAAGAAGAATCTGCCATACACACGTTTGGCAGAGAGGGGGGAAAAGGAAGGTCTTGCAGGTTGTGCTTGGTGAAAGCACACAGAATAGATGAAGAGGAAAATGACCTCTCTAACTGCTGCCTTTCTTCTCCCTCTTGCTATGCCTGAACATGGCATCCACAGTGAATCTGCCTCAGGCAAGGAATCAGAGAAAGAAAACTGGGGGAGAAAAATCAAAACCTCTGACAACAGAGCAGATTTCTGAGCTTAAGAGCAGTACACTGAAGAGGGAAAACTGGGAATAAGAAGAGATTTTAACAACTGCAAATTATTTTGATCACAGGGAGAAAACCACAAAATATCTGCAGATTAGAGAAAAAAAGAAAATAAGATGAGAGAATTCACCCTATTCTTTATAACAGAGAAAACTGCTCATGTGGTCCAGTTTGAGCACTCATTGCCACCAGCAATGTATGGAAATTAGAAATACGGCAAGGTTCAGAAGTGACTGAATAAATGCAGAAGAAAAATGCATCAACGGTTTTTTAATATAAAATGTGCCATCTTTGGCTCAGACAGTCACTCAGCTACAGACTGTTGGAGTTGGAGAGTTAGGGTAAATATCAATACGTTTGCCCTCTTCTTATGCTCTTGCCATTACTGGCCACTGTCAGAGATGGGTGTCAATCTGAACAGCTTTTGCCTGACCTGGCCCATCACCAGTACATCAGACAGGACCTTGGAAAACCCAAGATGTTCCTTTTTCTCCTTTCCCTCTTCTTTCTTTTCACCTTTCCTCTAAGGAAGGTAACTTCCCACAGGAATATATGTGAAAATGATAGATCAGTATCACATCAACTTGCACAAATTGGCTGATTAATGTGTTTATCAAATCCCAGGGGATTAACTCAACTGTGATAAACTCATGCTAGGGAATCAATGCAAATTCTCAAATGAGAAAGCCAGGTCATTGCTTTAGACACAGAATAAAGTGGGCTTCTGACACATCCAAAGGCAGTTCATAAGCAGAGCACTGTAGAGCAAAGCACAGATGTGAAACAACAAAGAAAATACATTTTTCCAAAAGCATGTCCAGAGGTGTGGGAGGAATGAGACACAAAGGAAGACTTACTCATTAACCTACATTTTCCTAATATTAACAGTTATCCTATAGGTCTGCACTGAACAAAGTCCAGGGACACATCTCTTTGAACTAATCATTACCTAATGAAAAAAAATGTTGGCTCCATCTGACATGATCTTTCCACTGCTGCACCAAATGAGAACTAGCCTCATAAGGAAGCAGGCAAGTAACCTGACTTGCTCCCTTCAGGACACAGATGATGACTTCATTGGCATTACTACCATGATCCCACAGCCACAAGAGAGCTTCAGGACTATAGACAGAGTTTCACTGTGACAGGAAGCTGATATAATGATGTGCAACACAGCAACATTGGTCCAGGACAGACAGAAAATTCAATATACATTCTACATTAGAAAGCAAGTACAAGAACACTATTCATTAAAAAGGTAAATATAACCCTTCTGCCCTTGACTGACAAAACAGAGCTGTATATACCCACAGGCAACAACTTAGGTATTGTCTTTGGAGCTGATCAAGTCCACATTAATTTTAACTCTGTCCCGAAAAATGTCATTGCAAGTGTTAACTTTTATATCTCATTTCTCATATTTTTATCTGCACATTGGACTGAAAATTTGGACAATTGTGGCACAAGCCTAATTACAGAAGACTATTAAATGAGGCAGCCTTCCATTGTATATAAACTTCCTCATACAATTATTTCAATCCCACCTAGCAAATTGGTCTCTTAGGGGAGAATGTGCTTTTGCTGCAAAAGTCCTGCGAGATCGATGCTGCAAGCCCCAGAGCCATTACAGGGGCACGTGGCACACCAGGTAGATGGTGTTGCTTTCTGTGCCTCTCCCATTAGCCATGACATGCAAACAATGGGACTCTCTGCAGCTCTGCGTTGGCGTACCAGAAATTTGTGAACCCTTTAAAAAACAGTCATGTAACATTGACACATCAATAGAGGAGTAAGCTGCAATATCACTGCAAATTCAACTTCTTTTAATTCAGTTCTGTGGAAAAATTCAGCCAGGCTTTCAGTAGTCATCACAGGCTGAGACAACACACCTCAAGGTTCCTAAATAATATATTAAAAGCAGAAGAGTTAGGTTTCCCTTTGATTTCTCTGGCTCTTTTGTGAGCATCTAATATTACTGATCACAGGCTTTCTGTTTTCATCCATGGGAGGTGCACTTTAGGATTCCTACCCAGCAAGGACTGTGTAAGAGTTGTACCAGGACTCACAGCCTTCATGGTCTTCAAGATGCTCCAGTGAGACTACAGCAGAGACACTCAGCCTCTGGTGTGATACCAGTTTTCACCTCTGGGACATGAGCAGCACTCAATACAACTGGGCTGTGCTCCATATGCTGCCTCTGCACTCAGGGCACATTCCTGAAAAACACAATCAGCAGCCTCCTTGGGATTGGGCATCCGAAACAATTCAAGTAGCACTGTACACCAGCCCTGTACCTAGGTGTGGGTTACAAGTAGGCATAACCTTTTTTTTTGTTTCCCCTGGCCACAGTCGTATCTTGTAACATCAAAGCAGAGGTCACTTATGTTAGTTCCAGTGCCAGCTACCTCAGCCTTACCTTTTTTGGTTTTTCTTCTCATTGCTCTTCTTTTTATTTCATGAGCAGGGTAACTCCATTTGCTTTTCATGTAAGATAATGAAGTTTCAGGCCCCTGTAGCAACCAAGAAGAAGAGTCCTTAACTAGTCCTTACTCCTAAGGGAAACCACCATCCTATTGGGCTGCCATGATCATTCTTTCATTTCCTCATCAGAAGCACAGCCAACCCCAAACTTTCACTTGTGCAGACATCACTGTCCTTCATGATTGTCATAAGCAGAGCTTTTTCACCCTGATGATATCCTCCAGTGCACTGGCACTTTTGTTTCAAGATGGTCAATACGGGTCATAACTAGGCAATGATAAGGATGATTGCTCTGGAGGCAGGCATACAGAGATTAGATCAACCCCAGCTGATATAGTAATAATGTCAGTAACTCCTTTTTTAGAACAGCAGTTTCTCCCTGGCCAAAGTCACTTCCTATGTGTTGTGACTTACTCAGGCCAGAGGAGCAGCTGGCTGCCTGGAGTCTCTTGGCTGTTTCCAGAGCATATTTCTGGATGCACGTCAGAAAGAGTTTAATCACCTCAAAAAACAGGATTGAGGATTAATGTGGTGTAGGTTTATTTTTAGACATCATTGAATAATTTTCTTAAACTCCCACTAAAAGACTTCTGTTGGAATGAAACACATTTTTCTTAATTATTAATGGTGCTTCCCATTAAAATAAATAAAAAAATAAGTTGAGTTGGTGGTAACCAGAGACAATGGCAGAGCAAATTATTTGGTGAGGCTGGTAATCACAAAAAAATGATCAAATTTTCATTTATAAATTATAAATATTTCCTAAAGAACACACTAGAATTATCTTAATTAAGAGGTTTAAGATTACAATACAGCTGAGATTTTCCCCCTCACCTTTCTCTCTGGTGTTTCCTATATAGAAAAGGGTTACTTGCCAAAGGATCCCAATTCAGTTCATGCTAAGTGAGTGGGAATTTCCCTTTCATCTCAGCCAGTTTTGAGTGCTACTCAATGTCCTCATAAAGGTCACAGCAAATTCAGATGGAGCCCTCCATGCATTCCCTCTTTTTCCACGCAAGTTCCCAGGACTCTTGATAGAATATGTGATTTTTTTTTCTTCTCATTTCCTTTTTTTCAATAATATAAATTGCCATTTTAAATCTTACACGGTAAAATTTTCAGCGAGCAAATGGCAGATCAGTCAGGTGATTTCCAGTTGAAATTATTAAAGCTGAAAGCTATGAAGAAGTAGTAATAGCAAGCTGAAAGTAGCCAGAGATGTTTAGAATAGTGTGAGAGTATGCTATAATTTAGATAATTCAGAGAAACCATCTGAAATTAATAACTGAAGTTCCATAAGGAAAACCAGGAACTGACTGACTTCAGATAACATTTCCCTGGATGCAGAGAGACTAATACTATTAAGAGATCTTCAGAAATTTACTGGCAAGCTCTGCTGGTAATACTCTCATGAGGATGACGTTGAGATAGAAAGGAACAGTTGCATAATCCGATCAGGGTTTTCATAAATTATCCTTAAAAAAATACCTTAAAGTCTTCCCTGAACAGCAGAGGAAAAACCATTTGCCTCACTGTTTTTCATTTTCCTTTATCTTGTCCCAGAGTGCTATAAAATCCACAGTAATTATATTTAAGTACCTATAATCAAGAATCTTGAAGGAAGATATATGAGAAAGCATTAGCAGCAGTAACTCTGGTGCCATCACTGTGACAGTCACAGGCAAAGAGGAGCCAGGGAAGGGGGCACAGAGTCATTGGGGGAAGGAGAAGAAATTACCGTTGCTCCTTCTCTGCACCCTTGCAAAGTGACTCCCAGTGCCATGGTGGGCTCTAGGGGACTGATACCAAAAGGCAGCTTGCCTGCATAAAACTTGACTCAGAAAGATGGCTACTGAAAAAGGACCAAACAGCAGTTGTGGCTCTCCAAGAACCTCACACTGTCTCCAGATGACTAGAGCATCTGCCAAACAACAAATACATGCAGCGAAACATGCCTGCTCTGGACCTAAGCCCTACCTCCAGTCATACAGGCTTCATCACAAAGAGAGCAAAGTACCTTTTCCTCCCAAATACATGACAGCTCCTATGGCTGCACCACAGCAGTAGGCCAAAATAAATCACTTATGGATATACCACTCTATGATTCTCTAATGTATAGTGAATACACTATAATCATAGTCAGGTCTCCCCATTTAATCCTCAGAAATTGATTGTTAAATTTTTTACTTTTTTTTTTCCTTCTAAGAAAAAGGCATTTCATAGCCTCAACACAGCCAAAATACCCTATCTGTTCAAAAACTATATCCAGCCAGGAAAGGCCTCCTACAGGCAGGTTTGTTTTATTCTTCATTGGTCCAGTTCAATCAGACCAACAGATGTGAAACAAGCAGGAGTCAGTGATCTCTGCAGAGGCTGATCTGACACCACCTGCAACAGAGACCTCTGGGTCTCCCTAATCGCCTGTGTGAGACCAGTTCCAGTGTACTTTGCTTTGGTTCACAACGTCCTTTCCCCATGCACAGCAGCCACATCTCCCCTCCTATGCAGAGCCCATGTGCCACTTTCCATCCCATGGGATGGTGACATCTGCCCCTGGTCCACATCTCACCTCGTGTGCCCTGGCTTAAGACTCCTCTATATCCACAGAGCTCTTCAGAGGCCCATGAGGTGCCTCTCCTGTGTTTGTCTAAGAGCAACCATGAGGTTCAAAATGTATCATAGATGTGGGACGAGGCAAACAGAGGTGGGTAGGATAGCTGGAGAGATTTTGTCCCCCTAGGAAATGGAGAAGGCTTGTTTGGGAGGGCTTAAGCCTTTCCTGAGCTATCCAAGAACGTTAGAATATGATTTTCAAATCTTTATTAATCATACACTTTCCAAACATTTTCCAAAAGTATGTAAAAGTACTTTTTATCAGTTTGCCAAGTCATAACAACATCACAAGCCAATCCAACAGTCTGAAAGACATACTGTTAAGTAAATGGGAAAGTTTTTCTCATGCTTACCATTTCAATAGCAACAGTATATACACCCACAGAGCCCCAGCTTTAACAAACAAAAGACCAGCTAATAATGTGTACTCAGAACCACGTAAAACCAGAACATAATAGAAATTCAAGTGGCAATTTTACTGCATCAATTGAGTTTTAGTACTAGTGATCCTCTTTTCCCCAGAGTCTGAGACTCCAGATATGATAAAATTGCTGAAAAGATCACAGGATAAATTTGGACATACATTTAAATCATGGGAGAACACTAATTTAAATTATGATAATATGACCTATTAAAGGAAGAAATTAAAATTTCCCAATTGATTATGTCAATAAAAATTCAATTCCAAAAGGGGCTGAAACACCAGTTACGCCTCAGTTTTGAAGAGGCAGAAAGAATATGAACATTTCATTCTCTGGCTATTTACAGAAGTGATCTAATAGCTTTCAACCTTCTCTGATATTCAGACCCCTAAAAATTTACAGCAGAGGATCCCATCAAAGAAAAAAAACCCACAATTCTACTCACTAGAGGCTTGTTTTTCTTGCTTATTTTTACTGATCTATAAGAAAGAGTCTGTGGAAATTAAGGGCCTAAAGAGCAGCAGTCAAATCCTGCTGAGGACAGACACTGCTTCCACAGTTAATTGAGACACATGGTCTAGGGTGAGGTATCCCTGCCCATGGCAAGAAGGTTGGAACAAGATGCTCTTAAGGTCCTTTCCAACCTAAACCATTCTATGGTTCTGTGATAATATGATATGAGTGCAGCTTGCTACCAGCTTTCAGCATGCCCAAAGTGTGACTTACATTTGAATTTGCGAGGCACATGCAGGCACAGGTTCTGGTGAGCTCATGGATGGAATGAAAAGCTCAGTTGTGCTCAGCAGCAGATGTAATTATCAGGAGGCTTCACTTGTATTAATTGACTAAAGGCACAATAAGGAGGAATGGGCTGCAAGAAGTCTCTTGCTACCTAGGAAAGGGTAATAAAAGGTAATTAGGAGACCTGACTATGATATAGCGGGACTGAACTGTAGGCCTGTACTACCAGATTTCCTCTAAACCCTCATCCATTTATGTTTGCAATAGCAAGTCTCCATAAATCAATGTTTTTTTTGGAAGTCCAGATCCCCTGTACTTTTTGCTCTGCTGCTGACAGCTTGGCCAACCATTGTCACCTCCTTTTTCCCTTCACTCATGGGTTGGGCAAGGAGAGCAGACCCAACAGCCCCAGTCTCTTAGTATCAGCTGAGCAATTAGTTCTACTTCACATATGCAGTTAAATGTTTCATTCTGTCCTTGGCACAAGGCAGCAGAGGCAGGGAAGAGACAAGGGTCTCAAGCCCTTCCTTGACCCACCAACTCCACTCTAGAACACATGGTCACTTTTGCCCTTCTCCTCCCAAACTGTGAGCTGTTTCAGATACTATCTTTCCCCCTTTTTTACACCAAATCTAAGTTCTGTTCAATTGCTAAATCCACACAACTTGCAAAACCTGTATAATTCTCACAAATCAGAATTTTTACATTCTGGCCAGACAAGATCATCCAGATCTTCTGCTGTAGGGGCCAGGACAAGCAAGGTGACTTCATCAGCATTGTTCTCATCCCCAATAGTTGCCTTCCCTTTTTAGGATCACCTTATGCACCTATAGCAACACAGCACCACTGAGGACAGTGCATGTGGTATTCATCACAGGGGCAGAAAATGATGCCAATTCATCTGTCTTCTACAAAGAATAGGTAGAAACCATAAAAAGTTACAATTCTCCTATCTTCACTGTCACAGCTTCCTGAAACTTATTATTTATTGTTATATTTTAAATGTTATATGATTATCTAAGCACTGAAGGCCAGAACTTGAAGGTTGCATAGACACTGTACAAATAACAAGTGCAATATCAAGTTAATAACTCAGACTAGTGAAAGTTCCCCAAAACTTGACCTTTAAAAGTGTACAACGTATGTCCCTGCTTGATTGCTGGAAACACTGTTTAACTCTATAGGACTGATATCAGCTGTGTCCCCCAAAATTTAATGAGCATATCCACTGCCATATGATCAGAAATTACAAGACTAGGCCTGTGCCACAGAAAGTAAAAGGGTTATGTAAAGAATTAGATCAATATGACTCATCCTAACCATTGGGTTTGAAGAATGTTAATAGTACTATTGTGGTATCAAGCTGGCTGTTACAGTTAAGATTGCACTTGGAATTTCCATTATAAATCCTATTTTCAAGGGTTTATATCTTGGCTGTAGCACAAATTCAATCACAGCTGAAACTCAACATACAGAGTCTCATCACTGGAAGCAAAAGCTTTTCCAAAGAAAAACCCTTTTGGTTGTTTGAGGTCAAAGGAATGAAAAGAACTGTAGAACCATTAAGGGAAAGTTGACCCTTTTCTGCCATCCCGTAAATTACAAATGACCTTTGTATTTAAACTCAGGATTTTGTAGGTCATTAATCCAGAATGGAGAATGCTATCTCTAGGTATATGGAAACAAAACTCATTAAAAACACTTGCTCTCTTACCCTGAAAGAGCTTCTAGAAGGTATAATCAGCAACTTCTTCAAAGTTTCAGCATAAGTTTTGAAATTCAGAGGACCAAATTTCAGCATTGGCATAAACTGCGAAGCTTCCATCTGTTTCTGAGGACCTAATGACACCCCAGTTCAAGCACAGAGTTGTCTATAAGTACATTTGTCAAAGCCATCCTATTATAGAATCATAAAATAGTTAGGGTTGGAAAGGACCTTAAGATCATCTAGTTCCAACTCCCCTGACATGGGCAGGGACACCTCACACTAAACCATATCACCCAAGGCTTCATCCAACCTGGCCTTGAACACTGCCAGGGATGGAGCATTCACAACCTCCCTGGGCCACCCATTCCGGTACCTCTTCACCCTAACAGTAAAGAATTTCTTCCTTATACCCAATCTAAATTTCCCCTGTTTAAGTTTCAACCCATTACCCCTTTTCCTATCACTAGAGTCCCTAATGAATAGTCCCTCACTAGCATCCCTATAGGCCCCCTTCAGATACTGGAAGGCTGCTATGAGGTCTCCATGCAGCCTTCTCTTCTCCAGGCTGAACAGACCCAACTTTCTCAGCCTGTCTTCATATGGGAGGTGCTCCAGTCCCCTGATCATCCTCATGGCCCTCCTCTGGACTTGTTCTAACAGTTCCATGTCCTTTTTATGTTGAGGACACCAGAACTGCACACAATACTCCAAGTGAGGTCTCATGAGAGCAGAGTAGAGGGGCAGGATCACCTCTTTTGACCTGCTGGTCACGCTTCTTTTGGTGCAGCCCAGGATACGGTTGGCTTGGCACTATGATGAATCTTGCAGGGCAGGCGAGCAATACAGGTTTCCAAAAGTCAGCTCATGTGCCTTCATATGGTCAAATTCTGGGTGCACCAGAGGCTTTGTGTGATCCCTGTGCTTTCTATGTAAGCTGGCAAGACCTATACAGGTCAAATAAGCAGCATTTTAGGCATGGACAGTGCCCCCTAGAAGTGAAACAGCAGAATACAGCCCATTGAGGTACCTTGTTCAGTTCATTACTTACCCAGACTCTTGCCCACTCCCCTCTTTCCCCATATTCACACAGCTGGTTAATATCAAGCATGTAAGCCATCTTTTAATACTGCATTTTCAGTTTCCTGAACATGCATTTTCTCTGTGTTAGTTGAGAAAAGACCACTTCCACCAATTTCAGAAGATACACCTTTCAGCTAGTCTTTGGGTTAAGGCCTTTGTTTCTGTGCACCTTATATGCAAGGAAACTTTACGGAATCTGCTAAACAACAATGATTTTGAGTACTCCAAATATGCAGTCTGCCACATACTTGCTAGCTGAAGCACAGACCAACAGTGAGGAAAACACCTGCCCACAAGGTTGGTATAAAACCAGAGGAATCTCTTCAGTATTTTCAAAAGAGGGATCATAGAAAGTATCCGAGATTTCAAGTATTTTTGTAAAGCTGGGAGGCTTGGGAAGGTCACTGCTGGAGAGGCAGGATGCAGCACTGTGCAGGGAAGCCCACGCCAGCCCATACAGAGGCTTCCCACCAGCCAGGGTCTAGTGGGTCCCAAAAGGCTCAGCAGCCTGCAGGCAGACTCACCCCAGGCTTGTCTGGCTAACAGAGCAAAGCACTGCAACATGAATAAATGATCTAGATTAGAAAGAAAATAAAAAGGGAGTGTCGACATTCATCTTAGGAGAGTAGCTTCCATTTCAGACCAAGCGATTTACTCATTCCTAGTCAGATCTTTAATGTCAGTAGCAGTGGTTTGGAGGTTAATAGTACTTAAATGATAAAGGTTGCAACCTAATTGGAAACTTCTAATTGAGTGTTTCTAAATGGAAGGAATTAATTGCATCTATGAAAATTTGATGGCGCTCTTGTCAGGTGTCCATCTATATTGGAAGAATTTCCCCAAAGACACTGAGTTAATAAGCTTCCTAATTTCATTGAAGGAGATTTTATTTCATTAACTTTTCTCACCCACATCTGTCTAGACTTGTCAAAAGAATTTCACATGAACATCAGACCACCTGGATGCATCTCAAAGACATAACTGCTGTGAGGACCTGAATCACAGCCCCTTGAGACAAAATGTACAAAACTCTTACACGATGGCTTTGATCTCCAAATTCACAATGTTTTTCTCCATTTTTTCACCCTTTCACATGAAATAAAAGCTGGCTAATGAGCAATGCCTGTCGGTGTCCACAAGAACCACAGGGTTCAGGCAGTGGGATCTGCTGCTTGGCCCCTTCTCAAGGAGACCCTCTGGAGCAGGGACACTTGGCATCTGGTGGGCTTCATCACAGCTCTGAATTCATCTTTCTACTCAAACTAAAATCAATCCACTCAAAATGTTTGGGCTTTTTCCCTTGCATTAAAACAGTGCACAGTAAGGGGTGCACAGTAGGTTCCACAGCATATTATTGGATGGCAGAGCCTCTGCTTCATCTCACCTCCTGTTTGGTAAGCAGTAGTTCTTCCCATATATTATGAAGCAGTGCAATAAAGCAGAAGGGTCCCAACCTGCAACATTATAAGAGTCTGCCTGAAGGGAATTTAATGATCCCTTTAAAAAACTGAGGAGGAGAAAAACATGTGAGGTGTAGTTTATGAGAAAATTGAAGTGCCTACTGCAGAAATATGTATCGCTGGCAGTATAGTGAAGGATTGCAGTACTCTCTCTTTGCATATGAGATAATAAATATAGACAAGCAGAAAATATTTTTCCTCAGTGTCTGTGCCAGTAAAAAATACCTTTTTAGGCATTTGCTGTAGCCTCAAAACCAGGAGCTGGGACTTTTGCAGCTTTTCTATATGTCAACAAAAGCACAGTGTCACAACTTGCAATGCCATCAGCTTCAGAGCAAGGCAAAGAGTTGAGAGGAAAGCACTGCTGCTGTGGACAAGCAAGAGCTTAAGAGCAGCTAGGGCCAGGTTCAGCAAATATCTGAGAGACCCAGCTATGTCAGTTGGACCAGATGTTGGTTTCAACACTTGAGAGACAATACTGACAGCCACCATGGGGCTAGGGAGGTGGAAGGGTCTGCAGGGTGAAAGGAGAATGGGTGAAAAAATGGTTTCAGACTAACATCCAAGCATTCTGCAGTGGGAAAAGTGCATGTGCAGTCTAGGGGTTAAGAATACAAAGCCTATATCCCCACTTCCAGCCCAGCACCAGCAGCACCACAAGCATTGCCAGACAGGAAAAAAGGATTCAGTTTGGACCCCTACTTTTCTAGAAACACTTTCCTAAACCCAAAGAAGCAGAAGAAAGAAAAGAGCAGGTATCTTTTTACTGTGAAAGGAAATAAGGGTAATAGTGGATGCTGAATAAGATGTAAAAGGAAACTGCAAACTGACATCAGTTAAGCCACCAGAGATTAGTAAGTCAAGTAGATTCAGTATCAAAATTGTGGGGTGAAATATTTCTACTTATTTAGGTTCGCAGATTATCATTTACATAACATGAAATTAAGCCCTGGCTCATGTAATAGCCCTCAAACAGTGTTTCCAGATGTTATAATCAGAAAAGATAATGGTTTGCTGAACAAATGTGTCCCCGTGTCAGAGTTTCAAGTGGCGAAGCAGAGGAAGCCTTCAAAGACAGTCAAATGCACAGAAGTGTGTTTATGGGTGTTTAGGAACAAAACTGCCTCATTTGCTTCAGACTAAAACTGGCATAAGTCTACTGGTGGGAGGGAAGATGAGAGCTCGTCTGGACTTCTTCCATTTTAAAATAGAAAAGGAAATCTCTAGGAAGCAAACCTACGCACTGAGCCACTAGGAGAGCTAAGCCTTGGGAATCTCCTGGGGATTTTCCAGATCAGGAGGGTGTGGTTTCAGTGCAAGGTAAGCTTCAAAATTAGCCCCAGCATGGCACAGAGCCAAGAGGTACTGCTACCTGCAGGAATGCCCAGTGAAGGAAGCTGGGGAGTAGTGGCCTCATGAAGGACACTGGTTTGCAACCTGTTCAGTCAGTGACATCCACAGAGTTGCTGAACTGTCAGACAGAAAGGAGAGAAGAGGCTTTGTTTAGACAGAGTACTACTGCACCAAAACGTTAAAAAGAGAAAGCTGGCATATCATCTTTAGAGTATTTGGGTTGATATCATGCTTAGTAGCTTCTCACTGTTCTTTCTCTGGTCATGATGATGCTTGGTGAAGGAGCGCATTTCCAGTCCCCGGTGGGGTGAAAAAGTGTCATCTTCTGAACTGAGCCACTCACATGATCTTCTTCAAATTAATTTTGTTGGCAGCACACATGAAGTAGAGTACGGTGCTAATCAATATAAACAGCATTGTCAAAATAAAAGAACGATAGACTGAATTCTCAACTAATTTTTAAAGAAATCATTAAATTGCTTCTCTTTAAACTCAAGTACTTTAATTATGTCTGATGCATTGTAAAATTCTTCTTATAAGCAGAAATACTTGTGTTTAAAAATAACCAAAAAATAACCAAAGAGATGGTTTCAAAGGACTTAAAAGACATTTTGTTATTTTCTCAGGGTAATAAAACAAAAATAAAAATGCTGTGTTGTACCAAAAACTGGGCATAAGAAATTCAGCTATCTATATGGGTGACCGTAAACAAAAGGAATAAAAATTGTACTTTCCATTACAAAGAAAAGAAGAGTGGTAAATCTATCTATATTAGAAATGCAATGAAAAAAGTTGTTACACCTGAAAAATAAAACAATAAAAATCCATGCCAGCTGAATGTTCAACAGCTGCTACAGCACATACACCGCTATGTTCCTGTGGGCTGTTCCTCAAATACCATTCTTGCAGCCCTGCATGAATGCATGCATTTTAATGATACACTAGGCAAGCACCATAATACAGAATCATGAATCTTTGCCTGTAATTTTTAACTATATGAGGATTAGTTTAAATACAAAACATCACTATCATTTTCTTATCTGTGAAGCTATTCCAAACAAGAGAAAGTAAAAATTAATTAAAGCTAATTGAATCCATTCCCTATCTCCTAGTGGAAAAGTCTTATCTACAAGGGTCCAGCTGCTAGGTTTGTTGAGAGGGACATATTTAGAGTGGTTTATGTCAAGCAGTCATTGTATTAATATATAAACTATTCATATAGCCAAGACTGAAACCCAAATCTTTCAAGTGAGAACAAGACTGCCACAGGCATTCACTTGCGTGTTCTCTCATCTCATGACTTTTTTCCTGCACAGAACACAAACACCCTATTTGATAATGAAGAGAAGCAGACTAAATTTCTTCAGGCAAGAAGATTGGTCTTGGTCTTCTGCATGACAGAAAGATCATCTCTCTCATCCTACTAACGGAATGTAAAACAAAAGCTTGATCCTTGCTCCTTTTTTTGGCAGTACTAACCTTCAGGAAAAGCTTCCAACTCTAAACCCAGACTGATGAATGTGCTTCCTTAGATCTGAGAAAAGATCTGAGTGCCGAGGAAGGAAATACTCTAAAACACATCCTACATCTCCATCTGAAGTTACCTTTGTTAACTGACACAGCTACATCTCCTTCAGCACACTGCCTCCTGCTGCTGCCCTCTAGCCACACTTCAATCTTCCCTTACTCCTTGCAGACAGACAGGCCTCTTACCTGGGGCTCCAGGGTCTACTGCCAAGACACAGTTACTAAAGCCAGAAAACACTCCACATCATGTTGCACAAGTCCTTTTTGGGCTGCTGTTCCTGTTTCACAGATCACACACACCGCATGTCAGAGCATCAGTCCCATGAGCTTCATGTAGACTAGTCCAGCAGCAAGGACCTGGGGCACAGGACATCTCTCTGGCCAGTCAATGTGTAGATCTAGGGATGACAGCTTGGCTTCTGTACTTTGTTCTTCCTCCCCTTGGGCTTCAGCTTCAAAATGGTGTTGCAACACTGTGTATGTTGCCTAACTCCTTCCCCTCCTGCCCAGTTGTCTTAACAGTTATTCTTTCTCCATACTAATCAGTACAGCCTCCAAATGGATTCATTAGTCACATAGCCCAGTGCAAGCCACCATGGTTTTCATCAGCTTCTGCCTCCCATCAAAAATTTGGAAAAATGAAGTGTTACCTTTGTTATATCCAGCTCACACATGATTAATTGGATCCATGCTGGCTGGGCAGAGGCAGAAAATGTCTCACCTGCCCAGGAGGTGCCCCAAGGCAGCCTGCAGTCACAGATAGATCTACTGCATTGGTGCTTAGAGACTGAAAGACACACCAGACAAACAAGAAATGCACAGTATAGAACTTTCTAACACCGATAATCAGAAGGATGGTTCTTCAGACAAAGTATCTTCTACAGGCAGGTCAGCATACCAGTCACAATACCAAGAAGAGATTCTGGAAGAATCAAAAAAGGAAAGGTCTTTATAATCTCTTCTCAGTCAGATGCCTTCTCAAAACTCACTGCCTTTTGCATCATTCCAAGAACTTAAGCTTATACAAATGTATATATGCAACAGAACCACAGAGCCATGCCTACTTTTCATTATAAGACTTGCCTTCCTTTGTCTTCTTTCCATGGTGTGTAATGCTTTCACCCCCTCTTTACATTTTCATTTCTTTATAAGTAAATGACAATGCATTTGACCTCATGTATCCTAACTTTGATAAAATTCCAAATAACTTTAAGAAGCATTACAGCATCTGGATCAAAAAAGGCAGTGAAAATACTGGCCTGACTGGTGATCACACAGTAAGCTGGAATTTAAGCTGAGTTTATGGAGTTATTAATTCAATTTCTTTAATTACATTTCTTTCATGCAATCTAATAAATACATGGTAACAAATTCTTAATTAAGTGGTCTCTAGCAGACACACACAACAGCATCACCCATTAATTCTTATCCATAAACTCTCAACTTGTTCTTCATCCACCCCTTGCCAGAGCTCAATATGTTCCAGTTGCTCTCACACAAAAAGAGCAGCTTCACTACCTTGCCTTGCTGGTCTGTCTTTCCTAAAAGGTACATATCCACACATGACAACATACCAATCATGCGAGCTATCCCACCGTGTCTCTGTAATTGCAATCAGATCATGGCCCTAAGCCCACACACAGATCTCTAACTCTTCCTGTTAATTCATTTGCATTCAGAGGTAATCTCTGGTTTCTCTGCATCCTGTCTGATATAGTCCGTTTAATTCAGCTGCAGTTGAGTGTCTACAGCTGAGTCTACTGCAGGCTTTGCTTGAGAGCTGCAGATGTTCTCTAGATCTTTCTGGAATAGTGTATGCACTGCCAGAAAATTTAGTAAATCAGGACTCAAACTGGACAAAAGAGCTGACCCTGTCCAGGCACACCAGCTTGGGCTGATCCTGCACAAAGTGCTGTTGTGGAGTGGCACTGACTCAACCCTGTCCAAGAAGCAGAATACACGCACACAGTAATATAACTGAGCACAATAAAATATCCCAGCCAAGCACAAACAACATAATAGAGCTGGCTAAAATATCTTTTTTGTGATTTTATGGCATTTTTTACCCGCTTTATTTGTTCAGCCTGCCAGAAACTATAGGAAACCTAAAGCAGTTAGAACAAGATGTTCAGGATGCAATGTAAGGCATGCAAACAGGAGCAGTTTATTCCATATCCAAAATAGGACAAGTAACTCTGTAACACAGAGGAATAAAGACAGACTTTTAAGCAAGCTGGGTACCTCCTTTGCAAAGCATTTTCTGCATTCACTTTGTCTGCTACCAGCATGTCAACCTTCCCAAGGTGGCCGCCAGATTCATACTGCCAGTCTGAGTGGCACACTGGCTGCGTGCTCAGTGGATTTAGCATAGTCACTAACAGAGAGCTGAGGATGATCTCCCTTTGTACTTGCATTTGACATACCAGGCAGCTTCCCACAGCACTAGAGGCACAGGGGACCTTGAGCAGAGTGCATGGTCCCTGCAGCAATTGTAGGAACTGAGACCACAGCTTGCAGGGAGGCAAAGGAGCATATGCTTATATCAGTGCCAGCTCAGGGCTTTGATAAAGGATAGGTATATCCTTCCTTAGATGTAAGGCAGATATTCTTCACTATGAGGTGCTGAGGCACTGGTATAGGTTGCCCAGAGAAGCTGTGGCTGCCCCATCCTTGTCAGTGTTTGAAGCCAGGTTGGATAGGGCTTTGAGCAACCTGATCTAGTGGGAGGTGTCCTTGCCCATGGCAGGGGGCTGGAACTGGATGATCTTAAGGTCTTTTCCTACCCAAAACATTCTATGATTCTATAATGGCAATTACAACAGCATATCACTAAAAGGGTGGAGTAGGAGAAACTAGAGGTTAGTTTATCTCACACCCCCTGCCCAGCACTTCTATGTAAGACCCTGTACTTCATTTTGCTCTACTAATTGAGCACCACTTCTGACTTACTCAGAGGATTTACCAATCCACAAAAAAACAGAAGGAGAAACCCAGTGAGAACAGGAAACTAGAAAGATGGGATATAAAAACCAATTGCTCAGGGGACTAGTCTGTCACTCCTAATCCCTTAACAGTTTTAAAGTCTTGGTGTGGCTCTAGAATGCACCCAACACTCCCTGGGTTACAACTACCTTCATCTTCTTTCACAACGTTTCAATTAAATGGAGGTGTATTAAAGTAAAAGGGAGTTTGACACGGTCCTCAAAGGGCCCCTAATCTCACAGGAGTTATTGAAATTGAAAGGAGATTTTGAGTCACCTCTTCCTGTTTAACTGTCTAATCAGACAGACATTTTCATTGTCTGATTTGTGCCAACACTGAGACTGAACATAAGATTCACATCTCATAGCTCCTAATTTTATCACATTAGGGCAAAAATGAGATACAGAAGCTCAGGCTCTGTCCAAATGGTAGTCTGCAGGACTCCTTTATGAAGTGGGTTTAAAAAGATCTTTGGTACTTTCCTAATAGATAGCCTTTATTATTTACAGATTTTAGAATGACAAAAAAAGAATCACTGCAGAGCTAAAGCAAGTTCACAGGCGACATCTGAGTTGCATCTGATAGATAAGGAGACATTGCAGTACAATAGACTTTTAATATTTCTGCAGTTTTACTTTCCAACTTGGTTTTATATATGCAGAATTTGCAACCCCCCTCTGCTGGACTTTTGGTTACAAGGAGGATATCTTCTGGGACAATTCCTTTCCTGAAGCCCATGTGCTCCACTTCGACTATGTGAGATGTCATTTGACTTAGTGTTGAGATGTTTTCAAATAATTGAGAAGGGTGGAAAAAGGCATTTTGTGAGAATTTCTCTTCTCTTGATAGCTAACAAGGCAAGAACAAAGGGGGTTTTGCAAGACTATTTTCTGTTAAAACCTAGAGTGTGGCATGCCCAGTCAAAATCCAATGCTCTACTGATATGCTGCAATATGTTGTCCGATGGACTAAGAGCAAATACTGGACTGCAAGTCAGAGGACAACATTTTTCCTACTTTTTCTTTTTCATCAGGAACAAAATAACTGAGGGAGCCAGTGGCTGATTCTATGCTACCAAGGGTTATCCATTTCTCTGCTCATTAGCTACAATTAACTGTGTTTAATTATACAGTTTGCTGTTTCATGCTTCCTGGCAGGCTAATGTCATTTTATCTGAAGTAGAGGATGAGTGGGGGAGGATTTAATTGCTGGGTCTTTTAACAAACAAGTGGCATTTCTTTCATGTGCACAGTCTTTGAAATATTGTAAATCCAGCTAAATGAACAGGTGACAGTTTTCCTCTCCATGTAAGCCAGAGAGTAAGAGTAACATCTACCATCTCTTTTGGTGCTTACATACTAAAACTACACTGTTGGTAACTGAAAGATGAAGAAGGATACTTATACCATAGCACCTGGAAACCTCAGGCAAAGTGCATGTCCCACTGAGTGAGGTCCTCATCAAACAAATAAATAAAACATAACAGGGAGAAAACTGGGACCAAAAAGGGAATGGCATTGCCCAACATGATGCTGAGGTAGAAGATGATGCTTTCAACTCTGTATTCTGGTTATGCTTCCTTCCAGCAGTATGATTGGTCCTGTTGTACTGATTTCTTGTTCATAAAACATGAAGGATAATACTTTCAAACATGTCCCTTCACCTAAGTCTCCTGAGCTCCTGTGGCAGGCAGCCATTTGCTCAAGTCACTGACACACTTCAGGCATTTTTACTCAGATGTTTAATTAACCCAACAAGAGGTGCAGCACTGGCACTGCACTTTCACCCTGGCACTAGCCCTCAGGCTTTGCTCAGAGAAGACAGCAAGCCAGGCTGAGGAGCCACATAGACATTTGACTCTGTTCCCATGTGCAGTGTCCAGGGAAGGCTGCCATCCAAACTCATCCAAAGCACTCAGGTAATAGTGAGTTAGGATCACCCAAACCCTGAGTCTATGACACAAGTTCATGATATTTGTGCTGCTTCAGAAACCATCTGTGGCATGTGATAATGTCATGGTTTAACCCCAGGCAGCAGCTAAGTACCATACAGCTGCTTGCTCAGTTCCTGCCCTTTGCCCACCAGTGGGGCGGTGAGGAGAAAAATAAGATAAAACCCATGGGTTAAGATAAGAACAGCTTAATAATTATAATAACAACAACAATAAAAGAAGAGAGAGAGTGTTAAAATCCAAGAAACAGAAGTGATGCACGATACAAATGATCACCACCCACTGACTGATACCCAGCCTGTATCCAAGCAGTGATTGGCCCCTTTTCTATACTGAGCATGATGTGCTGTGGTATGGAATACTTCTTTGGCTAATTTGGGTCAGGTGTGCTGTCTCTGCTTCCTCCCAGCTTCTTGTGCTCCTTTTCACTGGCAGAGCATGCTACTGAGCAGCAACTAAAACACTGGTGTGTTATCAGCATTGTTCTCAGACTAAAGCCAAACATAGCATTGCGCCAGCTACTAGGAAAAAAATTATCCCATCCAAAACCAGGACAGATAGATAGGAAATATATACACATGCATGTAGACATTAACAGAAGAGCAGACAGTAAAGGCCAAACGCTGTTTGCATTATTTAGGACACATACATGCCCAACTACTTCCAAAGAAGAGGTCACAGCTGAGAGGTGAGTAATACATAGTTTTTCACACAATGGCAGCTCTGAGAGATTTCCTATAGGGTCAGGGGCACAACTCCACAAATACCACCAGAGAATTCCATGCTCAGGCACTACTAACCTCAGAGGAAGGCATTCAAACCCTCCCTGGTGTCACAAGGGTTGATGGTAACCTGGGCTGTAGAGGTCTGGAGCAAAATCAGAATTGATGCTCAGGCAGCTCCAGTACTTGCTGGTCTTCCCTTGGCATACTGGAGGAAGGGTCTTCACAACACAAGGCTCCTATCACCTGGGGAGAATACTGCTCTGACAATATTTCTTCTGGAATAGTCTTTGATGCTATTTTTCCTAAATGTCTGCTTATTTCTGTTTAACCACTCCCACAGCAAAGAGCTGTATTAAGTCCCAACAGCACTTACCCATTGCTTAATGTGAGTGGTCTTTTTAGTGCAATATGCCTATGACTTTACACCCTTCTGAACCTTTACTGGCCAAAGGACATAAGGCAGAGCACCAATACAAAACAAAAAGACCCGAAAGGGGTAAGCAGAAACTGGCAAGACACAAGCTGAACATCTCTGGAGTCTTTTTCCCTGCTTCTGAAAGAGAGACCTTTAAGTAAACTCTTCCCTCACTCATCCTCTTTGTGCCATTAAATAGGCAGCCTGGCTCACCAGAGCAGGTCACATTTCCACCATTGCAGTAATTATACAAAAATTTGGGCATCACTATGTCCAAAATAGTGGGAGAAAAAACCCCAGTTAAGTCCTTGTGCGTAAAGTCAGCTGTAGGATGAAATGTTAAGTGAACTACAGCCATCTTGTCGAAGGACAACCAAGACCAAGTCCAGCAAGAGAATGCATCTGACTCGGCTCCATTTCAGTATCAGTTAACAGTGCATAGATATAAATTAATTAAAATTAAACCAAAGATGCTAGCGCACAATGGAAATCTACTAAGAAGAGGGTTGAGGGGGTAAGCAGTGGTGGTTCTGAGCACAGAAATAAGATCATTTCCATTAACAAGAATGGGTGTCTGGTCCTGGCAGCTCTGCTCTGAAGATGCAGAGTGGTGGTTAATGTTGCAAGCAGATGCAGTGGAAATGTGCAGATAAAAGTACCTGTAACCTTCAGTTCCCATTGCTCCCTGTGTCTCAGTCATCCTCAGAGAGCTGCCCTCCACTGTGATTTGCAGGAATCAAAATAGCCATCTCCCTCCTAACCTGTGTGCCACTGTTTGGCTCTTGCATATATCACAGTTGTTATCTGTCTCCTTGTAAAAGGACAGAGTTAACATCCTCCTCCAGCTCATCAGCATGTGTGTCCCCAAACACATTAACTACAGCAGCCAGACAAACAAATTAAGATTTTGTTCTTAAACTAGGCTACAGAGAAAACATGTACAGCACAGGGACAAAGAGATTATGGGCTTCATTCTCAGGTTGCTTATTGCTGCTCTGCTCCAGTGTCATTCAGGGGATTTTCTCTCAATTTCCAGCAACATGACGATGATCAGAATCCCAGTGTGCCCCAGTTCTCCTCCTGCAGAAGGTCAATGAGTCCTAACCTTTGCTATGTAAGAAACAAGATGTTTCACTCCTGTGATGATAAATTGCTCCTATAGACTCATTCAGGGATTGATCCTTGGAGTCAGAGCTGGCATTAATTTCATCAGATACGTGGCATGACCCTCACCCTTGGTCTTGCACACATAAGACCTCTATTTAACAAGAGACTATGAAGTGGTTAAATATTTGAAGTTCCCTTCTGAATAAGGCTGCCTACAGCTTAGAAATTGCTATGCCTTCCTGTTAGTTCAATAGCGTATAGAAATGCTCCTGAATTAAATTGGGTGGTTTGCATCACTAGGAACAAGATATGCAATATATCTCTTGTAACTGTTATTCAGTAGCATAGCTGAACTGCTGAAGTCATTGCCCACTGAGCTGAGGTCACTGCCCACTGCACTGCTGGTCCTGTCCCACTGTTACAAGGTGTTTCCCACCTCTGTGTATGTACACTTTTGCCTCCCATAATTCCTGGAACATGTGGTCCAGTAAGGCTGTGCAATCTTCATCCTTGGAGATGTTTGAAACTCAACTGGGCTGAGCAATCTAGCTTAACCAGAACCACTTCAAGAAGGGGGTGGGAGTTGATGACATCCAGAGGCCCCGCTAACACAAATTATTCTGTGATTTGTTTGCAAACATATGGAACAAGAGTTACCAATTCTTTGATTTGTCGACACCTAGCTAATTAGTCATTTACTGACCACAAAGTCAGGTAGTTTCTTTTCCCTGACTCTATGTCATGGATGTAAGAACAAAAATGCAAATCAAAGAGCATTTTCAGGAATGAGTTAATGCATCATATATGAAGCAAACAGCACATTTCAGTATTATTGGGTTGAAATTATAAAGAATAAGGCTCTCAGAAGAAACAAAATTATGAAGGACTATGAAAAAGGAGTCCATCTGCCAAAACCAATAATCTTGCAAGATATATTACCTACACCAGTAGACACTATTCTCAATTCTTCTAGCAGGCAAAACTTCACCCGAAACAGAACTTTGGGTCAGCACTGTAGAAAGACAATCTTCCTTCAGGTGAATGTTGACCTACAAATGATCTAATGCTAAAAGCCTTGGATTATTCTTTTCACCTTTGCACAGATGTTCTGTGTGTCCTTGGCAGCCGCTTAGATTGACTCAGTTCAGCTAACTTTAGCTATCTAAATTTAGTCGCCTGCTTGGCCAGGATCTACCGATAGCAAATAGAGAGCAAAACACCTCCAGATTCAGCCCTCTTACTTTGGACAGGTATCTCACTTTGGCTTAGGTTTCCCATTGGGGTGCCATCTCTCACCCTTCATCCCTCCTTGTCTGCGTAGGGAAGGTGTCTGATCACTTTGCCCATTGAGATCACAGTACCTTGGACTGGTTATCTCTTGTCCTTGGCTGGGGCATCAAGGCACAGTGACTGGAAAAAAACATCAAACAGCACTTTGCATGGACAAGAGTAACAAACAAATCCACAGTACTATCAACCGACAACACATACCCCCCAAGAGAGGCACCAGGAGACCCAGCACACAGCCAGCATCCCACATCTGATGGACCAGCACACTCATGCAGTTAAAGCAGAGAGCTAGTTAATGTTGTCCTGGTAAAAGGACTGTTCTAATTCTATTTTATGTTCCATTTATTTGCTTAAAAAAAAAAATGGAAAGAAAAAAAGAAAAGAAAATCAGAGGTAGAAGATATTTTGGTGTTCAGTGTGGAACGGTGATTTATCATAAATTCCCTGCACAGCACCAGAAGTGTATGATCTGCACTTTGAATAAATACTTAAGACCTAAAATGGAGAGTCTGATGTTGATCAGGGATCACACTTGGGAATAAATTGTCATTGCTTTTAAAACTGCTGCAGTTAAGCTATAGCAGGTTATATACAGCAGTTATATAAAGATGTATGTAAAGAACAGTTCCTATGCCACCATACCAGGAGCAGTGTATGAGTTATAAAACACTTCAACTGAGACACTCTGTCCAAGGAAAAACATATTCCTCACCCTGGGATTTCATATTGGTCATTTATACCTTGGGCAAGAAAGTGGATTTATATAGGAATATGTATTTATTGCTGTTACTCAAACACAGCATTAAAAATGTGCAAAGTAGTTTTAAATCCAAATCAGAATTGAATTACCTTAAACTGTTCAATGGCAGGTCTTCTCTTCCTCTGAAGAAAACCATATCCAAGATATTACAGGTTTTAAAATGTTCTAATTAATCTACCAGTGTTCACAGAGAATATGTTGAAGTAACCGTAGCGTGTATTGTTTAAAGAGCCCTGACAAGTGGTAACTAATACCAATGTTGTGGTCACTGACTCTGGGTCCTTCCATGGCAGGAAAGCCCAAAAATGTTTCTTTGAAACTCTGTCACATTGATGTGAAAATAATCAGTAGGAGGAAGAAAATGAAACAACTATGATGAGTTCAAGACCATTTTATACAGCACGCAGCATTGCAGAACCACATAACTGTTTCTAAACACCTGGCAGATCCCTGTCAGGAGCACCACTTCTTTCATTTTTTTAAACATCTTGCATACTTACAAAGGTAAAATGTCTTTGCCTCTCCAGAGCTTTAAGTCAACCTAAAGTGATGTAAAAGAAGCAATTCAAAACAGTTAACTCGTCTGTGATAGATTCGCAGAATCACAGTGTGGTTTGGGTTAAAAGGGATCCTAAACATCATCCAGTTCCATCCCCCTGCCATGTGCAGGGACACCTCTCACTAGACCAAGTTTTTCAGTTTCACTGGAGAACTTGGAACAGCAGCTGTGTCCCAGGATGGTGGTGAGAGACTCTGTGGTTTGGAGGGGGAAAATGTCACAATGTCACCTGCTAAATCAGTGCTTTAGAGCAAGCAGATGCTCTCCAGCTGTCACCAAGGCAAGCTGAGTTATCAGGGTCATACAGGAACCCCAGTACATGTACCTGCACAACACATCCAGCAGGTCAGAGGTGCTGTGAGCACGGCACCTCCCTGAGACAGAATATGCACACACAGAGAGCAGAAATCCTAAATGCATCCTTGCAAACCCAGGACAAGGCAGCTCACCAGGGCAGGAGGGGGCCTACAGGAACCGTTCACACCTCCCCTCCACAGATGTCACGGGACCTTGGGACTTCAGCCTTACCTCCTGTCCAGGCAGTGCTGGTCTGGCATGACACATATGTTTGCTCTGTTTTCTGTCCCCAGGACCAAGACACTGCTACATGTGTTGGCAGTTCTGCTTACTGCTGTGTCCCAGCACCATTTCTCCTGGAAAGCTTCAGAGAGGAGAGAAATTAACGAGTAAAACTGCTTCCTTCTGTCTTCTAACAGAAGACAGGTTCATGCTCTCTAAGTCACCTGAGCTGCAGCCTGTTTACTATTAAACTGCAGCCCAGGTGAGATGGAGAGCAGCACACTGAAACTCCAGTAGCATGCACAGAAATGGAGCTTGCATATTAAAGCTTTATCAAGCATAGATACTTTATAATGTATTCCACCTGTTGCAAGGTGAAGAATATAAGTCTGGCTTTTCTTGAGGTTTCTGATAGCCATTTCTGCTCTATAATATCTCATTACTTAGTGCATGAAGCCAGTCTAGAAAGCCTGAAGCTGTTTCCTGGCCAGCACCTTCTGCAGGCTTTCAATCACACCAGCAAACCTGCAAGAGTCAGGATTTATTCAGGCATTACCTGCCCCATCATTCACTGCAAGCAGACTTTCACAAATGCATTTTCTTTACAGCAGACTCGATTTGTGCATAGCTCATTTGTAGCCGTAAGTGTCTGATCCATTAAGCTTTACACTTGGGTGAAGAGACTTTCAGCCCCTCAGGGCATGGTGCTGTTTGATGCCAAGAGGCTCTGCAGCATCAGAAATCCCTCAAGCCTTTCCCAGCAAGGGAGACGGAGGCTTGATTCGGTCATGCTTGCCCCCGCAGCGACAGAGTCCCACAGCACCCAGAGCCAGCTTTCCTTGGCTGGCTGGGGAGCTCTGCTCACTGCCAGGCTCTCTTCCAGCAGAGGCTTCCTGCAAGTCCCAACAGCCAGGCAGGATGGAGCCCTATGGGGAAGCCCCAGGTAATGTGCTCCAGCTCAGGAAATACTTGTGTAACAGGAGCCCCGGGTCTCAGAGGACTCTGAAAAAAGGTGCTGAAAGCCATCGTCCCTGTGCTGAGGCTGAGAAGCACAAGGAGCTCTGCGCTAAGAAGGAGGAAAGGCTGCAGGTTACGCAAACTGAGAACTAGGCAGTGTTGGAGGTCAATTGCTACAAGACTATCCTTATGATAAGATGGGAAGCCACCGGGAACAGGATGATAATACTGGCTTCATGAAGATTTACCAAGAGAGAGCATTGCCAGAAGAAAACATGAATTTAGTTTTATAAACAATTTCCTTGCCCACAAAAACAGAAACAAAATCTTTTCTTGATGATTTTTTGCAGTTGGGCAGAAACAGAAAACCTTTCTGTAAATGTTGAGAAGATTCTCTCTCCTCTTGCAGCTGCCCCAAGCATCAAGGGAGATGAGATTATGTCTGAGAGCAAGAGGTCAAGTATTAGCGGAAAGTAAGAAGCATTGCTTTAAGAGGATGCTGCAGCCACCTGCCAGAGCAGGGGACCAACACCAGTGGTCAGCAATGTCCCCTGCAGGTCAGCGCTGCTCTTTCAGACTCCCTCCCTGACATGAGCTCCTGGAAGCACAGCTGGGACTTGACAAAATCAAGAGGTCTACAGCAGAAGCAACACAGAAATGAGGGTAATTTCAGCTCACAGGAAGGTAATTGAGCTCACAGGATGTAGTGAGCACTTTCTCTGGTGCCTGCTTGGCTCCTTAACCTGGATGAGTGACCTTAATTGAGCTGTAAGAGATGCAGAAGACCACCCTGGAAAACTAGAATTACCTGCTGCAGGTGGCCATATTGGAAAATGAGGAACTCATCCTGTGTCAGAGATACCTGCAAATGCTCCAGTGTGCCCTGAGCACACATTTGCTGCTCTTAAAGACAAAGCAGGGCAGGAACAGGGCACAGGTCTATAAAAACAAATGAAGAAATCCCACTGAGCACCAGTGCAGTTCATGGCATGAGTGGATCCCATGGGAAGAGAAGCATGGGCAGCAGGTGGTTGGGATGCTGTGGGCAGGCGCTGGCAGCCGGGCAGAAGGGCTGCTGCGAAGGCAGAGCTCCAGCAGCTGCAGGCATTGACAGACCTCTGCAGAGCACAAAGCTCATCTGAAGGCAGGAGGAGAGAAATGAAAACAGGAATCAATTACAGGCAAACAGATAAAGCTCATAGCTGCCACAAATGAAAGAAAATTGAAAAACAGTCACAGCCTTCAGTAGTAATAAAAAGAAAATGGTTCGGTCTGTGGATGAGAGGCTGAGAGCAGACCTTGCAGAAGTATGCAAGGAGAAGGCAGGGCTGCTTGACTTCGCTCTCTGCAGGAGAACGGATGTGCTGTGAGTAAGCTCATCTGCAATTCTCAGTGAATCCCCTCAAATGTTATAATGAACAGCCCCCCATTAGAGAACTGAAACAAAACCTCAAATGCAGTAAACTGAATGCAGGGAATTCTTTGCCAGCATCATCCAAAGCAATAGAGTAAATTTGGAAAGATAATTCTTCATAGCAAATTGGGAGGCAGATATGTAAAAGATCAGACAGCACAAAACTAGTGGTGGGATCCATCTGATGAGATGCAGATGGCTACATATGAGCTAACCATCCCAGGCACACTGTGCACTCACTAGATGGTTTTCACAGGGTCAAGGTGCCTATGCCATTCTGTCTTTCTCTCTCCTGTGAGCAGGGGCAAGAGTATGCAAGGGAGATTGGATACATGAGTTATGGGAAAAAATAGTTGTTATATTTTATAAGGTGAGCAATATGATGGTATCAGAGAAGCTGTGCAAGATACCACAGGTGGAAGAGATTTCCTGATTCACCTGTAGCTATCTGTGTGACCTTAATAACTTCCTCTCCAAAGAGTTTCTAAACAAGGCTGCCCATGGCACATGCAAGCACGTATGTCTGTGCTGGTTAGAGAGTGATTGACAATGAATAATTAAACTGCTGTGACTGTTCTCCAGATACTTCACTGACTGACAGACAGGCAGAGACGTGTGTCTATGTGACAGAGCACGAAGTAATTATATACACCTAGGTCTTCACATTTTCTGCTTTCTGCTGCTTGGCAGTTTCCTCAAGTTGTCCATGTCTGTAGCTGGATTTTAATCACTGGTAAATCACACATGACTTGTGCTTTGGAGTGCTTTGTCAACATCAAAAATAAATATTATTTCCACAAGGACTCCAGCTGGCCTCTAATTAGCTTTCAGAATATATATTAAGGTGTTAATGTGCTGTCCAATGATGAAAGCCGCTATCCCATTAGCTTCCCCATAGATCAATACAACTATATGATATGAAATATCCACCAATTTATCTTCCTGGCAAATGAATCAATATTGCAATTTTAATGGGGCCAGTCCTTAAATGAATGTTATCAGTCCTGAAAAAGACTCAAACCCAAACAAAACCAGTTGTATACAGTCAAGCAACATTTTTCAGCAGCTGCAAACTTCTTTCTGGTACTCCTCATTGCAGAGAAACGACACTTGTACAACCACTAGCAATACCACTAGCATAGCTAACCACTGATCTGAGCTTCAAGCTATAGCATTACATCCAAAGCCGTCTTTATTTTTCTGGGGAACTATCTCCTAGTGCTGCCTTGGTGCTGGGAAAACCTGTATGCAGTACCAGGAAAAAACCCAAAAATAATAAAAGTGTGCATTTGCCCCAGATCTCTCTGCTGTGTCGTATTTCTGATAAGAGAGTAGCTATTGTGTTCACTTCTTTAGACGTCCTGTGTATTTCACGATCATCTGAGCAGCATCTGAAAATCCTTGGAGCCAGGTTTGCTGCATTTATGCTTCATTTTGAGACTCACTTGGGGCTGTTTCACAACCAAGAACAACCCAAGTTTTGCTCATGTGATGGTGGGGGATGCCTGTGCCCCAGGGAAGCAGACGTGAGCTCCAGCAGAGGAGAGCCTTGCTCTCAGAGCTAAACCCCCCAGGACATACGATCAAAGATCAAACAAGAGGTTGTTGCCCCATTAAAAAAATCTCATGGAAGTGCTTCTACACAGTAAGGGAAAATCCTGGAAAAATCTCTCAAAAGCCCTAAAAATGGATCACGACTCAGCTGCACTGACAGAGCTACAAAATGCTACAAGAGCGTTTCGGCTGTGTCAGGGCCTGTTATCACCTGCTATAAAGCACTTGTCAAACCAGAAGAAAAGCTGAGACAACGGCAGATTTCTCATATCACTAGTGAGAACACATTTGCATTACTGCTCGCAATAAATGATCATTAGAATGAAGTGTTTGAATATATGCTGAGAAGCAGCAGCAAGCTCACAGGCAGGGTAATAACACTGCAGATCACCACAAACCAGAGGGCTTCAAAGTACCCAAAGCCCAGCATTCACCACAGGGCATCTTTCCCCACCTCCCCCTGCTCCCAGGCAACGTCCATCTGTTTTGATTTCCAGTCCCCTCATCTCCTGTGCTGCAGACTCACATAGTTTTTACTCACATTTCACAGTAACACACTGAGCAGACAAACCCAGAGCAGGTCTAAACCAACACAGCTCCATCGGGGCACTGGTGGTAGCCACCAAGTATGTTTCTGGACAGAGAAGGGACAACACAGAAGTCTCTTGGTCCAAGCAAGCAGGGGTTGTCCTCTTGTGAATCTTTCAAAAAGGCTCTGATACTGGAAAGCTGCTATGAGATCTCCACGCAGCCTTCTCTTCTCCAGGCTGAACAGCCTCCCAGGCTACCCCTGAAAATACCCCTCTGGGGACACGGCCACTGGTGCCACTTGTCCTGCACATTTCTTCTAGGCAGAGGATGTGCCCAGAAACCGCCTGCCTGGATCCATGTCTTGTGTTTGGCAGAGCCTTTCCTATGTTTAATAAATAATAATAAAGACCAGAGCCAGAGCAGGGATTAGGATGGGTTTTTCACATCTGAGCTCAGGTTTTGCAGACACAAAATTAGTCCCTTGTTTCATTCCAAGAGCTGCTGCATCCTTGTCTTGCCAGCTACAAACTTCAATGACAAACCTGTTGTTTGCTTCAGGATAGAAAGCAAAATGAACTTGGAGTGTGCTCAGGGGCTACATTCGATGCTAATGCATGCTGCTATTGCTTACAGTAGCTGCAGAGCAAGGTCCTGTCTTGAATATTTTCAGTCCATAATCAAATCTGTTTCATAAACAAAGGAACTTTCTGTTTTCTCTCCTGAATATAGGGTACCTTTGAATAGTTTCTAATCTATACCATTATAATGAATTATAACCCCATCGTGACTCTATGTAATTATTTCTGCTGTATCAATCTGATGTATCAATCAAGTGCAAATTCCTGAAAGAATCACAGATACAGAAACTGCTCCTAAACAGAAGGTACAGGCAGGTAAAATTAAGCAGTCACCTTCACCATTTCATTTTCATCCATACAATTACGGTCAATGGGTGCCAGAATACAGCCAAGTACTTTTGCCTCCTTCAAAAATAATTTCTCCACCAAATCCAGAAAATGCTTGTGCAAGGCCACCAATCAAGTCAGGGATGAAAAAGCAATCAGTGGTGTCCTGCTAATTTACAGATTTATTTCTGTCACTGGCTGATTGCTGCTGAATTCTTGCAAAGCTATGAGAAACTTACAGAAAGTGTTTCAGCACGCAGCCTGACCTGAGCACACTTACCTCCCGATGCTCAATTCCCACAGCACACGGTCCTCTTTCCAATAGCCCTTGTACAGCCACGTGGCTGTTGCTGCAGCTCAGACCAGTGTGTTAAAACGAGAAGCGCTATTCAAGCAGAACTTGGTTTATGAAATAGATTATTCTTTATAAGCCATGCAGGAAAAAAAAAGTCAAAATTATCCAAAGCAAACAAAAATGGTGGGTTTTTTTCTCACATGTATCAACCACCACATTGTCTGTGACTGCACAGGTAGCCTCCTGTAGAAGGCTGCAAGTCCAATCTTGCCCAGTGCCTCCCTCATGCAATTGGTCTCATTGAAATAGCCACAGGTCCCCTCTGGACTGGGCTCAGTTATGCTGAAAGCAGCCTGGCAAACCCCATCTCTACAAAAGCTGGTGCTCTTGAAGGCCAAAAAGACAGAGGACTTGAATACAAGCAAATTGTCCCAACATGTCCCAGCTGGCCACAACATCATCAGCCCACCTTCCACATCTTTTTTTGATAGATAGGTAGGTAGATAGACACACACACACACAGAAACAGTTATAGCCCCACCATCACTGGTAAAACAGGGCAGGTCTCCATGACACAGCAGAGTTGTGCAACTCCCAGCAATGAAGGCAGAGCAGCCCTATACATCCTGGCCAAGCAGTGTGGGTGGTTTCTTATGGCTCTTCAGATTGGAGGCTACTGCTCATAGACAAGCAACCTGTACTGCAAGGGGACAGACCACCACAATGGCAGTAACAGCCTTAAATGTCTGTCATTCTGCCATGCTTCAGTGCTGATGCTTCTAAGTCATGTTCTCCAAGATCAGCTGCCAGGAGGAAGCAAGGAGACAACCCCAACAACTCCTCGTCCAAACGCAAGGGGAACTTGGCGGCATAATTATGCTTCAGCACTCATGTTGCTGAATAGCCCTGGAACCTTCCTCCTTCCAAGATGGGAAAGGTCTTAGGGAACCTAGAAATGACTGGCAATCCACTGGCAAATAAGCAAAGTTGGGAGAAACAGGGATGGTGAAGGACCAAGGCCAGTGTTCATTTTTGCACTAGACTGGAGTGTACCTCACCCATTGTCCCAGCTCATCACAACAGCAGGACATGCTCAGAAGTCCTCCCTCACCAGGTCGCTAGTGAAACACACATCTCTTCCCTGCCACCCAGACCAGGGAACCCAGCCCTGCCTTTTGGCCTTTCCAGACTCATAGAATCACAAAATAGTTTGGGTTAAAAAAGACATTACAATCATCCAGTTCCAACCCCCCTGCCATGGGCAGGGACACCTCACACTAAACCATGTCACCCAAGGCTCTGTCCAACCTGGCCTTGAACACCACCAGATGAACAGCTTCCCTGGACAACCCATTCCAGTGCCTCACCATCCTTACAGTAAAGAACTTCCTCCTTATATCCAATCTAAACTTCCCCTGTTTAAATCCATTACTCCTTGTCCTATCACTAGGTCCCTCATGAAGAGTCCCTCCCCAGCACCCTTATAGGCCACCTTCAGATACTGGAAGGCTGCTATGAGATCTCCACGCAGCCTTCTCTTCTCCAGGCTGAACAGCCCCAACTTTCTCAGCCTATCTTCATACAGGAGGTCTGCTGGGTCACAGTCAGCCACTTTTTCTTGGCAGGGTTCACTCTCCTGACTGCCTTTGTAAGACACCTGAAACAAGAAAAAGGCTCTCCCAAAGTCTCATTATCAACATCAGTAGCCTGAATCCTGCTCTCCCTTCCATCCTTACCATTGCTGATAGAACTGAACACCGCCCAGAAAACAAGAGCAGTTCCCTAAAGCTGCCTCACTAGCTGTTTTTCACAATCCTTTGGCTAAATATAGATCCTTGAACAGAGCTCCAACCAGTAAGTGCTGCTCAGCACGAGGCAGGTGACAGGTCAGGAGCTGGGGGATCATTGCTCTGGAGCTGGGATCAGAAGTGAGGCTTTTTTTCAGAAACATCAGCCCTGAGGCCACCTCTGCTCTTAACAAATCAGCAGGACTTTTATTGCTGACCTTGAGGCACAGAAAGTGCCAGGCATTTCAAAGAGCCCACCCAGTGACTTCCAGCTGCTTCAAGCGGCACTTGAAGCACTATCATGAACACACAGAGAGGTCCTCATTCATCCTGTCGTTTTCAAACCAGGGTAGTAGG
The DNA here is from genome assembly GCF_012275295.1 of Melopsittacus undulatus. NCBI lineage: Eukaryota > Metazoa > Chordata > Aves > Psittaciformes > Psittaculidae > Melopsittacus > Melopsittacus undulatus. The sequence continues at coordinate 16,140,460 of NC_047528.1, read as the reverse complement.
CTGATGCCAGCAGTTCTTCAGGCACTGATGTGTGCAAGAAGGAATTAACAGCAGACTCTCCCAAGGCACACGACAGACTTGGTGTCTGCTTTGGGAACAAAAGCCAGAGGAACCTGCAGGTCTTGCACCTAAAAGACCATCGCACCAAGACCTGGATTTTCTTCCTAGCTTTGATTCTGTCTCAGCATTCACCTGTGGTCAACAGCCCTGCTCATAAAATGAGTGTAACACACTGCAAAACAGGATCCTTAAAGCCCTCAGCAGACACTGTGCACTTTCATTAGCCACAGCTGAATCCCAGATTGGCAAATGGCAGCTGAAACACCTATTTTTAATTGAAATGAGTCACACTAGACAGACTTTTATTAGTGCTCATACATAATACTGATGTTGCTCTTCACAGGGCAATCATCCATTAACGTGATTATGATCATGGTTTTTTTAATGATGTGGCAACACAATGCAACACATTAAGTGAAGTTAAAAAAAAACTCCTTTCCTCAAGCTGATCATTACTCACTTCCATTCACTGCAATCTTTCTTACACTGTGCACAACATCAGCCTCGTAGGATGTCATATCATCTTCTCAGTGCTTGTCCAGAAGGTTCAGTGTCTGTGGTAGGTTCCACTTGTCCAGAGAGTACCTGTTGCATCAGGGATGGAAGTGTAAAATAAAATTAGGATATTCTCTCAACATCTCTCACAATGGACCTGAGATGGTGGTCCTGCTTGAGGGGACACTGGGAGTTAGGGAGCACATCTGTGTCTTCACTCATTAGCCGCTGCTTCACCAAACCTTATGCACTTTTCAGATTACATATAACAGGCAACAGCGAGAGCTGGCAGTGAAGAGGTGACACATTCCTCACTTCAAGCACACATGAAACCTGATGGATCTGTGAAGTTTTATGTAATTATAAAATAAATACACAGATAAGCAAAGACACTCTCCACAGATGGTCCATGAGAGCTGCCTGGACACAGACTCTGACCTTGAAGTGGGCAAAGACTAATGTGGAGGAAGCTTTGCATCTGGGAGTCAGCAAGCCCACACTTCAGAAAAGATCATACTCACACAGACACACATATACAGGAGCACTGCTGCAGGTTTGCAGCATCATCTTCTGCCCCACACAGCATCCTCAGAGCAACCTCTCAGCCTGGCTGCGAGGGCTGTGCTTGGAGGGGCACATGGCAGTTGCTCAGGGAACAAAACCAAATGGCCAGAAGGAGCCAGGGCAGTGGTAAACAGGTGCTGAAGAGGTAGATAGTCTGCCCATTGGGCCTGACTGCCCAGCTAGTCCATGGAGGTTTCATGGCTGAGAGGCTGTAGCAGGAGATATCTCACAGGAATGAAATGTACGCCTCCAGAGCAGGTATTGCCTGTCAAATGGGCAGTAGTTCCCAGTGACACACAGACTAGGAAAAGGGGGGATAGGAGGCTGAGAGCAGGCCTGAGGGGGTATTTTGATGTTTTACCTCAGGGGATCAAACACTGACCTTTGTATTTCCCTAATAAAACACTCAGCACGTGATTTCATGGCTTACTTGTTCCTGCAGAAGCTGCGGCGGCTACAGCCACATACATTAGCTGAGCACAGAATGGTGCTAACACTGCTGCAGACCTAAATAGACAAGCTCATATTTTCACTTGGTTGAGGAAAACTGCCCCACTTAATGCTTTATGACTTGACTGACAGAAAGAAAATTTCAGTGTCTGTGCAGGCAGTCAGGAGTAGATGGGAAAAGTGATGCATATAATTTACAATATAGGGAAGAATACTTGGGTGACATATTGAATATTACCCACCAGAAATGTGTGAATTGTTGTTAAATGTCTAAAAACTTGTATTATCACAGAGCCATATTCTGAACATTCAAAGTGATTCTGAGTAGCTGATGCAATGAAAGAGGTTATACTAAGCACACAGTCCTGAAAAATAGCATAGTTGGCTGATCACATGTCAAATAACCAGAGAGTAGTCAATCAACTTCCAGAAAAGACCAAAAGAGTGCATTGGCACTGGGCATTGTGGTGGCCCTGGGGAACACCAGCACATGCCTGTCCCCATGGCTGCACCTGCAGGACAGGAACAGCCAGTCCAGAGCAGGCAACTGTGATGGCCAGGAGAGGACACCTCCCCATTGCCAAACCTACCCAAGCCTGAGGGTGCCCAGTGCCCCTGAGGGGCCCCACCAGATTTCAGTAGACAGAACATTGGTCACCTCCAACCCTGATGTCTCTGGCTTCACTCTCCTTGCAGTTTTCTTACTCCACGTTCTGCAAAGGATCTTCCCGCACTTGGGTATTTTTCCTGTGCCTTTTGTCTCTACACAGACCCCAGACTGCTGCAGACATCACTGTCTGGGGCTTAGGCATCTCCCTGGTGCCCTCCCCTAGCACAGCATGGCTACTGTCCAGGTCCTGCCGGGATGAGACTGAGGCAGCTGCTCAGCCCTGGGTAAGAGGGCGTTTGCATCAGGCTGAAGGTGGGCAAGTCCTGCATCCCCATCCTTTGCTTCCGCCACTTGAACCAGAGGACAGAAATTAGAACCTCACATACTTAGCAAAAAAAACAAAAAACCAAAAAAAAAAACAGAGCTTAATGCAGAATTTTACCCTCCCTTGATTTTATTTAGCAAGTTTCTGGAGGAGAGCTGCTCTTTTAGACAGGCAATTCTGCATCACTAACAGCTTGGTATTGTTTATGCTGAAATTAGGTGCTGAAGAAGCAAATCAGTCTGCAAAAAAATGTATCAGCATCTACAAGAAGAGGCAAAGAGTAAATGGGCTTAATTAGTCACTAAACAAGGAACTAGATTAGCACATTCTTACATATATTTAAGAAATGCAAGCTCTTAATCCTACCCTGTGCACTTGATTCCTTATGCTGCAGAACTCGTCTTTACAAAGATGATTGGTTGAACAGCTGTGTGGGTCAAGGACCATCTACCCCAGCAGCCCCAGCCCCAGGGCAGATGCTGGACAAGAGCACAGCCTGAGGGAAGGCAGTAGTGGAGCCATGCCCCTGCAGCCTGATCCCTTGCAATCCGCTCCACTGGCTTTCTGCTTGGTGTGTGATTGGGAAAACAAATTTAGGGAGGCAAAAAAAAGTTGTCAGTGAGGATGTAGGCTTGAAAGAGATCTCCTGGCCTAGCCCCTGATGGCTGACATCCTCGTGTCACCTCGTCACTGCCTTACATTGCAGCACACAGGTTTGCCAAGGGACATCAGCCAGAGCCCTGTGCTTCTGCTAGGGACTTTCTCGCCTGTGACAGAGAAGGGAGGGCTCTGACAAGAAAATGTCAAAGACAAACTTGATAGCTCCCCAGAAGGCTATTGGGTGTTCTCATTTTCCCCATGTAGTATGGAGAGATTGCAGAGAAAAACTCTAAAAATAGTCAGATAAAGAAAATATCATTCTTTATCTCCTGGAGGAAGAAAGGGGCTCATGTGCACTGCTCTGGGCATTTCAGATAAAGTGAAATGGGATCCTTGCTGCTCACTGTAACATCACTGGTTATTATGTTTCTTAACTACATGGCAGGCCTCCATCACACAACCATCTCTGCAGGTGAGGACCACTGAGGGCAAATTTAGCAGCATCCACGTAGAAACTGCATCATTTCCCATGACCTGGGAATTGTGAACAGAACATCTGGTTTCCCTTCAGTCACTGGGGTGTACAATATTGTGTGGGATGACACCAAATCATTTACTGAATTCCCAGCATTTCTCTGCTTTCCCTGCACCCACTAATGACCATTTCAGCCAAACCCAATCAGGTTAGGGATGCACAGACACTCAGAGTGCTTTGATAAAAGGAAAAAACCTAAATTATTGGGAAGTTGGCACAGGGTAACACTCACATGGGGAGTCATATCTCCCAACTGGATGATCATTTGCTTTCTGGTGGCAAGAGCCTCCATTGCAAAAATCCTCATGCCAGCATCTTCAGCTGGAACAGGAGAGACTCCTCCAAGCACTGTTTTGCTCTGTTCTTAGCATCCAATTAGTCTTGGTCCTATGATCATCCTTCCACATGCATAGTTCACTGTTTACTGATGTACCTAACTACATACAAACCATCCTTTAAATATCTTAACCATGTACAGAAGATGGTCCTGCATGACCATTTCTCCAGGAACAGATTCTTAACTGCACACTACAGCCTTGGCATGTCTGTGGGGCACTTCACCTAGGATGTTAATGCAGGCACACAGGAATTGCCTTGGTGAAAATGTCAAGCACTGTCCAAAATCCCCACACAAAGTCACTGAATGGTGAAGGTTCAGTCACTTACCTCATTTCAAGCTGGCCCATGGGCTCCAGGCACCCATTACGTCATGGCTGCAGAGCACAGCCTGGGGGTGCCTGAACCACCCAAGGCACTTAGTGCACTGGGTGTGCATACCAGCACAGCCCTGACACCCAACCTGATGGTCTTATAATGCAAGCCACATAACTCTAGTCACCTGAGCCTGAAATGGCTCCATGGAGGGTGTAAGAGGTTTTTTACCATCTCTCATGTTACTCACAAAAGAAGCTACCCGTGAGAAGGGAGGGGTAACTGCCAGGCTTATCCTCTGTGTCACTCTGCTGGAAGCCAGTGCTCATGCTGGCTCAGACCCTGGGCAAGTCACACTTATCCTCCCATGAACAGCCCTCTTATTGACAAGTCAGGGGACCAGTTTGAAGCACACCAGCAAGTTTCTGAGTGCAAGGGAGAGTGTTATAGACTCACTTCATTGCTGGGGGAAACGACTTACATTATTACCTGCTTTAAGAGGGGAACACAAAGGTCTCTTAAAAACAAAACCAAATTCCAGTATTCTCCATGAACATCTCCAAATAAGTACAAACTGTACTCAGGGCAGTAGCATAAAAAAACCTGTAACCTGCTGAGATGCAATTTGTTAAGACATTTATGGTGTCTAATGAGCTTAAATTAGTTCCCAAGCTATATTCATTAGCTTTCATTGAGCTCATGGAATAAAAACAAGTTACATTTCAGTCTAATCAAATACAGTTGGTGGGAAGGTTCGCAAGTATGGCCATTAAGCCTAGACTGGAGGAACCATTTCACTTATTTATGAAGCGCAGCACAATGTATATGGACTTGCAAAAAGAATGAGCTAAATTCCATTTTTACCTTAAGTGTGATAAGCTTAAGCTCATCAACACTGTTAATAGCAAGTTCAATTTACAGCCTGTAGTTACACATGGATTTTTGTAACAGCTTGGGTTTAGCATTAGAGGGACAAGCTGTGCATGAGAGGGAGGACTTCTGCAGCACCGGAGAGGCCATAGCCAGGAATATTATCTTCCTCCAGGATCCAATACGTGATTAGAAGAACTATGCTCATTAGTTTCCTCTTAATGCAGCTGAAATCTCAGCACAGCTACTTCTCAACTGGAAAGGATTTCAAAACCTGCTCAACAAAACTAATTTAGTTTAATTAAACTTATCTATATTTTATAGACAAAACACATCTCAGATGATGTGCAAAAGTTACAGATAACATCTACCCAAGAGATTCCACTCCTGGCTAAATCCTCTAGCTGACAGCCCAGTGTAATTTAAGCAATCATTTTTACATGACTGAATCTGATGAATAGCTTTCTTCGTGAAAAATGGCTTCTGGCCAGACAGGCACAAAAATAGGCAATGCACAAGGCATTCTTGGAACAGATCAACTTCTCTACTGATTTAATCGTACCAATACCTCCTATCAGGCCTGAAAAGAAATTTCTTCTGCATTAGGCTTTTTAATTCACTGATGTTCTTGACTGACTCATTTGCCTTTGAGGTTTGGGGAGTACTTCATTATAAAAGTGTCCACATGGTATAGACTAAAGCCTTGATCACAATTTTTATCACTTACAAAGACAATGGGAACACAATTTTTTGGCATCTAGTTCCACCTTTTAAAGATAAAACTTGCAAATCTACTGAGAATACAACATTGATCTGAAAGGATGAGACTAAATTCAAGGAGCTACAAACACAAGAAAAGAACAATAAACCAAAGAAATCTAACAAAATATGGTCCAAAAGTGAAGGCGTATTGATTGGAAATTGCATTTCTCTTGGAGTTTAGACATGTGCTGGATCTTCTCACTTAAAGCATTCTGGGTGCAAGGTTTGGCTACATTACACTCAAGGTCTCTATCACATTAACAACAAAAGTGGCTGCTGCACTAGTGTTCCCATCCCTCAGCTGCCTGTTCCCAGCCCTCTGTTCGGTGAACAAAAGGGCTGGCAGAAGAATTCATCTGGCTCAGGACAGAACCAACCAGCTTAATCTGAACCTCAGGTTCTTTGTCAGAGAAAGGTTATGGATGGAGTGGTGACCTCCAGCATGAAAACAGCTACATTCTGAACCACAGCAGCTGTTTCTGCAGCAGCAGCCTTCCATAGCTTAGCATCCCTGCCATGAGGCATACTCCATCTCTTGAAAGAAATAAGCACTGATCAGATCAAACTAGAGAGCAGCAGGATGAGGAAATATACTCATTTGCAACCTTTACTAAGAGACATTTTCTTACTGTGTTTTATATCCATTTTGTCATATGTATTCAGGGTTATAGGAACCCACAGGATTACTTCAGTATCTTCAGATCTTTTACTATTTGTTATAGTCTGGATGTGCTCTTCCACAGCTCTCTGGTTTTTACAGTTTTTCTTCAGGCATTTCTCTCCCTGGGTCTGGTCAGACAGTGGGACACATCAGTCAGTGCTCTAGCTGGACTCAGGCAGTTGCAGGAGGATTACAAATTATTTCTTATTCCTGTTCATATATTTAAAGAAAAATACCCACTTAAAATAGTAAATATTAATTTGCAACCACTTACGCTAGTGCCTACATTTCTTACACTCTTCACACAATTTAATGTGCTGCATCAATAAGGTCTGTACAAAGTAAACACGTAACAGAAATTTCTATGATGCTGTTGCAGAACAGTACGTTTGCAATGACACATTTTATGCGTGCCCTGGGTTCAGCTGTAATAGTTATTTTTCTCCTTCCTAGTAGCTGGTGCAGTGCTGCATTTTGCTTTTAGTCTGAGAACAATGCTGATAACACACCAGTGTTTTAATTGTTGCCAAGCAGATCAAGGACTTTCTCAATCTCATTCTCTGCCAGTGAGGAACGGCAGAAGAAGCCAGGAGGAAGCAGAGACAGACAACTGACCCAAACTAACCAAAGGGGTATTCCATACCACAGCATGTCATGCCCAGTATAGAAACTAGGAGGAGTTATCCAGAAGGCCCAGACCACTGCTTGGGTCAGGCTGGGTATCAGTCAGTGGGTGGTGAGCAACTGTATTGTGCATCACATGGGTTTTGTGGGTTTTTATTCTTTTTCTCTTTTAGTTTTATATTCTCTCCCCTTGTTACTTATCATTGTTTGTAGTAGTAGTTTATATTATACTTTAGTTATTGGACTGACTTTATGTCAACTCATGGGGTTTACATTGCTTCTCTTCTCCTCTCCATCCCACCCAGAGGGGGGAAGGGTGAGTGAGCAAATGGCTGTGCGGTACTGAGTTACTGGCTGGGCTTAAACCATGACAATATGGCTCATGAAAACACAGCCCGCTAAACACCTTCAGTAGCTAGCACTTTCAGTACCAGCCTATTTAACTATCTAAAAACCCCAGGCCCCTCAAGGCTCTCATGACTTTTACCTGACCTTTAGTTTCCATCCAAAAGAGGCTTCAAAAACACTGCAATAAATTATCCAATAAAAAGTCTCTATTATTTTATATGCAATTAAGAAAAAATTTGACTCTGAGTAAAGCCCACTAAATTACAGCATTATATAAATGCCTAATGTATATATTCAGAATTAACTAAATGTGCTAAATGTAGTCTTAATGCCATACCGAGCTATAAATCAAAACACTGGAACTATTCTAGCAGCAGCAGGAAATCAACCACTACTATTATAAAGTACAAATGCAAACTAATATGACAATTCATTATTTAAAACAAGATTTCCTGCTTAGCAGTTTGAAGTATATCTCCTGGCCAATGGCCTTAGAAAATACTCACCACTGTATTCAGACCTTGCTACTGCTCCTAAAGTAGTCCTCAAAGGGGACATTCACTCCCGTCCTCATGGGGAGCTGCAGCCTGTGAGGGTGAGAAGCCAGAAGCCCACCACAGGAAGCTCACAATAGCACACACCATGACACATGAAGGCGAGGGCCCTGCACAGAAGCAGGTCAGCTGCCACGTGGGAGGCTGCTCTTGCTAAACCACAAGTGATTTAGGAGTTGTGGATTCAACTAGTCATCAACGAAGCCTTACAGGAATGCCAACTGACTTCCACATTTACATTTCTCCTGTAAAGCTGGGATTACAATGCATATGAAGTACAAACTTGTAAAAGCTTGGCATTTTTTTAGATGCTACATGTACCTGGGACCAGCTGCACCCACTCCATGTGCCCAGGACACACATGCTGGGCCTTTTGGCAGCAGGTTGGGAGGTCCACATATGTGAAATGCAAACAAACTCCCTGGAAAACACCCTTCAGTGAAGTCAACCCTTGCATTTCTGAGTTTTGGGTTGTGTGTTTTGCAATTTTTGTCTTACTCCAGAAACACGGCTAAAGGCAGGGCCAATGAGGAACCTCTTAAACCAGACCTACAGCTGACAGAAACAATAACCCATAACCACAACCTCAAATGCTGAATGATGACACCAAGCTGTGTTGTTCCGTTGATACACAAGAGGGAAGGAATGCCATTCAGAGGGACCTTGACACACTTGTGAGGTGGGCTGATGCCAACCTTATGAAGTTTAACCATGACAAGTGCAAGGTCCTACACCTGAGTCAGAGCAATCCCAGGCACAGCTACAGGTTGGGCAAAAAGGAAATTCAGTGCAGCTCTGCGGAGAAGGACTTGGGGGTGTTGGTCGATGAGGAAACGAACATGAGCCAGCAGTGTGCACTCACAGCCCAGAAAGCCAACTGTATCCTGGGCTGCATCAAAAGGAGCATGACCAGCAGGTCGAAGGAGGTGATCCTGCCCCTCTACTCTGCTCTTGTGCAACCCCACTTGGAGTATTGTGTGCAGTTCTGGTGTCCTCAACATAAAAAGGACATGGAACTGTTAGAACAAGTCCAGAGGAGGCCACGAGGATGATCAGGGAACTGGAGAACCTCCCATGTGAAGACAGGCTGAGAAAGTTGGGACTGTTCAGCCTGGAGAAGAGAAGGCTGCATGGAGACCTCATAGCAGCCTTCCAGAATCTGAAGGGGGCCTACAGGGATGCTGGAGAGGGACTCTTCATTAGGGACTCTAGTGATAGGAAAAGCGGTAATGGGTTGAAACTTAAACAGGGGAAATTTAGATTTGGTATAAGGAAGAAATTCTTTACTGTTAGGGTGGTGAGGTACTGGAATGGGTTGCCCAGGGAGGTTGTGAATGCTCCATCCCTGGCAGTGTTCAAGGCTAGGTTGGATGAAGCCTTGGGTGATATGGTTTAGTGTGGGGTGTCCCTGTCCATGGCAGGGGGGTTGGAAGTAGATGATCTTAAGGTCCTTTCCAACCCTAACTATTCTATGATTCTTTCTAGCACATGCAGTTCCCAGTTCTTTGATAAACTCATCACATGAAGCACCTGACTTAAACCACTTCCCTCTACTTTTTCACAAGGCTCCATTCCTGTGGCAGTCACACTCTAGATACACACGTCCACCCAAGGACAGCCACATCTGAAACAGATGGGCAAGATGTGTAAGAATTTGAGAAACAATGGCCCTGTATCAGACAACACATTAGAAACTCCATTATCCAAAAGCACAAAATAGCACTTGAAAAAATATTTTATGCAGACAATGAAAGCATCACAAGAATAGAAGTGCAGCACAATCTTTCCAATATACATAATTTAATTTTTAGTCTTACTGTTCACTGGATAAAATGCTTCTCTCACACCCCAGCATACGAATGAGAATATTCTAGTAAGAAACAATAAATCTTTGGGATTTTTACTTACTTGCTCCAACAAACTATATTCAACCTTTTCAGAGCAAAGACTTGAGAGGAGAGACATCAGTGGATGTGCAAGGCAGCTGATCACCACAAAGAGCACCATGAATTTACAAATGCCTCTAAGATGCATACACCACATGTATTATCTACACTCAGCTCACCTCTGAATAGCTTCCTGCTGTGGATACTCCTTGCACTGTAGTTCACTGCATTCCTCCATGACCACAGGAGCAGGGCCTCTGTTACCCAGTGTGGAGGCATTTGTTAACCTTGCTCATCACATTCACTGCAGCCATTCCCCTCATGGAGCTTAAACACAGTCACAGCAGCACCACAGCAGATCCTTCTTCATTAACAGATTGATCAGCAATGCTGTTCCCAGATCACAGTATTTTCCATGCCCACTGTGGCACTATAGACTAAACAACACTGTGCATCAGCTGCCAAGCAGGTCCCATCTTTCATGTTTAGCTGTTTGTGAAACTGGGTCATTTCTTCTCATTCCACATTGTCAGGAAGGAGCAGATGGCAGATGTGCTTTGTCTATAATACAGTTTTTATGATCCCCTGCCTGTTGGCACAATAGCAGAAGCAACATTTGGAGACAAGAATTTGCAGTTTGGGGTAACTGAGCTGAAAGATAGTATGGGGTACAGGGAGAGGAAGAAAGGCTTGCATAGGATTGGTGAGATTTCTGTAACAAAACAAAAAACCAAAACCCCAAACAACAACAAACCCCCTCCTCCATGTCAAAAGAAAAAAAAAAAGAAGGTTATCTGGAAAACAGAGGATTATTTACTTTAGAATGTTCTTCATATACAACTTCTTGAGACGTGTACTTTGATTTGATGAAGGGAAGCAACAGGGGAAAGCCCTTGGGCATTTGTACCTACTCAGTGTTTTGACTATTTTGCCGTGTAAACTTCACTTAGACACAGGTCTGCTGAAAACCGAGAGACATCATTTTCCATGCCTGTTTGCTGTCAAAAAGTTGTGTCAGCAAACACTGGATTTTCCTGCTCTCCTGTTTTCTTGCACAGCAGCTTTCCCTTTGCCTCAGTCATTTCAGGGATATGCAAAACTCTCAGCAGTTTTCATCATTCTCCATACTGCCTGCAAGGGTTTACCATACTTTTTGCTGAACGATGTGCCAATATTCTTGACAGGGTAGTCAAGAATACAAGCAAGAAGACAGTGAATATGGCTCACAGCTGGCATTCAGGCCCAAGCAAGAGAAGAAAATCAACTTAAATAAGTAAGAATTTTGTATTGTATTAATATTTTGTTATGCTTCGGAGAGAATGCCCACTTCTTCCCTTCCCTAGGAAAGGACCCACGAAACATACATCTTTTTGCTGTTCATCAAGGTGCAGCAGTTATGGGTAAGCACATAATCTGCAACAACAAACCATCGTTTGACGGGATGAAATGTGAAAATATGCTCAACACTAAATTATTTTTCTTCACTGCATTTGGCCATAACAAGAAATATCTCACTTCCAGTTGTAAGCCTGCCACAAAATTTACCTGTCAACCAATTTTATCAGGCAATTTTATGTTCTACCTTTTTGTGGCATCACTGTGTTTTCATTCATATGGGACTCAAATGCAAGATTCAGTTTTAGCTTCTAAAAGTGGCTTCCTGAAGTGCCTAACACCAGTGACAGAGTCATAACAGAAACAATAACTGAGATAAATAATAACTGAGACAACAGAAGCTTACACCATGGCTTCAGAAATTTTCATTAAAATATTTTTAAAATATCTGCATGATACACAAAAGAAAACTGCATTTGATTTGAAGTAATGACTTGAGCAGTCAACAATATTTCTTCTTGAATAATTTTAGAACACATTTATCTTCAAAAATAACAAACCTGACAGAGTTGAGAAGGGAGAACCCTGGGTTTATTTAAAGCAAGGTTAAAATAAAAAAGATAATTTATTCAGAACTTGGGAGGTTTAAAATCATAGATGTGTTACTGCAAAATGACATCTGGGGATTGAGGTTGAAAAGTTCATTTAGAAAGACTTATAAATCAAACTAAATATTGTCTGTAATCCATGAACTGATCTAAGGCAGCCCCATTGCACACAGAATTCATTTACCTATGACCACTGGTACCCAGCTGCCCAGATACCAAATTCATTTTCTGCAGACTACTGGCAAAATGTGGGATGTCCCAGAAAGAAAATGGGCAGAAAAATAATTAGCTGCGACTGTTGAGCAGATGTAGTACAAGCTCTTCATCCTCTGCCAGAGAAAGCCCAGTATCTAATGGCAAACAGGGCTCCTCCTCTTGGCTGAATTTCACTTTCTTTCTTTTCAATGGCATTTCCTCTGCCGCAGTACTGTTGCTATAGCTTCTTTTCTTTCTTCCACTCTTCTCCTCAAGTTCACTGCAGAAACAAATCAATTAGTCTTTTTAACAACTGTGGTAATCAATATCATCATGTAATCAAACAATTCGTTTTAAACAAGACAAATTTATGTCAAGATAAGAGCAAACAAAATTACAATTCAGAAGGGTGAAGCAATAGAAGCTGATAAACTCTGAATGTCTAAATTAGAACTGCTTTCAGGCCAAGGTGGTGGTGGCTATTCTGCTGTCTTTATTGATTACAGTACATTAAGATACCGCTATCAGCCTTATTGAATACTTTCTGTCCTACAGAGTGACAGACGACAGAATTGATACAGTGATGTGTCAGTGGACCTAGGTATGCATTTGAGATCTTGTCTAAAATAAATATGCAACAAAAATAAAAATATGAGAACTGTCATTTCACTGGTGAATCCACTTAAGAGAATCTTGATTTGGGTATATCTCATTCAAGCCACACTTTGCCCTTGTTTCAGAATCTTTCCTTGGAATCTATTAACCACCTCTTTGCCATGAGAGGAAAAACCCAAACCTAGCTATTTTCCCTGATGGATTCCTATTTTTCAGCAGCTTTTCTTAAGACTTGAACATATTGCCTTTTGTAGCTTTCAATCTGGACAAAATGTCTGTTTTAATACTTTGACTTCTACCACATGGCCACATAACAGCAACAGCAGGAAAGGGGTTTTTTTGTCTGTAACATAGAAAATTTGCTATAAATTATCTTATCTAAGATCAAAATAATCTATTTAAACAAAATCTATCTAAGACACAATATCTGTGTATCAGGTTATAGAGAGCTGGTTGTCCTATGCTGTAGGGTAGAATTCACACACAAAAAAAAAACCAGAATGCAACCCCTCATGCCCAGGATCATTCCCTTCAAACAAATCAACCAAAACTAAATGGCATTATCAATTTTTCATGTCTGTATTTTAAAGAATATAACAAAAATGAAAATGGAACTGCAAAAACTGAGTGTAGCCCCTTCTAAACTAGATGGTTAAAATCAGATTTTCAATTCTAAATTGGCAAACTTCTACCCAAGAAAATCAATTTGCTTTTAAAAAACTGTTTCAACACAAATTTTTAAATTGCCTTGATTTTTTTTAATTGCTGAAGTGAAAATGTAATGTTTGTGAAATGTTTTGTTCAGAAAAACTGTTTAAAGACTTAACCATTATAAACAAGGGTTATAACAAATAGCTCAAATTGGGGAATACTGTTCTTCAAACCAACATAGCACAGGAACCCAATGCCCAATTCAAACCACCTTCAGCTGCCTACCTCATTTTTCTATTAACAGGCCCACTTACCAGTCTGTGAAAAGTTGGTTTCACCACTCACTGGAAACCAGCCTATCCCAAAACACAGCAGCTTTCAAGAAGTTTCTGAATACCCTCTGAGAGGGAATGGCAACACAATGCTTTGTTCTCTTCCTGGCTCACATGCTTTTTGGCTACTTCTCCATCAGGATGAAGGAGATACATGAGATCTGATGGCAAAATCTGATCTGATAGGTTTTTGGTAGCAAACACCCTACCTTTATATTGTTCTTCCCTGCCTGTTGAAAAGAAATAGTGTAAAGCAACCTGATCTAGAGAGAAATTCCCTGCCCACTGCAGGAGAGCTGGACTAAAACCATTCTATGATTCTATGAATAGCCAATGACTGCGCACCAAATACTTTCCCTAAAATTGGGACATTTCAAAGGCTGTATCAACTTTGCTGGCTTTGAGCTGTCATGTGCATGGGGGTGGCTTTTCAGTGCTTGCTACCAACATTCATTTTATGCCTTTTCTGGGGAACGGAGATTCTATTTCTTTCTGTAGTGCCTAAGATATTCCATAAATGATGAAGCTGTACTGACAGTATATGAAAATAGTCTAAAGCACTATGACATCTCACTTTTCCAAGTGGCCAGTGTGGGTCTGGGCTGGAGTTTCATGGTGTTCACTTTGATCAGGACAGAATACAGGGGTTCATTTTAAAAGCATAAGGCTGAAACCTCATTAAGTAAAAGCATTTTTGCTTGTTTGCAGAGACCCCAATTATTTCCAGCATTTGAATGCACTCTGAAGCCCAGTCTGCATTCATAATTGACTAATGCTTCATCTAGGACATTAGTTCAAAACATCTTAGCAATTAAAACAATGCAGAAATTTCACACGCTATGGAATAAGAGACTTTAAATACAAAAATGGTACTTATTTTTGAAGTTTCAGAGGCTCATAGGCCTAGATGTCTGTAAGATACAAAGTTTAAATATAAAACACATTTAGCAGGAACTGTGAGATCTCTGGGTTTTTTTTCCACAAACAAAAGAACATCTACACAATTATAATTCATTTTCAGCATAAGCTTTGTAGGGAGATTATGCTGAGCCAAGCTATTTCTTTTTATTACCGAGATCATGGTGCTCAATTAGTAGTGCATCCTAAAGACGTATCTACATGTTAGCAAGTGTATTTTCACACTAATTTGACCCTTACTGGGCTGTGAGTTAGAGAGGTGAATAAGAAGGAATGTGTAACACTGGAAGCAGCAGTGGTAAAGCCACCGCATGATGAAGAGAGCTAATGGCTTGTGTTTGCCTGACACACAAAATGTAAAGGCAAACCAGGTTTTTTATAAACGCAACTTAGGAAGGACAGCAGAGGCTCAAGTGGAATGTGCAAATAATATGTACATGGTTTTGAAATGCAGAGAGCAGACGCAATACCTGTCCACAGAATGGTTTGGGTTGGAAAGGACCTAGTCCTTTTCCTAGTTGGAAAGTTCACCTAGTCCAACTGCCAACCATGTTCCTGCAGGATGGATTTTTACCAGTGGTGGTTTGGGTGGTGCAAAGAGGGGCTGTGCTGCTCTGGAGGAGAAGTCAGAGATGTAGCTTTTATGAAGGGTGAAAGTGTCAATTTTGAAAGGAAGCTGGAAAATCACCAAGAGAGTTGTCTGGTATCATGATGCCAAGGGGTACACTGTACTCCATCTGGGCACTTCTCCTTAGCTGTTTGGACAGAAAGCTCTTTGGAGGAGATGCAACAGGTGTAATTCTCAGGTACACATGTAAAAGGGCTGAGTGTGTGAAAGCAGGTACACGTGGATGACTTTTGCATTTATTGTCAAATGAATTACTCCTCAGTCCCCACTGACCAAAGGGCTGTCCATCAGCCCACCCTGCAGAGCCAATCTTCTTATTGTTGGTCACTTCACATGGACATAAATGGCCCCTTATTCCTCACAAACATACTACCTGCTGTGCTACCAGCTGGCATCCACAAATAGCTAAAACAAAATAAAGCTATTCTAAGGTGAACTATTTTCTAACAGAACAACACAGTCAGAAAGCAACCCCATAATTGAGATCCAAACCAAAGCCACTGCATCTTTTCATCTTCTATTTATAACACTTAGAAAGCACCATGTGCAGCTGGATTACAATTCCTTCCTTTTTCCATCTGGTGCAATTCAGCTTTTCAGCCGCCTGAACGACCCGTGTGGTCTGAAGCTGTGTGATGGAAGGATTTACTGGGACAGGCTGTGTTTGCATAGGCGAGGAGGTACTAACAGCTGACTTATCAACAGGCACAGTAATTTCTGTGGTCACCATTTGCACAGCTGTAACAACAAAGGACAATGCTATCATTTCATAGGTAGTGTTTATTACTCAAACACTAAAGCACGGCTTACGAATCCTGTCCTTTAAATAAATGCCAGCATATATGAATTTCATTTGGGAAACGGGGGATTTAACTATGACCCTGACAGCTATTCACCAAGAAACTCTAGCTAATAAAACCCCTAAAATCTCAAGTGTGTTTTGAGGTGATACCAGGAAAAAATGGAAAGCTTGTAATTGTTATTATCTAGCTCACTTCTGGGCTTCAAGGTATATCTTGACAAGCTCTAAGGTTAAGATTTAAAGTGCTTGAGAGTCACACACATCTGAAATGTGCAGCCACACAACTAAGTTGCTGTTGTTTAAACAACGTGAGATCTATAGATAGGCTCTGCTTCAGTTAACACTTATCAGAGCTTGGTCTGGAGCCTAGTTTACCAGCACTGTTCTGGAAACAAACCAGCTTTGCCACTGAACTACAGGCCATGAGTCAAGTTTCCAGGCTGCAATATACTGCACGTGAGCCCTTTCCCAAATAAATGTATAGGAATAAAGAATCAATCTGCTTAAAAAATACAGTTAAGAAAAGTTAGGAATAATTTATCCAATAAATATTGACATTTTGCTAATCAAACATGCTATGCCACAAACCTTTATTCCATGTAATAAATTTTAATTCACAAAGCCATTGCAGCAGTCCTAATGAAGATTAATTACTGCAGTCCCTCACAAAGTCCAGTGCAGCTTCTTTCTTACTTGTTGTCAGAATGCCACAGCACATAGAAATGATAACGAAAATAGATTGTGTTGTGTTACTTCCTGGATCTCTACAGGCTGGATCGATGGGTTGCGGCCTGTGCTTGGGTCACAAGAACCCCACACAACGCTACAGGCTTGGAGAAGATTTGTTGGAAAGCTTCCTGGTGGAAAAAGACCTGGGAATGCTGACTGACGGCTGTTGAACATGAGCAGCTTATGTCCAGGCAGCCAAGAAGGCCAACAGCATTCTGGCTTGTGTAAGAAATAGTGTGGCCAGCAGGGCCAGGGCAGTGATCATCCCCCTGTACTCAGCACTGGTGAGGCTGCACCTCGAATCCTGCTTTCAGTTCTGGGCCCCTCATGACAAGAAAGGCATTGAGGTGCTGGAGAGGGTCCAGAGAAGGGCAACAAAGCTGGTGAAGGGTCTGGAGCACAAGTGTGATGAGGAATGGCTGAGTGAACTGGGGTTGTTTTGCCTGGAGAAAAGGCAAGACCTTTGGAGATGCTGCTAATCACCTACCTAAGCCTTGCATCCATTCAATCATCCTCAGCTTCATCTGATACTGATATTCTTCAAACCTGTTCCTCTCCTTTTCTTTTGTTCGACCAGTTGTAGATAGTTAATTTCTGAACTGCAGTTTCAATAAATCCCCATCACACTTCTGCTTCATTCATACAGGCACTTGTTGATGCCATACTAGGGTTTGGGATGGTTTTTTCCTCCTTTTTTCTATTTTTTTCTTGGTATTCCCTTTATAAAGGCAATTCCTGTAGCCAGCAAGTTTACAGGAACCATGGGAACGATCTAGACTGACCTGCAGAGCGTAGGTTACCAAATTTCAATAGGAAATTCTACCCTCAGGTCCATTTGATATAGTAAGCTAGAGTATAACTAATATAAAGACTTTCATGGCATAAGAGTATCACTTCTCTATCAACAGCAACCCAATGTCTCAATGTCCAATTTTGCAGCTAAATATCATGATCGAGCCTTTAAGCAGACATTTTACAATATCTGTCTTATAGCGCTTTTCTGAACATCACAACATTAAGTTCTGGCCTTCAGTCATAAAAAAGTCACTGATATGACCTGAATAATACACATTAGATGGAGCACCATGATTTGCAAATAAATCATATCAAAAGACAATGGAATGGAACCTTATCAAGAAACACATAAAACTTAGCGGGTCAACATCAGCATCCTGCTGTGAGAAGAAGGTGTAAGAAACTGCAATTTGCCCACGATTTTTATATATATAGTAAGGTACCCAACCAAGCAGCACTAACTGCTGACTTTTATACCTGTCAGCTGGTGACCGGCCATAAAATTACAAACAAAACAGTGCCAGAACTAAGACATTTCTCCTTTCCCCTGATGTCCAAGATCTTTCCCATGCTGATCTAAGAGTTAATGTGATCAGATGCACCTTGAAGGTAACAATAAGGTGAATCGTAACTTGGTCCTTCCCAACATTTTTATTTAAGGGATTAGAAATATCAGAAACTCAACATGACTGCAAAACGAGTATTTAAGAAATCCAGCTGCTTTTCTTCCACCCTATTCGATACATTTGAATTTTTCACCTCATTAGCAATTTACATTGATAGCCTTAAACCAAATATGATGAATGTTGCTAGATATACAAAAATTAATCTCATTACATGCTCGGAGTCATTAATTACTCTGCTTGTAGAGGTATGGCTGGAAGCAAATCTTATTCAAAGGCAAATTCAACTCATAATTTGTATAGCTCTCCCAGTTAAAAATAATGCTGGGGGTTGGAGGAGTGAAAAGATGGACAACATTTTTGACTTCTTAAACCATCATTAGGATAGGATTTCCCAGCCCCAAGAGCAACTCATCATACAATTCCGTGACAGCTCTAAGAAAGCTGCCTGAGACATGAGTGTTAATTTAATAGAAACACCTTCTTTCCATTGGCAAGATCTCTTGCCTGTTCTTATATTTATTCTTGTTGATCTACCAGATCCCCATCATCTTCCCTCCTCCTCTCATGTATACATCCCCTCCACCTCTTTCGTCCTTCATGCAAAATCAATACCATTTCTCCATGGTCTTATGCTCACCACCAACCTCTTAAGCTACCACTTTCCTTTATCTATAGCTTATTGGTCATTTAAATTCTCTTGCTTTTCTTGATTTCCTCCTTTTTTTCAGCACTAATTTCCTTCCCTGCATCTTCCTCTTTCAGTCGTGACTCTGTTTTCACAAAAGCCTTCTAAGGGGTGCTCAGAGCACCTCACAAGTCTCTAGACATACCTATACTGAGCCTTAAAGTTGACTTCAGAGCAGATCGCTACATTTTTCATCCACATACAACTAAATGAAATGTGGCTTCACTGACACTGCCTACTGGAAGCAGTCCTTGGCCTGTCCTGCCACACCAAAACACTCTGGGACACTGCCCAGAAGAGGTATAGTTGGCACCATTTGAAGTCACAGCAGATGTGGACAATGCAGACAATCATGAGCCAACACTTAAGCCTGTAGCCTGGCCAAATCCATTGAGCCTGTAAAGACATGATTGACGTTCCATAGGCAGGCCCAAGCCAGCATGGGATTAATCACCACATGCTGCACTACACTGGAGCCATTAATGGCTTTTAACTCCAAGTCACTTCTTTCAGGCAGTTCTAGAAATGTAATTTTGTCCTGAACTCCTCATGTGCCAAATCTATCAGTACATTGTCACCCACTGCTCTTGCCTTCATGAACATCCCACAGTTTTTCACTCTCCTCTTCCTTCAGCATACCTGCCCTAGCTGTTCTTAACACTCATTTCAAATTTAATTAGTATCCTTAGCGATGACTGACAAACCCACTCCTGCCCTGTCCCCGGCTATAATATAATACAGTACCAGTGCATTTGCTATTTGCTTCAGGAAACTGCTGTGATAATAAATACAAAATTGTGGTCTTTCATGCTGCAGGTTTATCTGGGCACAGCTTTTTACCACTGGAGGTGTTCCTAACCTGATGTGGCCTCTTCTAGAAAGCTCTGAATGTTGGGTCTAGCTACACTGTTTGAAACTGCTCTTTGGGTCCTGGTTTAACTCCCATTTAGCTTAAATGCTGGAGAACTTGAAGCAATTCAACTCACTTCCCAAACTGCAATCCTCTTTCATTCTTACCAAAGGCTGAAAACATCTACTATTTCCTAGTCCCTGAAACCTAGACGAGATTGAAAAGCAGGAAAGTATTTATTCCAATTATGTAAAGATGGAAAAAAATGAACAAGACTATTTAAAAATCCCCTTGGAGGATATTAAGGACCCTTCCTATTATTAAAAAGACAACCAGAAGTCAGGGCCAATAGTCTGAGACAAGAAGTGTGCCCTTAAGTTGACAGGCTGGCTATGAAGCTTCAAGTGATGGCAGTACTTGAGACATGTTTGTTACCCCAAGAATGTCCTCAGACTGATACCAAAAAGAGATCTAAATGAGCATGACAGGTTTACACAAACATTTTACTTAAGGGGGAAAAACCAAACTGCAACTTCGTAGTCATAAAATGAATGCCAAAATGTTACTGTGTAAGTCAGCAGGGTTTGTGTGGCAAGATACTGCATGCTGAAAATCATAACAAAACTTACATTTTAAGCTTCTTTGCAAGAACAGCTTTTAAAGAGCTGAATAATGTTGAGATTTTAAGTGGCCATCAATTATATATTTTCAAACATACAGAATAAATGAAAAATGCTGAGGGATATATTTTGTCAGAAATTATTACCACATCCCTGTTTTCATTTTTATGTTTTTATGTTCTTTCTTTTCCAACCTACTTCACAGGAAGGGGAAATGACCAAAACCCTAGATTTCTGAATTTTAGCTCTGCTTGACAGCAGACACTCTGACTCCAGAGGCAAGATCAGCCATCAATTCCAAAAGAATCTGCAGTGATTACCACTGTCCATCTCTGTCAAGTTTTATTCTTAAATCTTATCTAATCTTGAGTGTAGCTGACAGCTTTGGGGAAAGGATCAATACAAAAAGTGATGTATGAATAAAAAAGAAAAAAAAAAAAAAGAAGTGATGTCCCCTAGATAAATGGTTGCTTAATAACACTGAAAGCAAACTGTACAAAATTCCTAACTTCACACTGGCTCCACAACTTTTACAAAATATTTATTAAGTAGTTATGCTATAAACCACCATCTTGTCAAGATAGTTAAGTCTAGCTAAGGCTACCAGTTGAAAAAAATGCAAAATCTTGTTTAAGAAACACAGCACTAAACCACCATTTTTTCCCTACAGGAAGTACGCAACAATTTAGCAGGAATTAGAAAATGCTGAGGTAATTAAATATTTAATAGGTAGTGTTGTGACACTATGTTTTTTATACTCAGTTGCTGGTAACGCCTTCCCACCAGTTCAGTTGCTCATCATCTTAATGGATTTCAGGAATCTGCCTTTCAGCAGTAATGTACACACCAATAAAGGCAAGTGTTGCTCAGTATTCAATCACTTACCAAAGCTTTACTTGAGACTTTCTCAATAAACTCTTAGGTTTACTCCTTCCAAGAAACAAGCTATCAATAAATATCAGGATTCGCCCTTCATTTTATTACCTGCAGCAACACTTCTCCATGTAGCACTGCACCAGTACGGGTTCAGTCATTTTGCCTTTGAGAGCAAATTCTGAGCTCCAGTGCACACTGAAGCAGCCTGCTCCTGAAGGGGTGCACCCCGTAGGAAGGGACTCACATAGGAGCAGTTTGTGAAGAACTGCAGCCCATGGGAAGGACTCACATTGGAGAAGTTCTCACATGGAGAACTATCTCTTCTGGGAGGGACCCCACACTGGAGCAGGGGAAGAGTGTGAGGAGTCCTCCCCTGAGGAGGAAGGAGCAGCAGAAACTTACCTCAAACCCCATTCCCTGTCCGCCTGCACCTCTGGCAGAGAAGGAGGTAGAGAAACTGGGAAGGAAGTTAAGCCTGGCAAGAAGTGAGACGTCTAGGGAAGGTGTTTTAAGATTGGTTTTATTTTCTCATCATCCTACTCTGAGCTGGTGATAAATCAAACTGATTTCTCCAAGTCCAGTCTGTTTTGCCTGTGACGGTAATTGGTGAGTGGTCTCTCCCTGTCCTTATCTCAATACACAAGCCTTTGGTTGTATTTTCTCTCCCCTGTCCATCTGAGGAGGGCAGTGACAGAGCAGCTTTAGTGGGCACCTGGTGTCCAAACAGGGTCAACCCAACACAGAAACATGTAACACCTTCAGGTAATTAGTCAAGCCTTTTGCATATGGAACAGTCTGACTGAGATCACTTCAATACTGACTCAAAAATCTTCCTCATATGTCATAAAAGAAAATTAACAGCCTTCACCACAGATTTCATTTCAGCACCCACCTCACAAGCAAACTTAAAACACTAAGTCTGGGGAGCAGGACAGTGACTGTAAAATGAGATCCTCACATCTAAATGAAACAGCTTCTAAAACCCCTCAGCATTTCAAAATGAACATAGAAGATGGATAGGTACATACCTATAGCTGTCTTCGCTTTCTGAATTCTGCTCCTCATCAGAATCTTTGTATTTATCAGGATCTGGAAGAGTACTTGGATCAAACTCTTCTTCACTTCCACTGTGAGCAAGAAAGGCCACTGTTTCCTCTTCAGCCTACCAGGTGGCAAACGGAGAGTTACAAGGCAAGCAAAGAAATCCATGTTACTTGCTACAAGCACATTTAATAGGGATGCTGAAACAAAAACTACTGCCCTCAACTGCAGTCAAAGGCCACTATTATTCTAGGCAGGAAAACAAAGTAATTTATGTCATTATCAATACCCTCCCCTAAAGCTGTTTGTGTTAAAGGTTGAAGAAATATTATTCAAAAAGCACAAGGATTTGCAGTCAAATTATACCTTCACAATATTGTCATCTTAAATCTCTACCAATATAAGAGAGATTTGAGCAGTAACTAATTGACAGTCATCTGAAAACAAGTGTTTAAGTAATACAAAGCTTTCCTGTCTCTCACAAGCACACTGGCAAATAGATACGAGCTTGTGAACACATTAATCACTGCTGTAAGCTGTATTTTACCAAATACTTTGATTTAAAACTCATCTGCATGTCCCTGCAATTAAAAACCAAAAAGCTGCTTAAGCTGAGTTAACCGCTCTGAGAGAGTCTCAGCCATTCACCACAAGTGATATATGTGCTTTAGGCCTCCCCCTGACCCCCCCATCCCTCGTCCCTGGGGCTCAGCTTCCCTCCATCTTCTCCTGGCTTTGGCAAGTTTTCCTAGGCTGTGGGAACACCTTACTTATTCCTGAACAAAGAGGGCACAGAAGATGTTGTTCCCTAGAAGTCCTGGATAACATAATAAATCTGACTGCTTCTGCAGATACAGATTCTGGTCCATGCAGTCCTAAACTGATGGCACAACTTCTGTGAGTATTTGCTAACAGACACAAAGAAAGCAGATAGACTAGAGGGCATATACGTTTGTATATGCACAGTAAAGTGTCAACAAAAAGCTTAGAGGCATTTCTGAAAATGTGAACCATAGATCCATGCATATATATGCTGAAAAGTAAAAACAAATGCAAAGACTCTAATTAAAGACACTGCTAGATTTTGTTTATAGATCTAATCAACATACACACAGCTGAGTTCCCAAAACAGTACTCATTTAAATGATCCTTCCCTCTATAAATAACTTCACATCCTTAAATATTTAAAGTTCATTTTTGTCTGATTTTTCACCAGTTCCATCTATCAGCAGGTTTTAAAAGAACACTGTCTTTATGTGCACACACCTCACCACAATAAACTAAAACCAAAACAAAAAATCATACTAACTGTCCCTTTCATATCTGCATATAAAGAAAGTGAAAGGAAATGTGCAGGTGAAGGGGAAGATTAGGGACCAATGCAAGAGTCCCTTTTTGCTTATCCAGTGACAATTCTGCAGTGCACTGAAAGAAGCAGGAAAAAGGGATGAAAGCCAGATTTGCAATCAGAAGGCAGAAGAAAAACATATCTTTTTTTCTTTACTATTTTGAAATACAAATAAAGGTAATTGTATAGCTGGGTATATAAAATCACCAAGAGCACTGTCACATTCAGTAGCACTGTAAACTGCCTAAGGTAACACAACCACTGACTGAAAAGCATGTTGATTAATTACCAGGAACTTCAGGTGCTACTTCACAACAAAGTTGGTTTTGGTTTTGTGGGGTTTTTGTTTGTTTAAGTACTCTTTTGCTTACAAAAAGTACCTTCTAGCTCCTCATTTAGTACAATATTACAAAGTGCTAATAACTCAACAGAAAACTATTTTGAACATCACCTTTCTCTTAATGAATTCCCATATCTGAAAAATATGCTGCATTAAATTGTAGTTCATTTGAGTTTCTTTAAACATTAAATATTTGCTCTTTACTTGTCCCTTCCATTGCATCTATTCTTTCAGTACAAGTGGTGAATACCAATTACATATGGGGGTAGGGAGTACTCAAAGCTGTTGTAGGGAACAAAGTATTTTTGCAATACTAACACTTATTGGCAGTCATCTTTTAAGACTTGGGCTGTTCATGCATATTCACAGTTATGACAGTAAGATGTTGAGACTGCACTGCTTCCTAAGTTTTGTAATCTATATATGCTCCCGTAAGACAATTCACATTCACAGATCAAACCTTCACTTTTAGGTCACACTGGTATTTATTCTTTCCAGCAAAAATCTGCAGAAGTGTGTTCAAGGTAATGCTTACTATAACAAAAGAAATAACTGGCAAAGATGCCTCTTTAAATCCATCAAGAATCACAAGGTCATACTGCTTTTAAGTATCACCGCTACATATTCCTTGAAATATTAGTAGTACCCTGAAATTGTCAAGAACTTGAACATGAGCATTTATTATGCACAGCTGAACAACAGAAACTCATTATTTTCCCCCTCTTGCTTTAAATTTGTATCAGCCATTCAGGAAGAAGAAAACTTATGGCTTAATTTCATGTTATACACCGCAAGAGCTGGAGAGAAAAAAAAAAGCCAACAGGAAAATCACAGTTCAAGGTAACTATCATAGAAGTTCTTCAGATAAGAATAGGATGCAATTTACAGAATCAGGATTAGATCTTTCTTAAAGTAATCACTATGAAAGAAGAGACTAGCAGAAGAACAGGTTTCAACCACCTGTACTTTTTGTTGAAGCTCAGTGCTTTGAAGTGTGTATCTATTGCAAAATTCAACTGTGGAAGGAAACCTATTCAGACATCATCTCAGGCTGGTCAGGAGAACAGGACTCAGTGGCAATCACCTGCTCACAGGTGATAAGCTCTGTCTTTTTTTAATACCAGATTGTCCCATGCATTTTGCAATCCAGTTCCACAGAAACTTTGCACAAAACTTTCAGTTTGAACATGGCATTTCTGCATCCACATAATCTCCCTCTGAGGCACATGGAAATTCTTCCTACGCAAACTCGACATTTCAGAAAAATTCAACAAAATTTCAGTGCTGGAGGTTCTGGAAACCTTGTTGCCTTCAGCCTTCCACACTGTACCAAGTAGACAAGAACGAACATACTCTATACCTTACTGTAGTCATTTTGAAAACACGCACTACATAAGGCAAAAAGGGCAGACTTCCCCTAGAGATTTTGCCCTGCTTCTCGACAGAATATTTCCAATGCAGCTTTTTACTGTCTTTATTACCATACATAATGACAACTTCCTCTCTTTGTAAAGAAGGCAGGCTAAGAGATGCTAAAAATGAAGAAATTGATGTTCCTCTTTAAGAAAACAGATACTCAAGGGATTCAAGTTCAAAATAGCAAAATGATGTCTCATTTCTAACAGGTATTGGGCACTCCAGTACAAACTATCTGTTACAATCAGATAAAAAGGGAGAACTAAAAAAACAAATGATGAAAACCTGCACTTGCATTAAAAATGTTCTGTTTTCTAAGATTTAATTTATAGAATACATACTATTATGGTACTTAATTTCCATCTAATTTAACAGGTGTTTATTTTTTTATCCAATTACATTGTCTTTTATGTTGCAGTTTAACATAATCCTCTGAGTAACCTATCAGTTTCTAGCAACCAGGTTGAAAGGAAAGAAATAATTGTTTAGGCACTATCAGTTCTGTCAACAGTACTTTGTAAAGCATAGTTGGAGAATACTTCTAATCAGCTGAAACCAAAGCAATTCAGGTTTGTTTAGAAGTTGATTTGTCTTGAGTCCATCAACAGTCATACAATATTCAGTTCCTTTTGAGATCTGCCATTCTTTAGCTTTTGCTAATAACATGGCCTCTCCCAGTAAGTGGTGTTTGTGATTTTAATGCTAAGAAAATGTAAGATTTAAATACTGCTAGGAGGTTACCCCACACAAGTACACAACTTCTAAAGATTTAGCATATTACCACTCATATAAAAAGATATTTACAATCCCTTTAATGATCTAACAGCATTTCAGATTTTATTTTCTTCTTTTTGGCATTTGTCAGATAAAAATGGGACTTGTTTCTGCATCATGTTTATGATGGAATGCATAAAGAGAGGTTTTGTCCTTTAAAGCATCTTACTCTGGATTCACCTAATTGCCTCACAGGGTTGGTTTTTTTTTCCATAGCCTGTACCCCCAACACACAACACAGTGTCCCCAGTTGATGTATGGTTGCTCTGATATTTCATCATCTACAGCGCCCCAAAGGAATACAGCTCTTCTGGCAGTTCACAAATAGAAATACAGCCTTTGATGTAGCTAGGGTGTTTGATCCAACAGTTGCTTTGAAGATCAAATCCAAAGCCTTAGACAATATTGAAAACTGAATGGGTGCCAGTGGGGTGAACCAAGTGCTGAGCCGACATATAAAGGACTGCCTAAATCATGCTGAAATTGGACAACTACATTCTATTTCATGTAACTCATCAATAGCCTTCAAATACAAACTCAGAAAGTATAATTTCCATTGAGGGAAACTTGCAAACCAAGAAGGAAAGGACACCTTTTGACCATATTTCTAAGTGTGCAGTGGTGTCTAAGTTTAACCTTCATGAACTGTGACCAACTCATGTGAGCTTTCTTCCTCTTGTCTTCTACTCTTTGTCTTCTGCATTAACATTGAACATTAATTCTTTAGGTGACATACACGTCGATTCCACAATTGGTTTTGCCACTCCTCCTAGGCTTGTTTCTTCTTATGAGAAAGTAGGAAGTGGTACACAAATGAGTGGGAAGAGGAGAGAACAAGTTGTTGTGGGACTGCAGCACACAAGTGCACTCAAGGAAAACCACACAAAGAAGATGATGTAGACATGAACAGGGTCAACCGTTTCAGAAGGACTGGCCAAATGCCATGGGCCTGCCCAGAAAGGCCAGCAGACAAAATCTGGAGAAACTGAGGTTGCGGGTTAGTCAGACAGACATAGTCTTTGCACTATGATGATCTATTTGAACCTCAGGCTGTGGAAGGAGTTAGCCATAGCTCCTAGTTTTCACATCACTTTGTACGACATCATTCTGGGTTTTCAGAAGAAAAGACAGGTAACTCTTAGCTTCATCTTCAAATCATTCACAGTTCCAATCATGAGCAGCCATGGTTCAATTTCATCCAATGATTTTTCTTTTCTAAGCAATCTAAAGTCTGGAATAATCCAATTAGCCTACTTTAGCCAGCAGAATGTTGCTTTTACCATTGGTCTCCAATAATGCACATGAAAATACCTGGTTTTCTTTCTTGGCATTTCTAAATGCTCCACATTTTATGGTCAATGAATGGGTAAGCCTGTGTTCCAAACTAGCTCACACTGAGGTGTATATCTTGACATTCAAATCTTTGTTCTGAAGCTATAGCAAAGCAATTTGTGCTGGAAATGGCTCCTGCCACAAGCACAGTTCAGAACCATTGAAAACACAAAAATCACAGAAATTCCCAAACATTCACTTCTGGATTTTTTATACTGGTAAAGCTTCTGTTATTTTCACACTAGTAAGTATATGTTTTATCTGTAGACTTGATCTCTACAAAGTCCATACCAGAATTAACAGCAACATAATGAATGGATATAGAGAAAGATAATATAATTTACTAAATATACAATTAGAAACTCATCTATCTCAAACAGAATGCTGAGAACTTCTAAATCTACTTAGAGACTTTTTTTTCTTAATGTATTTGCTCTTATCTGTATTTGAATTACACAGTGAAGGGAAAAGGGACCTGGGGGTCCTGGTGGATAGGAGGATGACCATGAGCAGCAATGTGCCCTTGTGGCCAAGAAGGCAAATGGCATCCTAGGGTGCATTAGAAAGGGGGTGGGTAGCAGGGCAAGAGAGGTTCTCCTCCCCCTCTACTCCGCCTTGGTGAAGCTGCATCTGGAATATTGAGTCCAGTTCTGGGCCCCTCAGTTCAAGAAGGACAAGGAATTGCTTGAAAGAGTCCAGCGCAGAGCCACAAAGATGATGAAGGGAGTGGAACACCTCCCTTATGAGGAGAGGCTGAGGGCGATGGGTCTCTAGCTTGGAGGAGACTGAGGGGTGACCTCATCAGTGTTTACAAATATGTAAAGGGTGGGTGTCAGGATGATGGAGCTAGGCTTTTTTCAGTGATATCCAGTCGCAGGACATGGGGCAATGGGTGTAAACTGGAGCATAGGAGGTTCCACGTTAACATCAGGAAGAACTTCTTTACTGTAAGAGTGACAGAGCACTGGAACAGGTTGCCCAGGGGGGTTGTGGAGTCTCCTACATTGGAGATATTCAAGGCTCGCCTGGACAAGTTCCTGTGTGATGTACTCTAGGTTACCCTGCTCTTGCAGGGGGGTTGGACTAGATGATCTTTCAAGGTCCCTTCCAACCATTGGGATTCTGTGATTTTGTGATCTTACATTTTTAATTTTTTTTTAGTTGCTTTAAAAAGACCCATGTGGAATACACAAGATTTCTTCAAGTTGTTACTAGCTACAATTATCGATGTGATTTTAGCAAGAGGGCACACGAATATAATTCTGGTGGAAAGGTCAGGATTAAACAACTATACTGTGAACTCAGACATAATTCATGTTATGGACATAAAATACAGCTTAAAAGAAACTAAGCTGCTAGGTGGGTAGCACTGGAAGCAAAATATACACTGGAATAGATGAAATTTCGACAAGTAGAAGGGTTTAACTTCCCACATATACTCTTGGTTTCAGATTACAGGTACACAGATTTCACAGGAATGGAAGCTAATAGTACCAGTGGAATGAAAAATGGGGATGAGCAAACAGTTGGTTTATTTGTCATAACAGATCAAACCTAGGATTTTCAGTACCATAAAGCCTCCAGTACTTGAGTTAACAGAGTAGTAGCTTCATCTTTGGCAAAGTACAAAGTTTCCTGTGCCTCTCATGCCAGCAGCTAGACAGAGATGCTACCACATACATTAAAGCCCTGTCTGAAACAAAATTGATTTAAACATTTAATAATGGAAAGGCTTCAAACCAGAAAAGTCTAAACAATTTTCATTTTGAAATCTTTCTAATGCTAGGTTGTCAGGGTTTATTTTACTTGCAAGTGGGCAAGTAGCATGGAAAAAAAAAAAAAGAAAAAGGTGTTACTTGCTGTGCCTTTTAAAAAGAAATGAGTAAATAATTCTGGGAGAATTAAACATATCAACAGATGTGTCCAAAAGACTAAGACCCTCTCAAAAAACAAGAGAAAACCACAGTGCAGAACATTCGTTTTAGACTTATATTCTTCACACATAATCCCTGGACTGTCTCTTTACATTCCCTCTTTCTCTCCACACAGCAGTCATGGCTGTCAGCTCAAATACAGAAAGCAATTCTCCAAAGTAGTCTCTGTGTTCCAACATTTCGATACACCAGTCTTCTCTAGGGAACCTTAGCACATCCACAGAGACAGTGCCTAAACAAGAGAATTTTCTCTGTATTGCTTTTTGGCACTTTTGAA
Source organism: Melopsittacus undulatus (assembly GCF_012275295.1). Lineage (NCBI taxonomy): Eukaryota > Metazoa > Chordata > Aves > Psittaciformes > Psittaculidae > Melopsittacus > Melopsittacus undulatus. The sequence continues at coordinate 16,110,738 of NC_047528.1, read as the reverse complement.
TGTGCCTGAAGGAGCTGCACCCTCTGCCATGATGTAGTAGAACTGTCCCACCACCACTGCTACTCTTAGCGGAGACTGGGAGCAGAGGCCACCCTTGGCTTAGCAGTGCATATTTTTCAAGAATGAACAGATCAACAGCAGCAGTGACTATGAATCAGTCAGAAGGGAAATCTTGTAAGTCATGTAATTTTGTAAACTGGTTAGCACTTTTCTTGAAAAAAGAACTGATTTATGTTCAGTATATAAGGAACAGCAACACTGGCATTAAGCACTTGTCCTATGACAAGACTTTCACGTTTTCCTGGTACTGCTTAAGACACATATTCTAAATGCTCATACAAAATACGTAAACTAGCAAATTTACAGGAAGAAAGCTATGAATCAAATTAATTCCTTGCAGTGAAAGTTATTTTAACTGCTATTGTTGCTTCTACGTACAGAACTGAGGAAAAGAAGCCCAGAAGTAGCAGTGTCGCTCACAGCACCAACTCAACTGCTTGCTATGAGGAGACAATGTCTGCTTTCATTCAGGATCTATTCAGCTGCAGCAATAGATTCACGTTTGTTCAGACATGTAAACAAATAACCAGTAAATCAGAAAGCATCTGACTCAGGCTGCACAGTTATAGGATTACTAATCATTTGTTGTTGTCAAATCCACCTTTCCAATCCATGAACCCATTTCTATGAAATTTTGCAAAAGAGAGTTGCTGGCCCAAAGAGCATCACGGTTAAGCAGAGGACATGAAACAACAGATGAATACAGCCTGAAGAAGGACAAGGAAGCAAGCTGCCTCAGGAAGACTATGAGCAATGGGCATGACACAGCAGGAGACCTGCCCTCTTTGTTTTTCCACAGGCGAAAGTGGGATCCTGGATGGAAGAATTGAAAAAGCTTCTAAGGTAGACTGGCAGACAGCCACCAGCAGACTAATCCTAATATCCCTTGGTAATGGTTTTATCTACATGAACAAATCAAAAAGATACATCTTAGAAATACCAAATAGGAAGAACAAGATTTATATGAGGCAAGATCTTTTAAACCAACTAACTGAAAGAAACACAATTTTCAGGTCTAAAAATGTCCAGCAAAGTCAAAGAAAAAAAAACCCTGCAAATTAAGAATAATTGCTGAGAGTTACTGTTACTCAGGGAATTGTGATGAAATGTAGTATCATGTGTGCAATAGAGCTGGAAAATGCTAGTACAGGGAACCCCACAGATGGGCTCTCCTCAGGAAAGAGAGAGCACATAATTTGTCATCTGTGGAAAAAGAAGGGACAAATGGAGGATGAAAAAGGATTTAGATAAGCACTAGAAAGTGACCACAACAGTATTAAGGCACAGGCTAAAGTGAGAGACAGTGCTGATACCCATGGTGACTGTGAAAGAAGATAGCAAAGAGGGTTGGACTTTTCTCTTGAAAATTGCCTAATTCATAAACATCAGCTAAGATTTTAATTTGGACAAATGTAGAGCTGGAGGAGAGAGCCTGAGATAAGACTCATTAGTACAGACATGGATTTGTATTCACAGACAGGATTTCTCCAGATAAGAGGAAGAAAAAAGCAAAAGGCAGAGCTGTGTGAAATACTGCCCTAGGAGACAAGCCTATGAGGTTACTGGAAGAAGGAACTACTAGGGAAGACAGACACCAGAAGAGGTTGGTCACTTTTGCAAACCCCATAAAACTTAGAGCAGATATGGAAAGGCCAAGTGAACGACCAACAGAACAAGAGGGAGGCTGGTTAATGTCGGGGTCTCATAGAAAAGGAAATGTATAAGATGGGAATCAGTGAGAAATTGCTACAGAACAGGACGGATGTTGTCTGCTGAGTAGAACTGAAACATGTCTACACTGCAAATGAATAGAAGGGCACAAAGAAATGTGTCAGCTTGAAAAATACAAAAGGCCAGTGTGGAAGTGGGAATCAAAGATTAACAGGGAAGAATCAAAAGGCAAAAGTGAGACTGCCAAAGAGAGGAAGACTATTGAGAGAACACCTGATGGATATGACAGTGATGACAAAGGGAACCATGGTGGAGAGAAGAGCTGACTGAAGCTATTCATAAAAAGGGGAAAAATAGAAAAGGGGAAGAGTAAGAAGGCATGAGAATGGCACTGCAGCTGATTGAGAAAGAGGCAGAAAAACAAGGCTGGGGTACCTGAGAACAGGCAGCAGCAGCTATAGGAATTAAATCAACAACAGCAAACAGAACTAGCAAACGTGGTTTAAACAGCCAAAGGCACCTCTTCACCTGGCAGATGGCAAAACCATAAAAGAATATATAAGGTGTTAAAAGTTTACATGGGCTCAAAAACTAGGTAGGTAACAGTAACAAAAATCTACCAAGGGGCGATAAGTACAGCAGTGGTGTGCCTTTGCCCCTGAAAGTCCCTGAGCTGCAGTTCTCTTCAGCCAGGCAACATAACAAGATCACAGTTTGAAAACTACTCTGCAGGTACAACTGCAGATTTTCCTGAAAACCAGCTAGAAAGAACTTCCAGATCTGACAGGGAGAAAGGAACAAAGTCAAAACTATTTCAGTAGGCAGCTATTTTCTTCATGTGAAGCAATTTTTTTCCCCCACTGCTATACTGTTTTCAATCAGTCTTTTAGGGCTTATTGTATATATATCTCAGTTTATTAAATGAATCTGGTGAAGAAGATTATCATCTCATTCTCAGCCCAAGAACAGAATGTGAAACAATGCAATGAGGGGAAAATTGAAAGCTGAGACACCTTTCCATCAAAAGCCTAAGCCTGTGCCTAAGTATATTCATTAAATGTACCAGTGGTGATCATGTGTAATGGGTCACTGAGTAGCGCAGACCGCACTACCTCAAACTGTCCTTGGGTTTCTTTCTGCTTGCCAACATGTCTCACTATTTCCAGTGACTGAGTAACAATTTTCAGGTTTAATAATTGAAATATAAGTGGTATACAAATACTCATCTATAGGTATAATTAGCATATTATAGACTTCCAACTGACTTCTCGCTACTTCCCTCGCTACTCTCATAAGCACTGAAAGCATCTTTACAAATTTTAACCTGGGAAATTGCAGTTTTCAACTAAGGACACATTCTACCTTACAGGTGTTAATTTGCTTGCCTGTTCATTTCAACAACGTCTGAAAAATCTTTATACTGCATAAATAATGTATTATACCTATAACAACAGGATAGAGTACACTGTATGATTGATTACCTTGGCATTTAGCTCTTGTGGGAACAGCTTTTGTGAAATATGGCGCTATTGGACTCCCTGAAAATTACATTTTGGTAAAACTGTCTGAACGATTAAACTTAGGTATGGCTAGACATAATGTTATTAACATTGCACAGGCAGGTACAAAAACTTTTCATACTGTACCAAAGCAGTGCTATTTTATGTTTGTTACTCAAGGGATCACACAGCAAAGTCAGGGTGGATCAATTTAAAACTGATTTGAATCACTAATCATAAGCCTGATTAAAATCAGGAAACTTTATATTTACACAATGGTTTACCCAAGTAGCCACTGTTACTTTTGGTTTTGTTTCAGTATTCTAAGGCACAGATGTTTTACACTGGACTTTGCACAGAATTTTATACTATTTCATGCTAACTATTTAAAGTTTCAATTTCTCCTCTCCCATTTTTTTTTCCATAATGACATTAACAAGTGATAAAAAAGACATAATCTATTTGCTAAGTGATTACTATTCATTTTCTCTGGTTAATGTCAAGTTTACTTCTATTCCATTTGCAATAGAAACAATTTCAACCAGAACTTTAATTATTTTCTAAAATATATATCTTATGCATATTATTTGAAAATTACTAATTAGTTTAAATAGAAACATCTTAAACACAGCAGATACACGGAAGAAAAATCAAGTTCATCCAAGCAAGTGCTGTACTGTAAATTTAACATTTATGAAGGTACACATTCTCTGTTGCTAACAAAACTTACTACTGAGCACTCTGTCTTTTGAGATTTTGGTATGGCTAACAGTCTCAAACCTAATTTATATTCACAGACTGAAAGGGAACAGTAAGAGTAAACAAAGATAATCGGTTCCTCAAATCCTAGTATGTTTTTCAGCCTTTAACTGCACACTGAACTATCTAAATGAAGAAAATATTTCAGAACCAGGAGAGGATACAACTTGTTATGAAAACACAGTTAAGTTTTCCAGTTAGTGATTGTTATCCAAATCACAGTGCTACCTGAAACTTTATTTCTTGAATTCTTTGTTTTTAGATTACGCTAGTATTTTTTCTCATAGATCATTCCTTAATAGCTTCATTTTACCTATCATTTTTAAGTTATCAAAAAGAAAATAATGGATCTAACAAATTAAAACATGTATTTAACCCACTTTTTTGTCTTTGTACTGAGCTGTTGATTTTTATCTATTATGTTATTCATAGTTATAAGACAGCCAACCATTCCCTCCATTCCCCCAAATATTTGCAACATACATAGAGAATGTCATGGGAAGGAACAAGGAAACAAGAAGGAGAAATGTTAATCTCACTGATTTAAAAATAAATCATAGCATGCTTAGAAAGTTGTCAGAAAAAGCAATTTTAGCCTAATTTTTCTGCTCTTTATGAACTCCAGTACAAACAGCTCATTTGCTCTCATGACTTTTTGGCATTACACAGTCTGCTTGCAATTATGATTTGTCATACATTAGTAAATACTGGAAACAGAAATAGCAAACTGAAAACAGGATCTACTAACTTGAATGTAGACATATTGCCAGTTCTCATTAATTCACTGGCCACAACCAATAGAAAGGCATAAGCTTTTATTATCCTAATAGACCTCCAGCAGCAACAGAACTTAGTAGAGCTCTATGATATGCTTTCCCTATAGGTCATATTGATGAGAAGCATTATCTTCATAACAAATAAAAGTAAATACATCAAATAAAACATAAGCTTGACACTATGTAATATTCTTGAGTATTAGTCTATAAAATTGAGGTTCTAACTCTGCATTATATCATCATCCTCCAGAATCTTTGCTTGTTTTAAATTAATAAACTTAATTCATTCTGGATTTCAGATTGCTGGAAGGAGCTCAAAGACATGAACTAGCTGAAATGCTGTAACAATAACTTCCAGTAACCGGATGACTGGTTAGTCGCATTGCTCTGATAATTTCAGTACAGACAAATCTCTTTAAGTGCTCTCTGGCAGAGGAAAAACCCAGTGAATGGCCATGTTCCAAAAATCCAAAACCTGTCTCTCTCGTCTTCCTAGTTGAGACATCTTCAATCTTGTCACAGAAGCCTCTCTGATACGTGCTGCATGGGCAACTGTGTCAACAGAAAACAAAGACTTCCAGAACAACTAGGGCTGGTGGCCACCAACTCCACTGCCCTCCCCAGTGAAGAAGGTGCAATTCCCTCATTCCTGCACTCGGTTTTGAACGCTTCAGTAATGAGGATCCCACAGGCTTATTCCAGTATTTAGACAATCTCACCATTGAAACATATTTCTAGAGTCTACGCTGAATTTCCCTGTTACAAACCTGTGACTTGTTGCACCAGTTTGAGAACAGTCTGAGAACTAAATGAACAGATTGTTCATTTACTTTTTAAGCATTTGACCTACTTCAAGTTCTCCCTAGACCATGCCAACTATCTTAGAGCTTCCCAGCCAGGATACAGGTTTGAAAACCACTTTTTTGGCCTGCTGAAAACTGAGATGCAGAGCTATTGCTTGTCCTGCTCAAGGACACAAAGCCTCTGTAAGCCCACTTTCTGAAGAGAACACTAGGTAGAAAAAAAACCACATCTGTCAGCTGGTCTGGCACCCAACCAAGGACAAAGATAGACTGATCAGTCCAACAAGACATTTCATGTTCTCCTGTATGCGGAGAACCATAGCAACTGGAGGGGAGCCAAGCAAACTGCAAGAACAGAGTGTGGGAGAGGAGAAATGCCACCAAGCAGTGACCACACAGAGGTCCATGTCAGCCACCTACTTCAGTCAGGCTCCCCTGCTTGATACAGCATTGTTCACCCCCGCTGGTCTTTGTGGAGCAGACCCACGATTCAGGCTACCTCAAGGTTCTCGCGCTCTTGGCAACATCCCACCACTGGAACACCAAAATCGTAAGTACATGCTTTAGTGTTCTAAGCAATGCACCTCTAGCAAGCTACTGAAGCACACATGCTTTTTACTGCATCCCTGAGATCCCTATGGGATTCCAATAACAATCCACTCAATGCATGAGACTGCAGGATGACACTTCAGCCCATAATCTCTGGTTTTGAGGCAAATCACCACTTCTTAAGGAAAAAAAAAATCCCATTCAAACTCAGATTGATAAAAGTGCTCTACCACAGGCAGACAAACATTTAAAAATCTTCCCTAAACCTCTGAAGGGACATACAGGATTTCCTATGGCCACATTAGACCTCCTGGAGACTCATCCTGAAGATTTATTTGGGTCTTAGAACCTACAAAGCTACATGAAGGACCCATTAGCAGTTACTGGTGTTTACAATTTCAGTCTTAACAAAAATGGAAAGGCAACAACTATAACAAACCCCATTCACAGGAATCATACTCAATTGCTGCTTTCTCCACTAGCTTCCATACAATGATTTACATTTACATATTTAGATTTACATAATTCTTCAGTTCTTGACCTAATACTTAAAATGATAGATGAAAACCAATCCTGTTTGTTTGTTTAGAAACATTTTTTAATCTGTTAGGTTAAACAAAGACAAACAAACTAAAGCACTGTGACTCTGAAACAATGTTAAACATGATTATAATTTTAGAGACATAGTAGTATTTCTCCATCTGAGAAATGGTGGGCTCAAAGTGCCTGGTCCTCATGATGTAAGTCACGTACCTTTGCAAGGCAAACATTTTACCTTGAAAAGAGTATTTCTGCTTTCTTCAGGACTCTTTACAAACCAACAATTTTAAGATTTCAGCTTCATGGAGCGACTAAATTATTTCTGCTTCAGTAGTGCCACCTGATTAATAAATACAGTTGTGATCTGATTGCACCCACAAACCTATCTTTTCACACATGTAATTTAAAAGGGTTATGCTTCCTTTCCAAGTTCCTGAAGTTTCAAAATTTTGAGGCTAAAATTCAACAGATTGTCAACTGGGTCTGACAGAGATGGAGTTAATTTTCCCTTCCCCACAGCAGCCCTCAATAGCGCTGTGCTTTGCACTGGTAGCTAGAAAGGTGTTGGTACCACATCAGTGCTTTGGCTACTGCTGAGCAGTGCTCACACAGCATCAAGGCTGTCCCTCCAACATTTCCCAACACCAGCATCTTGGGAAGAGATGCAGGCAGGACAGCTGACCCAAACTGACCAAAGGGATATTCCACACCATATGACACCTGCTCAGCAATAAAAGCTAACAGAAAGGAGGGGAGCATTTTTCATTGCAATGTTTGTCTTCCAAAGCAACCACTGTGCATCCTGAAGCCCTGCTTCCTTGGAAGTGGCTGGGCATTGCCTGCTGATAGGAAGTAGTAAGAAATCTTTTGTTTTCCTTTGCTTACAACACAACCTTTGATTTTGCTTTCTTAAACTGCCTTTATCCTGCTTACCCATGAGGCTTTTTCCATCTTTCTTCGCACCACTACCACCACCCCCCTCCATCCTGCAGAGAAGGGCAGTGAAAGAGTGGCTTGGTGGCCACCTGGCAGCAGCCAAGGTCAACCCACCACACCTATGGAAAATAAATCATTTGTTATAGCACATTCAACTTGGCATACAGTATTAACACAGAGAACATTTGCTAAAGGTACTGTTAAGTGAAAATCCTTGTTACATTATGCATGACTTCCTAAAGCACTGACTACATAATATCCATCATGAAATTCAGAATATAGAACTAAATTTAGAAAGAAGTACAATCAGACCTGCGATCAGGATGCTGACATCTCCAGTTACAAGTTTTAATTAAACTTGCTTTTTGTATTAAGTCTATTTTTATTACATAGGCACAGAATTGTGTTTTATAGACTATGCATAACTAAAAAGATAAAATAGCTATTTGTAAATGCCTTTTCTTAAAGGGACTTCAAAATTCAAGTCAAAGCTCCACAACTTCTCTTCATAGTTGTGATCAAGAGGCACGACTGCTGAAAAAGTTCAACCTCTTTGAAGGCTTCAGCCACCTTGCTGGCAATCTTTAAGCTTCCCAAATGCTGGTTCCTGTGACAATAGGCTGATAAATGAGGTTGTTGGGCGATAGACTGAATAGATTACTTTTCCATCAGGAAATATATTACCAAAAAATAAAAGCTAAGAGATTCTTGGACATCTCTGATGCATGAGACTAACCCTGGAATACCAGTTTCTGTCCTTTGAAACCAAGGTTCTCTCCCTACTAAGCAGATGAGGTTTTAATTTCTCTGTATTTTGCCACATGATATATCACACTTAATGATTTTTGTAACTTCTTACTACAAATAAGAAACACGCAGGTACCTTATTTATGAACTTAATTTTCTTTCCAATGTAGGTAGAATAGCCAGAACCACCATACTGCATATGCTGTAGTAAGTCTAAAGGCATTTCAGCTTATCAGTCTTAAATCCCTGGTTTCTTCAAAAGGTGTAAGAGTTCAACAGATGGCCTGAACAGAATACTTCTATAGGTGGATAAAACTGGCATCTTAGAGGAATAAATAAGAGTCATCATGGCATATTTGTGCAAAACATAGTTGAAAGCAGTTAATTCTGGAACCTTTCCAGCACTGAGAGGATGGTGACTCTTTTTTTTAACTGAATGATGATTTGAGTGAAGCAACAGCATCAGCCTGTGTGAATGTCCAGCTCACTGTACTTTATTGATACTGTGATTCAAATATATACATTTACAATACCATTCATAAAGAATTTATTACAAACGTGTTTTCCAGCAGGTCATACACATTTCTGAGAGAGACCTAGCACTCATTATTTTTTCTCACTTTTACAAACAAAAGCATTAAACAGGAATTACTCAAAGCTGGTATGAACACACAGGCTGGGATTGTTACGAATAACATCAAGCACTGGAGAGAGAGAAGGCCAAGTGAGGTGCAAACTGTCTGAAAAATCATAGCCTATAAACAGCACACTGGCCCCCCACAGATGCTATACAGAAGCCTGACTTTCCCTCCTCCTCTGCACATTGACCAGAGGAATTTTCAGGTGTCAACGAAAAATAACTGGCTAACACGAAGTTGCACACATACTGAGCCCTCTCACACTTTTGCAGTGTAACAAATGTTCCACTAACCTCTAAAAAAACTATCCTTACTATTTTCTTGTCCATTTAACAAAATGAATGCATGTTGGTATATGACATTTTCAAGATTTCTTTGTTGCTTTAATGACCTGTTGTATCATTCTTTTCATTTCAACTAATTCCTGTTTAGTCTGCTAATAAAAGCAGTGACTTACTTTGTCATACATCAGTATTTAGAGAGTATTTGCATAGGTACACCAAACCAATGTTTTCCTGTAGTCAGGAAACTATAATATTTAATATAAATATACAAAAGAACGAACAGTAGACTACACTGGAAGGGCTGAAACACTGATTATGTCAATGAATTCACACATAAGAAACAAAACTTTATTATCCATTCTAATTTAAATCAAGCATGCTTATTTCTCCAAGAGTTCTTCCAAATGGATGTAAACATCATTTTCAACAAATTATCTTTTCATAGAATGCTCAAACCCTATTTGAAGTTGCCCAAAACCATAGTAAGGTGTGATCCCCTGTGGTCCAATGATAAAGAATATGCAACTGCTTCAGTTAACTTCAGTCAATAGGTGAGATTTTTTTCACACTGCTGGACAGTCTAGCACTCCTATGGAGATGGGTCAGCAGCAATTTTATGTCACAAGATTAGTTCAATATCTACCAACTTATTCTTAAATGAACTGACATCTCTCCATCAGTAATCAACATTCACAAGGTAAGTTATGAGCAGAAAGCAGCCTATTTCCAGCTAGGATTAGCTCAGGGGAAACAGGCATATTTGCTTTAATCTGCTCTAAGCATGAGCATAAAAGCACAGTCGTGTTCCAAAATCTGATTGTTGCGAGTCCATATTCTTCTAGATGAAGCTAATCCTGATTGCACACATCTAAATGCTGTTAGCTTGTTACAGGAGTAGCTTCTTGCAGCAATTCAGGATCGCAAAGATATTTTTTAAGTGCTAAACTGGACATATCAAGGATCAGATATTACAACGCAGCGGATCAGATTTCCAAACAACTTCAAAAATCTAGTCAAGGCAAAGCACTTGTATTCCAGCATGTGCCACACTCACCAGGATACAACCCACAGAGCAGACAAGAATTTAACTCCAGCTGATCTGCGCCTATTCAACTAGTGCTGTTTTGCCTCTTAAATTTTTAAAAAATGGTTAACTATAGTGCCCTACCTTTCATCCCAACTTAGATGATGCTCAAAAGAAGATTAAGCTTAATTGTTCTTAGCTAATTACCTGAACAAGTATAGGCTTTGAAAATAAACCCGAATTATAAATGCTAATTAGTAGAGTATGCAGATTTTCACAGTTACTTAAAAAGTACTTTCAGGCATCTTTAGAATCGAACAAAATTCTCATGGCTTTGTCACAAGCTGTTCAAGTTTAGCTCTTTCTAAACACACAGGCCATTTTCATAACATAATAAAACTTTGATGCAAGCAATATTTACACTGACCTGTTTAAAGAACACAATTAGTTCTATTCCTAGAAATAAATAAACAATGTGACAAATGACGGTCATTTGCAAATGTGTTGAATTTACAAAAAAAAAAAAATCACAAGGTCACTTTCTTCATTTCAGTTTCATTACTGGTTGATAAATAGAAAACTATAAATTCAAATTACTTAACTCATCTGGAATATCTGACATAGTCTGTGCTTCCAAGATTTTTTTCTTTGAAATCACACTGCATGCAGGAGACCTATCCCCCTTAGTTGTTCGGATGTTTGTAGGTGCAGTCTAAGTCACCCCTATTAAAATGCCTGTGATTTAGGGCTATAACTTAATAAAGATATTTTACTACTTCTATTATAAAAAGTCCACTGTGTCTCACTAAAGAGGTAGTCACAAAAATCAGTTGATATATCATTTCATTTATAATGTTGCAATACCCTAAGTACACTATAAAGCAGGGTTTTTATGAATTTCCCATTCAAGAAATATAAATGAAAAACTATTGCCAGCATGCAACTGGTTCAGTGCAGTCTGACTACTAGTGCTGCCATAAGGACATATGCAAATAGAAGACAATTTATTAAAAAAATACTCAGGACAACATTTGGATGACTGGAGGCTACAGCAACACCTCTAACTAAATGCATTTGCATCAAGCTGTTTGATTTACAATTATGCTCCAGGGGACTGGAGCAGCTCCCATATGAAGATACGATCAGAAAGTTGAGGCTGTTCAGCCTGGAGAAGGCTGCGTGGAGACCTCATAGCAGCCTTCCAGTATCTGAAGGGGGCCTACAGGGATGTTGGTGAGGGACTCTTCATTAGGGACTGTAGTGATAGGACAAGGGGTAACAGGTTAAAACTTAAACAGGGCAAGTTTACATTAGATATAAGGAAGAAATTCTTTACTGTAAGGGTGGTGAGGTACTGGAATGATTTGCCTAATGAAGTTGTGAATGTTCCATCCCTGGCAGCGGTCAAGGCCAGGTTGGACAGAGCCTTAGGTGACATGGTTTAGCATGAGGTGTCCCTGCCCATGGCAGGGGGGTTGGAAGTAGATGATCTTAAGGTCCTTTCCAACCCTAACTATTCTATGATTCTATGATTCTGCGTTTTCTCTTTATTTCCACAAAATGCCATTCCACAGAACTGATGGATTTGCAATCTTTTCAACTGGAGCTGAACTGAAACACTTCAACTGATGAAACAAATCTTTCCAGAGTGCTCACGTTTTCAACAAGAAGAAATCACCTACCAACACACAAAAATAATCTAGGGATTAATCATTTCAGCTTTTTTTCTCATCTGATAATAGAATATAATGGAGAAAGCGAGACATTAAAACAGCTACTCTGAGTATGGTTTCAAGTAATTAAGATTACAGAGTAGGAAAATCTGAGGCAACTGGTTACATCTTAAAATGCTTCAGAAAGAAAAATTTCCCTAGTTACTGTGAAAGCTAGAGATTTATTGAAGAACCTTTTCAGAGGATGCTGTTCCTGTAATTAGAGCAAAACAAAGAGAAACTCAACCATAATGAAACAGAGGGAAAAGGCAAATAAATCAAAAATCTGATGACTGGTTAAACCCTGAGCCCAAGAGCAAAATGGACCCAAGAGACATCAAACAGACTTTAAACCATAATGAGCAATATATTCTAACTTCAGCTTCCAGAGAAAGCAGAAAGAAGTCATTAACAAAATTAACATTAAAATGTATCATTATATTAAAATCTATTCATGTAAAAGACACACAAACGACTTTAAATTTTAGCCCTAATTTAATGACCTGATCACAGAAGCCAAACCAATGTCTGATTGATTTCATTCCATTAAATGCATTTTACTGATAGTTTTTGATAGCCTCCCTAACCACCTGACCATGGAAACAGATGTTAATGGCATGAATTATTTCAATTACTTTTTAAGACCATTTTCACCTAAGAAACCAACATTTTTGTTCAGTGACAGCTGTGCTATTAGTATTAATCTATTCCAAAATATGATTTGTACAAAAAGAGTTTTTATTAGAAAAAAACAAAACAAAACCCAATGAAACAAAAACAACCTGAAAATCAACAAAACCCCAGCCTGCTACTGTCCAATTACTTAACTATTAGTTTCTGGAAAATTAAAGTCTATCATGAGACATACAAAAAGAATAACATTTATATTCTTGTTTTCAAAAATGCATTTAAAGAGCTTCTATAGTATCAGAACTTTCACTCCAATGGAAAGTTAGGACAGAGTTTTTCATTTTAAAGAACTTTGTAAACTACAAGAAGGGAGGTAACCAGCGGATGAATAAACTTGCAAATTCAATATGCAATGGCCAAAATGAAAAAAACAAAAACAAAGCCAGTTGTTTCTCAAACTGTTTGATATTGCCTGATCATAATGAAGAATACTGCTATGTAATCTGTCCCACTGTCTTTTAAAAAGCATTCCTAGAAAAGATGACTCATAAGGATGCTTCACAAACAAGAATGAAGTACCACTGTTTCAAATAGTATGAATTCTTGAAGAAGTTCAAAGAACTGTCTTCCAAAGGAAGAGTCCAGAAGAGTCCAGTTCTATGCAAAACAATCAAGTTATAGCCCCACCATCCTCTATCCTCTCCTTCATGTTACTACAGAAGCTGCCACTCCATATCCAGAGCCTCCAGACTTTGAGCTTTGAGCTTTGCAGCAGCATTTTCTTTATCTTTACAATTTAACTCTTCAAATGCGACTCTGTTATGGAGGTCAAGTACCACATTTTTTTCCTAGGAGTCAAATTCACTCAGTGTCTGACATTCAAATGCAATTAGCAATCTGTAAAACCACAAATCTGTAAAAATCTGAGAAGACTTTCAACCAAAGGGCTGTTTCTGAAATGCAACGCCTAATGAATTGTACACGGAATTGTCTTTCAAATGCCTCTCACTAAAAACAATAGAGCAGATTTTCTTTAGCACCTGGAAACCTTTTCTCACAGTTTTATAGTAATAAACTATGTCAACTCATTTTTAAACAGAGCTAATTAACGGAATTGTTTTTTTAGTTGGTTGATCAGAAGTCACTAATATTACCTGCACAAATCTCTCAGTCTTTCTCAACATTTACATGTTTTCTGAACGTTTTCAGTATCACTGGCATTACCAATTATGAGACTGAAGACATTAAAATACACTACAGGGTAAATTAGAACATGAACTTGCAAAGACTCCTCATCGACTACCTTTTAATCCCATGGGAATCAAAATAGGCCACTCAGAAAAAAGCAAAGGCTATCTAGTCTTTTTTAAGAACAAACACATTCCCAGAGAAGGCAGCATGATGCAAAGTATGACCCTAAGCTTATTCATGGTCTGTGTCCATAATCAACTCTGTAAAAGAGAAATGAAATACATGGACCTGGTTTTTCCTGCCATAGTTCTGACAAAGTCTGCATTCACCAGCAACAGAGGGAATGCGACAGAATTCCCCCACAGACTTGCTGGAAAATTCCTTTTTGTGATGCAACACTATGACATCAAAAGTTCTTTCACCAATTACTCAGTGCATCACAGAGTTACATGCTTCTGATAAGCTTCCAAGTAAATAATCTTTGAAGTTCATAAATAATTTTCCTCTCTTGAGGCTCTCACAATGGATCTGGCCCTTCTATCGAGGGCCAAACCCAAACACCCTGGTCATATCGACCAACTTTAAAGACAATGACTTTTTATAGACTTCAATAAAATGTTAAATGCATGCTTTTCAGTATCACACTTTTTTTCATTTTGATGAACTCTGAGCTACAGTCTGACCTACTAAGCAGAGCAGAGCGAACTGGCAGAATCAAGGATAAATTTGCTGCTTTTAACGTCATTCAAAGAGCTTCCTTGTCTTTATTTTTACCTCTTCTAATTTTAGCTGTTTCCTTACTTTATGTCTGTCAACTAGGACTTTGCATTGGGTTTGTGTAACAAGGTTTTGGTAGCTGGGGGCTACAGCAGTGGTTTCTGTGAGAAGGTGCCAGAACTTTTCCCATGTGCAATAGAGCCAATGCCAGCTGGTTCCAAGACAGACTCAATGCTGGTCAAGGCTGAGCACATCAGCAAAGGTGGCAGCACCTCTGGGTAATGTATGTAAAAATGCAACAGCCATACAGACACTGAAGTCAGTAAAAAAGGAGGGGAGGAAGTGCACCAGGCACTGGAGCAGCGGTTGCCCTGCAGCCCATGGCGTAGCCAATGGTGAGGCAGGGTGTGCCCCTGCAGCCTAGGGAGGACCCAACACCAGAGCATGGGGATGTCCAAAGAAGGTTGTGACCCCCATGCGAAGCCCATGTTGGAGCAGGCTCATGACAGGACCTGTGTTCCACAGAGAAGCCTACACTGGAGCAGGTTTGCTACAGAACTTGTGAACCAGTGGAGGCAGGAGCCCACACTGTAGCAGTCTGATCGTGACGACTGCATCCCATGGAAGGGACCCACTCTGGAGAAACCTGTGAAGAACTGCAGTCCATGGGAAGAACTCATGCAGGAGAAGTTCACAGACAATTGTCTTCTATGGGAGGGACCCTATGCTGGATCAGGGCAAGACTGTGAGGAGTCCTCCCCTGAGGAGGAAGAAGTGGCAGAAACAACATGTGATGAACTGACCTCAACCCCCATGCCCTGTCCCCTTCCACCTTTGGCAGAGAAGGTAGAGAATTTCATAGTGAAGTTGACCCTGGAAAGAAAGGAGGATAGGAGGATGTTTTAAGATTGATTTTATTTTCTCATCACCCTACTATGACTTGATTGGTAATAAATTAATTTCTCCGAGTCTATACTGCCCATGATGCTAACTGCTGAAATGATCTCTCCCTGTCCTTATCACGACCCACAAGCCTTTGGTTGTATTTTCTCTCCCCTGTCCCTCTAAGGAGGGCAGTGAAAGAGTGGCTTTGGTGGCTACCTGCCATCCAGCCACAGCCATCTCACCACAGACTTTTATGTAAGTTTTGTATCATTTCACTGGGATAAATGCAACTATTTAAAGTAAGAAAATATCATATGTAGTAGTGCAGTGCTAAAGACATGCGCTCTGGAGGAACAGTGCAGGTGGCACCATCATTTTTTCAGTGCCAGATTTAGCTACTTCTCGCTATCTGCTCACCTCCTACTGACTGAAATCTCTGAGGTCTAACTCTGGAAGTACAAAGATTGGAGGAAGGAACCAAAAGTGTGTATGCTGTTAAGGGAAAAGATGAAAAGGCAGGTGGAAAGAGATACCTGGAGATCACAGGCTAATTTTGCACCCAGAGTGGTACTATCACAAACACTACATCATGTCTGCTGAGGCTTTGTCCAGCTAAGTCTCAAAAACCTGCAAGCAGGGATCTTCAACATCTCAGGTATTCTACTTCAGGTCTGCATTACCCTCTCACCTGTAAACAAGATTTTCCCCAGCATCCACTCTGAAATTTTCAAGTCACAATTCTTGGCAAATTTACATCATTCGATGCTGGCAAAAAAAGCTTAACTCCATTATCTCTGTAACTGCCCTTTAAACATGCTATTAGGTTGTCCCTGAGCCTGCACTTCATCACAATAAACAAGTCCAAATCCTTTACCCTTTCCCAACAAAGAGGGAGAACAGGCATTCCATTTTTTCCTGCTCCAGCTATGGAGGTGAAGACAAAACAAAACAGCAAATATCAAAAAAACCTCCATTTACTACTTCCCTTGTTTGGAAAGAAGGGTTTCTTTCTTCTGCTCTTGCATATCACTCTCAAAGGCATAAATTAACAGTGATGCTCTACAGAAGTCACCAAAAAGTACACAAGGTCAACTCTAACATATATCTCAGTTTGATCTACTTGCAGCCAAGAGAATGGAGTCCCAAACTGTAAAGTCTTGGTTCCACCATGTGAAGCTCCTGAATTTCTGCTAAACTTGCTTATAATTTTGCTGTTGTGGTTTCCTAATTCCTTTGTGGATAGCTCCACTTGAATAGCCATTACATTTAAGGTCTCTCCAAGGTCTACAAGACTGATAATGGCTTATAGGGAGGGAGAAAGAAGGAAAAATTACTATTTTATTAAGTTGTTGCCTTGCAATAACCTATACCATATGATTTTACTCATACATGCAACCTGAACTTTTATGATGCTTGTTATGGCAGTCCACATCATACCCGGAAGACTTTGGTTTTAATGAGGTCCTGATGGAAGTTAATGGAGGATGCGCAAGTGCCAAAATGTTCAACAACGCTCTTTTTTATGTTTTCTAAATTCAGCGAAGCCAGTTTCCAATACTTGTTTCACCTCTAATCCCACAGCGTACTTCTCTATGTTCCTCTTTACTTGTGGGTGTTATAATAATATTACAGTAACTTTGTCACTGTGCTGCTCAGGAAGGAATGCTGCAAGCAGGTACTGAAGTATCTGCATAACTGTGACTAGTAAGCTCCTAATAATCTTTGTGGGTCCAAGATATGACCAGAACCACTACATAAACTTTGTATTTCGGAACTGTTCAGTGATACAGTCAGTAACAATAAAAGTATTTGATGTTACCGAAATCCTAATATGTAAATAGAAGTGTTCCTTAGAGCAAAACCATACAAAAGAACCTTTTAAGATAGCATTGCTGGTAAATGTTTTCAGATATTGCAAACTGATAGTTAACATGCTCATAATTTACCATAAATAAGAAGGAAAAGCAGACTTGAGCTGGGACCCTAGTATTGTGAATTTGTCCAAAGCAGACACAATGAATACATGACTGACTGCCTAACTGAAACTCCAAAGCAAAGTGATTCAATAAAATATTCATACCTCAGAGGGGACAGAATTCATCTGGAAAGAACCCAAAACTTATGGGGCTTTTTTATAGAGTAATTGAACAGAATAATTGAAGGTAAAGCTAGATCAGCCACTTATGTAGCACTAAGCACCTACCCCAGTACCTTGTCTTTGAAAGCACAGATCAAAATTAATTCTTAGGATATCTTTGCTTCTATACAAACTGTCTTCATTGCAGCCATAACAGAGCACAAACACAGTTATTCCAAGCCCTGCGCATAGTTTTCTAGTGCTGTACAGAAGCAGGCAATAGGTACAGCTAAGACTAATCAGCATCTACAGATCTCTGTTACTCATATAATCATTCAATCTCCTTGTTCACTTTTTTTTGCTGTTGCATAGGGAACTGAAAACTAAGCTCTAGGAGTATAAGGTATCTTCTGACCAAAGTGACAAATTACAACTCTAGGAAAGATGCATTCACCTACAGCCTCTGCTATGAGAAAAACCCACTTCTCAGACCTGTGGGCTCAGACCACAATCCTTGTTTAATACCTCACTGGCCAAACCAGCTCAGGGATAATGATTCCACCTGCACTTCTCATCAAGGTAAACTAGACTTCATTTCAGTTAAAACTTCCTAAGGATAACAGCACCACAGAAATGGTGGCAAGTTTTAACCAGGTTTCAGAAGAATAGTACCAGTGAACCTCAGAGTTATTCTAAGTTAAATATGACAATAATAGCACATGAATAATACTAAAAATTAAACTAGAATAATACAGTATTAAGCAAAGAAGTGAGTTACCTTTTGTATTATTCATGGAATTTTGCCACACAAGTGGCTGTGAAGGATTAATTTCATAAACTCTATGCATCACCTTGAGCAGTAATAATTCCCTAAGTACTACTTTTGTAGATATGTGATCTGCTAGAATATTAGGTGATAGGCAATGAAAAAATGCTAATGACCTTTGGCATTTTTAACAGCACATGAATTATCAAAGAAAATGGACTATTTGGATTGTGATTTAAAATGAAGCCTAATGATCCTTATGAGCTTTCAGCTCAAATAGCCACTCATGTAAATCATGTAAACCTAAGCTGACTGTGACTGCAATTAATCAATCACCATCCCCTGTCCACCCACAATTTCTCTCTTTCAAAGCTTTGGCAGATAGTCCAACAAGAATGAACAGAGGAGAGTGATATATACTTGTATAAGCCAAGTATAAATTAAGCCTAATCCTATTGCATGCTGATGACTGATTTTTTAAATCAATTCATTCTTATGAACATCCACTTGAAAAACTGACTTTTGATATAATGTACTGAAATATCCTACCACAGTAACCTAAAGATCATACATAAACAGAGTACTTTATAAAATTGCTGCGCTGTTATTCACATAACCACATATAAAAGAATCAAGTAGAAAATAGAATTTGAAATGCCTTTTTGCTTTTCATTGAGATTTTTCTCCTTAGTGACAAATGCTTAACCTACCTTTCTATCAGCAGGAACTTTGCTTTGCACAACTGCTTACAAGACAATTTTACTTATTTGTAAGTATTCTCCACAGAGCAAGAGGAAGATCAGTGTCAATGTACTGTGAAAGTTCAGTACCTCTCATTAGTCTAAAGGGTCAGCTAGATATATTTGATATCTACCATCACAAGAGCAATGGTCAGAAAGTTCTGCACAAGAGAAGCTGAGAACAAGTAAAACCCTCTGCAACCGCAAGGTCCCCTTCCCAGCCATTGTACCAAATGTAAATGTGAGAACAAAAATCTCTCAATTACTGTAGATACAGTTCAATTCTGCAGTTGTAACTTAGAAGATCTCACATGGGAAGACACTAATTTCTCCCATCCTCACTAAAATGTAAGTTCTAAGACAAGGGAAAAATCAAATACCAAACAAGAAGAAACTGCACAAACTCAAAAGGGGAAATGAGACTATAGGCAAATACTGTGCAAATGTCAAGGCAGACTGTGATTAGCTACGAAACAGAAATCACTAGTAACATCTAGGCATCTAAGAAGTTACCACTGAGCAAACCTATTTCCAGATCTTGAGGAATTTTAGGCACCATGAAAAAGGATGGGTAGGAATACCACAGTACATTTTTGCAAGACCTTTGTGTAGAGTTCAGCATGTGCACAGTCACCCCAACTGAACATCAACTCATACACAAGTTGCAGTTCTCAACTGTTTGTGACAGCTGAGAATACAGCAAACTGCACTTCCCAATGGTAACAAAGACAGAAATAACTCTAAGGAAATAAAAGAACCAAGTTAAGAAGCCCAATCTCAAACATTTGGCAAACAAAGCATATACAAACCAACAGACCAATTCTAACTGGAACTGAAACTAAACAATTTGAACGTACTATTGCTAATTCGAGACCACTGGTCTCAAATTAGCAGCTCTTACATTTTAACATAAGCTTTGAGAACAGCACCCTATAGTTCCATGTTCTCTGTGTCCAGCTTCACAATCACGTTCTGCCAGCTTTCAGTGGCATCTGCCCAGGGAAGAGGTGAGGGGCAGGAAAGGAAACCGAGCTCAATCCTTCGCTGGGCCAAATCCACACTGTGTCATGCAGTACAGTATAACATGATTTCAGAAGGAATTGCACTTCTGTGTCTTTTCCCTAAGAAGAATAGAGAGCTGCACTTTCTTACTTCAATCAGTTAGGAAATATATTTTTATCTGCCCTCATTTGTCTTCTTTCTCTATCAACATCAAGCTTTTTTAAGTTTTTCCTCATGTTTTCTGGACATCTTTTTACTGCATGCTTTTTAAGCTGAGGGTGACCAGAACAGCACACAGTTCCACTACTACAATGAGACTCCCTGGATCTACAGAGAAAAACTTAAAAAATAAACCCAACACAACAACAAATAAACTAGGCATCATGTGAGTCCATGCTAGTTCTAGTACAGTTTAAAAGACAATTTACACATCACAATTTCTAGTCCAGGTAAGAACTTGCCTTCCCTGGATCCAACTCCTCTTTGCAAATAAATGTTAGCAAAAAATGAAATCTGAGTATTCTGGGAAAAACAATCAAAAGATATAAAAGTTTTAGGGAAAAATAATCAAAGAAATCAATAAATGATAGAAATATGGATGATAGGAAAAGTCCCTCTCACAGTTTATGTATACTTGTTTGTCAAAGGATATTAAATCCATTTATCTAACAGATGGCACTCCCACCATAAGCAAATAAAAATAATGAATAGCTGGAATATGTACAGTATTCTTCACTCCTTAATAAACACTAACCAGACTCTGAGTTGAGGATCTGGCTCAGCTGGGAGTGCAGGCAAGCAGACAGGGTGAAAGAGTCGTCTCTCCTGATCTGCATCGCTATATTTATACAGCAAGGGACAAGCACTGACAACTTTAATTCTGGCTTTTCATACAGTTAATTTGCTTTGAACCCTTACTGATGCTCTCTCATTAAAAGAGGTTTTTGTGAGAACATAAAATGTGTGCAAGGAGTAAGAGAGACTGCATCTTCTCCAGCTCCAATGAAGAAACAGTGGGACTTCATTTGAGGGAAGTACAGGGCTTACTAGATGCCCTCATGCAGTCTCTTAAATATCCATCCATGTCAGTTACTAGTTTAGCATTTCCTAATAGCAAACTCCTTGGTTTATCAATAAAGGTAATAGTGAAAAAGAACAGAAAACCTATTACAAATACTGCACGCTGTGGTAAAACATGGAATACTGCACTGCTCCTGACTGAGTATATCTAGCAAAGGAGGACTCTGACAGAAGACTCAGTCTTTCAAAACTCTGGGAAAAAAACGATATATTGAGAGTCATTAAGAGCTTTTTCCTCTTCTTTCAATGCTCATGTAAGATTCAGCATAAAGCAGCAGGAATCCTGGTGACTGCAGAACCCAGAGTACTCTGAAAAAACAGCCATCAGAAGAATTTTAAAATGTTAACAACTGCAGCATTATCAGTCAGAATGCAGGTAATGGTATTCTGATTGCGCAAATCAATTTTCATTACTAGTAGCAATTACAACTGCTGAGTGTAGCTATAGCAGACTACGTACAATACTGCAAGCAACACATTCCAAGAATATAAACAGGGGGATGCTGAAAATCAGAGTTGCTTAATTTAACTATGATTCCTTACTGCATGAGCATCTCAGTATCATCAAAACACATCTGAAAGGTTACCTGATCATCAGGAAATTAACTCAATTCTTAAAAAGCTCATACCTGAGATATGCAGCAAAGTAGAGTCCCTGCATCTGAAGTCTACAAAGAAAGTTTCGGACACATAATGAAAGCTGGGATGTGGCTCAGAGTAATACCAGAACAAACGAAGATGCAAAATAAACAAGTTTGAATAGTCTTATACAGCTTACTTGTGAAATGCAACCATCTGCATAATATTTATATAGACAGAATTCAGCCATGTGAGTACACATGCTTTTCACAACCGAACCAAAGAAGACCTACTGATCCAGAAGGAATTTCCACTTCCCAAATAAAAAGTTTGTGTGAAAGCTGCTGCAAGCCTCAGGTCATCACTTCTGGCTTGTTTGGGGTTTCTCATGTTTTCAGAATTGAGGGTAGAGGCAGAACAGAGGGTTAGGATGTCCAAAAGTTCAGTTTCAGGCAATTCTGCTGCACTGTGTTGGTCAAGGTATCAAAAGACTTTGGTGAGGCAAAGAGAACAAGAACACCACCCTAATAAACAACTTGATTTGGTGCTCAAAACATATAAGGAACACAACAAATGAGCTTAGTGTAGCAGCTTTAGATTTCACACTTAAGAGGGAAATTTCAAATATTGGTAGTAGACACTATTAACTAGTAGTATAGAGCAGATTAACAAATAAAGTACCATTACAATTAACTTCTTACATGAGTCTGTTTGCTAAGATGAAATTGCCTAGAGGATGGTTTTTTTACAACACTTTGGAACAGCTGTGTTCCCCCAGCCACTCCCCTTCTTTTCAAGCTGGTGGATGTGCTGCTCCAGGACCATACATTGCTTCTTACTTCTTGGCTAGATTCAGGCAGGTGCAAAGCAAACATTTGTGTTCTGCTCAGACTGGGACTGTTGAGGAGGGTGTCAAATCAGTGAAGAAATGGAATAACAAATTTTGGATGCCAAGAAGAAAAGATGATGCTACTTTACTGATAAATTCCAAACCACACTGAAGTGGCTAGTTATGCTTAAAACGTGCATGTGCCACCTTTACAAAAGAGCATATTAAAAAATGAAATGTTTATGTACTGATGGACAATGATCACAAAGCAAAGTCCCAGTGCTCTCTTCTTCCCCTGTTTAAGTTTACAGACCATGATACTACATAGTTAGCAAGAAAACATTCAGTAAATGCTGAAATGGAAATCTGAAGCTCAGGTGGGAAGGTCTTTACCCTTGAATATATGTGCCTGTACTCTGCAATGAGCAAGAAGTTCATTCCCTGGCTTCCTGCATATCTACTGTTTTTCTAGATGCACTGAACTGAAATATGTTGCCTGAATTAATTAAATGCGGATTCATATGGAAAAATGTATATAACCTTAGCCACTGGGGTTTAATCATTAGCCTCAGAAAAGCATTTGTGCAGGACTAGCAGAGTTCTAATTTTGTTTTCTCTGTGCTCCATCATACTCCCATATGCAGGGAGGAACCCGATGGTGGAATCCTGCTCCCAATCTCCACAGAGACAAAGAGGAAAACTGAAGCGGAATAATGCATATCTCCCTTGATCAAGGCGAGCTCAGAGAGCAACTCAAGTAGCCACTCAGTTATTTGCTGATCCCCATTCAAGAGCCTGGGCAGAATGGTGCCAAAGCACTCCCTAATTCCACAACTACTGTTCTTTGTAACTATGTAATCTAAATAAACTACAACAGAACACACATAGTTCAAGAAGAGAGAAATTCGCATATGTTGAGACATACTTCTTTCAATTTGCAAACTTGCAATTTTGATAGTCTAAGTCTTTAATAAAGAAAATGCTGAGGGTTTTTTTTTCCTCCATAATGCCAAAATATTGTTGATAAAAAAATGTTTTTAGTCTAATGTGTTGAAAACTCTGAAGCTCAGCAGCGGAAGTCCAAGATGGTTCCAAAGCTCCTGTTCCACTGCTATCAAACTTACATGGACACTCTAGAAACAAAAGCTCCTTAAAGAATAATGAATTAAACTGTGTAATCTTTCTGGAGTTTAGCCTACCTATTGGAGAAGTTTCTTATGACTGTCCTATAAATTTAAGATCATCTGCAACCAAGTCAGACAATTAACTTTTGTGCTCCTTAACATACCAGAAATCCTGTTCCCCTGCTCTTACAAATCCAATATTACATCTATCATCAAAAACTCCCCTGGAATTTCAACTCCCCAAAATAAGAAAATATTTTAAGGAAAAAAAAAAAGTTTCCTCTCTTTACCATAAATTTGAAAGCAAATACAAATCAAAGCACAGAGTATAGGAATGTCAGACACTGTAATGAAGATGCATTTGTGTTGATCCACTGTGCATCAACTTCATCCCAACAGACACTCAGGGGATAAGGAGGCATGTGCAAGGTCCACAGCCTCTGTAATCTGTGCTTATGCCATGACTATGAAGAAATCACCTCAGCAACCGGTAAATCACTAGCTTACTGTGTGCAGAGCAGCGGACTGCCATCACATACCTCGTATGATTATAAACAGTTGTGAATATTACACTCACAAAATTCAGTTGCTATGACTACGGCCAATTAGTTTAAATGGTCAACCTGACAAATATATTTAAAATCTTCAGTGTGCTGGTGGCTGCAATGAAAAGATTCACAGAAGTATGCATAATTGGCAACTAATTTATCAGAATCCTTCCTTGTAACCTGTTCAGAGGAATAACACAGAAATTGGGCTAATCATATACATTCTTAGTTGTAGAAAAAGCAGGACTTGACTTAAAGCAATTTAAGTGTTACATTAACTGTAATTATTGACATTTTCAGAAAGCAAAATATAGTCAACATTTCCATACAGGCACATAACACCCATTTTCAGATAGTAACTTAAATATTGTGAGATACATTGATTTTAAAAATATTTCAGAATACAAGTAGCTCAGAATCAGCAATTTATTTTCCATTTAACAACTTGAACTTGCAATCATGATTCTGCTATAAGAAGCCTGTTTGAAATTACTAAATTAGCAAGTTAAAATGCTGACATTCCAAATTACTCTGTTTATCCACAGAGGTTCTCAAGGAAATTCAGAACAATACAAACGCAAACTTGCAATGAAGAAATAAAGGCACTTACAGTTTTTGGGTATGCATACAGAGCATGAGATTAACAGACCAGAGGTACTCCTACACTAGGGTTAATTAAATTGTTTTAAGTAAGAAGGGACCCAATTCACACGATAACTTCAGTTGTAAGCTCCCCACACAAGATACTGGAAGATTTTGTAGCTGAACAGAAGTATCACTGCTTCATTTTTTTGCTGCTTTTTTGTGGTTTGCAGAATCAATACTAATTACTGATGAAGAACAAGTTTAAGTCCTTTGCAACCATCAAACAGATGTAGCCTGTCCCAAGGCTGTATCAGGACAACATAACCCTCTCCTTAGATCTTTATGAACATGCTCCAGATCTACCTTCTGGTAGAAGGATTTAGCCATGAAACCCTGCTCCAGCTCCAGAAACTGCATGGAGCTAAAGCAAATGCTCCTCAACACCATCAATGACAGAGTTATGAGAAGTGATCCAGAACCAAAGTACCTTCACCATTAACAATGAGAGCATCCCAGGAGACTTTTCCAAGAACACTCAGAGATAAACTTGTCAAAGGGATTTGAGAACCTGTATCCACAGGAGGCACAGACCAAATTCCTCCTTTACTCCTATAAACCCCTTTCACTGAAAGTACTGTTCACATCCACACTGAACCTGAAGCCTACACCCTAAACACCAGGTCAGGGGCTAGATCTCAAGGGAAAGGAAATTCAAGGCAGAATCAGCCCTGATACATAATATAAAGCAGTTCCAGTAAGTACAGGAACAATACAGAGTGGATGCAAAATTTTCATCATATTTTAAAGATTATATTTCTCCCGGTGGATTACTAGCAAAAGCCACCCACGAGATCTGACGCTGTTCCTTTATTGTTTGAATTTTGATGCTAAGATTTCTTGAGCTGTGTTCAGCAAGTGTATCTCAAATCCCACCGACGGTACTGGAAATTAAAAGAAAATTGGGGGTTTAAGCGGGTTTTTTTTTTTGGTTAAAATCTCAATAGAGCATGGCACAAGGTGCAGAAAACAGAATGTAGTATTGAGGATTATACATTCTGAATCTGTCATATCTTTAAGCATGTGCCTCCTGCTCGCTCAGGTGTATTTTGTAGATGTGCTCACATAACTCTGTAACAGAGTACAAAGATTCCTATGTTCATTGTGACTTCATTAATATCTTCAATTATATATATATTAAGGATATAATGAATATATTTTTTAAAATACATAAAATGTCATACACAAGTACTAATTCCTCTAGGAATGTGAAAATATGTTGGGCAGAGAGCAGGGAAGAAAGAGAGGACATGTGAAAAGTTACAGCATGTTTATTATCCTGCTGCAGCTGTTGATTCTTTAATGCCCTACAATGATTCAGCAAGAATTCATTCCTACGAAAAAGTGCCCCTGACAACTGAGCACTTGGATCTCTCTCAGAAGACGTCAGTCTTCTTGCCTGATAACAATCCTTGTCCTCAACTTTACTCCACAACTTGTCCTCTTCATTCTGTTCTAAAACCATAAAACTCTCTCACTAAGGAGTACGTATTCAAGCTGGATTTCTTAGCATTTCAGCAAGCTACATTTTTCTTAAGGACCTTGGATAAGCAGCCTCTGGTCTGCTAGTCAGCCCTTTCTCAGGGTTTTCTGGTTTTGCTTTGCACGCCAGCGTGTTGGAACTGCTAAAGGATTGCCTATGGCTGAACTGCTTCCCCAGACTTTCACAACTGAGCCAGTTTTACCTCTGGCACTACTTACAGATGCTATCCAAACTAATTTGAGTAGATACTGATGCCTTCTTTTAGAGGCTAGTTATCATTTCATGCATGATGTTGGGAGCTGATACCTGAGGATCAAAAAGCATGTCAGTGCCAGGGCAGGAAACCGCACCTTCTCCTGACTCCTGCTCTGATTCCCACCCTGACTCACAGACCTATTCAGCTGCTCCTGGAAAATGCCTTTACTACTAAAATAATTTTCTTTAAAAGAAACCAAAACCTTCCTCACTTCATAATTCTTAACACATTGATACTGCTGTAAGGCACCAGGATAGCAAAATACTGAACTCACTAAAGAGAAATACGATCTTGTTCAACTTCATTGCAGCTAACAGTTGCGTGCACAGCAATGACCTTTAAATGCTGGTTGAAACTGATAATAAGTCTTTTATGTATACTAAGAAATCAGTATGTGATAGATTAGTAGAAGAGCAAAGTCAAGAGCAGAGCTGTGCATGGTGCAGGGATGTCCTGCATGAGAACAGGGGCTGTCTTCACCAAGTAAACCCCCCCAAGGTACTGCTTCAGAGCAATCGTCTATATTGCTGCTGCTCCTGCACTGCGCTTTATTTCTTGGTCAAAAGACAACACATTTGCCTAATTTTCTCTTGACCATCTTCAAGTAAACAATACCAAAATTCATTTGAGTGCTTGAGGACTGCAATTTCAACAGTACTGAGTGAGGAAAAAATACATGCTTTTGTCATCTTAAAACACTGCATTTGTACGTATCTCATCAGATTCTCCTGAACTGGGAGACAATTACATATCTGAAGGCAAAAATATCCCCCAAAAGTTAAGCTTTCAATTTTGCAACAGGAATACAAGAAAAAAAACCTTTTATCTTTTTTTCACAGCTTTTTGCACTCAAATTTAATTAATGGTCATAAATTCCAATAAATACTTTCTCTGAAGTATCGTTTATGAGCCTTCACTTCTTACTCAGTGTACTTATTGCATGGGAATTTATCCAAGGTGGAGTCAATAACACTGCAGCTACCTACTCATCTAATCCCCTGCTCAAGCACATTCAGCAGAGCGTGCCAGAATCTGGTTGTTCAATTCCAGTTGCAGTAAGCCGGCCCTGCTGCGAAGGCTGAGCAAAACCTTCTCTGCAATTGCTCCTGTGAGCAATTGCTCCAGAAGAAAAAGCAGAAGGCGCCGTGACAAAAAGCTGCCATTGTGCAAGACATTAAAACTGAAAAGAAAAAACCCCACAAACGAAAAAAAAAAAAAAAACAAACCACTTAAAATGGAGATATTCCCCTTCCTTCCCAAAACTAAAGAAAAGCTGTTACTAAAAAAAGTAGGCCATGAGTTAAAAAATTATATGTAGAGTAAGTGAAAAATGCCAGGAAGTCACGATTCTCAGCACAGGAAAGGGATGAATGTGTACAGGACAGAAAATCCTAAAACTAAGAGTTTTGTAATTCAAGAATGTCAGATTAAATGAAGACTGAGATTAAAGCCCACAAGCATATATCTTAAAGGGTGAAAATAAATAACTGTAAACCATAAAGTTTTCATTCCAAATAAATTTCCTTTTCATTTTGTAGAAAACAAGCATACATTGAGAATAACATGCCAGGCTTTGTCCAGTCAGTAACAGAGCACAACCAGCAATAGGACAACTAAATAATTATACTAAATTATACTAAAGCAAAGATCCAAAAGTAATAATTATCACTTAATATTTAAAGTGGTAAATTGCCATTTTGGTCTTGTCAGAGCTGGTGGGCTGAAAGACAATAAGTAATACTCTGTAACCTAAGGAGCTTAAAATGCAAGAGAGACAGAGATAATAAAATAAACAGGTAGACATTGAATAAAAATTACGACCACAGCTGCTTTGCAGTATCTGGCTGCTCGTAACTGTTGATCTAGCCTTTTCCTCCAGCTGCTAAACTGTGTTAAGATAGCTAAAAATACCCTTTCTGCTGTTTTGGTTCTCCTTAATTCTCTTGAAAGAAAAAGCTATTAATTGCCAAAGGAGTTGTGCATGGCAGACTAAGTGGGTCACAAGCCATATTCTGAAAGCACTAGTGAGAATGCAAACATTTTTGAACTCTTGATTTAGGCAGCATGTATTTCCTAAACTAATTGGTTTCAATGGTTTCTGTGTTTCACTGTTTCCTCCTTATTTTTACCTCCCTGCATGTCTCCTAGGAGTTGCTTCAGTCATATCCCACAAGGACTATGGAGAGCTTCAGCTACTGTGGCTTCATCTCCGAGATTCTGTGAAGCAGGGAGGTATTCTTAATTAATTCCTCAGACACCTAGCAGATGAAAACTGCCACCTTTATCTACTGTCTACTGCTCCCTTGTACTTCCAGGCATGAACAGCCCAGCTCCAAGCTGGCAGCCTTTCCCAGTGGAAGCATTTTCCCTGAAATGAACCACAGGACTTGCTGCACACAGCTCTGGCAAAAAAAAAAAAAGCCTCTAAATCAGAGAAAGAGCCCAACACTTTTCATCGAGGAGACATGTCAGCTCCTGAGGCTTGCACCTTCTTGCAGAGTGTGAGCTAAGCACTTCAGCAATAAAATTAAGTCAAAGTAGTAGCACGTTTGCACAGTCAGTACTCTCACAGAAAGCATATGCCAACCTCACACTAGGTCAGGACTAGTAAATCAGCTTTCCAAGTGCAAATGGTGCACAGAAGATGGGCAGAAGTGCATCAAATTGTGGTTTTCTCTTATGCAGTTTTGGGGTTGAGGCTCTCCACTTAACCTATGGACACACACCCCTCAATCCTCAATAGACATCAACCCCATTAATTTTCCAGCAGGACAGAGAGATCCATTTGTCTGTCACACAATAGAATAGGAGTTCATCAGCAAGTACATCCTTTTGAAATGAATGGGTTTATTTCTCCAGCTGCTGAATAACATTGACATTGGGTAGGGGTTTTTTTATTCCTTAAAAAGAGGCAAAATTAACAAGCAGAATTTACGAATGCAATACAGCCTGATTTGATCAATGTTTTCTCCCTATATTAAGATGTTTGTTAATCATTCATTCCATAATTTTCCTAAAATGCTTGCTCAATACATTAAAAAGCATGCATCTCTATACATTCAATTACATGCAGAAAATTTCTATTGCTTGATTGGGGAGTCACAATGCCAACAGCTCTCACAGCTTGCCATCACTGAAGACAGAAATGTACTTAATACTTAGTATAACTAGGCTTTTCATCTTCAACTGTAATTACTTTCCACTTCAGAACTACAGAAGGAAGCATCTTCCTATACTTAAGCCATCCAGCACAAGGCCAGCTTGCAAGAATTGGACAAAGATCATTACTGATCTTCTAAAGGGAGTAAGATTATTTCCTAAGTGCCAGGAACAAACTGTAACTATTCATGTGTAACGTAAGGAGATGCAGCATGAGAAATGACACACGTTACTATGTCCATATTCTGAAAAAAACACTGCAGCTGAATGAAACTGCTGTTTATCACAAGCAATGTAAAAATCTAGAACAGCCTTCAGAAAATAAGTTACATTTAAAGAAAAGGATAGCAAAGGTTTTATTAGTGGGTCTAACAAGGAGAAGGAATAAACTTTAATGTAAATATTTGCTGTTTTAAAGTTCAGCAGAAACAGGTTTAAATGAGATTTGACACTCCACACCCCCCAAAAAGTTACAAACATGGCCAGGCACTCAGAGAAAGAGAAATGGCATCAGCACTGCAGCTGAAATTGTGACTCACCTTATACACAGATTAAAAAGGCTGCAATTCCAAAAGACTTCCATACATTCTACATATTTATACACACACACACACATTCATGCTGAGTATCCTTCCACAGAAGTCATTGTAACCACATGAGACCAAGGGAGTACGAAAAGGCAAGCAAACAGAAAATGCCTTTAAAGAGTCACTAATCACAACACTGCTTATTAATCCAGGAATTAAACAATTAAACAGCTTCAAAGTAGTTTGATCAAAACAACAAAAATCCTTACCTGTGCGTTGTTATTCCTGGCTTCCCTCCTTGCTGCTTTTTCTTTTAGCCTTTTCTCCTAAAACAAACAAGATACACAGTTTTAAAGCAAGCTCCTGAGTTGGTTTTTGCTGAGGGTTTCTTGTTTGCTTGTTTTTCTTTTAATAGTTTAAGATTAAAGTTGAACCATCCAGATATTTTTAATTCACAAACACTATACTAGTGGTATTCGCCCTACATGTTACTGGTGAAAAATGAAAAATAAAAATATCTGATTATTACTTACTCTTCTTGCTCTTAAAGGAAATAAAACTACAATAATTATTCAAACTCACATTTTATCTTTAATGAAACTTTCTACTCTTAAATGAATTATGCAGCTAAGTATTTTGACAAAGTCTGTATTTGTCTCTAAACCAAAATAGTTAAAATGGCACCAAGATATTCGACTTCTTTTATGTCTGAGTGGCTTAACAGGAAATCCAAACCATTTAACAAACTAAAATGGTAATTTTCCTAAATTCAGAATTGCTAAAACAAGTGGGGAGTGAAAGCTAAAACATATTTTGGCTAGCTTTCATACCTCCATTATTAACAAACACTTTACAAAGCATTTGCTTAGTGATTGAATTGATTCAGAAACCATAACATTAAGTTCCCTCCACCAAACTGATTCTGCTATGGGAAAATGAGCAAAACAGAATGATAAAATTCATTCAAAGCTGCCTGCCAGATCTCTGAGTATACAAAAGAAGCCACGGTATTTAATTCAATTGACATCTATTGCTGCTTTTGTGGTTGTTGTTCTTACTGAGATTAATTTATTTTTAAACCAACTGAAGGATTATCTCGAATAAAGAGTCTGTCAGGTCCTTGCAATTGAACATCCTTTAAGTTACCCATTTAATGAGGCATGGACACATGAGGCAAGAGCACATGAGGTGATGTCCCTTGCAAAAGCACAGTGCTCCCTCCTTTTGTCTTAATGATGCTGAAGACACTGGTATTGAAAATTTTTTATGATAGCATAAAAATGTTTCTCGAATAGGCCATTTTTAGCATCAGCACATTTAGAACCAAGTCCACATTAAAGGAGACGCTACTTTGACATCAGGGGCAACATCTCAGCACAGAGAAGGCTGAAGCATCAGACATATTTCATCTCACTCATGGGAATAATGAGAAAGCTACAGTTCCAGCTGGACAGTCCTGGTGCCACATCACAACAGTGATGCTACCAAAGCATACTGGTAGGTACCACACAAAGTTGTCTGGAAAAGCAGTGTGCTTGCATGCAGACCTGGGAGAAGAAGAACACAGCTGCCAAGATTCTCTAAATTGGTGTCTAAATCCAGTTTTGTTTGAGCCATTTATCTGGTATGTGCCATTTTCTATTCTCCCAATTACCCGAACTACAGAAGTGTTAGCTTACTTTCATACTCTGAGCAAGTTAATGTCTTCTCCAAATCAAAACTAAAACAGATAGAGTTCACCCACCTACACAAACAGGGACAGAACTGCACAAGGTTTCTGCCTATCTGCTTCATACATTTATCCAATGCTGTGTGCAAAGCTGTCTGGTACAAACACCTCATACGCTAAGAGCTACATGCCCAAGCCTTTAATCCATGCTATGAAACAAAACAAAAACCCCATCACTGTAGACAGATAAAACACAGCTGTCTTATTTCAGGTTTAATTAAGAAAAAACAATTAAAAAAAATGTAATTACATTTAAGGCCACAAGGGCATCATATGGGACAAGAAGCCACCAGGACCCAAGTCTTGTCTGGTAGAGACACAGCCAGTCTGCTCTCCAACAAGCCTGACCTAAAAGCATCTTGACCTCACAGTCATAACATGGTCATCGATCTTCTGATTCCTTCTCTTCCAAGTTAAATTTGTATTCATTTCTGATCATTTTTACTTAATGCTTTTCTTCTAATGATTTCACTTCAGTTTTCCACTTCCACCCACTCTGTTTTTAAATCATTTAGTGTATGTTCTTCACTCTGGGGTCGCCACTTCTCTCATTCCTTTACAACCCTAACTATTCTATGATTCTATGATTCCTCCTGCAATCATTTTCAAACTTTCCTACCAAAAAAGTAAAAGAGAATGGAGCTAGAAAGTAATACACCAGATATTACAAAGCAGAGTAAAGCAGATTTTAAATTGGATAGTCCAGAAAATTTTAGATAGAAGAATTCTACAGAATATGAAAAGACTTAACTAGAGCCACAGGGTAAAGCCTATTCAGCAGCAGTCAAAGCTCCTGAAAAATGGATTTAAAACAGAGCACTGAAAAGACAGCTATGAAAGCAGGAGATTGACAAAATGCCATATAAGAATAGTAAACCAGACAGCATAATACATGTAAGTCTCTAAAGAACAGTAAAGACACAAAAAGATTATAAAGTTAATAGATGCAGAGACTGAAATCAGGAACACAAAAGAAAAACCAGAAAGCAGCAATCAATGGAGATGCTGTCAACACTTTTGGGTTTTTTTGTTGTTGGGGTTTTTTGGTTGGGTTTTTTTAGTGGGTTTTGTCAGGTTGGGTGAGGTTTTTTGAGGGGGAGAGATACGATTTGGTACCTCATCAATGAAAAACAAAAGCAAGTTTTGCATAGGATGCTACATCGGCACCAAGATGGATTTAGAAGTGCCTTTCAAAAACCAAAGTCAAAATCAGCCCCACTTCCACTGTGTTTCACAGTACACATCTGTCTTCAGGAACACAGGTAACACACTTCAACCAACACTTGGCATTCACAGAGTCACAGGATCATCCTGACTGGGAGGAACATCAAAGGGTCTCTGGTCTGACCTCCTGCTCACAGCAGGGTCAGCTCTGAGGTCAGGCCTAGCTGCACTTCATCCAGCTGAATCAAAATCCCATGACTGGAGACTGCACATCTCCGGGTGACCTGTGCCACTGCCTGACTGTCCTCACACAGAAAAAGCTTCCCTTGCATCTATGCTGAATCTCTTCTTTTAACTTCTCACCAGCATCTCTCATCCTCTTGCTCTGCACTCCCATGAAAAGACCAGGTCCATCTCTGTCCCCTCCAGGATGCCTCTGTAGGTACTGAGTACTGCTGCCAAGCACCCCCAAAACTGCATCTGCTCCAGACTTAACAAACCTGGCTCCCCTAGTCTCACCTCACAGGACCACCATCTCAGTGACATCAGCTGAACCCACTCTAGTTTGTAATGTGCTCCTGTACCAGGCAAACCCACTTCCTTTAAAAACTTCATGTTCAACTGAGTCACATCTGAAGTTTTTTTATTTAAATGCTCAAAAACTCCCACAGGTTTTAATCAAAGATTTTAATGCTGCATTTTTAATAATTGATCTTTTTACATACTGATGCCATAATCTGAAGCCACCAACACATTCTATTTAAGAGCTGAGGTAATGGTCTACCACACAACAGAACATAGAGGTGGCCGAGGTTTAGAAAAAATCACTCTAAATCTCTCTTTTGCCCAGGGAGCTTGGAAATACTAACAAAAATAAACAACACAAAAAGAAGGAAGAGGACAATGAAAAGCAAGGGCTTCCTCCTAAATCTGATGTCCCCACCCAGAACCGCTTTGCTGTCCTGCAGGGGTCTAATGAGGAAACACATTTGCACCATGAACAACCAGTTGATGAACTGGTAAAGAAGATCACTACTGGTGCTGCCAGGAAAAAGCAATGGGTCATAGTAGTAGGGGACTCACTTTGAAGGGAACAGAGGCACCCATCTGTTGGCCTGACCCAGTTTCAAGGGAGGTGTGTTGCCTACCAGGTGCTTGGATCAGGGATGTTGCAGAGAGACTGCCTGCTCTAGTAAGTCCCAGTGACTAGTACTCACTTCCCGTGATCCATGTGGGTGTCAGCACTACAGATAGCAGTAGCCCAGAGAACATAAAGAAGGACTACAAAGCCCTGGGAGAGGTGGTTAGGGGCTCTGGAACTCAGCATTTTCATCAATTCTCCAGGATAAAGAGAAGGAACCTTAAAAAGGCTATGAGGATTGGCCAGGTTAATAAATGGTTAGAACAGTGGTGTCATCCGTAGTCAGGGGTTTGGGTATCTAGAACATGGGACTCAATTTAGGAGGCCAAGTCTATTTGGGGCTGGTGGAGCTGGTCTAAAAACAAAGGGGTAGACCAGTTTTGGTAGGAGGCTTGCCAGGCTGGTCAAAGAAGCTCTAAACCAGATGTGTTGTGGGAGGGGGGACACCATTCCATCCCAACACACACAGTCAGTTGCCAGCACCTATAATAAGGCTTGGAGCAATGTAGAGATATTCCAGCCACTCCAGCCAATGAGACGGCTTCATTTGGAGCTCAGCTCAGATGCCACTATACAAACACCCATAGCAAGGGGAACAAACAAGAGCAATGTGGGATGTGTGCACGTCTATGGGTGTATGATAAAACAGGCATAACAGAAACATGGTGGGATGGCTTCTATGACTGGAGTGTTGGAATGGAAGGTTATAGGCTCTTTAGAAAAGACAGGCCCAGCAGACGGGGAGGGGGAGTGGCTGTTTATGTTAGGGATAGGCTGGAGAGTATGGAACTCTGTCTGGGGACAGGTGAGCAGTCAACAGAGAGTTTGTGGGTCAGGGTTAAAGGGAGAACAGCAATGGGAGACATTACTGTGGGGATCTGTTACAGACTGCCTGATCAAGAGGAACCTGTGGATGAAGAGCTCTACAGACAAATAGGAAAAGCCTCACACTTGCAGGCCCTTGTTCTCATGGGGGATTTCAACTATCCTGATATCTCTTGGAGGGACGGTACTGGCCAGACCAAGCAATCCAGGAGGTTTCTCAATTGTGTGGAAGACAACTTCCTTCTGCAAGTAATACAGGAGTTGACAAGGAGAGGTGCCCTGCTTGACCTCGTGCTCACCAACAGGGAAGGGCTCGTTGGAAATGTGACTCTCCAGGGAAGTCCTGGTTGCAGCAATCATGAGATGGTTGAGTTTGAGGTCCTCAAGACAGTGAGAAGAGCATGCAGCAAGCTCACTGCCCTGGACTTCAACAGGGCAGACTTCGGTCTCTTCAGGAACCTGCTTAGCAAGGTTCCATGGGATATTGCCCGAGATGGCAAAGGGGGCCGAGACTGCTGGTTGATATTCAAGGATCACCTGCTACAAGCTCAGGAGTGTTGCATCCCAACTAGAAGGAAGTGAAGGAGGCGGGTCAGGAGACCTCCTTGAATGGATAAGGAGCTGATGAGGAAACTTCAAAGGAAAAAAGAGGCTTATAAAAGGTGAAAGCAAGGACAGGCCGCCTGGGGAGAATACAGGGAAGTTGTTTGGGAATCCAGGAACCAGGTCAGGAAAGCTAAGGCCCAGTTAGAATTAAACTTGGCTAAAGATGTGAAAGATAACAGGAAGGGATTCTATAGGTACAGTGCAAATAAAAGAGACTAGGGACAGTACGGTCCCTCTCCTGAAGCTATCAGGAGAACTGGCTATCCTGGATTTGGAGAAGGCTGAGGTTCTGAATGACTTCTTTGCCTCAGTCTTCATTGGCAAAGGCTCTGACCACAGCACCCAAGTCTTGGAAGGCAGAGGCAGAGACTGTAAGAAGCAAGACCCTAGACCCACTGCAGGAGAGGATCTGGTTTGAGACCATCTTAAGAACCTGATTGTACACAAGTCCATGGGGCCTGATGAAATCCATCTGCAGGTCCTGAAGGAGCTGCCAAATGAAATTGCTAAGCCACTGGCCATCGTATTTGAAAAATCATGACAATCAGCTGAAGTTCCTGACAACTGGAAAAAGGAAAATATAACCCCATTTTCAAGAAGGGGAAAATGGATGACCCGGGGAATTACAGACCAGTCAGTCTCACCTCTGTGCCTGGCAAAATCTGGGAGCAGATTCTCCTGGAAGGCATGCTAGGGCACATGAAAAACAACAAGGTGCTTGGTGACAGCCAGCATGGCTTCACTAGGGGGAAATCCTGCTGCCCAATTTGATGGCCTTCTATGACAGGGCTACAAAGATGATGGACAAGG
Organism: Melopsittacus undulatus; assembly: GCF_012275295.1. Lineage (NCBI taxonomy): Eukaryota > Metazoa > Chordata > Aves > Psittaciformes > Psittaculidae > Melopsittacus > Melopsittacus undulatus. The sequence goes on along the minus strand of NC_047528.1, from coordinate 16,074,230 downwards.
GTAGAGCAGCTGACGTTATCTACCTGGACTTGTGCAAAGCGTTCGACACTGTCCCACACGACATCCTTGTCTCTAAATTGGAGTGTCATCAATTTGATAGGTGGACCACTTGGTGGATAAAGAACTGGCTGGATGGTTGTACTCAAAGAGTTGTGGTCAATGGCTCAGTGTCCAGCTGAAGACCAGTAACGAGTGGTGTCCCTCAGGGATTGGTGTTGGGACCAGTCTTGTTCAACATCTTTGTTGCTGACATGGACAATGGAATTGAGTGTGCCCTCAGCAAGTTTGCCGATGACAACAAGCTGTGTGGTTCCGTTGATACACTGGAGGGAAGGAATACCATCCAGAGGGACCTTGACACGCTTGTGAGGTGGGCTGATGCCAACCTCATGAAGTTCAACCATGACAAGTGGAAGGTCCTACACCTGGGTCAGAGCAATCCCAGGCACAGCTACAGGTTGGGCAGAGAACAGATTCAGAGCAGCTCTGTGGAGAAGGACTTGGGGGGTGTTGGTCAATGAGAAAATGAACATGAGCCAGCAGTGTGTACTCACAGCCCAGAAAGCCAACCATATCCTGGGCTGCATCAGAAGGAGTGTGACCAGCAGGTCAAAGGAGGTGATCCTGCCCCTCTACTCTGCTCTCATGAGACCTCACTTGGAGTATTGTGTGCAGTTCTGGTGTCCTCAACATAAAAAGGACATGGTACTGTTAGAACAAGTCCAGAGGAGGGCCACGAGGATGATCAGGGGACTGGAGCACCTCCCATATGAAGACAGGCTGAGAAAGTTGGGGCTGTTCAGCCTGGAGAAGAGAAGGCTTCATGGAGATCTCATAGCAGCCTTCCAGTATCTGAAGGGGGCCTACAGGGATGCTGGGGAGGGACTATTCATGAGGGACTGTAGAGTTAGGACAAGGGGTAATGGGTTAAAACTTAAACAGGGGAAATTTAGATTTGGTATAAGGAAGAAATTCTTTACTGTTAGGGTGGTGAGGTACTGGAATGGGTTGCCGAGGGAGGTTGTGAATGCTCCATCCCTGACGGTGCTCAAGGGCAGGTTGGACAGAGCCTTGGGTGAAAAGTTTTAGTGTGAGGTGTCCCTGGCCATGGCAGGGGAGTTGGAACTGGATGATTTCAAGGTCCTTTCCAGGCCTAACTATTCTATGATTTTAATAAATATGGCACCAACCCATAAAGCCAGATTAATATTTTTCAGCTATACAATCAACACACACACGAGCCAACACAGAATCAAACTGTGCCCTCTTCTATGGTGTTTTTTCTCTGTACAGGTGGATGGCATAAAAACCAGAATTAGTGACAACTATTTATTAGTGATTTAAAAATAAACAGAATGCAGCAGGACTGAATATATAGAAAATTCTGTTTCAGCAATCACTTTTTGGCCATTGCTAGATTTTATCACTGCTATCACAGAATCACAGAATCCCATCATAGTTTCATGCTAAGATTGCCCCTATAATGGTTTGGAAGGGGCCTTAAAGATTATATAGTTCTGACCCTTCTGCCATGGGCAGGGACACCTTCTGCTAGACCCAGTTGCTCAAAGCTCCATCTAACCTGGCTTATGCCATGCAGTTTAATATTTGTCTTGTTATAGAGATTAGGAAATCATCTACATGCAAGGAATGTTCCAACTACCAGAATAAATCAACATTCCCTACTGGAAGATAAAACTGAATCAACTCATTAGCATTTCTTTTAATATTATTAAAAAACCCCACAAACCCAAAACCAAAAATAAACTGGAAACTAAGTTCAAAATTGATTACTATTAAATAAACAAATCTTAATACCTTCAGGGAAAAAAAGCAAAAGCTTTTTGATTATTTTATGTTTGTTTTGTTTTAATCTCTTAGCATTTGGGTTTAGGAATCTTTTAAATAATCTCTTCAAGCAACAAACTTTATTAACATAATGATGTAAACTCCATCTGTAGACCTGATTTTTATAAGTAGGGAAACTGAAACACAAAGGTCTAGTATGACTTATTTAAGACAACATAGGAAAAGTGTGGCGTTTAAAGGCACATGAAAGCACAGCTGCAATCTTAGCATGAAACAAGCATTGGAAAAAGTCTTGGAGGCATTTGGAAAAAAGGCACCCTAAGTCAATACAATATACAGTTTAACAGAATTACATCAGGAATTAAGTTAGCTAATAATGTTTAAAAGTAACATTTAAAGCTGCAAACCAAAATCTTTAATGACAAAGTCAACAGAGTTGCACTGCAAAACATTCTAGTATTTTCTAGAGAAAATAAGAGAGGAGAGGCCAATGACGATGCACTTCATCTAATCCTGTGGCTGCTTTCCATGTAAGAGTGGGAATTTATAATCTAGACAGGTCATAGACTCTTGAGCTGTCTTAACGCAGCCACTCTTAAGGAAACACCCAGCTCTCATACACCAGATCTAAGAGAGAAAGAAAACCATGCAACTACTTGCACTTGAACGGATTCAGGTAGCCAGCAGCACCCAAGTCCTCAGCAAGCAAAGGCTGCAGCTCCCAGCAGATGCTGCTTCATTGCCTCAAAAACCCATGACAGGTAGAGGTCAGCATTTTGGGCAGCTGAACCATTACCTCCTCCATTACCTCCTCTGCCAGGAGAAGCAGCTTCGCATAGAAGTTCACTTACAACACTAAGGCTAGAACTCCACCTTAGCTGAAGTTAAGCCTGAGCTACTTCAGCCTCCACCCACAGCTGTGCTTTCCTGGCATTCATCTGATTAGGGTGTACACAAACAACCTATTCTCAGTTATTTCATTTTCTTATTTTTCACATCAACAAGATGAGGCCAAGAACTCTAATTTGGCTGGAAAACTCTTAGAAAACATTCAAGGGCACTTCAAGCTTTAAGTGTAGCCTACCCAGCTGTTGAAAAGAAAGAAAAGCAAATAATGAGCAAGCCCTTGCTTCCCCCAGCAGCAGAGGGAGGCTGGATTGATGCTGCTTCTAAGACTGAAAAGGGATGCTTGTCAACTCACTTGTCAGTATTCACTCCCCTTATCTTAATAGCTCTGCACTTGGAACATAACAGCAGCATTGCCTGTGCACAATAGCTATGAAAGGGCTAAGACAGCCTTTCTAACAACGTAATACTCTCTTGATTTATTTAACGCATCTCTAATACTTTTGTTCTTTGCTGTTTAGCTAAAGGCTCCTCTCAGCAACCTTCTTCCTTCCCTTAATGGTTCGCTCCTATGCTGGCACACACTTTGTGAGAGAATTTTATCATCCTCACCCAGCACCACATTAAACCAACTGCACAATTACACTGAAATCTGACAAATTTCACCTCAAAGTGAAGGACTACTCAAGCGCTTCACTTAATAAAGAGCATAATACTACACTGAGATTTTTTTTCCCTTTCAGATTATTTCCCTTGAAATATAATGCAATCTCTCTTCAGAATTAATGTATTGATTGATTTCAAATGTAGTCTGAAATACTACTGAACTACAAATACTATTTTTAATGGGTGCATTCATCTTCAGCATACTGAATGGTTTCTGCTGCCTAGAATCTATTTTTATTTATTGGATATATATATTTTAATATATTTTTTTATAATTTTAACACAGTATTCAGTGTTCTATTACAGTCTGTACAAGTACTTTCAGTATTACTTTATAAAACTCCAACCAAACACATTTAAATCTTAACTACTCTGTCATCAACAGCAATCATTTGCAAAGCAGGACTGGGAGTGAGACAGAGCTTATTGCTCTCATTGTAGCAGGGCTGCAACAGGAAAGGGTACAAAGGATAAGGTGCTGGGCATTCTCACACAAGAACTGTCCCATCTGGGCCATGGCTTATCCAACTATGGGGTTGCCCAGCCAAGGCATGGGAAGAGGATTGTGGCAGAGGCTGGAGAACAGAAAAGCTACCACTAAAGCAGGAAGTAAACCCCAAGGAATGCAGTGTGGCACAAGCTACATAAAGGAAAATAATCCACTGCAAATAAAAAAATTACAACTGATTTGCTCACACCATTCTTCTCCTACTAGTTAAAATTACCAGCATTACTGCTTTTAAAAATAAACTCAGAGTTTGATTTTAACCTTGCAGGATGCAAAGGAAGATAATTCTTCCTTGACAAGTAAACTTATGTCTCTTTTTTCAAATTCCTGTATCAAGTACATCTTTCACTGGATCAATTCAATTCATACAGATTCTAAGTCATTACAAGGTCACCATGGTACTCCAAGTACTCTCCCTAAGCATGCTAGATATACTTTATCCAAATGCCATCAGTAATGTTCATGCTTTTTGAGCATCAGCTCTAAACTTGATGAATGTTATATCATCCCTAGTATTGTCACTCCCATTTTGGTTCCTTAGAGAAACATTCTTTCCAGATTCTAAAGAACTATATGTGAATTAATATAAAATTAATGAAGTTAGACTCTCTCACTTTTCCTCCTACAGACCAATGCAAAAATTATTAGAAAACACTCCTTTTGAACTCGATGTTTAAATCTATCTGGGTGGTGTCTCTAGGGATACCTTGAATGTAACAATATGTTTCCAAGGACATCCTGCTAACAGTAAGACAAAAATGAGACAAAGTATGAAAAGTAATAAACACCACCTATCAAGTGGGACTGAACCTGTAGTCTCTTTGATTATGCCACAAAGTCCTTTAATACTGGAGATAATCTGGAGGTTTTCAGGGTTAATAAAACTTTAAAAAATGGAAAAACAACACAAACGCTAATGAGCGGTAAGGCAGACAGTAACAACAGACCTGAGCCCCTTAGTCACTGACAGATCACCTCTTTCAACCTCTGTTTATCCATCTCACGGGAAAGTGCAAACTTACAAATTTTTGAAAGGCACTGTGAGTGAGACTGTGTAGAAAGCCCAGCATCTGGAAAAGCCCAAAGTCAAGGCCAGTGACTGTGTAAGAGCCCTGTGATGCAGGTTAGAGTATCAGATATATTTAGGGCCCGTGCTGTTATGTAAGGGATCACTGAATGCAAGAGTGCTTGTGAATCAAGGGAGTGAGCATGTTCACAGTTCTGCTAGCAGATGTCAACCCCAATCAGCCAACAAGAAGCAATAAGCTTGTGCTGACAGTACTGTTCATGCTTATGTGAGTGCTGCCTGTGTTTATCTTTTCTGCCTCTCTAGTTTCTGTGGCTATCCATGTGTGTATTGTGCATGCATCTGTGCAATACACGAGCAGCCTTGCTAGGGCTGGATCTGTAACCTGGAACAGCAGCAGCAGCCTCTACCTAACAGACCTGCAGACGAAACCTCCAGAGTTGTAATCCAAGGGATTTGGCTTCCTCTACCAGTCTGCAATCTTCCACTTTCAAGAATGAATTTTAATCAGAAAGTTACTGAATAAATTCACTGGGGCTCTTCCTGAAACTGCAAGTTACTTGTTTTATAAAAGTCTTTCCATAGAGTCTGGTATGAAGAATTTCCTCTTTTAGCCTTGGAAATATAGAATTAAATAATAACATTTGGGAGAGCAAGTATACAAAGGGTGAAATACTACAATGTATCGTCCTCATTAAAACTATCCACTTTCCTACTACCAAATTAGGGAACAGGAGACAAACCAGAGCTACTCAGTTTCAACACTGTTTCTAAAATGGTTCTGTATTTTTCTACTGAATTAATAACAGCATAAGCAAAACTAAGAGGCCACATAACATATCACCACCATTTCAGCTGCAGAAGGGACACAAAATGTCCTCAGTTGTCTCTCAGAGTTTAAATGCAGTTGTTTAAACACCTTCCAAGGAGATAGGGAACTACTGCATCTTGCACTACAGGCCCTTGAAGACAGTTTGTGTACCTATGTGTACTTGGTACTAATACACCCAAGTAAAATACTTTTTTTTAGAAAAAGTACTTGTAGCCATCTTCTTACATTGATCGTGCCAAGTTCACTGCATATCTTACTTGCTGGAAAGGGAGCTAAAAAATAAGGTTCCTATTTACTTTTCCTTCAGCACCAACAGGCATTTTTCTGAGCCTGGGTTAGCAATATGGAAAAAGAGGTTATTAAGACACAAGATGAATCCCTCTCTGCCACTATTTTTCTCCTAACGGTGAATTTTCATTTGAATACCTGAAAAATGGAGTGTGAAAACATGTTCTGAATACTTTATTCACTTCACCCTTTATTGTTGTTTATAACATTTTACACATTTCAAAAGAGCTCAAATCTATACCTCTTGCTGGGCTGTCATTAAACATCCATTAATGCAGAATTCTTTTCTCATCATCTTGATCAGTGTTACTGCCCTTTCCCTTGTGCTCAACTGCTAAAATTTACTTTGCCTCCAAAACTTCAATAAGCATTAATTATAACACAATTGTACCTCAGATTTTTATTTATTTTTATCCACCTGATATTCAAATATTCCCCATTTGCAGAGGAAGGAGAGGATAAACTGTGAGACTCATAAAAGAAACCTAATTATAGTGTAGTGCCTTTGCAAGTTTCCACAAGCCCTAAGGCACTGCAACACACATCTAATCCAAGCACTTCATGAACGTGGGTTAGGGTCAAAGGGAGCACTGCAATGGAGGAGATTACTCTGGGAGTCTGCTAGAGGCCACCCGATCAGGAGGACTGTGTGAATGAACCCCTCCATAAGCAGATAGGAGCAGTCTCATGATCACAAGCCCTTGTCCTCATGGGGACTTCAATCACCCTAATACCTGTCAGCCATATTCACCAAGTAAAAAAGCTATTTTGTGCTAGTTTTGTTTTTAAGAAGTCTTTCTCCCCCCCCCCCAAAAAAAGAACTTTAATCTTCAAGATTATACTGAAAAAAAGTATGAGAGGGATTCTTAATGGAAGATGACCTAGAAAATAACAAGCTTTATAAAACCACTGCTTTTTCTACATTGACTCTCGATGTAAATCAAAATCTGAATCTATGGGCAAGATATAGAAAACTGGATGAAACAACATATGCTCTCATAGCATTGGGTAAATTATTTTGCTATTCTAAGTTACAATTTTAAAGCCAATGCAGAGACTTCAGTTATTAGCATACATTCAGCTTCAGAGGACTTTTTGATTACTGATGCACCTAACTATGTAGTAGACTGCTGCATTTGGTTATAGAGAATGAAAATGCATTTGTCTCTAATGATCTTCTACCTATATAATAGCTTTAATAGATTTAGCAAGTATCAACAACTGATCTAAAGAAAGAAATTAAAACTGCCAAATATACAAACCAGAAGTATCAGTTGCAGTAGGAAGAAAAGGAATTTAGAAGAGGAAATACAAATAAAGATACAGTCACATTTGGAACTTGCTGAAAGTGAAGAGAAGAAAGTTAGATTAATGAAAAAGTTAAGCAAATATCTTGAACAAATCTGAAGCAAGAGCAGACAGAAAATATTTAAGCATGGCTTTTTCAAAAAGCTAGAATTCTTGTAGGAGAACTCAGTAATAAAGGTGGAAAACCAAGAAACAGGGAGTTGTCACATATGCTGTTACAAAAGATGTCAAATGGACAAAAATCTACAGCAGTCTGCTTGTGGAAAGGAAATTAGAACAAAGATGGGAATGAAATAATTAGCAGAAAGAAAAGGTCAGATGACAAGAGTTCGTGCTAAGCCATAATGTATTTTAGCTGAGTGAAGTATGGAAGATTTTAAAAGAAGCAATGACAGTGACAAGGGATGGATTTAAGACTTTGCATTAAAGGATTGCTGAGTGCCAGTGAGGGGATGTGTAAGATGGGATCAAAGTATGTGACTATCAAAAGCTCCTCTTACAATGACACAAGAAGGGACACTAAGACATCCATACTTGCACAAAATCTGAAGTTATGAAAATAACCCAAGAAAGTCTCCTAGCCTCTTTGTTGCTTTCATATCCTTTGTTGGTAACACACTTTAATCCCTTTCAGGTTTCAACCTCTCCTTCCAAACGATGCTTAGAAATAAGTTACACCACCAGCCTGGCAGGCTTACACACTAGACCCTACTTTTAAGACCAAATTCAGATAACAACCAGACACCTGATCAGGTTTCTGCAGTACAGTTATGATACATGGATGTGGACAGTTCCTTCTTCAGATCACTGAGAGGTCAGCCAAAGGTTCAAAATCAACTAAGTATCTGCTGCTGAGTGATTATGTTATCTTTTGGGAATGGAAACCTTATGAGGTGGGAGAATTTTTAAATATCATTGGGAAGCTGCTGTGGAAGTGGCCACATGGTTCCTTGTTACTGTGAGGCAGTTCAAATTTTCCCCTAGCATTCTTTTGTTAATGAAGGACTGGCAACTCTTCCCATTGACAATGCAATAAATTAAAAAAAAAATATTACTGAGAAAATAATGGCTGAAATGGCTAAAATTAACTGTGACACTTATCTAGGATTTCTAAATTATGCCAAGGAACTTCTCTCCCTGAAGAGTGAATTTAACTAATTACACATTTTCTGTTAAGGAAAAAAATTAATAGCTGCCCCACATAACAATGTAGCTTCTTCATGGGTCACTGGAACAGTGGATCTTCTGATAACTAGACCAGCTTAATACAACAACCCAAGAGAAAGGAGGTAGTGCTTGACTCAGCTTGGATAAGACAAAAGACCAGGACTTGACATACTTGTCCAACTATTTTGCCCAATCACAGATATTTCCTAAGCAGCAACAGCTGACTGTCAAGAATCATAGACATAAAGGATGACTTAGTAATAAAATAGAGTAACAGAAACACATTTTGTCTGTGTGGCAGCCTTCCCTTATATAGCCTGTATTAATTAATAGCTAAAGTGAATTGGTATCTCAAACTTGAAGGCCTTCTGAAGTGAGGGCGGAGAAACATATTTAACCACAAGGTTAGTGAGATGATGTGGAGGCAAATGATGTTCTACCAAAGCAAATCCTGAACTCCCAGCTATCACCTTCTTGTTGCATCTTTCCTTTTAAGTTTCATCTCCTTTAAGTTTGAATATTAGGCTACTAAACTGTTTGTAATACCCTCTCAAAAATTAAATTACAGTCAGGAAACTGAATACTTCACCATGTACAGAGAATTTACCGTATGAACTATTTTTCACCTCCAGTTGTTAAGCCACAAGTTAAAAATCTGAACATGCATGCAATGACTGAACGCAGGAAGACAGCTAGACACATATTTCACAGTACCTCAATCAGAAGTCTTTTTTTAAAAAAAAATATGTTTCTTTTTGACATACTACCATTCATGTTTTATTTCATTTAATCAAAAATAATAATTAGGTGTAACAAAAAAACACTCATGCAGTGAGTTAGGTTACAAGAAACTTGACACTTTCCATAATTACCACAATACTGATGATACAGCCAGTCCCATTCATTTTGCCTACTTTACTTTTGAAAAGAGGAATTCTCTTTTTATAGTATCTCCACAGTTTAATTTTTTTTTAATACAGGCAAATGTCTGATCAATGTCATTTGTTCTCCTCAGCATTATAATGAGGAAGATGTTAACAGACCAAGTAACAAAGTATTTAATCATTGAAGTCTGATGTCAAACGTACAACAGCATCACTCAAAGTGTCTTATTTTGATAGTGACTAGCAGATTGATTGGAAAATTATAAATCAGTCTCTCCTTCTTAGTTTATTAAGCTGCATCCTTGAAATCTGATAGCACTGCTTCCTGTAAAATAGTCTATGATTTCATCTGTAGCACAGAAAACATTTCTTTGCAACTACTTTCAAATGCAAAGCTTTGCTAAAGGAAAGGTGAGATTTTTTTGTAGATGCCAAGTGACTGTACCATGACTATAGGAGACTTTCAAATTAAATGTGTGAAGTATGCTTTGACTTCAGCTGGAATACAACAGTGCCTAAATGTAACCTGAAGCTTTCATAAATCTCCTCCAAATTATTTTGCTCAAATACAAACCTTCATAGACATTAAAAAATCTAGTATTAATCACTAGCAATCAGTAGATAAAGTCACACTGGATAAAGTCAGTATCTGCAGAACAGAGCAATAAAAACCACCTTTAATGCTTTGAAAATTAGCAGCTTTGAGTACAAAGCAGGCCTTTAATAATATGTAGTCTTGGGATCTCACATGCATTATCTGAAGAAACACAAGCCCTTGTCACAATGACTAACAGAGCAATCCTTATATTCAAAGACACCCGGCTGTGTTCCTTTTGACTGGTACATGACAAGGGCAGAAAACTCTGCTTTGATCCATGAAAAATAATACAAAGACAGACTGCAGATACTGGAAGTTTTCAAATTATAGCCAGAGTTGTATGACAGTATTTGAACAACTCATGAAATACATTCTGATAGCCCCAGTAACACTGATGCAAAAAGTTAGCACTTTTGCCTACCTGAAATGTAATACTGAATGTTGAGCAAGTGGTAGTCTGAAGACATTTCAGAGACACTCTTTGAATTCCCCTTCCCCCTAAACATCTTCAGCATGTTAGAGCACATATGCCAAACAACACTTTCCTTTTGTGAGACATACCCTTTCACTGAACAGTGCTCAAAAAAAATTATGCTCCCACTAAACTCTTAGCAGATTTTTTTAAACATGTAAATTAAGCTCCAATGTTACCCTCCACTAGTATTGCATAAGGCTTTGTGTTATCCAGCTACTTAGGTCAGAACAGTCTTTCTGAATGCTACTTAATCCTGAAAATTTAAATGAACTTGTACTCATTTCACATATATATTTAAGTACTTTTCTTCACTGAGCAATCCATATCACATTCTATTTCTGCACTTCAGCAACTGAAGTAGAAATCAACTTACCCTATGTTTTTCCTTTACTTTCTTCCTATATTCTTCTTTGTCAAATTTGTCTTCTTCCCGTAGTATCTCTTTAGCTTTATCTAAGTTGATACCACTGGCATCATCTTCCTCATCTGCTTGCGCCAAACTGGATTTTTGCACAGGTGGCCACTGCTGCACTAACTGAATTAACACATGTCAACAAGAAAAATAATGGTTAGAAACATTATTTCCATATCAAAGTTTTGATGCCCTAAATATTCCAATACCTTATTTTTCTAGACTAAAAAAGATCATTTGGAAAGGAAACAAACAACACTTGTGCACAATACAAACTCAGATACACTATTTAACATCACAGTCAAAATTCAGTATTTGAAAAAAATATCTCCATTATACCCTGCTCCTGTTTAATGGATTCACTTGAACTTCTTCACGTGTTTTTCTCTCTTTGCCTAATGGAACAAGTAATTTATAATCCTCCTAGTCTTTCTGGGAGAAAAAATGATACTTTAAAAAAAATTACTTTCCAGAATATATGGAACAAAACAAAACACTGCTAAATCTAAACAGTATGGTTTTACATAAACAATCAATATTGCAACACATTAACTGAGATAAAAATGAAACAAGCCTTCACGACACAGTACACAAAAACCCATGATTGCAGGTTAACATTCTGGGGGAAGCAAGGATGATTCGTTTGACTTGCAGATGACATGCTGAAGACATCCAACCTTCCTAAATTATCTGAAGCTCTAGAGTAAAGACAAAGACTACATATTCACCAAAAAAAATATCCCCACTTATCTTGTGACCTAATTAGCTTATACCACACGGTATGAGGAGACATTATCTGGGGGTATTCATTGCAAGATCATTCTTGCTTATGGACTAGTAGAGTAGTAACTGTTAAAAAGAAACTATATGGCAGAAAATATAGGATCTATTTCAGACACAATTACAAAATCAAGCATCTTTAGGACTCTCGAATGTACACAGGGTGTTATTCACCTGGACACTGATAAAGACAACCTACTGTTTCTGCTTCCTTTTGTAAAATGGAGTTTGTGTTTTCGTATTTTTCAGAAAGATGCTTTCCCTAAAGGGGTTTTATTTTATCAAAGAGAAGTGTGTGGACTAGAACAATAAAATTTAAAAGCATAGTTCTACAGAGCTCAGAAAAAAAGCAGAAACAACATCCATAGATGCAAACTTTATGTTTCCTTAACTAAGTCACCCCTTCTCTATTGTGTTGCTTTTCTATCTATAATCTTTGCGCTAGTTATTTTTCCTCCATCCTCGCTCCTTTCTGCTTCATTGCATAGACAAATAAAACATCTGCATAAAAGCAACAGCTTTTGAATATCTATAAATATCTGAAGATACAATTCCCAAACAACCTCTAAAACCCTTCAGATTGTGTCTAACATCATTAATTACATGCCTATACTACCTTCACCTGCAAGACAAAATGCTTTAGCTTATTTGGTCACAAGAGCAATACATACTTGCAAAGATAACCTTCCTTTCAGTTTATGTCTTACTGAAATTAATTTAGAGTTTAAAAAAAAACCAAAAAACCTATTTTTTTTCCTAATGCTGGAAGTGGAAAAACAACGTACACAGCATCTGAAGCAGTGAAATCAAATTTTAGAAAAGTTTATGGAGCATGGAGACTTGCTAGTGAGGTTAATGCCACAATGAAACCTTACAGTGACTAGCATCCACTATAGTTCCTTTCAGTATAAAATCAATACATTTTTCCAGAGGCTATTATAAGATCCAATTAAATTACTGACAAATTTCAATGTACTACATCAGCACCAGTAGGTGAAAATGTGGTACTTCCTTAGCTTTCCTAACAAAAATTTTAATCTAGAAATAGTGAAGAATGCTGGAAGAAAAACCAGGGGCTTCTTTTAATTGCAGTACAGTAACTCAAGACTTAGGGGAGCTTTGGCAAATAGCTACAGAAAAACTGGTTTACATTTCTCTAAGGAAAAAATAGGTTCTTCATTCTCCTGAAATTGAGGGTAATAGGCAAAAAAGAGGCAGGGTTCTGTACATCCACTAACAGCTCATACAAGTATCTTATACAGACAAAGGTGAAAAGAGGTTAGCGCTCAGCATTCCTTTTTCCCAGTGGAACTGCATTCTAAGTGGAAGCTGAACAGTTTTGCAAAACTTAAACCAATTACAGAAACCACACACTTTTGAAAAGTGCATCTTTTTTACATGGATCTAATGTAAAACTATTTTTTTGTCTTTATAGAAACTACAAATTCAATTCAACTACAATTCAATACAAATTTGGAAGATTGACAATATGTGGCAATCTATCCTACCAAAATACAGTTATTTTGAATTGATCTTACCTCTCCATCTTCGGTAAAGACTATTTTTGTGTTGACTTTAAATTTCTTCTTCAGGATTTTTTTGGCTTCTTGGGTTTTAGTTGTTTTTTTCTTCATCTTTGATTTTGATACATTCTGTATAAAAGTAAATGAGATACTTTTTTCTATTCACAGTGTACATGCTTCAAACTTTCTCAAAAGCAATTAGCTATATTAAAATGTAATTCCTAAAACACATGAGTAAGAGTAATTTCTAGTAAAAATTATTGCACAGACCTTTTATAAAAGTGTTTAACCATGTTGTATCATGTAGAACTCATTTACTCTAATGAAAATTCAGCATAATTTAAATCCTGCCAGCAGCAGGACATCTGACTCATTCGTATCTCACTAACCTTTTGGGGACAAAGACACTACATTCACCAGCTTATGGTGTTAGCAAGCCTTTATCAGACAAGGAATCCAGTAGAATTGACTAGATCCATTAGCTACAATTGATCAAATACTACTTTCATCTCAATAGTCATCAAATTGTCCCCAGGCACCACAGCACACCAGTTTGAGTCACTTCTGTGTCAATAAAACACACAAATGGCCATGTAAGAACCTTCCTATTTCATAATTTTTGTCCCTTTCAGTTCCATCAGGGTATAGAACATCAGTTCTTGATGTTCACCCAACTTAGTATTAAATAACATTTAGAATCACAAAAGCTATTAGCATCATAGGAAAAAAGCTGTAGTGAAACAAAGTGGTGATGACACTAAGGACACTAATAAATAAATGAGTCAGCAAAGATTATGAATCCAGACATTAACACTGCTTCCAACAGGTTTAGGTGGTTCTTTCCTGGCTACCCCTGAGAAAGCAACACTGACCAGAGACAGCAAGTATTATCAGCAAAACAGCATCCCTGTATAAAACATACTGACACTGAAGTTACATTTATTATTTGTGTGTTCAATCTTGCTGTTAGAAAGAAGAGGTGAGAAGGTGACTTATTTTTGACAAAGATTAAGGGTTTATCCAGAGTATTGTCACATTTTGGAGGTGGACTGCAATTCTGGGAAGACCATTTTAGTAAATCCTGTAAAATGCAGTGGAAAATAAATCATCACATCTACAGCCAGCCTGAATAGGTTTCACAGAGCCACGCATCTGGTAGCAACATCATGGAACCAATTAATATGGAGATTAACAACCTCCAGATCTTCTTCTGAGAGCTTTCCTTGCAAGAACAAAGGTCGTATGTGTTCAGGCATCTAACAGGGCATAGTACAGACAAACGACATTTGAAGCCGTAACTGCCACTGCAGAAAGTATTCTGCTGGAATACATGGAGACTCCATAGCAGAAGACCCACAAATCATCCATCATCCTGCAAAGACTGCAAAGCTCCACTACTCAGGAAAAAATGCTTGAAGAACAGTCACTAAACTGCCTGAATTTCTGATAAATAATAGCAAATGGCCAAAGCAACCAGAGGAAAAAAAAATGAGCTTTTTGCCACTTTTTATTTTGGTAATTTTCATCAGTTTCATGTTCTATACCAAACCTACTACAAGAGGAAGCAAAAAAAATTAATTCAGAAAGTCACTGTCATTATGATCAGCACACTAATGCACTGATATATGAACTATAAAAGAGAAAAATTACAGCCTTCCTAACAGGAAAAATGGCTTGTGACAGCTACTGCGCTGTTATCAAGTAATGACCACATCTATTATAGGAAATAGTAACTGCAGCAGCACTTACGTCCTCAGTATTGCCATATGATTTTTGTTGCACTGTGCATGTACTGCTGCTTAGGCACACCTTTAACAGCTCAGAAAGCTCTGCTATTCCCTCACTCCTGGTGCTTATCCTGCAAATATACTGAGAGTCTGCCTAAGCACAAAACCTTTACCTCGAAATAAAGGCTGTTTAGTAGAAGAACGGGAATTGCCCAGAAGAAGAATTTAAAGAGAGCTGTACTTCAGGGTAGTAGGATAATACTTAAACAACATTTCCTTTCACCAGGTGCTTTTGATTGTTTTGGGGGATTTGGATGGGGCTTTTTTTGCTTTGGTTTGTTTTTGGATTTGAGTGGTTTTCTGATTGTTTGTTTTTTATAATCTTCCATTTCTGCACTGCCTGCATTACTGGTACCAGCATAATATGGTAATGTAGGGAAAAGAAAAAAAAAAGGTGACTGAAAGCTTCAAATTGGTACATTTATATTTTGTAAAATTATATTTAAATGTGAATCTCAGATTTCTGTATTTCTTGGTTTAAAACAAGTTTTCCTGACTAAAGAACAAAAATATCCAATGTGCTGTCTTTCTATGCATACACAAGCAATGTTTCCAGTTGTACCTTTTTCCCCCCTCCCACTCCTGTGTGATTTTGAGAAGCAGAAGTATTTTGATACTGTGAAGCAGTATGGCAAAAAATGGGATAGGACAAAATTTCCAAGCAAAAGGGAGGAACATGACAAGGAAGAAAAAAATGGGAGGCTAAGTTCTCTCACTACAGACCTAAAAAGTACAGTATAAAACCAATGTGTGAATTTGGCAGATTTACAATATGCAGCATTAAGGCAAGGTATGAGATCATAATTTCAAAAATCATACAGGGAAGAGAGTTAGTATAAACTCTACACACCTCACAGATAATTAAAGTGGGTTTTATTAGGACATTTTCATTGCTTTACTAAACACTATTCAAACACAGTAACTATCAAGGTTTCCTCAGCTTCAGACACTATCTCCTGACTGATGGTCACAGTTTAAGACCAAACGGGCTCAGACAGCAAAACATTTTCATCGCAAATGGAAGTTGTAAAATTGCGCCCACATGACTTCACTGTTCAGCAGGAGAAGTGGTGCAGCCCACAAGGGAAGTTGGGTGGGTTAGTGCAGTGGTTCCTGACATGGCCTCCATGTCCCAAGGTGGGGAGGCTACGTGGTCCAGAAGAAAAGTCAGTCAGGTGAGCCATGGACCGTATATAGTCCTGGAGCTACTATGGGGTCCCAAAAATGCTTTGGTCCTCTCCTGGGACCTCTCTTACATTGTTCTGGAGTCACTGTATAGTCCTAAAATATCTCCTGTCACCCAAGTCTCTCCTTCCATGTTGCTAGTAGCATCTTTTAGAGCATCTACTCCCCACATCTCAAGAACCTTCCCTCATATCTCCTGCCCCAGTGGCTACTGTTCTATCTTTAACATATCTGAGCCAGGAGTTCCTCCAACTGGCTGCAGTCTTGACACAGGATGTGTTGTTTTCATCCATCTCAGCTCACAGCCTCCTCACCCACCCACACTACCCTTGTGGCCCCTTACTCAAATACCCAAATCTCTCACTCAAATTTCTAATGCCATTGCCTGTCTTTGCTTTGCTCCCACATTTGAATGGGTACACTGAAACATCAAATTCCCATAAAGCAGGAATCTGATTCATCCACTGTGAGAAGCTTCGTACCACTGGATAGCAGACCTCAGGCTTTCATAATCTTCAGAGCCAACACTGGCTTCCTACATTTTCAAGCCACTCTGCTTAATCATTTCCCATTTTAATCTCTTTTACTACAAGATACTATAACTTAAAAGCAGCAGGCTGGCATTTAAACCATGCTCTCTGTGGCTTCTCCTCTTTCTTCACAATGAGTTCACCAAATCTGCAGACACCACCAGCTGCTGGAGGCTGCCAAAAGGTCTTCATCTGTTAACCTCAGGTGCTGCAAAGCACACAACTGCAGCAGGAGTAATGACTTCTCCTTAACTGCTCAGTAAACAGTTGAAATCTAGAGTCACAGGCTTTGTAGGCAGAAGCACTGTCACATCAGCAGACAGGAATGGAAGAAGGGTTTCTGCTGACAACCACACTTTGCCTCCAGTGCCAGAGCAAGCCATGCATCTGGATGTTTTAAAATGAGCTGGGAGGGCACAGCAGCTCCCTACACTGACTGGGTCAGTCAGAAAACACTGTGTATCAAAATCTGCTCAGCTAATATGTACCCAAGCAAATCCATTTCTAAAACTGAACTATACCATCAAATAAGCCCTCAACACACACAGACTGTGCACGCATGTTCTGGGCACAGGTTTTCATGTTGCTGTCAGGTATCAAAGGGATTCTGCAGCTGAACTTATGCAAGATAAAGCACCAGCCACTGCACACACACATGCCTCCTTCTCCATGAGAAGAGGGTACCTGCTGCTCACCAGTATGTACCTTTTGCCACATGCCCAATAAAACTGGCCCTCAAGCTCAGCTTTTCTTCTATGAAGAAGTGGCAATGAACTGATCAAACAAGACCAGAGTGATAATCAGCCTACTCAGAATGGTATGTAGCGGTTAAGTATTAGATGTAACAGTTAAGTATTAGACGTAACAGTTAAGTATTAGAAGCTGAGTCACACAAGTTCATAAAAACTCTATAAAACATAGGCTCAGCTGCAGGCTTGGGGGATTTTCTATTGTTACTAATCAAAAGCCTAAATTTCTTCTTCTTTTCACACATGTACATGCCAGATGGCTTGCTGGATTATTTAATGAGTTAGAATAAAACCCAGCTCTTAGAAGCACAAAAAATTCAAGCATTTTGATATATAATCAGAAACAATACAGCTAATACACAAGTTCTTTTTCATTTTTCTCAAGGAGAAAGCTTTTGTTTTCTTACTTAAAAGATGTAAGATTCTTAGCTGAATCTATGACAAATGTTTTCTAAATGAAGATACTGACAAGTTTAAGATGTTAAGATTTACTATTTTTCAATTAGTTTTTATTTTCTGAAAAGACCGCAACAAGAACACAAATGTCAGAAAATTTTGCTATTGTAACATGCAATAATTTTTCTCATTAATACAATTTTTCAAGTCAATAGTTTCAACTGAGTATGCAATCCTCAGTAACTCAAGTATCTAAGCAGTTACAGTATCTTAAGAGTAACCAAGAAAATCACATTTGCTTTGACCTTTGGAGTGCTACAAATCATCAAACGTAAAGTTTCTTTACTTCTAACTGCGATTTCCTTTTTAATTTCCACTCAACAAGCCTGTGAAAGCCAGCACAGTATATTCACTCCAGAAGCCATCTAACAAAAGGATATTACTGTGGCAGGGTAAAATACCAGTAGAAAAAAGTTAACAATTTTCCACTCCTGTTAGCTATAACAAGTATTACTGCTTTTCTAGGGTATTTGTGGGCATTTTTCTCCCCTTTACTTATAGTTTACGATTCCCAGGAAGAATGGTGCTGTACCTGAAATATTTTCCCATTTCTCCCAACATTATTACATTACTTTACCCAGAATTCAACGCAATCGCCTCTGAGAAACAAAAATCGATGTGGTACTCAATTTCACACACTTGTTTTGTATTTCTTCAAGAAACTGCCCACAACAAGAGCAAGTATTACCACATTTTTATTATCACCAATCACGTCAATCCCCATGTCAAGCTGCTGAGTTCAGACTTAGAAGTAATTCCCCACAGAATAAGACACAGGCTTGCCAGATTTGAAGCTACCAAACTTTGGACAAAGAGAAGAGGCATCTTCTTCTTCATGCTCCAGAGAGCATACAGACATGTATTTTATCTGGCAGGCACTACAAAACATTCAGAAGATTGAATATCCTCCAACCACTGGCCTAAAGCAGCCTAACCATCAAGCATTACCTCTCAACCCTATAAACTTCACAAACTCAAACTACAATGGTTTGATTACCTAAAAAATAAAAGGTTAAGAGGTGAGAGAAATTTTCACTCCTTCTGACATATATCTAACAATAGAAGCAGAAGTGAGATACAGACTTCACATCTTACACATAATTATAAAACATAAGAAGAACATCGAGAAGCAAAATAACCAGACTTTGAAGTCCACATTACTTCAAGCACCTACAAAATCTGAACACCAAAGTTTCCTCCTAATAATACAATTTGATTCAACAGCCTTCCTATTGAGTTAAAGGGCCAGAGAAGCAGAAGTCCTAGTATGCAGCATGACCACAAGGAGATATAGATGCTGATTTCCTTCATGATCTCTAGTAGCAACATGGTCTCTGTTTTAATTTCGAGCCCACTTTTCTGCAATGACAGCTATTTCACTCCTTACTGATTTCTGCTGACTGCTCAAAAGCCACTAACTGTTTTCTGCTGTCATGAACAGCAGAACAAGCCAAAGTCACTGAGAAGAAGCAAAGTTCTTCAAACTGTTCTTCCACTTCCACAACATAACTCCCCCAGACTTTCCTAGGAAAACAAGCTTATTTGTTAACACAGAATCATAGAAAAGTTAGGCCTGGAAAAGACCTTAAGATCATCTAGTTCCAACCCCCTGCCATGGACAGGGACACCTCACACTAAATCGTATCACCCAAGGCTTCATCCAACCTGCCCCTGAACACCGTCAGGGATGAAACATTCACAACCTCCCTCGGCAACCCATTCCAGTACCTCACCACCCTAACAGTAAAGAATTTCTTCCTTATACCCAATCTAAATTTCCCCTGTTTAAGTTTTAACCCATTACCCCTTGTCCTAACTCTACAGTCCCTAATGAAGAGTCCCTCACCAGCATCCTTATAGCCCCCCTTCAGATACTGGAAGGCTGCTATGAGGTCTCCACGCAGCCTTCTCTTCTCTAGGCTGAACAGCCCCAACTTTCTCAGCCTGTCTTCATATGGGAGGTGCTCCCATCCCCTGATCATCCTCGTGGCCCTCCTCTGGACTTGTTCTAACAGTTCCATGTCCTTTTTATGTTGAGGACACCACAACTGCACACAATACTCCAAGTGAGGACTCAGGAGAGCAGAGTAGAGGGGCAGGATCACCTCCTTTGACCTGCTGGTCATGCTCCTTCTGATGCAGCCCAGGATACGGTTGGCTTTCTGGGCTGTAAGCGCACACTGCTGGCTCATGTTCATTTTCTCATTGACCAGCACCCCCAAGTCCTTCTCCACAGGACTGCTCTGAATCTCTTCTCTGCCCAACCTGTAGCTGTGCCAGGTGTAGGAACTTATACTTGGCATGGTTGAACTTCATGAGGTTGGCATCAGCCCATCTCACAAGCATGTCAAGGTCCCTCTGGATGGCATTCTTTCCCTCCAGCGTATCAACCAAACCACACAGCTTGGTGTCATCAGCAAACTTGCTGAGGGCACACTCAATCCCACTGTCCATGTCACCGACAAAGATGTTGAACAAGACCGGTCCCAACACCGATTCCTGAGGGACACCACTCGTTACTGGTCTTCAGCTGGACACTGAGCCATTGACCACAACTCTTTGTGTGTGGCCATCCAGCCAGTTCTTTATCCACCGAGTGGTGTACCTGTCAAATTGATGTCTCTCCAATTTAGAGACAAGGATGTTGTGTGGGACAGTGTCGAACTTAACATATGTTGACTTTCTTTTAGTATAACCCAACTGAGGGTGATTTTGCTGTGGTGAAGTATCCCAAGAAAACTGAACATAGCTTTTATAGTAATGGTTGTGATGATAAGGATAAATCCATGTTGGTATTCAAAGGAAAAAAGCACTCAGCCTACAGAACAGCACAGATATGAATCCTTTCCAAGTCACAGAAGAAAGAAGAAAAAAAAAAAAGGAAATAAGAAAAGCTTCTAATACTACTATTCAATATTGATAGCCACATTACAGAAAAAGAACACAAGACCAGTAGCTCACTGCATTATCATTCCCATTTAAATTGCCCTTTATATTAAAGAAACGTCAGATACAAGAAACCATAGCAAAGAAAGAACTGTACTATGGCAACAACACGCATAGACGATGCTTGCCTTTGTTTTTAATTACTGTTAAGACAAAAGATTACACCTGAATTTTAGGGTTTTTGTTTTGTTAGGGACGATGTCTCCGTAAACAACACATTCATATTTTCGATAACATAAATTAAATTAAGCCATGCAAACTGAAAAGAACTAAGTTTAAGATAAAAATCTCAGCCTTTAACACAAAATGCAAGAATGAGGACTAAAAACTTGCCAAGTTACAACTTGCTAAAACAACTGGAATTTTCTGCAGTATATTTACATGTATAAGCTTGGTTCTATGTTTAGATGGGTATTTCCTACAACTTCTTGCATTTAATGAAGGTATTTACTAAGGAGATTATCTTTTACCTGTATATAGACTACAATGACAGAAAAAAGGAGAAAGAGGCACCAGTAAATGGCTCCATGTCCAGTATTTCTCTCCAACCACAGACAAGAACTAAGCTTAAAGAAATCTTTATTAAACAGTTCTTCAGTGATAAATCTTACTCTTGTTTCTAACTGACACCACACAGCAGTATATCTGTAGAATACTGCTAAAACACTTTACCATCTAAACAATGGCAAAGACACCAGCATTTTCAACACAAACTGCCTTTGCAGGGTTTCCATCAGTAGCTCTGCACTTCCGACTATGAACTTAGATTCATACAATCACAGAACTGCTTGTGTTGGAAGGGACCTTCAAAGGTCATCTAGTCCAACCCCCCAACAATGAGCAGGGATAGCTTAGGTTCCCCAGAACCACATTCAACCTGGCCTTGAATGTCTCCAGGGATGGCGCATACACCACCTCTCTGGGCAACCTGTGCCAGTATTTCATCACCCTCATTGTAAAGAATTTTTTCTTCAGATCACACCTGAATATCCCCTCTTTTAGTTTAAATCATTATCCCTCATCCTATTGCAACAGACCCTGCTAAAAAGTGTTTCCCCATCTTTCTTATAGGCCCCTTTTGTAGAATCATAAATGGAAATTAATAGAATTCAGAAATCATGGGTACACATTTTTGAAATGCTTTCTGAAATACAACTCTATCCTCACAGCAGCATTTATCATCTACAAATTTAAAACAAATCATGAAAATAATAAAAAAGGGCATCTGTATCCTTTCATCCCTGAGAAAATGTTCACTGCTCTCATTTTCTATATTGAGAAAAAGAATGTTAATATATTACCCTAATTTAAAATCCCACAATACCAGAGGGAACCACAAATAAGCAGCATTACACAAATAATTCTTCATGTTTTTTTCTCTCTATCTTTCCCTGTCCCTCTGCTTTCCTTTTTGTGTTTGTTGTTGTGTTTTTTTTGGTGTGGGTTTTTTTTGGGTTTTTGTTGGTTTTTTTTTTTTGGGGGGGTGTTTTGTTTGGAGTTTTAGTTTGGATTTTTTAAGATCTATACCTTTGACACCTCCACAAAACAGGAAGATTTTAAAGAATACTTTAGTGAAGAGTCAACCTCCCCAGCCCGCAAAACAAATGTTTGATTTCAGTACTATAAATTATGTCATTTTACACACAACTCTAGTATCTGCAAATGCCAACACTTTTGTCGCTGATCTGCAAAATAATATATCTTATTCTCCGAATCTTTACGGACATCATAGAAGAAATAATATCTGTTTATCGCTGTAAGATGCAATATGAAAAAACCACTATTTAAGAAATGTGTGTTATAGTAATTAGATAATATCTCACTCTGAAAGTTGTCTCTATTTAATACACTTTTTAACTTTACAGTACAACTACCGCATTGGCCCAAAAATCTACATTACCTGTAAGCATAAGCAGCAATGACAACCCTTTCTAAAGCATTAGATCTTCAGCAACACAAGACTACAACTTCTCACACAGTTTATTTAAAAGGAAGGTGTAACAGAGAATTGTTAACTACGAATTTCTAGGCAAAAAGTATATTAAGTTATTACTGACTATGCCTGAATAAATGAAGACAAAGACATTCCAGGAGACTGTAATTCAAAAAAAAAACATTAACATAGCTGTTGCTTATTCTTGGGGTTAAGGTTGGCAGAAAAATGTATTTCAAAAGAAACAAATACAAGCCAATATATCCTAATAACACAAGACTGCCTCAGACTGAATATATACAAGAATACAATAATGATTAATACCACTAGGTAACTGCGGTGCCGGATCAAGATATAAGATGTTCTCATTCCACCTCTGTCATTACAGGTATGTATCGTTACAACAAAATGTTCCTCTGGTAAAATTCAGCAGAAAAACCCAGTAACCAAATTCTCCAGCACTACTACAGCAAGCAGAAGCAGATGAACTGCTTGCAGTTATCCTAAAATGAGGATTACATTTTAGTAAAGGAACAAGTGCTCGTCATATGACATCAACTAACAGGCAAACCCCATGATTTTGTTGACTGCTATTCTTCCTCCCTATACCAGTGCTTCCAATTTTTGTGAGCAAGAAAAGGCCATCATGAAGATGTTATTTCCAGCAAAATACAGCAAATTCGAAATAAGAGCTTGAAACTCTTTGATATTGAACCAAATTACAGATTACTTCAAACATAACCTTTTTCTGTCACTTCCAACAAAAAAAACCCAAAACAACAACAAAACACAACCACCCCAATCAACCAACCAAACCTCAACCCAAACTCCACAACAAGTTAATGTGAAGGTGAGGAGCCAGAAAAACCTGCACCTGCTTTGCACCTTTTGTTCTATTACAGATCTCCAACAATGACCTTTTCTCACTTTACAGAAGGTGGACGATCCCACCTATTCATCACCTAATATTCAACACCTAACAAGGCACTCACTCTAAGTGGGGTTGAGGAGAGACAAGTGGGATGGGGGACACTATCTTGTTCTGGATTAAAAGAACACTTAAGCCCTTCAGGTGTGCTGAGAACCTGCTACATTCTGAAACTTGTAGTTTTTCAGTCTCCAGAAGAACCAGAATCCCTCCTTCTCGCCCAAGCTGC
Organism: Melopsittacus undulatus; assembly: GCF_012275295.1. NCBI lineage: Eukaryota > Metazoa > Chordata > Aves > Psittaciformes > Psittaculidae > Melopsittacus > Melopsittacus undulatus. The sequence continues at coordinate 16,050,364 of NC_047528.1, read as the reverse complement.
ACTTACTTAGTGCAAGGAAGTTAATTTGAAATATTCAGAGAAATGTAATCACTGAATGGTACAGCAAGAAGGCAATGCTGAGCTGACATTTAATAAACTCAAAATACGGTTAAAGAAAAAAGTTTTTTTAAATGCACCTGTATTTTCTAGTTGTTAAAACAGTTATTCTAAGGAGGAAAAACAAAACACCACGACAAACTTTTCCGCATACTCACTAAGTCAATCGAGGCTTAAATAAACGCCACAACATCATTAAAATTATGGTTTAAAAATACTCCGCAGAGGAATCTTAGGTCAAAAGGTGAGATGAGAAGATCACACTTTCATGCTGCTTAACCTTTGAGGTTGAATATATTTTACCATTCTTGAGCAGAGTGACATTCCCTTTCTCCCTCAAAGGCCACCACACACAGCCCCAGAACACCACAGGAGCCAAGGCTGAAGCTTCTTAAAATGTTTTATTCACTACATTCTCCTAATCTGCCATCAGAAAGTAACAAAAAAGTCACTTTGCAAAGAGGATGATCAGGGGATGGGAGCACCTCCCATATGAAGACAGGCTGAGAAAGTTGGGGCTGTTCAGCCTGGAGAAGAGAAGGCTGCTTGGAGACCTCATAGCAGCCTTCCAGTATCTGAAGGAGGCCTATAAGGGTGCTGGGGAGGGACTCTTCATTAGGGACTGTAGTGACAGAATAAGAGGTAACAGGTTCAAACTTAAACAGGTGAAATTTAGATTGGATATAAGGAAGAAATTATTTACGGTGAGGGTGGTGAGGTACTGGAATGGGTTGCCCAGGGAGGTTATAAGTGCTCCATCCCTGACAGTGTTCAAAGGCAGGTTGGACAGAGCCTTGGGTGGCATGGTTTAGTATGAGGTGTCCATGGCAGGGGGGTTGGAACTAGATGATCTTAAGGTCCTTTCCAACCCTAACTATTCTATGACTCTATAAATACATTTATCTCTCTTCCTCCTTTTGCACATGCTAAGACCAAGCACTATGCCCATTTAATCACCACACCAAAACATCCTTCACAGGCTATGATCACAAATAGCAAAAACTGCCTATTTATTATTTTTTAATTGATTTTTGCACATTTGAGGAGTGTAAGCTTTTCAGCAGTATATTAGTGTGATAGTCATCATTATTTTCTGAAGAGTTTTATTTCACCTTTAAATTGCCATAGATGGCACATACTCCTTCCCCTTTCAGAGGCATCTAAATATATTTCTCTCAGTGCACAAGAGCCAAAACAAGTCAAAGCATTCATCTGCCCTTCACCTGGGCACAGCACTTACTGAGGCCACTTAAAAGAGAAAGAAGAGGTAATACAAGTTGGCAGTCTCTGAAGCCTGAGTTAGCTGTGTACTTCCCTATTTAGGAGTTTGAGTTTAGCTCCCAAATAGGGAGTGCACAGCCCATCTCAGAACTGTACCAGTGCTTGCTCCACAATCCCAGATGCTAAACAAACAGCTCAGCATGGTAGACATAGCTGGAGTAAAGGCACAGCAAAGATGAGGAAAATACACCACAGAAGAGGAAAAAAAAGGAAGGGGTCAATTGAGTTGATCACTGTTGGTAGCAGATCCAAGAAGAATGTAGACAATTTTTTCCAGCCAAGTGTCAATCAAGAATAAGCAGGAAAAGACAGAATTTCTTCACAACCAAAGGATGACAGAGAAGCCACAATGACAACAAAACAAACAAACAAAAAACAAACAAAAAAGAAACACAAAAAAATCATGCATATTATTTTTCTTCTTCAAAAAAGATTGAGTATTTTGACTCCCTTCTCCATATATTCAACACTAAAAATGATGTCAGAAGTGATCTTGTAGTTCCTGAGTGCCACTCCTTCAAAGACTCCCACTTCTGCCCTTCATCAGCACAGGTCCATTCCCAACCCCAAGAAAAGCTGTTTCAAGGATTTAAAACTGGCAGAAAGGTAGCAGTAAGACAGCTGCAAATGGTATTCTGCTATTTTCACCCATAGGGTCAGAAAAGCTCAGCTGCAGGCTTGCAGAAGGAAGCAGATACAGCCCTTTCAGTAACAGCCAGCCAGCACGTCTTTGCCATACTGTAAGAGGGAAATGCACTTTAAATACACAGTACACAATGAGAACCTTAGCTCATCTACTTGCCAGATTTCTCTATAGGAAAAACACGCACATGTGCCTACTGACACTGCCGTGCAAGTCCACAAAGTACATAAAGCACATAGAGCAATGCTGTTCTCCAAATCCAGTAAATCATGATTAAAAAAATACTGGAGGGTCCAACATCTTTTTAAACCAGCACAGCCAACAGGACTGAATCAGTCTGCAAGGGTTTTCCTTTTGTTCCACTACAGAAATGCCCTGGGCAAAATCCTTGCCAAAAACTACGGCCACTTAAAGTTACACATAACAGTTTGATAACTGTAGAATCACAGACTCATAGAATAGTTAGGGTTGGAAAGGAAATTAAGATCATCTAGTTCCAACCCCCCTTGCCATGGGCAGGGACACCTCACACTAAACCATGTCACCCAAGGCTCTGTCCAACCTGCCCTTGAGCACCATCAGGGATGGAGCATTCACTACCTCCCTGGGCAACCCATTCCAGTGCCTCACTAACCTAACAGTAAAGAATTTCTTCCTTATACCCAATCTAAACTTCCCCTGCTAAAGTTTCAACCTGTTACCCCTTGTCCTATCACTACAGTCCCTAATGAAGAGTCCCTCACCAGCATCCTTATAGCCCCCCTTCAGATACTGGAAGGACACTATGAGTTCTCCATGCAGCCTTCTCTTCTCCAGGCTGAACAGCCCCAACTTTCTCAGCCTGTCTTCACATGGGAGGTGCTCCAGTCCCCTGATCATCCTCGTGGCCTCCTCTGGACTTGTTCCAACAGTTCCATGTCCTTTTTATGTTGAGGACACCAGAACTGCACACAATACTCCAAGTGAAGTCTCACCAGAGCAGAGTAGAGGGGCAGGATCACCTCCTTCAACTTGCTGGTCACGCTCCTTTTGATGCAGCCCAGAATACGGTTGGCTTTCTGGGCTGTGAGCGCGCACTGAAACCAATTCATGTTCATTTTCTCATCGACCAACACCCCCAAGTCCTTCTCCACAGGGCTTCTCTGAATTTGTTCTCTGCCCAACCTGTAGCTGTGCCTGGCATTTTTCCAATCCAGGTGTTATAACTGTAAGAATAGCTATCTATATAAAGTGGTATTAATCTCAAGATCATTAACAACAACTGCTTGTCTTAGGGCTCCAAAACTGCTTTCCTGTATCTTGCTGAAACATTTTGCCCTGGAGCTGAAAGCCTCCACACCTCTTTGTTTGTAAGAGTCAACTTCTAACAAGAGGTCAAATTTATGTAGAACTGTACATAATTAATATTTGCAACCTTGTTTTGAAAAGATTATTTACAACCATACACACTTCTGTCTCCATCAGGAACAATCAAAAGTTTCCAATTGTTTCGGCAATATATATCCAGATAGCCTAAACTCTGCCTAACTCTCAGTCCTTAATTATGAGTTAAGAATCTGTTAAGAACGAATGCGAAGGCTGAGAACAAATTTACAAGTCTACTGTATGGTCACAGTCCCAAACATCTGCCCTTGGAGACTGTGCCTTTAATAATTTTCATACAACTCGGTCTTGAATGCCTTGCATGGCAAGGGATGTTCACCAGAAGAAAGCACTCATGAAGGTGATGATGTTTCATTTGAAATAACTATTACTATTTTATCAGTCCTTCTCACTCATCTAGAATTCTGCAGTGGTTTGTCACATGTTTCAGTTTTACAAGTTTTAGACTGATGAAAATGACAGGCTGACACAAAAAAAAAAAACACAAAAACACTCATTTAAAAATACTTGCAGTTGCCAGGATGCAATGACCAAAGTAGGTGGATACGCTGAAGTACATTAACATATTCTCCACTGCTTCTGCAGCAGCAGCAAAGGTAGAAATACCTTTATCACTTCACACAGCTGGAAAATGTGCAGATTTCAAGCAGCCTGCTCAGTTTGCTGTCATTTTGTTTCTTTCCCTTTAAAAACAAGGCAATTAGGTGTAAAAATTGCATTAATTCAGCACAGAGGTCCTCTTAGTAAAATATCTGGGCAGGATTCAGACCTTTATCAATAGAGAAGAGGAGCAGACACTCTGGTCTAGATCTAAATAGAAGAATAATCACCACAAAATGGAGAACAGGAGTAAAGAGAAGGAAAGGGAAACTCCTGTCACTAGCCAAGAACACATACTGGCTGTGAGAAGATATAGGTATAAAGAGAGGGTCACAAGCCAAAACTTTGTGAAGGAAAGAAGCAATAAAGAATTTCTCAGCAACAAAAATTAAATTAAAACAAGCAAAAAGGTGATACTGCTAAGCTGTATTAGTGAGGTAAATACTGAACATAAACTTGACATGACCTCAGTGTTAACACAGCTCCCAGTAAGACTACTGAGGTACTAGATAGCAAAGGCAACTTCCAGGAACTTAGCTTCCATGAACTAGAACATGAAAACTGTGCACTCAAGTGGAATTAAAAACAAAATTGAACAGATATTCAGACACTAAGTGATCAGATAATCCCCATCATGGAATTTTGAAAGTCACAAAACTGGTAGATTGCTTCTTTAATAAAACTTCCTTACTGGAAGTGACAGGTGATATAGAATTGGAAATACTAATACTTACAAAAACGGTAAAGAGAAAGTTAATATGACCCAGGCTACTCCAGATCATTACAGGCCCTCAGTCTGACCTCAACAGGATGCAAAGGAGAAAAGTAAGTTTTAAAGGAGTGATGAATTATAAAAATAGAATGGAAATTGGAATAGGAAATGCACAAGAATGCTTAATGGCATATTTGGAATAGAATTCTTGACTCTTTGGACAAAGGCAATATAACAGCACTAATTCATTTAAATTTCAGCTGAGCATTTAACATAGTACCACAGTAAAAAGTATTAGCTGAAGTAAAAAAAAAGGTCAAGAGTTAAAATAGTTACAAATGGTGACTAAAATTATCTGTGCTGAAAGACAAATTACCAGGGCAATAGTGATTCACCCCAGCCAGTCCCGTGGTCCCCACTTTGCCCAGAGGAGTTACCAATTAAAAGTCCTGGTGGCACAAAGCTGGGAGCTAACTCAGAGAACGAGCAACAGGCTACTCAAAAGAACGAGATAGCCTGGAAAGCAAAACACATTAAAATAAGGTGAAATTCAGTATCTCAAAGTGCAAAAGCCAGTCAGAATTTAAAATTCAAACTGAATGAAGAACAACAAAAGGAACAGGGTGCTTTCCATCACAGCATGATTTTGAACCCCGCTCTTCACACAGCCACAGAAGAGACAACCACACACCCTGAAGCCTCTTGGGCAAGCCATTGCTAGTAAAAGACAAAAAGAATTAATGCAGCTACAAAAGGCAGTTGTGTGAGCTCGAATGGTACACTGTGTGTTCCTCTAGCTGAATTCAGACTGATTATGTGAAGAGATACTAGGATGAAAAGCCCATCTTTTGAGAAGAAATGGAAAGAGCTCAAGGAAGCATCAAAAGGAATGTGACAGCCTTCTTATAAACACATCTGGGATAAACACAGGACATGGACAATAAAACATTTAAACTTAAAGAGAATTCTGAATACGAGTAAGTATAAACTCACCATGAAAACAGGTGTTGGTAAATAAACGAGAACAGAGAATAACCTCTAAACCAGCTCTTGAAACAGGAATAATAAGGGCAAATTTTCCTATCCTTTTATTAAAATAGCTGAAGCAATTTTATAAAAAGAACTAGGCATATTTGACACATCTCTCTGCAATAACCCAGGGGCTAGGCTCAACCTAATCAGAACATCAGACCCTTAAAGGATCAGGACTCAATTTGTAGCTAAAAACAACAACAAAAGCTGCAACAGAACATTAATTATGAAATGAAAAAACTATGTCTAATCCATTCTTCAACCTATGACAAATCTTCAATCACTTTATTAAATGCCAGTATGCTAAAATTTAGTCTAAAATCATCAGTCTTTTCAGCTGTTTTCAGAAGGAAAGAAGAATGTTCCAGAATGTTTCAATTCTAATATTTCTAATTCATAGAATCATAGAATAGTTAGGATTGGAAAGGACCTCAAGATCATCTAGTTCCAACCCCCCTGCCATGGACAGGGACACCTCACACTAAACCATATCACCCAAGGCTTCATCCAACCTGGTCTTGAACACTGCCAGGGATGGAGCATTCACAACCTCCCTGGGCAACCCATTCCAGTACCTCACCACCCTAACAGTAAAGAATTTCTTCCTTATATCCAGTCTAAACCTCTGCTGTTTAAGTTTCAACCCATTACCCCTTGTCCTATCACTACAGTCCCTAATGAAGAGTCCCTCACCAGCATCCCTGTAGGCCCCCTTCAGATACTGGAAGGCTGCTATGAGGTCTCCACGCAGCCTTCTCTTCTCCAGGCTGAACAGCCCCAACTTTCTCAGCCTGTTTTCATATGGGAGGTGCTCCAGTCCCCTGATCATCCTCGTGGCCCTCCTCTGGACATGTTCTAACAGCACCATGTCCTTTTTATGTTGAGGACACCAGAACTGCACACAATTCATACAGTAGCTCCACTATCATCTTTTTTGTTACATGTTTCCACAGTAAAACCATATCTTTAGTATTCCATAAAGGCATACTCAACATTCCACAGTTCCCAAATAATTTTTAAAAGATAGTGTACTAATGATAAATAGACAAAAGAGAAATACCAAAATAGTACATTAGAAAACAAAGTTTAATCGGCAAGGCTATGAAACTATGCTTCTGCTTTCCACAAGAGTGTGTTTATGTTCCTGACGTTATATCACACTCCTATACTTCAGGCTTTTTGGAAATATTTCTATAAATTTTTGAAAGAAATAACTAATCTTACAGGAAGATGCTACTGAATTTTGCTCTTGGAATTTAGTATGACTAATATTTTGTGCAGTATCTTATACTCCTCAACACTGTTGCACAAAATGACAGCTTAATTTTGGCAGCATTAAGAATGGAAGTGGAGAAACTGTTGCAGACATCCAAGCTTTCAATCTGAATGCACCAGAACAAAATAAATGACAGAAATAAAAAAAATATTAAAGCATGTTCTGCAAATTTTAAATCTGAAGTTCCTCACTTCGTGTTCCTTAAATGTTGTCTTCTTAAAAGACATCTGCTCTCACATATTCTGTATCTGGCTAAACTACTCAGAAAGAAGGTCAAAAGTAAACTGGTGGAGAATAAAGTCAGAAGACAGAAACCAGGAAAAGGACATTTCAGATCTGTGCTATCAGGTGTGAGACATAGGTCCCATATGTTTACAGAATTTATAAAACTTAGGACCAAATATGACTGATGTAACTATCATTAACTTCCGAAGCTGACAACCAACCTTTTCTTACTACAAACAATAACACCTTTAAGCATAGCAGATCCTTTTTAAAAACAAATCTGTGCCTTTTTATATTGAACACTAAGAGTATATCTGGGACAAAAGCATTTTTCCAGGCTTCTAAGAACTTCTACATTCATTTATGACAGTTGTTTTGAAAGTGGAACAAGCATCTGTCATTTACAATGCTAATTATCTTGAAATTTATGGCAGGCAATTAATTACATTCTAGCACTCAAATGAATCTCTTCTCCTGAGTTGCATTTACAACTCTGCTACTGTCTCTGGGAAAACTCATGTTCTTATCATCCTGTCTGAGCCATAATACATCACTCATCCCCATCCCCTCACCACTGTCATGCCAAGGTCAGCAACACAGCCAGCTTACATGAATGCACATGCAAGGAGACAGGAGTGGCATTAGCATCTGAGTTTTAAGTGCCGGACCATATGCAAGAAAAGGTTTACATATGGCCATGAAAGGTATTTCTACTACCCAAAGAGATGTCACTGGTCTTCCCTCTTCCCATAGTAAACTGTTGGGAAGTCTGTTGCACAAAATGTTAGGTACATAGGTAAACAGCTGGACCATATGAATTTAAACTATACAAACTAAGTACCACATCCACATTCCTGAAGCATTTTTACAAGTACTGACAAAAAAGCTGCAAGATCTCCATTTTCAGGCTCAATATTCAACCTTGCAATTCACAGGATGTGGTACCCTGAGAAATTGCCCCCAAGTTAAGAAATTCTCTCTTGATGTCTGGATTTCACTTCTCTACCACCAAAGAATTATCCCATTTCAGCCTTAGCTAACCCCTGGACATACACACAAATTGGCACACTGCCTTAAGTGAAGAAGCTGGAGACACCAGGCACAGCAAAGGAAACAGTCTGGAGCTGGTAATACAGTGGGGACACAGCAGCTTATGATAGCACAACTGGGACATTACAATGCAATCTTGATCATCCTCAGGTCAGCCTGCAGGTCTGCCCCATACTCATTCTAACTGCAGTGAGATATAAAAGGTCCAATGAACTCAGCTGAGGCAACTTTACACACTCTAATTAAAAAAAAAAAAAACTGGTGTAGTAAAAAAACCAGGAGTTTGAAAATGCAATTTGAAACAGATGAGAGAAATTGAAGGAAAAAAATTGTTTAGGAAAATTATCTGTTATCACCAAAATTTTTAAGGATTTTTGAGAGTTTTGCTGACAGATCTATTCCTTACAGGTAGTCTCTATAGGCTAACATGTTAGTCTTATTGCCATCTCACTACATGTCTCCCTTAAGAAAATACCTAGATAGGGAGCATACGAGAAAAGGGAAATACCCTTCTCCAAAAAACCCCAATAGTTTCTGAAGCAGTTTCCTGGGCTACACATGGCAGATGACATTTGTTCAGTCAAGAATAATCTGTCTGAAATTCAAGATTTCTAGGATGGTGAGAAATGTTTTCCATTTCAATTGCACGGGTTTTCACATTGTGCCAGAAACCACTCATTGATCACAGCTGGAAGAAGCACAAATCTCACTCAGAAAGTGCATGACTTCAGAATATGAAAGCAGCTAGAGTTTTAACAACAAAGAAAACGGATAGGAAAAGCAAGAAAATCGGGAACAATGGCAGCTCAACTGCCAATGCATATCTTATTCTAGATTAAGCAAAAACTCACTCTTAAAACTTTTCAGCAGAAGAATACTTTCCTAAACTACGTAAGAAACACTGCTGAGTAGGATGACATCCATGCTCTCTGCACAGCTAGTGATCTTTTTCTATTCAAACAGTAATCCAAGATGGAAGCACTTGAAATAAAGAGTAATTTAAATCCCTCTTTTCCAAAGGAAGTATTTTCTCAAGTTCTGTAACTGTGATAATGGAGACATGGCTATTGCAGCTATAAGCAGTTTGTAAGTGCAGATTGTAAGAACAGCCAATCTGACCTTCTGCAGAAGCTGCTCAATTTAAAACCACGAAGTATATTACTTTGAGATAACGCTTACAGCGTTTCATACATATTTTTTCCCCCAAGATTGTGAAAGATCACATATAACAGGAAGAAAATTCAAGGAAGTAGTTTTCCCTACTGTATCTACAGAAACTGAGGTTATCCCACTGTATTGCTGCATATATATTGTTTTGATTTGTCTCAAAAGGGAAAAGATACTATGGCTTAATCCTACTCTGGTAGGGGAAAAAAAATCTGAAATGCTTTTACAAGCACTTTCTAGAGTGCTTCCGTTTTGAACAGTAGAGCTTTTTATGGTGCAGTAATTTTTTATCATGCATTCAACAGTTTTTATTTCTGTAGCCATTTACAGAAATGTAGGTAAGACTCTTTTTATCTATCATTTCCAACTGATCTAACAAAAAACATTAAAAAGCATATCCAAGTTGAAGCTAACGCAGAGAAGCAAGTCTGAACAAACAGCATGGATAAAACGCAATCTTTCATTTCAGTCTAGTGTGCCACTACCTCTTATGCTTTGTCTAACATGAAACTTCCCTTATAAATTAAGGAAATTCGACTAACTTGTTCTAAAAACAAATGGGAAAAGCAACTCAGGGTATTCAATGGTCAATAATCAGGACATGACATGAAGAATGACAAAAAGTTCACATCACATTGCACAAGCCTTTCAAGGTTGTAACCATAATACATTTTCTATTATTTTAGCAGTTCCCAGAAGATAACTGCCATAATTTATTATCTTATTTATCTGCTTTGCTGTTTAGAACATCAGTAGGTTTCTGTATTTAGTACAGCTACAGGAAAAATAATGAGAGAGCTTCGGTCCATCAGGACAAAGAGATGGTATTTCAGCTAGGGTAAAACTGGAATGTTCAGTAATCAAATCCTCTTATTACACAGAGCCAGTTCACCAGTAAATATTTATTCTTAGCATATTTTATGCTCACCTTTAATACAAGCTTGTGCAAAACAGATTATTAACTTTATAATCCATCTGATCACCTAGTTAGAGGGCTTTGAAAGAATTTATCTTTTGGTAAGTTCCACTCCCACTGCTTAAAATACAACGTATGTGAAGAAAAATTGATTTTTTTTACTTAAAAAGTAATAAATAATGAAATTCACCCAGTAAACCAATTTTTTTTTAACAAAAAAAAAAGGAAATATTTTTCGTTCCTTTCCCACAAATGTTTGCTCCATCAGGTTTTCTTGTTCAGTTTCATGGATTCCTCATTTGCACCTGGATTTGTGGTTCAGGTAAGATGCATTTTTTCTTTTTTGAGATTTGGGGATATTACATCATTCACTTGCAAAACTGTACCACTTGGATTTCCAAACAAGCCACCATGAATCTGTTTTCTTGTTTTCAAAATGATCATAAGGTCATCAAAACTCTGGACAATCAGCATGCTTCTCAACTGCCCGGGTGGCTTGAGAAATTAATTTAATTTTAAAGGGAATTAGATATCACACTGCTTTCAAACGCTCTGAAATCTTATCTGGAAAATTACTACATTTTTAGAAAGAAACAGAGGTAAATAAAATTGACTCAAGAATGACATTTTCTTTCAAAGGTGAGCTGAAGAAAAAAAAAGTATTTACCATTTTAAGATACCCAACACAAAACAATTTTCACCATTACTACATTCTAGCTTCAGGGCATACCATACCTCCAGCCACAAGCAATGCCTACTGACATAACCCAGACAAATATATAGTAGTGAGCAGTTCACTGACCAGCAGGCACCTGCACGACTGTTATGAGTTCTGCCACCTGGGTTATTATAAAGTCATTTTACTCCAAAGCATTACCATGAGATTTCAGATCAGATTCCTGTAAAAAACTGCAATTGCATCACTTCTGCATTGAAAGGGACAATGATTTCACCAACCACTTTGGCTAAAGCTTTTCTGTAGCAGAGTTTTAACAACTACGCAACAAACCGCTTCATTGGCACCTTAGTCCATTCACTCTAAATAACCCAGCTGACAGTCACTGCCTGAGATGGTATCTTTCAGCTCTGAAGCAGCCATTGTTTCTTAGAAGATACAGGCACAATTCTTAATGCAGGGCAAGTTATCAATTGTGTACAGGGTAAATATATTATATACAATTTCTTTTTTGCCTTCCAAATATTCTTTGGAGCAAGTAGCAGGCATTCTGCAGAGAGCAGGACTGTATTTTACAGACTTAGCGCTTTTCTTAACTGAAGTGCAGTACACAAAAGACCCACAAAGCACGGACAGAGCAAAAAGTGAGAGCAGAGAAGCAGATGAGAAAGCAAAGGAAAAGTATTCTCTCTTGCATACCTCTGCATAATCAAAGAGGTGATTTTGAGCAGGAAGTAAACATTAGGGGCTTTGAATCAGGTCCTTGAGAAGCGTTACCTTCCTTCTCCATTGCAAGAGGACTAGTCTACACAAGAGAAATTTGTGATTATGGGCACCCCTACCTCCCATTCAAGATATGCTCTAGCAATTTTCACTTGGACCCCCCCAGAATGCACCAGCTCCTTGTTAAATATTCTGTTCCCTAGAAACCTTCATACTCTTTACATGCCCTCTGCTACTGTATCCCCCACCGCAAAAAGGTGGTATGGTATTGAAACACATCACCAGTTGTATTTCCATACAAATATCTTGATTCCGTGCAATTTTTGCTCTTGCCAGACTATCTCCACACTATATTAAGCTTGCCTGCATAAGCAGACACACCTCATTAATATATTTCCATTCAATTCTTGTTGAGAAACCAAACATATTAATTACATGAATGGAACTAAGTTAGGCTACCAAGGATTAAAGGATGATTTGGCCAAGAGAAGACAAACACCGCAGTAAAAAAAAAAAAAAAATCATATGAATAGTGCTGTTCAGGCAAAACTTGGGAGCACCGTATATAAGACAGAACTGCTCTCATCTATGTCCCTAGTGCTTTTGCACTGTATAAGAAGTGAATACTCTTCTCTGAGCAGTCAAGGTAAAAATCTTCAAAACCTCAATCAAATCTAGTCAAAACAGTAATGCAGCAATAGAATACTGCATTGCAAAGACAGAACAAATATTACTTGATTATTACTATCATTAAAGATCAATATTCACCAATTCCAATAAGCAGGTCCCAGGCACCCACAAATGCAGGTTGTCAACCGCAGCAGAGCTAAGGCTTAACTCTCTGCTACCATTATAAACTTTACCTGCTAACCCTGCTCAGGGTTATAATTACATATGCACATGCATTGCTACATTCTTAAGGCAGAAAGAGAAAACAGTGCAGTACAGAAAAAAAAAATCACAAAATTTCTCTCCATAGCTGGACAGATGGTACACTGCAACTACAGCTTACTCCAACACTCATAATTGTCTCCATTACCCTGTTTTTCCCCATCTGTGTTGCATCCACCTGTTTTCTTGCCTAAAACTGGCAGCTCTGCCACAGCATATATGCAATATGCTAAGTGCCCAGTGAAAGTAAGTCCCAGCCTTTAGAGGTTTTATAATTAATGCTATACAAAATACAAACTGCACTTATTCAAGACTGTGTGTGGATTATTTAAAATGTACAAATCCTGTGTTGTACTTCTTTTTATTTAAAGGAAATAGAGAAACTTCTAATTACTAAATTCAAGACAGACACTCACTTTATTATCTTGCCTCCAACACTATTTCGTGTTCAGCTTGCCTCATTCCATAAACCTCAAAGATAAGTGTTGGTCCACAGACCAAAACTCAGGAACCAGCAACTTAGATGCATTTTGGCCCTAAAATGCTTCACTAGATTCTGCTGGACTCAGCCCAGTATAATCACAGGCAGAAGATTCCCACTGCTCATAAGACATTTAAAAATCTCCATTGGAAGAGCAATGGAAGGCACGGTGAAATACATGGTGTTTAGTTTTACCCTGCTGCCTCCCCACTGTCAGCGTTGTGATTACAGTAAATGCTCCTCGCCCACAGTTTCTCCAGGGGTATATGTCAGTAGTCATAGTCTGCATCACTGTGAAGCAGCACATCTCCTTTGTGTCCCAACCTTTCCCTTTACAGTTTACAAGTCCTTGTTGGTTGTGTCCTGGACACTGCACTATATAAGAAAACACAACACCAAATGCAGAGCCTTTATGCCCAGATCAGACAGACGCTGCCTTAGTGCTGAGCCATAACCAAATCATTCTGCTAAAATACCACCCTGCATTAGTGAAATACGTGGCTAAGACAAGATGAAAGCAAGCAATAAATATGATAAAAAACATTTGATCAGTTGTTTCAATAAGCAGTTAAAGAGGAAACTGCATATGCTAAACCCCTATACCAGGGTTTTTTTTTTTCAAATGCAAACTGTTAACCTCTGAGACAAGCTTTATGCTTCAAAATCCATTACTGTCTTTGCCTGTGCATCATTTAATGAAGGCAGAGATAGTAGGGATATTTACTCTAATACCTTACATTTCTTTCAAATTATATCCATAAGGCAATTTTTATTCTGATTGCAAATTTAATATCCTGCTATTCTCCTTCTCTATAAATTCTTCTTAAAGCAATAAATACCAGAAATACCAAAGCTTAAACACTGTAGGGTATTGTTTCTGGAACCTCCAGAGATGTATTACATAAATATATAGAGATTTCAATAAAGCTTTATATCAACACAAAATGTTACTGAAAAATAATGTATTCATGAAGGCAGAAATGCAAATTGCAGCAAACGGAGGTTATATAACGCAGTAACTAAAAAGCACAGAAGCTCTGAGAATAAAAGCTATCTAAAAGAACCAACCAACTAAACAAGAAGTATTAATCCAAGTAGGCATCTTTTGAAATTCTTTTCATTCTCTAAAGATAAGTTTACCCGAAGCCACTTCATGCATTTGTTCATTTACTACTTCTACATATACCATTTATAGTGCTGGGGTTTCTGCTCATGCAGGGCATTTTTTAGGAAAGAAAAAAAAACAAACTAAAAACAAAACCACAAGAGTTTATCCCAGTGAAAGTGAGAAAAGAGAAGTGAAAGGAGAGATAAGAAACAAAATGGAATTAAAAGATTTAACTTCCAATCAAAAAGGGAAGGTGTAGCAGCGCAGAGCAGTAGAGCTATGTTTTGAATCACAGAATTACCTCATTAGAGACCAAATAACTTCCAGAGAGAGAAAATGCAGCAAGAAATGAAAAATAAAAACTTCTTTTAAAAGCAGCACAGTAGTGCAATGCTAAACTGTAAAGCAATTGTTACTGAAAGGCTTTCCAGTTTTATATACAGGAAGGTTATAAAAGAAATGTTAGGCTAAAGGTAAACAAATGAGATCTTCAGAGGCACACAAAAGCTTAAAGGCACATCCCCTAGGGCAGGAAAACACTGAATATAAGGTGATACACCAGGAGACATCAACAGTAAGTTAAAGATTTCTATATTAGGTGGCAACACAAAGATTCATCATCTGTTAAAAGCAAATTTGAAAATTTGTCTCTGTGTACACAGCCAATAACATAAATACTCAACTGTTCACAGCAACTACCATGGCCACTTTCATGTGGTTTTCCTCAGCCTGAGAAAAACTTCCAAATTTGGACCATTTTGATGTAACTATTACAATCAGCAAAGAATACCACAAAAAATGAAGAAGGACCACTAAGGGGAAAAGAAGGTGATTATTCAGCATAATTTTTAGCAAAATATAGTTTACTATTATTAAACTAGCAAAAAGAAGTATTTACAGAAGAGCAAAACAAAATTTAAGGACAGACACAAGGGATATGATGTTAAATACACTTTTCAATAAATAAGTAATAAACTAAACCAGCCCACGATTCCTACAGTTTGGGATGAAGTATATTCTTCTATTTGGTTGCTGTATGAAATAAAGATTGATTCATTTATGGTGAGAACTGATAGATTGTAACTTTTCTACTAAACATCCTTCTCTCAGGTCTGGGTTTTTTTTATTGCCACCCTTGGCCACTAATGGTCTGATATTAAATGGACATTAAGAAATCTCATTTCCTTTCCCCCAGGCACTACGGAAAGCTGATAGGAAAACCAGTGCCTATTCTCATTAGAACCTGCTGAACAAGTAAGACCCAAGAAGCAAGAGCATTAAAAGCTGTCAGGTTACACTTTAGGAAAGCATTCTGGGGGAACTGCAGATACTACCCATTGATTTTAATTTGGCCTGGAGTCCCTGAAGATGGCATTTCGTTCTCTCCATGGAACTGGACTTATGCTTCCCTTGATGTGGAGTATCAGTGTTATGAGCTCCAGCATCTACTACTGCCTTGGCCACTGTGAGCATGAAAAATTAAAGCCCCAAAAAGGGCAGGCTGAGAAAGTAAGCAACTAGAAACCAGCTGGAGGGTTCGCCAACAAGGGTGAAATTCTTAAGAATATATTTCTAAGCAAAACCAACTTCGTAGAATTATAGAATTTCCTGAATAAATATCCATTTCAGGCCAACTTACTGGGAACCCTCCAAGGAACATAAATAGGGATCTATGTAAGAAAAAGAAATCATACAAGTCAGCTAATAGAAACGAAACCAATCTGATTCCTAGAACTGTACATAAAGATACAGTAAGAAAAAGACTAGGGGAATTTGTTATGCTGGAAAAATAAAGGATTACAGATTATCTGAACATGCTTTCAGAATGAGACAGTATAGTAACAAATGGAGCCAAAGGAAAATAGAGCAACTATCACCAGGTGACGCAGTGGGATGAAAAGATCTGGAACAACATTTGGTGGAAACAGTAACAGAAGACATAAAAATATAAAATAGGACAAGATTCAGCGGGGGTTGACAAAAGATGCCAGGCTGAACCAATACTCTTCACTTATCAAAGAAATGGTTTTAAGATCACAAATGCTGGAAAACCTGTTCTTCAATAAAGCTTTTGATACAGTGCTACATGGAAAATTACTACTCAAGTCCAAGAGGAGAGACTGCTGTAATTTAGCTACCAGTCATATAGCAATACTGAAGATAGCACGAAGGTGTTACTGCAAGTTTAACAGCAGGACTGCAGAGGAAGATACACGTCCCTTAAGAGTCTAAAAGGCCTGTAGGCGGCACAAGGAACTGATAGCGTAAGTAGCCTATGAATGAAGCTTCCAAAATAACACCAGCAGCTGCCACTGTGTGATTTGATACTCCCTAAGCATAACAGAAGAGAAAAGGAAAAGCCAAAACTCATCCATTAAAAGGTAAGGAAATATGAAGAGTAGGAGGGATGAAGGAACTGCTGACATAAAATGAAGTCCTATCAACTTGTTTCTAGTGCAAAAGAAAAAAAAAAAAAAAAAAGGACAATTTTACAAGGTGACAAGAGAAAAGGAAATGCAAAGGCGCCTAAAGAAGCAGAATCTGCCTGGCTGGTCACTGCCCATCTCCAGACCCTCAGCTACTCTTGGGATTATCTGCCTCCAGTCCAGCTCAAGGAGCTCCTACCAACAGGTTCCCAAACCCGGCTCAGCTGAGCACCTCTCCTACAAGCGGCTGTGCTCAAGAGTCAGAGTCTGCATTCTTCTTACTTGCTGCTCAGCTGCCTGCTACCCACATTTATCACTCTGGCAACAGAACTATCAGTCTTGGCATTGCTATTTTCAGGATTCTAATTACTTTTGCACGACTACGTTAATGATATTTTTGGAGGAAAATGAACAGGGAGACAGCCACAGCCTGGAAAGACAAGAAAAGAACATAATGGATAAAATACTGCAAGATGAGAGGGCAGACACCCTCATGCCTTGATAAAGGCTTCGTTTATAGAAAAGAGTGAAGGATAGCTTTTGCAATGTAGGAAGGATCTTCCAAGAATTTCACCTAGGATTTATATGGGTCCACACGTTTCCAAGAAATTTTGAAGCAAGAGCAAATAGCTGGGTTAAAAAACCTGTAGACAACAAACTTATTAAGAAGGATCACAGCAGTACTGAGCAACCTGATAATAAAATGATGTCCTGAATTACAGAAAACACAAAATAACGCAGAAAAATGGCTATACAGCACTATTCATTACGAGTTCTACATTAGCTATATCACCCAAAGACCTCAAAATCACATTGCATCATTTTTCAAACAGGAGGTAACTACTTAAGTGCAATCAAAACCACAAAAAACAACAAAACAGCAAACTAAACAGTGTATATTCATGATACACTCTGCTACATTTGCAGTGATCATCCTCATTCAGAGATATAGACCCTTCGCAAGAGATACAGAACAAGCAACCCAGATAATCAGAGTTATGGAGCAGCTTCAGTAGAGAGCAACCACAAGCAAATCCTCTAAATGAAATAAGAATAAGGGTGTATAACATAATACATGCACTAAAAAACTCTCCTTCACACAACATGGAATTGAAATAAAAGAAAATATGATAGTGCTTGTACATGCAATTGTAGAAACCTGAATCCTGAAAACTAGGAGTCCATTCCAAGACTTTATGTTCTTAAAAAAACAGATTTCCAAGACAATAAAACTCTTTTAAACTTCACCAGTTCCAAAGAAAATGCTGCAAATCTGTGAACCTCAACCAAATACAAGGAAGGAGTTAAAGGAAAAATTGAGATGGAGAAAACTGTGAAGGTCTGTACAGT
The DNA here is from genome assembly GCF_012275295.1 of Melopsittacus undulatus. Lineage (NCBI taxonomy): Eukaryota > Metazoa > Chordata > Aves > Psittaciformes > Psittaculidae > Melopsittacus > Melopsittacus undulatus. The sequence goes on along the minus strand of NC_047528.1, from coordinate 16,032,367 downwards.
GACGAATATACTGGTGGCAAACAAGATTTAATGTGACCTTGAAGAGCAGAAATAATAGTTACAGGAAGAGAGATAAGGATATGAAGACTTGACAAATCCAATATTGTTTCAACAGAGATCTGATACTAGAATCTTCTTGCCTTCTAGTTATATTCTAGAAACATACTTTCTTGTACAGTAAATTTCATCTGCAGAACTACTGAAATCTAGCTACACTACTTTATAAACTGCATCAGATAGAAAACAACATTTAAAATTTTGAGTCACTGTCCAGAACCAGAGATTTAATTTCTCCCATCACTCCAGTGACACACATATATTTCAAGAAGGAACAGAGGAATGACATCAGCTGCCTTCCCTGTAAAAGCTGTGGCAGATTTTAGTATTATAGAAAAGAAGACCTTAGAGAGTTCTCTGAATTCTTAATACCATGATTGGCATGCAGTCTGGAGGCACTGGCTGCAGAAACTTTTCCTGTTTTGTCCCTATCAGCAGCATCAACAAACAGGCCTGAGTAAAAGGCCAAACGCTGCAACTCAATAGCTTTACTTGATCTCAACATGCCCTCAAGGAAAATGCTGAAACCCAACTGCTTAGCTCCCAGAATCCCATCACCGCTCAACCCCACAGATGATCACCATTTGGCTGATACATGTCATCAGGCAGTATCAGCTCTACACCTGGAAAGTCACACACACATCTGGATAAATAGCAACAATTCACATTGGTGTGCCATGAAACAGATTGGTACATATTGTTCCAGGTTAACCTTACATTGTAAGTCTCCATTTCTGGACACACTGATTGTGTCTGGGCATGCTGTGAAATCATAATCCCAGCCACTTGTTTTAAGAGCTTATTATTTATAAAGTTCCCAACAGAAGCACAGAATTTCAACCGAATATGTAATAGAAGTTTTAGGTATTCAGAATTTACATCTGAAGTTTTCATAAGCAAATAAGGGCAAACAATTACAAATCCTAGTCTCCTTTAAATTAGAAATCACAGTACAGTAACATCTCAGTATCAAAAATGAGAACTTCATAAACATGCAATGAAAAAACATTGAGCTTTAAAGACAGAACACTATGTTTAGAAGTCACTGTGCTCCACTGTTCGAAGTAATCTTGTAAGGCTAGGACTGATGAAAGTAGTAAGTCATGGAAAGGTCCCTCAAAGCTTGTCCAACCACAGTACGTTGTCCATTCTCAGACAAAGGAAGGCAACCTGGTCCTGGGGAATGCAGTTACAACACTGAGCTAAAGAGGACAATGGTTACAGCTGGTTTCAGTAGACATCTCTCCACAATGAATGCCTACCTCAATCACTATCAGAACTGTATTGGACCAGAGGAAACCAATTGTGACACCCACTGACATACAAACTGTTCACTAGAAGTATGTGCAATCACATCTGTGGGTATGCATATACACATATTCGTCTAATTTATACTCTTCTAAGAATGGAATTGATATAGTAGATCACAGGCATTTTGTCCTGAATAAACATCAGTGATAGTAATAAGTAGAAAGTTACTCAACAAAAAAAATATGCACTAAAAATGCCAACATTTAAACTAAGCCATAAAAAATATGATCAGCATGAAGGGTGTGTGTCCAGCGATGTTTCAGTTTGCATGATACTTAGAAGTTATTCTCCTGATTATCCCTACCTATCATGTTTTGGTGAGCACACGAGAGCAGTCTCAGAGCACATGGGATAGGTTCCTTTTTGATGAAGCAAGACTTGCAGATGCGCCCTAGAAGAGCACCTTACATGCTCTGACTGCTCGTGGGCAGTTAGTCCACAGGAACAGAGAGTATCAGCTGTATCATAAAACCCTGTGTGTGTAGTGTAGACACAGGATTCACTCTGCAGATTCACTCTCACTGTGTTACACAACTTGTCTCTACAGCCACAGCTTAAGAACATAGATAATTCTGTATTTCCACTCTATCAAGAAGAACAGAGCAAACAGATCTCTCAGATTTTAAGTGTCATGCCAGTTTATACGTCCTCAGTTCTCCCCTCACAGTGCCAGCTTGGTATACAGTCTTTTACAGAACACAGCTTGCCTATGTGCTGTCACATATGGGAGAAAGTGTTAACATACTGATCTATATTTTAGTGGAAACAATCACTTAAGGGCTAGAGACCACTGACAGCATCACACTGTATTTGCTAGCTAAATTCATGTAGACACTGAAAAAAGTCTTGCAACCTGCTGACAAAGATTCTCTTCCAACTGCAACGTTAGCTCCCATGAAACTAATCCAAGATCACTTGGCTCATCACAAAATTCACCATACGTACAAGAATTAGGCCTGCTCAGCTCACTAATAATAGACACTAAATAAAACAGGATCAGGATTTTTGGAGAAACAAAGTCAATACACTAGAGATGGACTTCATTCATACACGAATGAGACATCTGTGTTACCAGGATGCCCTGCCAAAAAGGATGATTATATATCTAAAATTAAACAAACTATGTTAGGACATGCCTTTATTAGATCTCAATTAAGCAGGTTCCTGACATGGTAAATAATTCCCAACAAAATGAAGCACTCCTAGAATAAGTAAAGAATAAGCATGAATGTTCAGAAATTTTCTAAGTATTGTGTACTTAACAGTGTTGCTCTTCCCAATACAAGAAAAGCATTTAATGTTATTTAAACCCCTAGTCTGTTTGCCTTTGTCAAACTCCTAGTCTTCCATTTATATTTTGTCTATATAAAACATGTCATATAGTTTGTCTTAAAAAAAAAAAAAAACAAATTAAGTATTCTAAAGCTTAAACTGATTATACATGAGCATCCTGTAATGGGGAACAGCTAGGTAACTACTGACCTCTAGAATCTACTCATAAAATGACTCACTATCCTATATATTAAACATACTTCTGTTACAGTTTATGAACTTTATAACCTTGTAGAGATTGAAAGAGGTGTCCCTATCAGTGAAAAG